>NC_051289.1:18110761-18736594 GCF_015220745.1 Sebastes umbrosus
AAATTAACTTCCTTCTGACAACTTCAACTGACAACTTCAACAAACATGTCACAACTTTTCACTTACGAGGTTGTGAATACCACAAGAGAGGGGCGTTCATGTGGGCTCATCTAGTGAACAAGGTAAACACCACCCCATTTGAAGGCACCAATACACTGCAACCAGATATCATATTTAGAATGTTTACTTTTTAAAACTGTGTAATGGTCTATATATTGTAGATTTGTGACATCACAAATGGACAGAAATCCCGACGGATTGTTTCAAAGGCACAGTTCCTGAGCGTTTCGATACTTTCACAGGATTTATATAGCACTTAAACCTGCTTTATGATATAAATGTCATGAAAATCTCACTTTCTTTTCAATACGGGATCTTTAATACATCACATCCATCAAGTAGAGCAGTAAGTTTAGAGGCTTGACTGAGACTGTGATAGAGTATGAGAGATTGCACTGTGTGTATGAATTCAAGGGAAAAGACCTACTGTGAATATCAATCTCACCACGGTGACTTTATTAGTAAAGCAAAACTGAATGCTGTAATTCATTGAATGCATTTGCTGACTGAGCTGGTGCTATAAGAACAAAAAGTGTTGATTGCTTTAAAGACAAACTTGAAAGAAGTCACTTTGAAAGACATTAGGCCACATATAAGCTTTAAACTAATCCCACACTGTGGATTGGAGGACTATCTGGGTTTAGTCCAGTATTCTGACAGAATAACAATGCCAATGAAAACACTATAAAGGCTGGCAGTGGACTGAGTGAAGACACAACAATGAGATTGGAGTAATTCACTCTCACTCCCAAACTTCTATGGACAAAGACGGAGTGTTTACAATCTCTCTGATAATGAACACAGTTAATTTATACTTCTGTTTGAGGGGGTTAAACCATAAATAGTGGAGCAACATCCAAGGCTGAGTTATGTTTTCCTTCCTCTCAGTAACACACATAAAGCTAAGCCATCTCCACTGCAAACCTCCTGCTCACTGTGAACCCCACTCTCTATTACAGTGATCAGAACAACCTCAAATGTGCCGCCTGCAGTCTCATATTCAGCAATGAATAAAAGGCAGACACTCCCACCATCGCCCGTATCACAAAGTGAAGTAAACACAGTTACCGGGCGGAATATAATTAACACACAATACAGCCCGATCACATATGACACAACATTTAGTGTTGCGATGGTGATATCAACCGGTGAAATCTATAACTCAAAACCTACGCTATAGAAGAATGAGGTCCACATTAAAGGCAGGCGGGCAGACGGGGAGTGAGATATGATTGGATGATTGTGATTATAATAATATCAATAACATCATAGCTGCCAGCTGCAGCTGCTGGCTTGGGGCCAGAAATTATATAGTATTTGTAAGAGTGTATTAATAAGCTCTTTAAAGTTAGTCCTGAAGTCTTTCTGATTATACGCTCTTAAAGTTCAAGCCCACATGAAAAATAAAAGTTATTTCTACCTGTTTTTGATGTTAGATGTTTAATTTAAAGGTGCTCTATACAATATCCAGAGCATTTATATAGCATCACACAGCTATTGTCTATGTAAGGAGTAATGTCTAACCGAGCAGAGAATGAAGTCACTCTCCCTCTGTGTGTGTTGTAATCAGAGCTTCTTTGTGCTTTGTTGACATAGCCTGGCTGGCTGCATGTTAGTGCATCTGAGCGTGCCCCACTGACTAGCTCACGTAGTACCCATCCTCCAGTCTCAGTAGAAATGGACACAACCAGTATAGACAATGCAAACTAAATGGACTTCACCTGTATCCATGGAAAAAACAAACTGTGAGGAGGTTTTGATCATTTGTACAGCTTGAGGGGAATGTATTTGTTTTTCCTCCAAATAGCCTCGAGCACCTACCAGGAGATAGCGAGGCTGAGACATATATCACAGGGAGGAAGACACATTAGTATTTTCTCTTCTGTCTTGATGCACTGTATGTTTTTGAGCGTGCAGGAATAAAATGTTACAGCCTGCGATTTTTCAGGTTGTCCAAATTGCTGTTGTATCGTTTTTATGCAAGCAAAACCACAAGTACGTTTAAGGACCAAAAAATCTAACTGACTGCCACCAGACCACATAACAAGGGGAACAGTCATTATTAATATGACGTCTACAGGACCGCCACCTTGTAAGCGACCTCATAGGTTCATGTCAGTGTCATGTACTGCACATTAAGTTGATGGATAAACCGTGTTGCACCTGGATGAAATCGTCCATCATGGACCGTGGGTGAGCCAACAGCCCCCCCCTAAATATTCTCATGTGCTGAAGGAGGCATGTGAAGGGCACGTCTGCTTCAGACAGATGGACACTTTCATCTTATGACCAACGTGGTTAAGAATACACTATGACTTCACAACCCAACCCATTTGATTGAGTAAAAGGAGATTCTCTGCGATAATGCTCATTGCAGGTGCAACTTGAGTCTACTTCCTCTTATTTTGTTACTGCTATGCCCTAATTTTGCATTTTTATTTGTCCTCATCTAACTGATATTAAACTTTTGATTAATTTTATGCTTGAATGGATTTTGGTGAGTGACATTTAAGTGCTTCCAACAGATATAAATTAAAAACTGCTTTCGTAACTACTGAGAGCATTTCATCTGTAATGTACCTGCAGGGAAAAGAGAGCGAGTGTGAACAAAGTGTCCACTGTCTGGCTGCCTTCAGGGCCTGTAGGTTTATTGTCTTTTATTAAAATACAGATCGTTTGTGTATCCTGTGTGAGGATAAAATAAAGACAAGGTGGAAAATTGTGAATTACAATTTGCGAATTAACACTAAAAAGAGGCATTCTACCATTCAATGTACTGTAGGCTTTAGATTATGAGTAATCTCTGGAGATAAAAGGGAAACTACACTACTATAAAAGGGAGATTAAAGTCGCACTATTGCATAAACTGTATATTTATATTAGGGCTGTCAAAGTAAACGAGATAACAACGCGTTAACACAAATTTGTTTTAACGGCACTAATTTCTTTACACATTAAAACAAGTTGCGATTTTTAGGTTGTAGCGGCTCAGTTTTAAATAACGCTCCAAACTTGCGCTAAATTTTGGCAAGGGGAAACTGGCATGGCCATTTTCAAAGGGGTCCCTTGACCTCTGACTTCAAGATATGTGAATGAAAATGGGTTCTATGGGTACCCACGAGTCTCCCCTTTACAGACATGCCCACTTTATGATAATCACATGCAGTTTTGGGCAAGTCATAGTCAAGTCAGCAAACTGACACACTGACAGCTGTTGTTGCATGTTGGGCCGCAGTTTGCCATGTTATGATTTGAGCATATTTTTTATGCTAAATGCAGTACCTGTGAGGGTTTCTGGACAATATTTGTCATTGTTTTGTGTTGTTAATTGATTTACAATAATAAATATATACATACATTTGCATAAAGGAGCATATTGGTATTAAATACTTGACAAATCTGCCTTTACGGAACAGATAAAACATTTTGAACAAAAAATGTGCAATCAATTGCGATTAACTAAAGACAATTAATAAATAAAAATGAAATATTTTAATCAATTGACAGCCCTAATTTATATATTACAAAATAAAAGACAAATCACCAACATAAAGTGTGTCAGTGAGGTGTTGTTAGTGCTCCTTGTCTTAGATTCTTCAAGTCAGTGAACTCTACTGGAGGGATGAACGAACGGCATTGTTCTAAAAGATTATGTGTTTTAATGATGGCGATGGAGAGCGGCGTCTAACACATCGCTCCAAAGTCTCCCATAGGTGTTCAATCGAGTGAGAGCATCTACATACACCGTGCTTCTCCATTTTATTACGGTGTTTTCCTTTGATTCTGTTCTAATTTGGGAGCCGTTAACATCTTCAATTAGAGGCTTCAAACTGAGGCTCGAGGGGCTCAACATAAAGAGAGAGGCAGCCAATTTGAGCTCTATAAAAATCTGCATCAAAATCAATTAAAGTGATCAGTATAACACACACACACACACACACATTAATGAAAATGCATGCACATTCACAAACTCATTCTAGATGCACCCGCATATAGACTGAAGGCACCCAGGCATGTAAACACACCTAAAAAGGTACATCCACGCTTGAACACACCGCCAAGCTCCATTTTCCAGTTGATATGCAGCCTGTTTTCTCTATTAGTGCGTGTGTGTGTGTGTGTGTGTGTGTGTGTGTGTGTGTGTTCCAAATGAGACATAAATCGCTTTCCATTAATTCGACTGAAAAATGTATGAACATGTGTCTAGGTATTTGAGTTTACTCATAAACATGGGCTTTCATATACAGTATAAAAACTGTAAATCACTTGTTACTCACCCACCTCGCCACACACACACACACACACACGCACACGCACGCACGCACGCACGCACACACACACACACACACACACGCACACACACACACACACACACACACGCACACACACACACACACACGCACACACACACACACACACACACACACACACACACACGCACATAAATATATTCATATTTTAAAGCAACTGTTTGCTCGGCAGTCAGAGAAGGAAAATATTCCCGTACAGAGAGCAGAGAGTTGTAGACATCCAGGAGGAGCGGTGCAGAAAATGTTGCGTAGAGCTGAACCCAATGATCAATCAGAGCAATCATATTCATCATTCACACAATCAATTAAAGATTCATGAAGCACAGACTAAGCAGATGCACCAACCCCAAACACTGCAGTGTAAACTTAAAAAAAAAAAAAACTTAAAGGACCCGAGTCTCCCCTTTACAGACATGCCCACTTAATGATAATCCCATGCAGTTTGAGGCAAGTCAGCACACTGACACACTGAAAGCTGTTGTTGCCTGTTGGTCTGCAGTTTGCGATGTTATGATTTGAGCATCATTTTTCATGCTAAATGCAGTACCTGTGAGGGTTTATGGACAAGATTTGTCATTGTTTTGTGTTGTTAATTGATTTCCAATAATAAATATATACATATATTTGCATATAGCAAGCATATTTGCCCACTCCCATGTTGATATGAGTATTAAATACTTGACAAATCTCCCTTCAAGGTACATTTTCAACAGATAAAAAAATGTGCGATTTAATATTTTAATCAATTGACAGCCCTAGAAAACATATGTATATTATTATTTCATAAAAAATGTTTTCATAATGTGTCATCCAACCACTTTGGAGCAAAGTCGCTCATAGCCATACACAGCCACGGACGTTATATGCTGTGAAGAAATGTTGCTCTTTTTACATACTAAACCAACATCCACCTTTTCCTGCTGTGAGCTGAACACCAGCTGTGCAACTTTAAATTGAAAAAGGTGCAGAGTGATAAAAAACGCAGAGTACTTTCTTGAAGCTATTCATGGTGAGCAGTTGAGCAGGCAACACCGTGGTAGAAGACGTCGGGCAAAGAACGAGTAGAATCAGCACTTGAAACTCTGCACAAGTGCACCGGACCAATCATTGCGGGAGGACGGGGCAGACGTCTGATGGCTGGTGTCATACGAGGAGAAGTGGAAGGAGCTCTCTGACAGATTCCAACATTCTGAACTGCACTTTGTTGGAAACATGCAGCAGCTGAGGCACTTTTGGAGCAAGTGTCCATAAAATATTTTACATCAGACGTGTCTAGAATGCTGGACGCAGGCGATGAGTGGGAGGAGAGGGAAGACACTGAGCTGCTTTTTACTTCTCTGGGAGTTCACTGAATTACAAACCGCTATGCAGCCTCCAAGCAATGCCTCACACACACACACACACACTCTCCAGATACAGAGTGTAAGTACACACGCAGGTGCATATGCAACAGCCAAACACACACATTCAGGCAGACACTGGAAAGCTATGATTCATTCAAATTCATATTTGCATCCCCTGGCCCGGGAGGAAACTGGGCATCCTTTATCACAGGCAAGAAGAACACTCGCCACACGTAATTCATGTCAGGTCTGTTCGCACATTATTCTGATGAATTGCCCAAATAAGGAGGAGGAGAACATTGCAGAAGTGTGTGTGTGTGTGTGTTCACTCGTAAATATTCCCTAAAAGAAAATAAAAAAGTTGGAGTGTGTTGAGAGTATTGTTGAGAGGGTAGCGCTGTTGAAGTGTCAGTCAGAGATGCACATGTTGTCGCGGTATGACACATATCTTCTGTTGGGGCGTTTTAAGCGTGTGGGCGGATGGGCTTTTTAGCGGAGTGTTTGTTCCTGGCTATTGCACCGGGTCTCTTTATGTGATGTAACCATGAGTTGATAACTTAGCTAAAACACTAAAGTGGATGAGCAGCGCTCAGCCCAGCTGCCTACTCTGTGCAGCTCATGCACATGAGTGTCTTTTGACTGGCTAGATGAACTGAAATGTTATTATTATTGCTAAAAACAAAAAAAAAGTAACAAGTAAAATTATGCTTCCATACAAGTTCATAAAAACATAAATGCATGATAACATAAAAACACATCATTAGCTCTCTTACCTCCCTCTGAGTCAGTTACATTTCCAGCTACAAATCAAGTTTTATGGGTTTCACTTTAGTAAATCACTTGTTTTTTTTAATCTGGGTGTTGCACTAAGTGTCAAACTGAAGCCATTTCATTTGATAAAATGTTTCAAATGCTTTCTCTTTGTTATAAATCCATTCACATAGTACTATACAACCATTTTCTAAAATAACAACCCCTGATTCATGGCTAATATCTAGCAGAGCTCAACGGGCCCTGACATCATCCCATGGGGCGCCTCCCGGTGATGGATAGCCCCGCCCCCCTTTGAGCCATTTGTCGCTTTGATGTAAGGGCACGGGACGACTGGCAGACGCGACAGCGAATCCGAGTCCTGTCGCTGAGGGTGATGAACGGCTGCAGAGACGACACACTCCTCTGCGATGGGAGACCTTGGAACAAAAAACCTCCCCAGAGGAGCAGAAACTGACGTCTGTTAGCCAGAACCCCCAGGAGCTCACCCAAGAGCAGCGTCCATCTATCAGGGGACACACCTCCCTCTAGTCACGACAGGTTAACAACTGACCTGCTGGCAGACAAGGAGACAAATCCTGGGACAAGGACTACTCCTATTAAATATGTCCTAAAAGGGATAGTTCGGACTTTTTGAAGTGGGGTTGTATGAGGTACTTATCCATGGTCAGTGTATTACCTACAGTTGAGGGCGGTCGGCTGTGCAATGTACTAATGTGGATTGGGGCAGCAGAAATACATATTTTAGACACCTAAAAAAATCGATATCAGTTTAAGTGTACGCTTTATATCGAATATTTTTAGAGCTTAGACAGCCCTTTACGACGGGGAACTGAAGCTGTTATCTATGCTCTCTTTAAAGCCACGAGACTCCATTGACAAAAACAGCAATTTTACATCACAGAACACAGAGGTTGCTGGTCGACCGCTGCCTCGATTGATTAGTTTGTTTGTGCATTTGTGTGACTTTGGTGAATCTGAACTAACCCTTTAAATATACTGTACTACAATACTGTCTTTGACTTAACTGTACAATAATTCAACTTTGCAGTACTGTCATTAATACTGCATTCAAGAAATATTCTTATTCCTTTGTTATTGATACCATTCTGGCATTTATATTTAACACACTTAACAGATCCCCACTTCTCAGCATTTTGTATTTACTTTTACAAAGCGTCTCGAGATAACTTCTGTTATGATTTGACACTATATAATAATAAATTGAATTGTGGTTATATGCTATATATTGCACATCATAATGCAAATATTTGTACATATTTCTATTCTATCATTATTTTTATTTTCTCATTATTTTATTTTTTTATTTTAGTGCTTATATTTCTTTACATATATTTGTTTATATTGTAGCATTATGCACATCATTTACATATTACATACTCGTTTATTTCTATTTTCTTACATTTAAGAAAGGTTTATACAGCTGAAACTCCCCAATTTCCCCCCGGGGATCAATAAACTATTCTGATTCTGAAAACACCAAAGTCACACAATAATAACACAAACAAACTAACTGTGAGGTAAAATTACTGTTTTTGTTTCAAAGAAGTCTGGTGGCTTTGAAGAGAGCATAGATAACGGTTTCAAATCCCCGTAGAAAAGGGCTGTCTGGCGGCGAGGTAAAGTGGTGAAAATATTCTACATATAGAGTACACTTAAACTGATATTGATTTATTTAGGTGGCTAAAATGCATTTTGCTGCTGCCCCCATCCACAGCAGTACATTGCTTTAAACTGGGGGTTTGCTGACCGCCATCTATTGTCGGTAATACGCTGACTATGGATTTATCACTTTAAACCCCAAGATGAGCCAATTTCAATATGTCCTTGACTGTGGTTAAAAAAACATGACATTTAAAAAAAAAAAAAAATCAAAAAATGTGCTTGAGTCTCATCTATTGGAAATCTGACTCTGGCCCATCATGTAGGACTATAGCATCTACCATTAACTCCCATACAGTAAGCGCCTGAAGCATAAATCCAGTTCATTCAGATGACTGCACGGGAAAAACATTTCCTCTTACTATAGAGCAAACTGCTGACTATGAGATGATGCAACAGCAGCACTCGGTAGCAGAAGTAGAAGAAGTTGAATAATGCAGGGCGCTCCAACACCAATACAAATCTCTAAAACACAGAGCTCGTTAAAAACTCAGCAAAATGCCCAACTTCCAGCTTTTATCTAACAGGTATCAAAACAAGACGAATGGCAGCGGACTGTCAGGCAAATTGTTTAGAGGTGCAGGGAAACACTAATTGGGACTGTGTGGCTCTCTTTAGGGAAAGCTATGGTCTGTGTGTGTGTGTGTGTGTGTGTGTGTGTGTGTGTGTGTGTGTGTGTGTGTTGGGGGGTACAGATGGCTTGGCCCACAGGAGTCAGACCTCACAATCCTGAAAAGAACTCACTCTCACACACACCTGATACCGACCTATAGGGAGAACACAAAGCGGAGAGAGAGGGAAGAGGAACAAAGTGGGAATGTGGACTCCCAGAATGCAATGCTCCCAGACTCAGGTGAATCAGGCTGCAGCAGCAGCAGAGGAAGTGGATCATTTCTCTCCCTCTATCATCTCTGTGTCACTAATGTTAAAAAAGATAAAAAAGACAGAGAGACATGCAGAGAGAAGAGCGTCATCTCCACGAAGGAACAAAGTCAATCAAGCTGATGGAGACGGAGAGATACAGAGATAGAGAGATAGAGAGAGAGAGAGAGAGAGAGAGAGAGAGAAACAGAGTAGAGGAGCAAACCAACCCTTTGAAATGCGTAATATGCACTACTATAATTCAGTATTATTTTAATCTTACATAGTTTATTCAGTTGATAAATTATGCTTAAAGGGTGCTGCGTTCTGTTCTGCCCAAATCTTTTCAAATGGAAAGTAAGCCCATCGAAGTTCATCAATAAGGTTATAAATAATGTGAATTCTGGCAACAGCTGAGTCAAAGTTAGCTGTGCTAAGTTTGGAAATAACTGAAATGGTTGGTTCGGACTTTTTGAAGTGGGGTTGTATGTATACTCCCGCATTCTGCGAGTTCAAATGACTGTTTTTGTGAGTGTAGTCTGGTGTAGTCTGGACCAAAATTTTGGTCCGCTTGTAAATGCTGTCGTGGGAACACAAACCTAACTCGAAGCAATATGCAGCATTGTTACAATTTGGTCCCTGATTCGGACCAGAGCAAACAAATTACAGGTGTGAATGTATGTATATTTGTGCTTGTTGAGCAGGTGTATTGATAAAGTATTGGCTTTTTACTCGCAAAGGTTTACAGCGTAGTTGTCGTAGTTATCCTCACTTCACCTGGTTTACTTCTCTGTCTCCACCACCGAGGAGCTCAGCCCCGACACAGATAGAAGAGGAGATGTGCACTGCAGCGTGATAATAAATTAAACCAAAACCTTAAAAAGTATTGATAAAAGAACCCACAATGTTGGAGCTTATCAATACTCCGTATTCCTCAGGTCTTTACTAATTCAGCACTGGTACCCATCCCTACAGCTAGGTGTAAATGTTTAAAAATTACAGCATCCGTCAACAAGTTAAAAACAGCAGATCACCTCTTCTAACTCTGGCATCAACCCAGCCGACATTCACGATGTCAGATAACGAGAACACATAATTAGTAGCAGGTGTAGAGTAAATGCAAGAGCCATCCCATTATCTAGATAACATATCTGGGCTCAGGCTGCGTTTTTTGTTAAAGCCAGGTGTAAAATGCGGTAAGAGAGACGGGCAGAGCGAGGACCAAAAAGAATGAGAAATGAGGTGTGAAAAGAATAGGGAGGAAGTGCCAACTCTCTCCACACATGGTATAATGACAGAGGAGGACTCACGACTGGTGTGCAATTATTATTAAAAACGTTTCACATTCCCATTCCCAGTTTGAAGCCGGAATCAGCGGGACAAAGAGGCAGAGATGTTTGACGAGTCACAGTCAATTACAGCAAGTAACTGGGCGTATGTGTGTGTGTGTGTGTGTGTGTGTGTGTGAAAGTAAGAGAGGGAGAGAAAAAGCGAGAGCTGCCAAGGACAAGTTGTCATCATCAGTACAATGTAGGAGGCAGCTAGACTGACTATTGATTGGATCCTGAGGGAGGGTCTCGGCTGCTTTCGTTGCATGTGAGTGTTTCTCTGTGTGGGTTTTATTGTGTGTGAGTCGGTGAGGAAGCAACAGGGAGAGACTGTACAGACTAACCAGAGGCCTGTACTACGAAGCCAGTTCAACATACTCAGGGTATCTTCTTGTTATCTGGCCTAACTAACCCTAACAAGTCAACCCAGGGTTTTAACGCCACTAATTTCTTTAACGCAATATTCCGGAGGTTGTATCGGGCTCAGTTTTAAAGCTAGAGTGAAGATACTGGCATCATCATATGAAACTATAAACCTAATGAATCCATTGGTATCAACCATGGCATACTAGCTTGACTATAGCTTAAATTACGCTCCAAACTTGCGTTAAATTTGGTGAGGAAAAACAGTCATGGTCATTTTCAAAGGGGTCCCTTGACATCTGACCTCAAGATATGTGAATGAAAATGGGTTCTATGGTACCCACGAGTCTCCCCTTTACAGACATGCCCACTTTATGATAATCACATGCAGTTTGGGGCAAGACATAGTCAAGTCAGCACACTGACACACTGACAGCTGTTTTTCCTGTTGGGCTGCAGTTTACCATGTTATGATTTGAGCATATTTTTTATGCTAAATGCAGTACCTGTGAGGGTTTCTGAACATCGTTTTGTCTTGTTAATTGATTTCCAATAATAAATATATACATACATTTGCATAAAAAAAGCATATTTGTCCACTCCCATGTTGATAAGAGTATAAAATACTTGACATATCTCTCTTTAAGGTACATTTTGAAGAGATAAAAAACGTGTTATTAATTCACGATTAAATATTTTAATCGATTGACAGCCCTAATAAAAATATAACAAAGCACTAAGCAGGTTTACTTTCATATGACAGCCGTCCTTTCTGGATTTGTCAGTTTAAACTGTGTTGTTTTTAGCCTGGATTATTACTTTGAATTCTTCGTATCAGTGTGATATTATCATAGGATCCTCGCCACCAAGCTTTGATTAGTCAGTCGGTGGTGCTTTTATACGAGTTGATCTCTTATCTGGAGCAGGTTAGGTGTTCAGCACAAGTTACCATGGTGATCTACCCCGGTAAGAAGGGAACCACCGTCATAGGACTGGAAACACAGTGTTAAACCTGATGATACCTCGCTAACCCCAAATCCTACTTCGTTGTACAGGCCTGAGTATGTACTATGCATTTTGTCTCTCACCCGCATGTGCACACAGAACAGGATGTGATGGAGAGTATATGAAGCTTGAGATGCACATGCAAGTGTGTTTGTGTGTGTGTGTGTGCGTGCGTGTGTGTGTGGGGTTGTTTAGCACCTTTTCCTGTTCCTATCACCACCTTCTCTCTCTCATCGGGGGGATGCCTTGGATGATAAGACTGTGAGAAGCCAGTTGCTGTCAGTTTTCAGACACACACAAGCTGAGCTGCTCAATAAAATAGCAGACATACAAGGCTCTGCACCATCATCCAAACACACAATCATCCCCCACCTCACACCCCAGAGACACACACGAAGTCAAACGCACACACATTTGGAGATGAATTACCTGCCAGGTAATTAAATCATGTAACACGTTGATTCCAATACCTGTCTGGTTTGATCCTTCCTCATTATTTTTTGTAGATGACGGCTTTAGTGCAGCACAACAACATAAACTATTGTCAGCGTGAACATAAAATTGTATAAGGGAGGTATAAAGCTCCATTAATCCATGTTTTTATATCACTATTAAATCAAATGACTGTGATGTGTAATGAGAAAGGGCTCCCCCCTGCAGTGGTAGACCCAGAGAATAAAAATCACCAAACTTCTTTTATGTCACTGTTTTGGTCAACTGCCACGTTCACTATATGGTTCACTTTCACTGTACTCATCGACCCAGTTTCCAGCTGCAGACAGCTGTTTTCAGTGAACAAGACTAAGACTTGACGGTCAGGACAAACAAGATAGTGGCTCTGTGAGGCTGTGCTGAGCTAAATGCTTGCAAACATGCTCACAATGGCAATGATGTTGCCAACATTAGCACTAAACACAAGGTACAGCAGAAGCTCTTATTTTGTATTTGGTAATAAACCAAAGTATTAGAACTAAAGCTGGGCATAAACTGTACAATTTTAGGCCGTTTCTGGCCCGAAAGAGTCGGAGCGAATTTCAGCTTCGTCGGGCGTCGTTTGCCGTGCAGAGGACTGATTAACTTTTCCCAACATGCCTTTGGACAGTCTCACATCTCACTCTATTTGCATCTTTGTACAGCAAAGTGAGAAAAAACTATTCCATTCATATCACATCTTCCATCAGTGATTAACAATTTACAATACAATTCCTCATCAGCTCTAAAAGGCAACACGAATAATCAACGCCATGATTCAAGTGGCAGAGACCCCCCCTTATTTCCTTTTTTATTAAAATCCAGAGGTTATGAAGTGAGCTCTGATTTCACTTTCACTGGGTGTCTGATTAGAGAGAAGTAAACACACGGTGGAACACCCTGTAATAATTCCGCAGTGACGCATGGCCCACCAACCATTCTCATCAGGGTTTCCATTAGCATGTTACTGAGTCAGGTGTCAATAGAAATCACACTGTATTGTGAACCACTTTGATTGCAGTGCTTGATTGATTTCTGCATGACTACAGCTACTTACATGAGCATAACTTGTAATCAAATGAATGCAGCCAACCAGGTAACGATTCCACACCACCGAGTCCTCCTCTGAGTACTCATCATTCTTCTCCCCGACTTTTTAAAAAGGTAAAATAGACCTGCACAGTAAAAAGTAACATTACGCATATGTTATACAACAGACACAAGGACAACTCCCCTTACTCTGCTAATGTCTTTCAAAGGCCAGAAAGCAAGTGTCCTTAGCCTTCAAAGTGTCCGTCTTCGGGCTCCCCCGATCCCCCCCACTCTCCCTGGAGCATGATACACCAGCCAACAGGGAAAACAACAACCCTCCAATCACCTTCCAGAGACAAACAACAACAACAACATGGAGAGAATGTGGACAGAGAGGGAGCAGAGACAGAGGGGACGGGGGCAAGAATGCAGCACCCCGTGGTGAACTGAAAACGCAGCCGCCGTCAAGGGAGGACGCTCACATGCCTACACACATATCACATATACGCACATGCAAAAACACACAAGTAAAGGGCAACTAAATAGTTAGACACAGATGAACAGAGAGGGGAATGAGGCGTGGATAACTTTCACTCAATATGAGAGAGTTTGTGCACGTGTGTGTGTGTGTGAGAGAGAGAGAGAGAGAGAGAGAGAGAGAGAGAGAGAGAGAGAAAGAAAGAGAGAGAGAGAGAGAGAGAGAGAGAGAGAGAGAGAGAGAGAGAGAGAGTGAAAGAACTAAGGGAAGATGAGGGGAGGAAAAAGCTGAATGAGGAGTGGGCAAATATGATGCTTTATGCAAATGTGTGTATATATTTATTAATGGAAATCAATGAACAACACAAAACAATGACAGATATTGTCCATAAACCCTCACAGGTACTGCATTTAGCATAAAAAACTATGCTCAAATCATAACATGGCAAACTGCAGCCCAACAGGCAACAACAGCTGTCAGTGTGTCAGTGTGCTGACTTGACTACGACTTGCCCCAAACTGCATGTGATTATCATAAAGTGGGCATGTCTGTAAAGGGGAGACTCGTGGGTACCATAGAACCCATTTTCATTCACATATCTTGAGGTCAGAGGTCAAGGGACCCCTTTGAAAATGGTCATATCAGTTTTTCCTCGCCAAAATGTAACGCAAGTTTGGAGCGTTATTTAGAAAATTAGAGGCTTTAAAACAAATTTGCGTTAACTCGTTAACTTTGACAGCCTTAAGTGTTAGTATATCCAGCATCAACAGTGAACTGCTGTCTGAACACCCTCCACCATGATGTCAGGACACCAACAGCCTTCTCTATTATCCTTTGTGCCCGGCAGCAGTGGTAGTTGTTGATCGAAGATGAGGTTGGAGAAAGTGAAAATATAGAAGTTACAGAGCTACAACTTTGCTGACAGTTCCAATAAGAGGAAATCGACAACGTGTTGAGGGGTCTTTCCCTTTAATTTTCTCAAAAACTGTACATCAAATTTGACATGGTCATAGTCTGGGTCATTCTTAACACGACTCCATTAAAAATTACAGCAAACCTCTGAAGTATTTTTTTTAATGATCCATTTCAAATATGAGTAAGTTGTGAATGTGTTACAATGCTCTTTGAGGTGACTTTCCCTGTACAGTAATGTGAAACTATATTTATGGTCATAATCAGGAACATTTTCAGCAGAAATTCATTCTGCCTCTCAACAAACCTATTAAGGAAACGGTTTAATGAAATTCCGCTTATTTGGTACTATCACATATTCAGCAAGACTTGTCTGATATATGTGTAATATAATGTGAGAAATGATTGCTGAAATGCGAGTCTTTCTCCGTTCTTCATCAAACTCCAAACGGCGGCTGGCTTGACCTCAGTTAACTGAGCGCTGAAATGCCGTTGGGCAGGGGGGCGGCGTCGCATGCATGCTTTATAAAAGCATTCTGTCCATGTCACCTCCCGGGCTCCGTAGACTATTCACTATTGTCATCAATGAGTCTGAAATGAACTCTCTGATGATGTGTGAAACAACCGCGGTAAATTGTAGTGATTCAAAACAAAGCCTGACTTCATGGAAAGGCTTTTCTCATGACTCGTGAAAAATTAAACTTAGCACAGTTAATGACGTAGATTAACACAACAAAATGTGAGTGTCCCTAATGGAAAATCTAAAAAATAAGGTCACTGGTGTGATAGAGTTTTAAAATAGAATATTCTTTTAGGACTAAAAAACCTAGATACATGAAATAAAGTGTATTATTTTTCAAATGCTGCAGTTCTTGATAAGTGCATGATATTGCTGCTGCAAGTAACTATTCCAGGTAAAACATTCATTTATTCAAAATGTAAGTGGCTTTGAATTTTCAGATCTTATGTCACAGGGAGATGTTTAAAGCGACTGTATGTAAGTTTTTTTACGTATTATTTGTATTGCCAATGTGTGAACAGGTTGTAACCTAACCTAAAAAATGAGACCCTCACTGACTTTCTGGGTTTCTTCTATCAGCCTGCAGCTTTTAATGTGAAGAATGCGGGCTCACGAGTGCTTTTATTTTCAGCTCCGCTTACAGAGCTAACAGTGTGCAACCATAGCAAACGTTCGGTTAGAAATGGAGTCCGCTAATGCCAACAAACAACCAGCCCCGACCACAACTCAGACTCCAACACAAACTCCTCAGAAGCACAAAAAAAACGTGAAACCTGTCTTGCAAAACAGGAATGTGCCGGACGTTGGGCAAAAACTAGTGTTGTGGGAGAATAGCGGAGCCAGTGCAAAGAGTGTGAGTGCACAAGGGAAGTGAGTGGTGAAGGGCGAGAGAGAGAGAGTGGCGGCGGCGAGTGTCTGAGAAAACGAGCAGGCAGCAGAGCAGAAGAGAGTTAGTTTAGCTTTGAGAATATAAAGTGAATGTTCAGTGGAAGTTGCTGTTTGTGCAGAAATAAATGCTGCATCTCCTCCAGACCAACAGAGGTTTCCTGCGTCTTGTTTCCCTGCTGCAGAGTGAAGTGACGGGGGTTTAACTCCGGAGCAAGAAACGTTATCGTCTCCGGCCCAGGAGACCAAAACTACGGCGTCCCCCATGTTCCTTTTGACCACGGTCAAGAGGCTGAAGCAGGAAAAGTTAACACTAGGATCAGCATCGGCTGGGCCAGGGCCGGCTTAAGACATGGACCATATAGGCGGTTGCCTAGGGCACCACCTTCTGAGGGTAAAATAATAAAATAAAATAATTTAAAAACAAAATGCCGGTGGGCACCCTTTCTCATTTTCTGCATTGAGGTAAGAAATGATCAGAGAAAGAAAGAAAGAAAGAAAGAAATACACTTTTCACCCCTGCAGCTCTCTTTCTCACACTTTTTCATCTGCACGGCCGCACCCATTTGTTAATAAAAGTGTAAATTGTAGTGAAACTGACTAAACACTTTTAAGCCAACACTATCAAGGACCAACTGTTTATTTAAATTAAAATAAATACAGTTATTTATGAAAATAAAAATCTGAATTTTTGTCTTAAACCCATTGTGATGTCTGATTCGATTCATGGAGGGACCTTCGTTTGTGTGTGTGTGTGTATTGTGAGGACACACTTTAAGGCAAAAGGAAAAGAGTCCTGATTTATTTGTCCAGGGCTACTGATTGCTGTGTTCAAGGGCATTGCTGGTAAAGGTGATGGATGGGAATTGTTTGCACTCCCCTCCTCTTTCTTTCTCTCTCCGTCTCCCTCACACACTAGACACTCCTGGAGACCGCCAACATAACTTTTCCCGTGGGTAAGCAAAAAAAGGGGGAGACCGGACAATATAAAAAGCTATTTGTCTTGGAAGCGATTACGTATTTATTTTTCCTCACTAGTAGACATAGTATGGAGGCTGTTTGTGCTCGGCCTCAGCTGGGACATGAGGCAGAGAAACAAAAATGTATAATTCATGGATTCATGTCAACATGTACACGCACACACACACTATGTGTACAGGTGGGAAGCACATATAACCTGTGTGATGGGTATGCGTGTGTCTCATTAAAATCCTCACGCACAAGTAATTGTACCTCCACTGAAACTAATCTACACATGTACACGCACTTATTACTATAACAATGTGTTGACTGTCAGCCGCACAAGGTCAGGTTCATGCAAGTTATATGATATCACACAAATACATGCGCACGTACATGAATATGCATGGAAACATACTTGTCCTAGATAAAAGAGATGAATTGGTTAGTCAGTCAACAGCCTGTGCTCCGTCTATTGGACGGTTAATATGTTAAAAAAAAGACAGAGTATTATTATCTCAGCTGTTATCACTACACCTATTTCACTCTTATTGCTTCTGTCTGTGTCTACCTGTTCCTGTCAGAATAAAACAGCACTACAAATGAAAAAAGAAAACCTGGCACGTTGTCTGAACTGTCATATTGTTATGCTCCTTTTGACAGAACACATTTTCTTGCCGTGTTTTAAACGCATTAGAAAACCGCTCATCCACTGAGGTATTATTTTTGGGAAATAATAATGTTTTACACTCCAGTAGAGCTGGGGGACTCGCAAAAAATAATCAAGCATGCATTTTAAAATACCAGTGTAAAAATAAAGTGTCAATATAACAACCCACTGGTAATACACCAGCCACTGGTTTTACCATGAAGTCATGTTACTGTGCATAGTATCAAAACAAACAGTCAATGGACACTTCTACACATATCGACCAGGAACATGCAGACATTTGTTTGTGTCTGTGTGTGTGAGCAAACATGGACACTGTGCACAACCCATCAATTGTCAGCTTGTGCCTAAACACAGTTGTTTGTATTGATGAACCTGAGCTTGCCAGTGTCCCATTGCACACTATCTGCTCCTGCACGCACATTCTCTATCAATGCACACATGCGCACATGAGCCCAAGCTACAAACAAACTTTTCCTAATGAAATCCCTTTAATGAAGTGGCATCTGGCACTTTTGATGTACTAAATAAGAGTGATCCAACGCTTCAGTATCTGCCAGTATTTTAGAATTAAGAGAAATATTGATGACTTAGGACCATTTATATACCGCTTTTCCCTTCTTCTCCTCTTTCATTCTCACTCCTCCCTCTCTCTTCTCCGTGTCTCTCTCTCTCTCTCTCTCGATAGCGGCAAATCTCCAGTTGTTTACAGAGCTGCTGGACGGAGAGCTTAAATGGCAACATTTGAAGAATGTCAGCAGTAGCCCAGCTCTAACCTCAATCTCTCTCCATCTTTCTCACACACACACACGCACACACACACACACACACACACACACACACGCACACACACACACACACACACACACACACACACACACACGCACACACACGCACACACACGCACACACACACACACACGCACACACACAGAGCTGTGTGAAACCGTGTTTACTTGGTTGCATCGCCTTTGCTAAAATTGGAGTGTCCCACTTCACACTGCTCTATTAGTGTAACCCTGGACTGGGTCTACATCAGCTGCTGGGGTGATGGAGGAGAGAGGAGAGGAGAGGAGAGGAGGACAGAGGAAAGAGGAGAGGAGAAGTGAGGATAGGAGAGTAAGAGATGGGAGGAGAGGAGAGAGGTGAGGAGCGAGGAGTGGAGAGGAGAGGAGAGGAGAGGAGAGGAGAGGAGAGAAAGGAGAGAGGAGAGGAGAAGTGAGAATAGGAGAGGAAGAGAGGAGAGGAGAGGAGAGGAGAGGAGAGCAAGAAAGGAGAGGAGAGGAGAGGAGAGGAGAGGAGAGGTAAGAAAAGGAGCAGTGTAGAGGAGAGTTGGGTTCAGTGCACTCTCGGACTCAATGTTCCCAGATGCTTTGGTGCAGATGTGTTGTCTCTCTCCACATACGACATTGGACGCACGCACGCACACACGCACGCACACACAGGACACTGTCACATTACAGTAACCGCTGTTACTAAATTCCCTTTTCTTTGTTCATATTGTTAAAATTAGAATGTAGGTTTAGGTCAAACTATCAGGTTACCTGTTGTCTATTCATATCCAGCATTTTATGACTTTACCCATTAAATTGTAATTACTGGGTTAATTAATGAATACTTATTTTTAACCTATGATGACTGATCTCTTCTCCATGGAAGGAATCATTTGTCTACATGCGCCCACAAGTCATATAATGAGAGTAGGTCGTGATAGCAGTTCAACAGTACATATTCACCATCGGCTCACTTTTATGTTGTATTTTAAGATGTAGATGTATTCCTAATCTCCTCTGCACACCCCCAGACTTCATTACCTAAGATCTATGAGCACTTAGCATTTAATAGTTTAGCTGTGCCAAGTTGTCACTTTCTCACTTTTTCAGATGCTAGTAGCATAAAATGACAAGAGTTCATGTCGAAGTCACATAACGGGCAGGATGGCCGACTCAAAACCTTTGTTTGTATCGCCCACATGAACTGAACATGTAAATTCACTGTACTGTATCAACACACAGGGAGACAGACTTTCCTTTGTGCCTCTCAGAGGTGATGTAAACTTGTTTTTCCTCAGCAAATATGCAACAATAATTAAATAATAATATATATACAACATGAAACATGACCAATACTAGCCGACATTAAAGAACAATTAAAACTTATCTAATTGAAACAAATCCCTGAAGACCTCTCTCCATTATTCTTTCGTAGACCGGCGAAGCCGACTCGTTTTGTTTGTCGGTACGCAACCTTGACTTCTTCTCCTACTCTGTTTACTGTCAGATTACAGCCATGCGTAGCCTATAGCGCCAACTTCTGACCAAACTACGCCGTAGCCAAGTTTAATCTCTCCAAACCGGTTCATGGAAACGCGCTAGGGATGCTAATTTAGACTTTTTTGTCTAACCAATAGCTGACCCTCGTTAACCGATCATCATCGCCGTTGCATGCAGCGGTGCTATTTTTTTGTGCCTAGCAGCAACAACAAGCCGATGCACAAACAGATTAAATCCATCATTTATCAGCGGCTGCAGTGTATATGAGCACAACAGACAACTGAGTCCCCAGTTCACCCGTCCGGGAGAGTTACTGTAGCAGCCACTGTGCTGTGTGTATTGTCGTGGACACATGCAGCCCCTTTCCCAGTAAATCTCCACCGCATTATTTGGTTTAGCTGCGAGGTTGACAGCTGTGTGTCTGCCTGGCGTACTCTGTCAGCTCGGCGTAACGTTAGAGAGACCGACAGCCCGCGTGTGTGATGGTGAGTATGAAGTTATCAGTAATATTGTAGCTGTGATCGTAGCAGTGCGTAGCGTGTGTTCAGTGTATTTGTCGATGAATAAATGACACATCTCCTCAAGACCGCATGTTTTGCTTGCCAGCCAACTGCTCAGCTTTTTATTTAATTTTTAATATTTCTTTTAACCGTTTAACTGATAGCATTAATTGGTCAAAATTCGTAATGTCGGTTAAGGGTTAATTTTTAACATCCCTACGACGCACCTAATTCTCATTTCTTTTTTTGTGACATTTCAAAAGTGTGCTTATAATTTGCTTGATAAAGCCAAAGTGATGGGGAGAATATATCTGAAGGGAATCAGGAATCAGAGCTGATGTTCTTATCCAATGTCCCTCACAAAAAAAATAATTTGCCTTTGTTCCTAGACATCTACGTGACAAGCAACCGACAGTGATGAGGTCAAGGGTCACATGTAGCAGAGCTCAGGCCACTGATGAAAGCAAATTCATACACACATCTGTAAGACACAGCACATGTATTTCGCTGATTGCTTACCCTGTCAGACACACACACACACACTCATCTCCCACTTGTCACACACTGAGGCCTCAATCACACTTTCCTTCTCTGATTGTGTCACTTGCCCCTGAACCAGTTACACACACACACATTCAAACACACACACATAAACGAAGGCGCTGCTGCTCCACTCACCTCTTGAGCAACGAGGGACGAGATGCGGACAGCCCTTCGGACCCTAGCGTTTCTCCCCCCCTCCTGGGGGAGGCTGTCTCGCCCACTCAGCGACATCTCGCTCATCTGGTCCACCCAGGAGCCCCGGCCCAGGGGCACGGGCGCGTCCCACAGGGGGGCCCCCGTCCCTCCCCAGCTGGCCCCCCGCGCACGCCCGCCATCCGCGTTCCCCCGTCCTGCCACTCCGCCGGCCGTCCTCCCCCCTCCGCTCTCCCTCAGAGACGGAAAGGGCGAAGGCGGCACCACCGTCGGGACGGTCGGCACCGTCACCGTGCCCCCGGGGTCCCTTCGTTTCTCTCCTCCTCCACCTCCTCACCCTCCTCTCCCCCACGCTCCTCCTCCTCCTCCCCCTTGACCGCGCTGCCACTGGTTGGCCCCCAACGCTCCGGCGGCGGCGACAAAGACTTTTTGGCTCCTAGGGTTCGTCTCGCTCTGCCTCCCCTCAGACTCTCTTCTCCCCTGGCTACTCTGGTGACAGTCTAGCTCGCTCTTCCTCTGTTTCTCTCACTCTTTCTGTTGGTCCATCTTTGATTTTTTGTCCCTCTGTCTGTGTCTCAGTCAGTCTCTTGGGGCTGGTAGAGGAACAGAGCTCGTATCAGATCCACAGCTGTAGCCGGACTGACTGAGAGCTCAGCCAAACTGCTGCTGCTGCTGAGACTTCCCTCCGCTCAGCTCTCTCTCTCTCTCTCCCTCTCTCTCTCTCTCTCTCCCTCTCCCTCTCTCTGCTTCTGTGTTGAAGCTCCCTCTCTCTTCTTCCTCTACACAGGATCTCTCCTCTCCCTCCCTCACTTTGCGGGATACTCTCTCTCTTTATCCAGGATTTCCTTTTGTTCTCTATTTCAATACACCTGATCTCTCTCTGTTGCTCTTTTCAGTCGCTTTGCCTCTTGGTCTCTCTTTTTCCCTCTGTCTTTCTCTTGTTCTAATGCCCAATCTCTGCTCCATCTCTCCAACCTGAACCCCCCCCCCCCTTTTCTATCACTCTTCATCTCTCTCCATCTATCTAATAAACCTCCTTCCCCGTGTACTCTAAAATCAACCATCCACACTGTATCTATGTTCATTCCCCTGGTTTTGTCTTGCACTCCTCCCCATTATTTGCCCGCACCTCATTTTCTTTTTTTATCTGTTTTTATTTTCCAGGACACCGACTAGGCCCATTTCGCTTTTCATTTGTAGATGATTTGGAACCTCAAACAGTATTGATTCAAGCTCAAACAGGTCCATTAAACTACGGCAATTGATGTACAATCGGCTGAACAGTCGTGTGCACATCCACTTCACCTCGGCGGGATACAGATATGTCAACAAGAATGCAAAACGTCACCAATAAAACTTAAAAACTACGTTCTGGGTAGATATGTCCCTCGTAAATCTATATATTGCATTTACAGCAGAAGCAGTAGCATTTGGTTGTAATAAATGGAAGCAGAAAAGAATATTCAGCAAGCTCATGAGCCGGCTGACAAGAGTGGCACATCACCGAACATGATGAAAAAAACTCATCGGTTCCCACTTTATTTGATAAAATGCTTCTGTAGGGACCTGCCATTTCTGGTGGCAGAGACAGTCACTTCATGAACTCAGTAACACGATCCTTGACTCTGATCTCAGTCCTCATTGGCTACAGTAACATTTCACCCAGAGGTGTGAAATTCACACAGAACAAAACCAGAGGAATGTTCTTTGTTCCTTCTCTTTCTTCTCATCTGCTCATCTCTCCTGACGTGTGAGAGGTGAGCTGCTGCGCTCTCTCTGCTCTTCATCTCCTCAACCCAGGCTGACCTGGTTGAGGTGAACGGCTCTCAAGTCCAGAACTTGCAAAACAGTTCTGGTTCTGATCAATGGCCTGTTAGGAAACAGCCATTGCAACCAAGGAACCAAACGGCAGACGACGCGAGTGCTCTGCCCTTTCCACCAGCTAACTTCAAGCTATCAAGCAAAGAAGTTAGCACCAAACTAACAGCAAAGACGACCTCTTTGACTTGGAACCACAACTTCAACACATGGAATCACAAAACCGGTTCTTCCATGGATCGGTAACGTACTGGGCCTTAGCATTAGCAATCGCACAGGGCTGAGCAAGACTGTCCAACTTTGATTTCTAGAAAGTACTTGTATTGATTTGGTTTAATGTTATTCATTGAGTTTGACTGTGGTGATTTATCTGTATTTGATTTTTGGGTAACTGGCTTCGCCACATCTGATGTGTTTAGTTTATGCTTCACATAGACAAGGTCTTGCATGCAAACTAACCATCTTTTCTAACCCACTGCATATCTAACACACATTAAGATCACATACAGAAACTGTGAATTAGTTAAACATAAACATACAGCGCCGCCATCTTTGATTCCGCCATCTTTGATTCCGCCATCTTTGATTCCGCCATCTTTGATTCAGCCATCTTTGTAGTTTTACAGTGCCCGCCATTTTGTTTGTAGGCCATACAGACATTTTGAGACAAGAACCCATCTTGTTTCCCCCCCCCTCTCTCTCTCACACACACACACACCCACACACACACACACACACACACTGTGTTTGGTTTGTTTAGTTTAGTTATTTAGTTAGGTTAATATTGTGTTTTGAACCTTTATTATCTTGTAAATAAATGTTTGTGGAATATACATGCTGGTCTCTTTAATGTTGCACAAGAGTGAATAATGCCAACCTCTGCTATGTCAAGAACTCCGATATCCTTCAACCTTTACTATCTATTTTGGTTATAGTTATTAATTTAATTATTAATCAACGTTCCAAATTGATAGTTTAGCATATATAATGAGACTATATTAACGTTTTTGGTCATTGGTCCCTGATTCCAGGGTGGTGCCCCGTTTATTATTGATGTTTATTGATAATCTTTATTAAAAATAATAATTCTATTATTATTTATTAATTAATTTGCTAATAACCAAAACCTACCAAAGTAGAACCCCTACACTTCTTTAAATTCACCGTTTCTTTCCCTCCATCCCCGCTCCAGCTCTTTAAATCTCAGCCTGAGTAATAATTGCAATCCTACGTAAAGAACTCCATCCCTCCCTCTGTCCATGCAGTCGACCCTTGCAAACTCTTAACATCCCTCTCTCTCTCTCTCTCTGTCCCCGTCCTTCCTCTCATCCCCTTCTGTTCACTTCTCATTACCGAACATACTGCTGGATTAGTGTGTGTGTTTTTACACCCTCAACCAGGATTGTGCTTCCACAGCTTTTTGGGGTTTGTATGTCACTTTCTTCATCTCCTTCTCTGTGCTTCACTTTTTTTTCCACCGCAATTTCCATTTCCCTTCACTAACTTTACTGCCAAGGTTTGCAAACAAAAACATGCTGTCACAAGCAATTTAGAAAATGTCACATTTCTAAACCACTAATCCATATTTTATATATGAGTATCTCTTTTTTGCTTTTCCTGTTGAATTGTCATCTGGATATTTTAAACCAAACTTTGCGATAGTCCAAGAAGCATCAATCAAAGTGACTAACTATTAAGTCTGGGACGATTTACCTATCTCCCGATTTTACAAGTATTACGATTTATTGCAATTTTGTTAACTTTTTTAACACTAGACCATGGGAAAAAGTTGAATCATACACATGTAGGGACTTTTACTTTGGAAAATATCTAAATTCATCCAGTAAAAATGTTTGATTTTCAGTATGTATGTAGTCAGAGATGTCCTGGAGTCAAATATAGCAGCCATTGTCAGGCATTATTTATACCTTTTTTTTTTTCAGTGACCCAAAATCAAAGAATAAAGACATTTCCCTCACAATTTAGTAGTATAATCTTTTTAATTTATAAGGGACATGTAATGTTTTACAGTATATTTCTGGTGAATATAATCCAATCAATCTTATTTCCATATATGTATTTTGTATATACATTTCCCTCTGTTAACACCTTATTCTGAAAATCGGACGTAGTCACGCGTGTAAACTTCCTCTAACTTCTCCAAGTCCATCTCTAGCTCTCCCCTCAGCTCCATTCTCTTTATACATCCAAGGTCAGCTCCATCAGGGCCGTTTGAATGCATATAACATAAATGTCAGTATATGGGTGCTCTACAGTTGTAGCGTCGGCCCATTTGACCATGGAGATGAGAGCGACGGCCCGCTTGACCGCACATTACCGCGATACCATAACGTTTCCTGTCCATGACAGAATCAGCATGCAGCTTTAGCCGTGATGTCTAGCTCTGATTTTCCTGGCAATGTGTGAAACTCAAAGTGTTTCCATACTTTACTGTATGTGTAGTGTTTACCACTTTGGATTTAATATGTTTAAATGCAGATCGTATCCACGCAGACCCTCCTCCGTTTTCTACTTCGCTGCCGGCTGCGGTTTGTTTTGGTTGACGGATACAGAATGGATATGACGTCACGTTACTCAGACTACAACAATAAAAGCATTAACTTCCTTCTACCTCCACATAAACTCAAATTGGGCAAATATATCGATTCTGGCAATAAAAAATTTATTTCATAATCAATAACAAGGCTGCTCGACTTAATCTGTGGTTAGAAAATCATCTGTTATCTCCCCCGAGTTCAAGCTGAATGTCAGCAACCCTGCCGCAGCGTGTTGGAGCATGACAATGTATTCCTGCCACCTCCTGTGGTGCTCATCTGTAGCTGTGCTACCTCTGACCTCCTTTATGGAAGCAAACCAAAAGAGGATTTCCCCACAGGGATTAAAAAAAAACGTATTGGATGATGATTTCTTAAATTATGAAAAGGTCCTTTGTGAACTGAGTAAGCCCTGGAGGGCCCTTCAGAACAACTCTGACGCGTTTGGACTGTTCTTAAAATAATGCAGTGAGGAAACAGTCGTGCCTTGGGGGATTTTTTGTTCCTGAAAATACAACAGTCTCAATGGAAAATACGATTGTAGATTAAATCACAGTATTCCTCACATACATCATCAACACAATCAGCAGCATTGTTGGAGCAGCGTGTGACAGGCTGAGCTGGTGATCGCTCGCTAACAGGCCGGCTTGCGTCAGCCAGTCATCAGCCTTTAGCAGCAGCAGCCGTGTTTTATATTGATTTGTTGTGAGCCTATTTCTATGATGCTAGATTATGATTCATCCCAAATGATGCTGGCTTCTGCTGACCTAGTTTGTGTGTGTGTGCATATTTGTGTGTATACTTATGTGTGAGTCATGGCGGTAAAACACTCTGTTTCTGACACTCAAACGTGCATCCCTGAAACCTAAAATGACTGGAAACGGTGCAGCAACACTGAACAGCAGTGCAGCAGAGTTTGTTTTTGGGACGGCGTCGTCAAAGAGGAGAAAAATTATTGCAACGGCCCGGAAATATCTCTTGATGAATCGCACTGAGAATAGTCTGCTTTATTAGTCTCGTTACCAAACCAAAACTGTTTCAGGCAGAGCTGTGTGTGTGTGTGTGTGTGTGTGTGTGTGTGTGTGTGAGAGAGAGACACACACACACACTCTGACAAGCCTACATTATCTGTAGTGAGCAGTACACGACACACTGTTGGCGCGGCATGAACAGGGGCCGCAGCTCATAGCTTGGAGTGGCTATAGGCACATGCACGCACGCACGCACGCACGCACGCACGCACGCACGCACGCATACCACAACAATAAAAGCGGATTGACGCACAGTAACAACTACCAAAGACACAAATACAGCATAACCGAGAAAATCTTGTAGTTTAAAGTGCATTATTTCCCTTCACGTATACTTCTATAATTAATAAGCATATGGCTTGATGGCACAACTGTGTAAGTGGCACATGGACATCGTCATCAGTTCATATAACTCACACCTGCTGGTGCATCCGGGCTCGCAGCTCATCATCCCTGCAGTCTGAATGGATCTCTATGTCTCTTTCATGTGGGAGGCTTCATAAATAATAAACACAGCGGCGATGCAGAGCTATATGCCGACGCAGGGTGGCTGCTTTGATGGATGAGGCCAAGTTTGACCCTTGCAGCCTTTGTAGATGTGAAGTGTAAGACTGAAATACAGAAAAGACCTTGACCGTGGATCATGCAATATACAAAAAAAAGAAAGTGTGTGCTGGTGTGCGACCCCGTGCTGCTCCAGTAAAGCTTTGTGTTTATGGAAACCAAATTAATTTTGGACACTGCACTGCAAGGATTTGAACTCCCGACCATTTTTCGTATTTTCCCTCCCCATTCCTGCCTGTTTGTTCTGTAAACAAAGCCATATTTAGATGATACAATGAAGCTCCTCACACCTCCATCCAAAATATCTCCAACTATAGACATGATGGACTTATTTCAGACCACACATGACTGCAGGGACGGGGTCCTCTTTGAAAGTCTCAGGTCGAGGCCAGGACTGCATGCTGCACGATCAACTGTGTTTACTCTCCAAGCAACAGTGATGAAGGCAAGGAGCTGAACAGCTAAATACCAGTTAACTGGCTGAGGTTAGGAAACATTTGTAGTAATAAAGGCTGTATATAAAGACTCTAATTTCATAATAGGAGCTAGAAACTGTTTGTCTACAAGCGTTGACCAAAGTGTGTTCACAGCTTATCAATGCAGAGTACGGGCAACTTAACACTTTGTGGGACTGATTAGAAAGATGCAAAATGTTGAAGTTAAAAACATGCAGCAAAATGAAGCCTCAAGTTTATTTGTGAACAACGCTCCATAGTTCCTCTCTGCATGTGCATTCTAGCAAAACAAGCTGCAGTCACATGTAACAAAGAACTGGCTCTATACCTTTCCATTTCCCCCTATTCAGTCATAATTGGCTCACAGACATAATTTATCACTTGAATTATGCACTCCTCTCTGTCTTCCTTCCTCTCCACCAAATCCGGCGCGACGGCGGCTCTCTTATTCTCATACACGTTGCCGAGCGGAATAAATTCATCTTTAATCAAAGAGATTACGGTGGCTCCCTGCTATCCATTTCCATTACCATGCTCAGATGCCTCCAAGCCATCACTCTTCCGCAGGGCGGAGACAGAGAGCAGACTTATTAGCTATCATAGCGCCATCTTGACGGAATTAGAATAAAGTGCGGGAGCTGAGGCGTCCAAAATCTGCGGCACATCAGTGACGGGTGATTCAACCTTGAAATGAGCGGGAGGGATTTGCACAAGATGTCCTTCAAATGATACATGCATATGTTGCTCTGCAAGGACGAGCTGAGACGTTTATGTGTATGTTTGTGTCACATGTGTTGCCATAATCAGAGCGCGACCTCCTCCTACACAGTTTGAATAAAAAAGGTCCACGTGTGTTGAGCACAAAGCTGTCCTGCTTCAGGCTACGGTCGGTGTGGAAGTGACTGGGATCATTCTGTTATGTGTAAGGCAACATCATTCTTGACTTGAACATCACTTTCCTAACTTTGTAAAACAAAATGTGACCAATAAATACAGATATAAATGTATTAAATTGTTCTTTATCATTCTAATAATAAAAACGTACATCAGCAACTTGGTAAAAAATCTTCAAAATTAACAGGAATTACAATTCAATTGTAAACCTTTTTAATGCAGCAACAAATTGGTCAAAACCTCAACACGAATAAAATTACAGTATATATTGTGTATAGTATAAAAACATAAAGTTGAATTGAATAGATCGGCCCCATTGTCACCGATATATCCAGCTGTTTGAATCAGTATTGGCCCGATATCCAATCGAGTATCGGTGCATCCCTAACTTCTTGAATTATGGCCACAACCGTGTTTTGTGAGGTTACAGTGACCTTGACCTTTGACCACCAAAATCTAATCAATTCATCTTTGAGTCCAAGTGGACATTTGTGCCAAATGTGAAGAAATTCCTTCCAGGCGTTCATGAGATATCATGTTCACGAGACTGGGTCGGCCGGACCGCCGGACGGACGGACAACCCGAACACACAATGCCTACGGCCACGGCTGTCGTCGGCACTGAGGCATAAAAACTGCAAGATAAACCCCAAATGGCTAAATGTCCTGATTGCTTCTGCAAGGCAGCAGGAAGCAATTATTTTTCAGGATATTAGTTTTAGTTTGTAGGATAGGTAAACTCTCAGGTAATCACACTTCCAACTTCATACTAAATATGGACTTCTGAAAAGCCACAGTTTCTATTATTATTCTCTGAAACCACATCAAGGTGGCCTGACGAAAAAGCTAAACATGGATGGTTTGGGTCAAGTCAATATTATTTATATAGCCTAATATTGCAAATCACACATTTGCCTCAGGGAGCTTTACAATCCGTACAGGACAGGACAGTGAGTTCAGGTGTTTGCTTTACTCCAAACTAAAACAGAAAAGTATAAATTCTGGATTTGTTTAGATTCACATCTACATTTTCTTCATCCCGTAAACAGTTCTGATGAACCTACAAAGTAGCTTGTTTACTGGACAGAGTTTTATGAACCTGTCAACCTGTAAAGCGTGTGTAGTACATGTACAGCTGAGTGTGTGTGCCAAAAGGCGAGCTCTGCCTGTGGATACAAAAAAGATGATTTTTTTGAGAAGGCTGTGATATTGCTGTTAGTGTGGACACACTTGCACACTTAAACATATTTTTCGAGCTTTAAACTAAATGATATGACTGTGATGAAACACATAGATACTGGTGTTCATACTGACATTTCTTACCAAACAAAAATCGGCATTTCATGGGTGGAAAATGGCTCAACACGCCATCTACTGCCCTAATCTTGCAAGGCCAATGCTTATATAGTGTCGCCAGTTTGGGACTTATCTACATCATGAAATTTATATTTTAAAACTAGATAAGCACTCGGAGAGCGAAGACCTCTGCCAAGGTGCCTGACTTTAAAAACAGATCACAGCTAACAGCTGGCGGTACCGTGAGGTGGTCGGCTTATTATTAACACGGTTTTGTTTCGCCACCAAAATCTAATGGATTGTTCGTTGTCCTACAATCCACCCCTCCGAAAAATGGCATTCAAATCCATCGCAAACTTTTGGAGTAATCCTGCTAACAGACAGACAGACAAACCATCGCCGGTGAAAACAAAACCTTCAAGACCCTTGGCCTTGGCGGAGGTAAAAATGAGGTTAATGCCCTCTAATCAGAGCACTCACTGAGCAACTCTTGCCTCACACACCTCGCCCCCCTCCTCAGACCCTTGCCCACTTTTTTTTAGCCTTTTCAAAATTATGCAGCGGGTTGGAGTTCAGACAGACGCTCAGACATAGGGGTGAAGTTACACTTTTTATTTTTCTGTACACCTTCAAACCCCAAATTCCCTCACACTCAACTCGGATCGAGCATGCCCTCAGACAGACTTTTGATTGCCTCCTCGGAGCCCTTGATCCAAACATGTAATGCTCGGGGGGCCAGGAGTGGAGTAGGAATGCCCTCTACAGAATGAGAATGCAGCTGGGATTTTTTGGAAACCCAAGCAAAAGCTCAGCAAATTTCCCAACTGCAGCCACTTCAGTTTACATTCCCGGCCTTGTCATTTACACTGCCAAACACGTGCCCTGCCCATGTATCCTCTGCGAGAAAAATTGGAGAGAAATGATGCAATGAGCATGTATTTGAACTGCATCTTGTCAAGTGCTACCCAATATTCCTAACTCATCCTTCCAAAGTTCCTCCAGCTCCCGTATCGAGGTGTACAGTACATTTGGCAAATGGGACGGGGCCTCAGAAGACAAAGACTATCTGCATTTTGTCAAACGAACACCAGATCTGAGTGCTCTGCTAAAAGGCCAGGATGGGATGTTACAGAAGAAAAGCAAATCTCTCCCTCTCTCTGTCTTTGTCTCTCTCTGGCAGCCGTAAGCAGCCAGTTCTTACCACTACGCTACCATTCCCCTCCACAATGGAGCAGGCAGGCATATTTAATTAGCTCTGGGGGTTGATTTACACAAACACAATGGACACCTCAGTTACTGCCCTGCTGGCTTGTCAATGGCCCCCTGCGAGGGGAATCATGACAAATGATGCATGAATGCTGCTGCAATGACAGCCATCAGACAGGTGTGTGTAGTCAGTAAGGAAGTGTGTGTGTACATGTCAGTGGAAGCTGTGTGTCATCGCAGTGTGTTTGTGTGTTTTACGGTGATATGAGTACAGTCAAGGGGACAAAAACTGACAGGTGTGTGTGTTTTGTTGGACAGGTGCGCCAACATCTGCTCCACACACGTCATGCCGCGTGACCCCCTCGCCATCACCGATGAACAGCAGCGTTTTCATGTGATGCAAACACATGTTCTTCATAACATACAGTACAATAACACATTAATTGGCTGACCCGGCCTGTGCACCATCAATATTAATATGCATAATTATATTATTGTTTATTTACTGATGAACTGTCTGCTCTGCTGGTGGCACAACGTTTTTCAAAGATCTGCAATTTGCCTAAAAGGTCTGTATTGATTCTGCTGTTTATATTTGATTTCAATTTGACTCCCTGAAATGAAACCCAGTGTGTGGTGGCGGGAATGAAGTTGGCAGTAACGTTATAGCTGTGAACGTAGCAGTGCAGTGTGTGTACAGTTTATTTATCGGTGAATAAATGCTACAACCCCTCAAGACCCAAGCCAAGCTCCTGTGTTTTGCTCCAGCGTCTGTTTTCCCCCTGCTTATGAAAACGAAGGTGTATAGCCCCGAAGTTAGCAACAACTTCTACCCAGGCTCACTTAAAGTGAACTGACCTTTAAGGTGTACCAGCTATTCTTATTTTAGTGACAAGTCGCTCCTCAGAGTTTTGCTCAACCCCCCCTTTGGGCCAAACAACTTTTCTGGCAGAAACCCTGCTCTACTAATTAATGCAGTGATGGGATTTCCAAACAAATGTCTTGGAAGGACCTTGTGAGGTTAAACATTTTGGAGGGAGGACTCCCCAGCCTAATGGACCGTGGAAAGAAAACGACTTCATTTAGAATTTATTTCAGAGTTTTATGGCATAATATCCTAGGATCGATTCAATGGGAATCTTGTCCTCAAACAACTTCGGACCTCCTTAAATTGGATTCCATCAAGGACAGAAGGCCTAGGGATAGACACTGCAATAGATATTTGTTTTTGGATGGCTTTCTTTATTAGGTCTTCATACAGCACATCAGTGTCAGACATTAGTGAAGTTGGTTGCGACAGAGGCCCATATGCTCAGCATCCAAGACGCTGCAAACAGTGAGGAGTGTTGGAGACCAGAGAGTGGAAAATCTCCAACAACCATAAGCCTTTACTCATTGCCAGCTCAGTCACACAGCAGTTTGTGAAACAGTCATTCAATTTAATGTATTTATTTGTGTACATTTGAAATGGTCAGCATGAAATAAATTATTATGTAATCCAAGTAATTGTGAATGAGAGAGTGGCGAACGCAGCATAGGGAGGAGTTCGGGGTGGATCGGTGAATCAAAAAACACAGGACTTTCGGCCCGGAGACCGGTGTTCCGTGTCCCGGGTGAAACCACAAGTCAGCGTTGATTTATTTGTCACGTTGCTTACGTACTTACGTTACAGCACTTTCGGAGTTATTTTAACCAAAACCACGATCTTTTCCTAAAGTTATTAGTTTTGTTGTCCAAGCGTAACCAAGTCAATCTTTTCCTACACCTAAATAAGTCGTTTTTGTCACGTTACTTCCGTATTTAAGTTATGGCACTTCGGTGTTATTTAAACCCAAACCGCAATCTTTTCCTAAACCCAACTAAGTACTTTTGTTGCCTAAACCTAACCAAGACGATCTTTTCCTAAACCTAACTAAGTAGTTTTGTTTCCTAAACCTAACCAAGACAATCTTTTCCTAAACCTAACTAAGTAGTTTTGTTTCCCATACCTAACCAAGACGATCTTTTCCTAAACCTAACTAAGTAGTTTTGTTACCTAAACCTAATCAAGTCGATCTTTTCCTAAACCTAAGTAGTGTGTTGCCTAACCCTAACCAAGTCGATCTTTTCCTAGGCATATCTAAGTAGTTTTATTTTGAAAAGACGGGAGCGAAAATGACACATGCATCACGTGTCGCTGGACATTCGTAGGAAGATGCATAAAACATTACATTGTTGAAAGTTGTGCTGAGCATCACAAGAAAAAAAAGGGAAATTTGTGTTTATGTACACAAATCAAATCGATGACTATTTCACAAACTGCCGTGAGACTGTGTTGTCCGTGCACATGGCTGCCCTTAACCTCTGTTTTTTCTGTTGAAACGTGTACATTGGTGGGATAATGTCTAAGAGTGCGATCACACGAAGCCAGCTAAATACACTCAGTTTGAGTTTAAGAGTTGTCACACTTTAAATAACCCTTTCTTTTGGTTTGAAAATTGATGGTTTTGCAATGCATGGCAGACCAACATACAGAGAAAAAGATGTATGTTCAGGTTTAGCTGGTGTAAGCCAGCTGCATGGTTCTTATATAATTGCAACCGGCATGTGTAATTGCCATCCTGGCGTGTGTTTTTTTTTTAGATTTAAAACATCACGGACCAAGCTGAGCCCTTTAGCATGGCTGTGGTCTAAATATGCTGCTTCTAATGGAGACTGAATGCTCTAAAAGCTCCAAAGAAGTGCTCCTACGAAGCAGTTAGCCAAGACCGAGGTGGTCCAAAGAATGAAAACAGATTTCCCATTACGCTGTGTTTAACGGGCCGATACAATACTGTCAAGTATCACAAAATAGGACATACGATAACCATTTCATTGGTACCTCATATATCCAGGTCAGTGAGTAGAGGGAATGGCTAATAGATAAAAAGGAGACTTACAAAAAATAAGAGGGACATATTGCGGCTGTTGATTTAGGGATATTCTTGGTTTTAAGTTTCACACACACACACACACACACACACACACACATACACATACACTCTAGCCGGCCAGCCATCATGGCAGGTGAGAGAAAACGGAACGGCGTTCATTTCCTTACGCCTCCCTCTCTCCATGATCTCCGATAACAAATGACACCATTACTTCTCCTCTCCGAGGTTTCGTGTCGGCTGCCCCACTTAATGTTTGCGTACTGCTGAGGTAGGCAGCGTCGCCACCTGCCCCCCCCCTGGGCCGTAGATGGGGGCTGCATCTCCAGGTAGGAGGGTGAGCAGACCCCCGGCTCATGAATCTTCCAACGCATCCTGTGAATGCGACGCCCCCCCAGTTCCTGTCTCCTCTGTGCGTGTGTGAGTAACGCTGCGAGAGTGCATGAGTTTGAAAGAGAGTCAGGACATGTGCATGTATGTATGTGTGTGTGAGCATGTGTGTCTACAGAGACCCCCGACTGTGAGCCAGGTGCTCCAAATGCTCGAAATGACGTATGAGATCGGTGCTATATATGGCCACGTTTCATGTCCTTGTATGAATGGAAGTGTGTGTCCTACTCAAAAAACACCTTGCTTTACACTTGCAGGTGTACTCTGTAGTTGGCCACTACGGAGTGATAGTAGATGCCTTTCCCAAAGCTTGTGTGTGTTTGTATTTGTGTGTGTGTGTGACTGATGACACAGTGTTATTCATCTTATGCCTACCAGACACTAGGAGACTTTGAAAAGACTTTGAAAAGACTGAAGTCTGACACCCTCTCACATCTAAAGACAATGTGTCTTAAGGCTCAGTTTTTAGTCACAGACTATAAGATTTTGCAAAGAGTTTTATGACCAACTTACACCAAACAATCGCAACTCTAGCAAAACTCTTGTGATTTTAATCCAACACTGGAAATATGTCTGCAACAATGAAATCGCTTGAAAAGTCGTTTGGCGTAAGGTCGGCATTAGATGATAGAGCTGAGTTAGTTGAGCAGCGTGAGTACGACACCACTGTGAGCACACTGGATGCAGAGGTGACACAGGCGAGGTTAGATCAGTCTCCTTAAAAGCGGCGACCCCCCTCGGCGCACACTCCCTCTTTTCACTGACTCAACTTTGTATTCTGGCTGGAGTTCGGTGTTTACTCAGCCTTGGGAAAATGTCCAATGGCCCCTAAATTGTCCCCTATCACTCACTGGCTTTGTCACTGCTGCAAAGACAAGTAAATAAATAACTGAATCCATAGATAAATAAACCTTCATTGCCTTTGATGGCGTGAATGAGTTGTCAAGCGGTAACAGACGGGAGGGAAATTACAGAGGCACAAGAGTGACGCAGCAGGCACCCCAAGGACAGGCAAAGGACGACCCCAACAATCCCTCATTAATGATGGTGAGAGAGGGGGGAGATGTGGGACAAAAAAAGGAGGAAGTGGTAAAGAACAGATTCTAGAGTGAAGAATACGTGCTACCACCGGGGACGGGGAGATTTGGAGGTACCGGAAAGGATGAGGTAGAGGAGGATGGGCTCCAGGGAGTTGGAGGTCAGGGGTTGGCTGACGGCGACGGGCGACGGGCAGGGCACATGGAGTACGGGAGGGTGATGCACGTGGAAAACGCCTGGAGCTGGACGACACCGCCTCAAATGCAGGCGAGGAGGATGTGAGCAAGGAAATGAGTAAAGCCCCCCGCCCTCTATTAGTAATGCCGAGGTGCCCTTGTGCTCCAGGGAATGAGACCAATGACGGACATCGGGAGACAGCTCACAAAAGTTAGAGTGCTGGAAAACTGCCTAAAACGTGTTTTTAGCAGACTTTTCCTGGATATATTTAGCTTAGAAAACACTATACTGCTATGACTAATGAGACGGGGAGAGAGAATCTGCCGACGGTGACAAAACCACAAAAATAAAACTAGAAGTTGATCTACTAACCTACAAACCCAAAAGGAGCATTAAAACGGAATAAAAGAGAGAGAAATAAGCTGAAAGACATCAAGAAGACGGTGACGCATCAGATAAGATAAGAAGCAGTCTAATCTAAAGTAGGTCTGTCAATCAATTACAATATTTAATTCAAAATGTACTTTAAAGGGAGATTTGTCAGGATTTAATATTCTTATCAACATGGGATAAGAGTTATGCAAATTTATGCAAATGTATGTATATATTTATTATTGGAAATCAATTAACAACACAAATCAATGACAGATATTGTCCAGAAACCCTCACAGGTACTGCATTTAGCATAAAATATATGCTCAAATCATAACATGGCAAACTGCAGTCCAACAGGCAACAACAGCTGTCAGTGTGTCAGTGTGCTGACTTGACTGACTTGCCCTAAACTGCATGTGATTATCATAAAGTGGGCATGTCTGTAAAGGGGAGACTCGTGGGTACCCATAGAACCCATTTTCATTCACATATCTTGAGGTCGGAGGTCAAGGGACCCCTTTGAAAATGGCCATGCCAGTTTTTCCTCGCCAAAATGTAGTTTGGGGCGTTATTTAGCCTCCTTCGTGACAGGCTAGTATGACATGGTTGGTACCAATGGATTCCTTAGGTTTTCTAGTTTCATGTGATGCCAGTATCTTCACTCTAGCTTTAAAACTGAGTTAATGCGTTAAAGAAATTAGTGGCGTTAAAACCAATTCGCGTTAACACATTGCGTTATTGCATTAACACATTGCGTTATTGCGTTAACTTTGACAGCCCTAATCTAAACTGAAGTTGACGTGGTGAAAGTATTCTTTCGATCCTGTATGAGCATGCTCTCCCCAACTCTCTACCATAGCTATGTGACACTAAATGAAAAACTATCTAATACAGTAATAAGACAATGGAAACAATCACCTTTAATATAAAGTGAAGGAGCGGTGGAAGGCTATAGGGAACAGTGTTTTAAGGGAAGGAGAAATGCTTGTGGCTTGGAAGACACACACACGCAAAGAGCTTAGATCCTTTAATTAATGAGCATCTCTGCAGTGTGACAGGCCATTATGAGGGACAGGGGACCATGTACAGAGCAATAATCAGAGGACAGGGCATGATATATATCTTTGAACTATAGTGTAGGTCAGCCAAGCCCACTGTAATTACTGTAGGAACAGTGTATTTCTATGTTCATAGCCCTTCCAACAACTTTATAACCAGACACACCAGATGGTTTATTACACAGAACCGTCTGAGAAGACGTCACTGGAAACTGTTTGGAAAAGGGCAGACATTTTCAAACAATACTGACAATACTGATACTTGGCAGGTGATTGGATGAACCATCTGTCAATAACTCTTGCCGAAGCCAGTCGGGAGAAGAGTGAAAACATGTTTTCCATGGAGAAAAGCCTTCAGTGGCGTTCTTTGCTCTAGAACCAACAGTCTCCTCTCCATGTCGTCTCACTCGATGAGACACCTGTCACAGGACACTGATTGGTCCCAATCACTACAGCGAATTACAATGGTCAATCAGAGATGATATAAAAGCGTGTATGACCTTCTCGAGATCAGGCTGAGAGAGAAAAGACCTGATTTTTGAGATGCTCCTCAGTTGATAGAAACATGATTGAACTGACTTTTGTAACTAGTTTTTCACATGAAAGGTCACTGTCAAATATTACTGCCTGTTTTCTGGCTGCAGGCTTGACATTTGTAGACAGGGAGTCAAGATGCATTTGTAAAAATTGGGAAAGACTTTGGTGGACCAAAAGGAAGGATTTCAGATTTGTTTTCATTTAGCTGGAGAATGTTTTGGGACATCCAGCACTTTAATTCTGACAGACAAGATAATAACTGATGAAAGTTGCCTTCTTCACTGGTTTTTAAGGGGACGTGCATTTGAGTTTCATCTGCGTAACAATAGTACTGAATTTTGTGTTTATGTATGATAGCAGCATGCATACAAAGAACAAAAGGGGGATGGTTTATTAACTAAAATTACCACCTCACAGTTGTATGCCTACGCCAACCAGTAAAGTTGCAGTTTACATCCATGTCTGTACAAAATCACTGTCACTGTTAGCTGAAGTTGTTTCAATTAACTAACAAGGACATGACAAAAAGGCTGCCTTGTTAATGCACTGTTTGATGTAAAGTATTTTGTACCTTTTGTTGCTGCTGTGATTTGATGTTGTTGTCTTGTTATTAGGGCTGTCAACGTTAACGCAACAATTACGCGTTAACGCAAAGTCATTTTAACGCCACTAATTTCTTTAACGCATTAATGCAACCTGCGACTTTTAGGTTTAAGCGGGCTCAGTTTTAAAGCTAGAGTGAAGATACTGGTATCATATGAAACCTAAAGAATCCCTTGGTACCAGTACCTGTAAGGGTTTCTTGACAATATCTGTCATTGTTTTGTGATTGCGATTGAGTTAATCGCGATTAACTTTTGACAATCAGGCGATTAATTGCGATCAAATATTCAAATCGATTGACAGCCCCACTTGTTATGTGTTGGATGCTGCTATTTGACTCTGTCTTGGCTAGGTCTCACTTGTAAAAGAGGTTTTAATCTCAATATGACTTCCTAGTTAAGTAAAGTTTATGATGATGATCACTTTATCCTGTTAGAAGTGTGTTTAATTGTCATAATTAGCATATTAATTCTTGAGTTATGGACAAAAACATGTTTTTTGAGGTCACGGTGACCTTTGACCACCAAAATCAGTTCATCCTTGAGTCCAAGTTGTACCAAATTTGAAGGAATTCCCTCCAGGTGTTCCTGAGATATCACGTTCCCGAGAATGGGTCGGATACACAGATGGACGGAGGTGCAAACAACCCGAGAACATAATGCCTTCTGGCCACGGCTGTCACTAATGCGGAGGCATAAAAATGTTAGTCAATGAAGGATTATGTTGAGCATAATGTATGCTCTGTTGTCTGAGCCTTGATAACAGCGTTGTTTCTGTTTCACAGTTGCAACTCTCGTGTACTGTGGCGTGAATAACAAAATGCCTCTAAGAGGTTAGACAGGATTGAAGTAATGAAGCCGTGCAGTCATATATAACATCTTGAAGGTTGTGAGACAAGGTAATATGGACTATATATTGAACAGGGGACAGACATGAGTAATGGATATTGACATGCTGGGATCAGAAGGGACGGGGCGGAGAGGTTGAAGGCTGGGCTAACGCCACAGGAAGACGGGGAATCAAGGACTAACGGCAGGATGCTACGGAGCTAAAATAGGCACGAGGTGCACATTACGGAGTTGGATGTGTTTTTTCTGAGAGCTGAATAAGGAGTTAGTGCAGAGCTTTGGACCAAGCCACCTGTCCATGAGGGTAAGCTGAATTAGCTGGAATGAGCTTGGCTAAGGACAGCAGTATCCACAGTGATGGATCCTGCTTGAAAATGTGAACAAAAGCCAGGTTTCCTGGACTCATGTTTACTTTACAAGGACACCAGTTTGTATGAGTTTTTTAGAATTCAAAATTATTTATATATATAATCCTGAATAATACACAACACTATTGTGCAGCCCTTAATAAAAAGATGAATACAAGTGGACACACTAACTACACAAAAGATGTCTCCATGTCAGAACTGTCCTGAGCTCTAGTTTAAGAAACCTGTTTGACAGACAGAAGCTGTGTGTAGAAAATGACACCTCTGTTTAACTGACATCTTCTCACTTTGGAAGGTCTCACACATTTGTCATAAAACATGTCAACAGAAATGACAGTTACCTATCCCATAAGGTGGTGCATACAACTTTTGTGCGAGCCAACTTTCCCAGAGTGAGTTTTTATATTTAAATATGCAACATTAAATCCCGTTGGTCGGTGTGATTTCTTATTGTCTTCTAGGCAGTATGTAAAAATGTTAGACCTTTTTCATAATTCAAAATAAGACTGGCCTTAAATGTTACAAATCTAATTCAGGACCTCGTAGGGATCCGAGGATAATGGAGCAAAACGACGGTGAGATATGCATCTGTTTGCCCATAATATAAAGGTCGGGGCTGATTGGGTGTCGGAGGCTAAACAGCACAAAACCCTTCCTAATAAATGCCAACAGCGATGATATTTAGAAACAGAGTAGTGATGGGAGCAGCGATCTGTCAACAATGTGAGTGTGTGTGGAAGTGCACTTGTCATCAAGACAGGGAGTTTACACACATACAGTAGGTACAAACTGTCCAACCAACAGCTCTGATAATGGCTGTGTGAGTCAGCGTCTTCTAATAAAACACTTTTATCGGAAAGCATATCCTGATTTGATCTGAGCTGCCTGTTTGTTTTATTAGCTTTAAATGTCTTGTTTATCATTTGTAATTTTGCCCTTCATGTATTTAATCGTTCATTTTGGTATATTATTTTTCTCACCGTGAAGCACTTTTTACTCAGTTTTAATAAGTGCCCTATAAATAAAGTTTATTATTAATATGATACTGCAGTATAACCTTAACCCCGCCCCTCAGGTTCATCCAACTCATTATTTTACCGACAACCTCTACAAATTATTGCTACTGGCTAATTCACTAGCAGCTACTTGTGTCACCTGACCTCAATGTTTCATCGCTGACAACGCCATGACTCAACTGGCTCATTAGTTCAATGAGTGTGTGTGTGTAAGGATGTACAGTATATGTGCATATATGCAGGTAAGATGGTTGCAGGGCCATGAAAATTAATCACACACACACAAACACATGCATACAGGACCCTTAGCTAATGCCCACAGTCCTACTCATTAACGTAGCCTACTTGGGTGCTGTACTTGGATTTGTAAAAACGAACTATAACAGTGTGTGTGTGTGGACCCCATGGGACCTTATTTCGAAAGAAATATGAATGGTAGTAAACAGCGAGAGACAAATATATAATATCTAATATTTTTTTTGATCCTGTTTGAATTATTCCATAAATCACACATATGATGTTTTCATGTTTATATACTATATACAGTATATACTGTAATTTGAATTCCTGTTTAAGCTTTGATCAGTTTGCTGCTGCATTAAAACGATTTCTACTTGAATTGTAATTCCTATTAATTTTGAAGATTTTTTTACCAAGTTGCTGGTGTACGATTTATCATTTTAACAATTAATCTATGTATTTATTGGTCACATTTTGTTTTATAATGTTAGGAAAGCGATGTTTAAGTCGAGCCTGATGTTGTCTTACACATAAAAGAATGATCCCAGTCACTTCCACACAGTGAGGCATACAGCTTATTAATCAAACACTGGTATCGGATCGGTACTCGGCATTGGTCGATACCCAAAGCCCAGGTGCCTCCCTAGTTTGTCATCATCACAGAGATTAATTAGACACAGATATTAAATGAGTACTCCTATAAAACCAAATGTTCACTCTGCGTTGGTACAGTAGATCCATATAAACCACATCCTTGAATTTCTATGCACCGTTGAATATATCTTACTCATCTATTTACCATCTTTACAAAATGTCCTAAATGCTCTACTGTACACGCACAAACACAGTCCCTCTCAAACACAACGACAGATGGGATTTGACAGTTCACTTTGCGTGCCGCGCCAGGTGGGGATGACCTTTTAAGACGACTGGCAAACAGAGGCAGCGAGCAGGAGAAAGGGAGGAAGAAAGAGTGGAGAGAGAGAGAGAGAGAAAGAATAAAGAGAGAGAGCGAGAGAGAGAGAGTCACTCCCGCAGAGAGCCGCTGAGGCTGTGAGGGATTTGCTCTTTTAAACTGTGAATTGGTGGTCTTTTAGAAATACCGCAGGATGCTAAAGTGTTGCTCTTCACAGCCAATCTAGTGGAACAAAGTCTTCTCAGTCTCATTGCTCTGTTTTTGTTTACACTGCCTCTCTATTCAGCTCATTTTTACTCCAGTCTTATTCTATTCAGGACACTCACACTCACTTTTTAAGGAGATTCAGGACTTCTAGTGCCACTTTAAATGCACACCCTATGAAAAGTCATCAAAGTCACCATCAGTAAATCATTACCACATTACCAATCAAATTCATTTTTGATTTTCAGCTACCGTAAACATGGACTGCTCTCTTTTTACAATGTGTGACTGCAGGTTGGGTTTTACAAGACATCAGCTCGATTCTTTTATGGCACAAAATAAAAACGTTATGTGACAGAGCATCTTATTTTGGAGTGCATCTTTTCTTGGAAATGTATTGAACACATTAATTTGACACAGACTAGCACATATTTATGTATATACTGTACATGTATACATATACAGACGTGGACAAAATTGTTGGTACCCTTCCGTTAAAGAAAGAAAAACCAACAATGGTCACTGAAATAACTTGAAACTGAGAAAAGTAATAATAAATAAAAATTTACTGAAAATGAGTTAATGAAAATCAGATATTGTTTTTGAATTGTGGTTCAACAGAATCATTTTAAAAAACAAACTAATGAAACTGGCCTGGACAAAAATGATGGTACCCTTAACTTAATATGTTGTTGCACAACCTTTTGAGGCAATCACTGCAATCAAGCGATTTCTGTAACTCTCAATGAGACTTCTGCACCTGTCGACAGGTATTTTGGCCCACTCCTCGTGAGCAAACTGCTCCAGCTGTCTCAGGTTTGAAGGGTGCCTTCTCCGAATGCATGTTTCAGCTCCTTCCACAGATGTTCAATAGGATTTAGATCAGGGCTCATAGAAGGCCACTTCAGAACAGTCCAATGTTTTGTTCTTAGCCATTCTTGGGTGTTTTTAGCTGTGTTTTGGGTCATTATCCTGTTTGAGGACCCATGACCTGCAACTGAGACCAAGCTTTCTGACACTGGGCAGCACATTTCGCTCCAGAATGCCTTGATAGTCTTCAGATTTCATTGCACCCTGCACAGATTCAAGACACCCTGTGCCAGATGCAGCAAAGTAGCCCCATAACATAACCGAGCCTCCTCCATGTTTCACATTAGGTACAGTGTTCTTTTCTTTGTATGCTTCATTTTTGCGTCTGTGAACATAGAGCTGATGTGACTTGCCAAAAAGCTCCAGTTTTGTCTCATCTGTCCAAAGGACATTCTCCCAGAAGCTTTGTGGCTTGTCAATATGCATTTTGGCAAATTCCAGTCTCGCTTTTTTATGATTTGGTGTCCTCCTGGGTCGTCTTCCATTAAGTCCACTTTGGCTCAAACAGTGACGGATGGTGCGATCGGACACTGATGTACCTTGACCTTGGAGTTCACCTCTAATCTCTTTGGAAGTTGTCCTGGGCTCTTTGGTTACCATTCGTATTATCTGTCTCTTCAATTTGTCATCAATTTTCCTCTTGCGGCCACGTCCAGGGAGGTTGGCTACAGTCCCATGGACCTTAAACTTCTGAATAATATGTGCAGCTGTAGTCACAGGAACATCAAGCTGCTTGGAGATGGTCCTATAGCCTTTACCTTTAACATGAAGGTCTATAATGTTCTTTCTCATCTCCTGAGACAACTCTCTCCTTAGCTTTCTGTGGTCCATGTTCAGTGTGGTACACACCATGATACCAAACAGCACAGTGACTACTTTTCACCCTTTAAATAGGCAGACTGACTGATTACAAGTTTGAAGATACCTGTGATGCTATTTACAGGACACACCTTAGTTTAACATGTCCCTATGGTCAAATTATTTTACATCTTTTCTAGGGCTACCATCATTTTTGTCCAGGTCAGTTTCATTAGTTTGTTTTTTAAAATGATTCTGTTGAACCACAATTCAAAAGTAATGTCTGATTTTCATTAATTAATTTTCAGTAAATTTTTATTTATTATTACTTTTGTCAGTTTTAAGTTATTTCAGTGACCATTGTGGGTTTTTCTTTCTTTAACGGAAGGGTACCAACAATTTTGTCCACGTCTGTATATATATTGCAGTGTATGTAGTATGCTAAATGTTGGTTTAACAAAGATTAGCAATTTTTATTAGGGCTGGGACAATACACCTATCTCCTGATTCAATAATATCACAATACTTTGGTGCCGATTTCATATGTATTGCGACTTTAAAGTATTGCGATTTCTATATTACGATTTTTTCAAAGTGAGGGTGATCCAGGGGGTCCATAGCAAAAACGGGAAATCATTTATTTTCACTATAACGCCATCCTTAACTAACACAATGACAGAATGGTTGATTATTTTGTCTAAAAGCAAAGATCCTATCAGATGGCGAACCCTGGGGAAAATCTTGTAATCTTGTAATTTGCGTCAGTTTAGGGGTCCTTGACGTGAAAAGGTTTGGGAACCACTGGTATATGCTATGAGCTAAATTCACCTGCTAGCATTGCTTTAAAAACATTTGATTTGAGGCGACAGGTTTTCTCTCCCGTACCTTGTATGGAAAGTATCATTGTTTAGACATTTCCCCTAACACAACGTGATGACGGGAGACTGAAAAAGTGCTAACTCGTGCTAAATCCCACACAGTCAACTTCTGTGGAGTCACATTTGACGTTCTTTGGAATGATGGCAAAAAGTGCTGATGATCAGGACGTTGCTCATCACATTGTTTGCACTCTCCCTGTAGTGGCCCTCTGCCATGACAGAGTCAACAAAGGGTTTGTTAACAGGCTCATGGGACACTATTACAGTATGCTAATAAACACTGATCTGTTATTAGTATTTCTCCAGTGTCTGGCGTCGTCAACAATACCAGTCTGTTTCCTATGTACAGTGTGTACAGCAAGGAGAGACAAATAAATCAGGGGTTCACTTCTACTCCCCCCCGCTGACTAGGCTGATAGCGGGGATACAGAGCATCGGCTATGCATGCTAAGCAGTGTCGTGATGGAGATATAGCAGGGAGATTCATTGATACTATCACTCTCCTTGGGGACTTAGCTGCACAGTGCACAACCCTGAGGTTGTACTCTGTGCTCTAGTGCATAATAATACAGTTTATATGGAAAGAGAATGGGACAAAGTCAGATGGGAGGGAGGAACAGGGCAAAAATGTTGCTGTATAAATCCACTATGGCAAGTATGAGCTATTATGATATACTTACACTAAACAAATAAAATCATTGCTATGACTTAATTAAGAAGTTAGTACACGTACAGTATGCAAACTGCTTCTACTGCAGCAATTCTTCATGTCCTTACAGCCAAGTATGCACTTTAGCGTGGGTTCTCAAAGCTCTATAATGAAGATTAAACATGGCAAATCTAATAAAGCGTAAATTCGCAAAAAAATCTGTTGTAACGGCACTAATTTCTTTAAAGCTGCAGTGGGTAGAAATGGAGAAAATATGATTAAAAAAAAAAGTTATTTTTATAAAACCTCACTATCTTGACAGTAGTGCATGAAACAGGTAATCTGAATAAAATCATGTGCCTCTGTGTCCTCCGGTGCTCCTAATGGCATCTGTAAGATTTCACAGACCGGAGGAAAACAACCAATCAGAGCTGATCTGGAGTCTGCCGTCTCTGAGCAGCTCCGATCAAACGGTCAAACTAGGCAGCGCTGATCAAATATGAATCAATATTCTGTTACTGTAATGCCTATTTCTCTCCTGAAATGCTTTCAGAAACATCTTGTAGTGTACTGATTAGCTGTAAAATGAGAAGGTTTGTGACCCGGCAGCCATGTAAAGATAAGTTGAGGAAATACCAAGCACCGCCCACCAGCCAGAGCACAGCCAATAGGAGCGCTCTCTCTCTGAAACTAGAAAAACTAAAGTCCAAATTTACACTAAATTTTGGTGAAGAAAAACTGTCATAGCCATTTTCAAAGGGGTCCCTTGACCTCTGACCTCCAGATATGTGAATGAAAATGGGTTCTTTGGGTACCCACGAGTCTCCTCTTTACAGACCAGCACACTGACACACTGACAGCTGTTGTTGCCTGTTGGGCTGCAGTTTGCCATGTTATGATTTGAGCATATTTTTTATGCTGAATGCAGTACCTGTGAGGGTTTCTGGACAATATCTGTCATTGTTTTGTGTTGTTAATTGATTTCCATAGTAAATATATATATACATTTGCATAAAACAAGCATATTTGTCCACTTCCATGTTGATAAGAGTATTAAATACTTGAAAAATCTCCCTTTAAGGTACATTTTGAACAGATGAAAAAATGTGTGATTAATTTGTGTTTCATATATATAATAATATTTAGCACACTTAACTGTAAGTATAAGGTGGAATCAAACTACGGGGACATAAAGAGATGAAGTATACCTCACATTTATTCCAATACACATTAGCTCAGTTGTTCCCAGTGGACACGGGGGTACTAGGAATAAGGTAGACAAAGACACCAGGAAGTGTCTGACAGCTCCAATAAGCCTGGATCGTGACAGCTGTGACAAGAGCTCCCAACGGTTCACACAAACAACACGCACACTCAGTCCTACAACACACATCCCATGTGGTTTCTCTTTCACTGTGTGCGTGCACAGAAGCTCACAAACAAACACATGACAGGCTGAGAAGCGCTTCATTAATACCGCAGGACGTCTTGGGTGTTGACGGAGCAAATGGGGGTCCGGAGGACTAACAGAAGCAATGGACGGCCATTAGACGTGACGGAGGACACATCACCTCCAGGTTAAACAAAGAGCCACACATACTTCAGCTATAATTTGTTGGAAGGAAACAATTTGTTTCCACTCTCTTTCTCGCCTTCTGACCTAAAGACTTTCTGTCTCTGTTAACTGATAGCATATGTGTGCACGTGTGTTTATTATGTTAATGTGACACTGCACCAAATTATGACAGATTACCGACGGAGATATAGGTACATACTTACACAATAGTAAACATATTGTGAGCTCACCATTATGTGTCAACGTTAGTGTGTATAAGGTGTATATATGTAATATGCTCTCCTGTTATGTTTACTGTATTTTTTTTGTTGCTTGCAAAATTGTTAAGGGGGCATATCATGGAAAACTCCCGCATTCAGTGCTTGTGCTCATACTGTATATTACCAACCTAAAAACTGTGAAATGTCACATGCAGGCTCAATAGAATATACCGCCCACAGCTTGAGGACTACCTTTGCAAAGGTGCACCATATTTTTCTTGCAAGTAGGGTTGCTAATTTTGCCAAACGATTATTAACCGTTGGAGAGAAAAGATTAGTGTGCTTCATGCAGGGGTGCTGTGGTTGTAGTGCCTAACAAGCCGCCCAGCTGCGACGATAAGCCGATGCACAAACAGGTTAAATCCATCATTTATCACCGGCTGCAGGGTATGTGCAAAACAGACAACTGAGCCCCCAGTTAACCCGACCGGGAGAGTTACTGTAACAGCCACGATGATGCGTGTATTGTCATGGAAACATGCAGCCACTTTCCCATGAAAAGTCCACTCCATCATTTAGTTTAGCTGCGAGGTTGTCAGCTGTGTGTCTGCCTGGCATACTCTGTCAGCCCTGTGTAACGTTAGTGAGTGTGCGCGAGACCGTGTGTGTGATGGTGAGTATGAAGTTATCAGTAAATTTATAGCGGTGAACGTAGCAGTAGCAGTGTGTTTACAGTTTATTTGTCGGTGAATAAATGATACAACTCCTCAAGACCCAAGCCAAGCTCTTGTGTTTTGCTTGCCAGCCACCTGCTGATTAAAGTGAAGGGGTTAGCCCCGGAGATAGCAACAACTCCGGCTCAAGCTCACTTAAGGTGGGCTGTTAAGGAGGACCAGCTCTTCTCCTTTAAGTGACAATCCGCTCCTCTGAGATTTACTCAGCTTTTTTATTTAATTTTTTCTATTTCTTTCAACCGCTTAACCGATAGCATTAATTGGTAAAAATTCGTAATGCCCGTTTACGTTTAAATGGTTAATTATTAACATCCCTACTTGCAAGCCAATCAGAGCAGACTGGGCTTTTGGGGGAGGGGGGTCTTAAAGAGACAGGCGCTAAAACGTTTCAGACAGAGGGAGAATACAGGTATATCCAGACACACAGGATGAGAACAATAATGTGTTTTTAGAAAATTAAAACATGTAAACATGTTCTAGTAGAAACCCAAAATACAAGTATGAACCTGGAAATGAGCGTGATATGTCCCCTTTAAAATCTGACCCAATTCTTCCGAAGTGCAAAACTAAATCACTGGAATGCCCCTTTAAATGTGAAATGCAGCAGCTGTTCATTTAGCAGTGAAGGGAAGGTATCATAAAAGCTGTTGTACATTATTGTTCCCCAAAAATAATAACTCAGTGGATGAGTAGTTTTATATTGTGTTTAAAACACGAAAAGAGTGTTCTGTCAAAAGGAGCATAACAATATGACAGTTCAGACAACGTGCCATGTTTTCTTCTTTTATTTATAGTGATGTTTTTTTTCTGACGGTAACAGGTAGACACAGACAGAAGCAATAAGAGTGAAAAAGGTGTAGTAATAATAGCTGAGATAATAATAGTCTGTCATTTTTTAACACATTAACTGTCCAATAGACGGAGCACAGGCTGTTTACTGACTAACCAATCCATCTCTTTTATCTAGGACAAGTGTGCAGGACAATCAGAGCAGACTGGGCTTTTCCAAGCATTTCAGACAGATTTTGGTCAGTACAGGTATATTCAGACAGACTATGAGAACAATAGTGCGTTTTTTGAACAATAAAGCATGTAAACATGTTCTAGTAGAACCCCAAAATACAAAAGTATGAACCTGGAAATGAGCATGATATGTCCCCTTTAAAACCCAACTAAGATGCAGTTTCTTCGGCATGATGAGGAGAAGTCTGTTAGAAAGAAGCCGTGAGAAAGCACATACTGTACATAATAAACTATTCTGTTCGAGCTAATCCAAAAACATTGTTTTTGCAGTCCGGCTTTGCCTCTTGGCACTGCTACCAACATTCATCAATCACTTGTTATCTTTGCCCTCTTACACTGCTGTTCTCTTACAGAGAAAATAATTGGAAAGATGGACACTGTAAAACATAGTGCAGCTGGTACATACTTTGACCAAATGCCTCCATACCGATATTGCGAAGATGTTGTAGGGTTGACTATTGGTGCTATTACAAATACAGAATGATGTTTTTGGTAAATAATCATCAGTAATGTGGATATAATGACTAAGTGGGTAAAGGCAAATAATAGAACAGCTAGAAGAATCTGGTAAGTTCAGAAAATCACTTTACTGTAATGCAGCCATTATAACCAGGAAAAGACAACACTCATGATATCGATATAATATCGATATATTATAGTGCAAATATGTTGTGACACAAAAATATAAGCAGTACACACTGTAAGGTTTTACAAAAACACTTTTTAAAGCGGAGGTGACTTATCCGTCGTAGTAATCACTAAATCCTTGTGGTAGACAGCAGGGAAGCATTGAGATGTCAATGTCCTGAGATTACCCTTGAGACATGTCCTCAAGCTGAACTGCAGCCTTCGGCCCACATGGCTTGGTTCCATTCCAAAACTCAGCCCTGCCTTGCTTGTCCACTCGGCCTCAGTCAACTCCAAAGATGGTGTTTTATCTCCTTGAACTCTACATGAATCCCTTACACTCACTAAACTGTTCTGGCTCATCACATTGGACAATACTTTGCACATTCCTGCGCAAAACTGTCCAGCTTTTCATTTTTTTTAAATATTATTTTCATATCTTTGTCCTTCAAAAAAATAAATCATGCTTTTTGATGTTTGCAGTACTTGCATTTATCTTTTATTTTCTCCACTATGTCTATTGTTATGCACCAAATACAAAGACAAATTCTTTGATGTGAAAACCTACTTGGTAATAAACCTGTTTCTGATTCTGCATAAGGCCTGTGGAGGAGGTCAACAGCACTAAAAATATATAGAGAAAGGGACAGGTGCTGTGCGAGAATTGCGAGAGTAATGAATAGAACGCAAGAGATAAAGAGACAAAGAGAAAAAGTGAGAGGGAAAAACAGAGCAATAAAAAAAAAAAAGAGAAAGAGATAAATTGAGAGAGAAAACGAGGGAGACAGATCGAGTGAGGGAGAGGCAGTAAATGAGAGCGCGGGGAACAGAGGAGAGCCTCCTGTGGAGTTTCACTTTTGGAAAATGAGTCAGTCTCTGCAGGCGGGTCGACGAGAATCTCTGGACAGATTCCCAGCTCCCATGATGCTCTGCTGCAGCTCATGACGGGACGGACATGATATGAGACGCTGCTACGACGCGTTAAGGTGCTGAACAACCTCCAGCTGAACACAGATCTGCTCTCACTGAAGTGTCCAAGTCTACACACACACACACACACTCACCTGAGATGAGAGAACCCACCCTGCCAATACTCCTGCATGGATTGGTCTGTTTCCAAGTTAGGGAAGTTGTGTGCTAAGCAGTTTTCTGTGCAGGGAATGAGCTTACCTAAATAAGATACAAAAGGAGGTAATTTCTCACTTTGACATGTCATACTGGGGACGTCTGCTTTGTGTGTGTGTGTGTGCGTGTGTTTGTGGGTATATGTCTATAGGATTGTAAGTTTATTAACTGATATATACGCGTGCATGTGTGTGTGTGTGTGCACACTTGGAGTAATTTGTTAACACACAAATGAACCAGAAACCTTGACAACATGAACAAGCTGCACATGCAGATGGTCGACTCACAAGCCAACGGACAGACACTGGGGAAACACACACATGCACGCACGCACGCACGCACGCACGCACGCACGCACGCACACACACTCCAGCTTTAAAACTGAGCCCGCTACAACCTACAAATCATAAGAATTTGCGTTAACGCGCTATTATGGCGTTAACTTTGACAGTGGTAGTATTTATAATTCGTATTAAGTGTTACCCCCAAGAATATCCCTCCACAAGCCTAGACTCCCGTTGGCCACTGAGCAGCTCCATTAGAGACTGGGCGTCTGCTAAAAGGCACCTCAACAGATCGTGTCGGGGCTCAAAAGAGCTTTTCAAAATCCCTTGGTTCTCTCTTCACACACACCAATCTGCAAACCAATGTTACCCACACACATCACTCAATAATGACCAGTTAGTGAAGACTGAAGAGAGGCTAAATTGGCTATGTGTGCATCAGTGAATGTGACTGTTTAGCTGTGTACAGTATACTGTATACAGTGGGTGCATTAGAACGATTCTATATCGGGCTGTGTTGAAGCATGTCTTGTTACAGCGCTGCTCTGCTGGTATTCACCATGATATTTCTGCAGGGCTCAAGGTCTGGACCAGGGTCATGGATAATGACTGGGTGTAAATGGCAGCCTCCGTTTCCATTCCCTGGCGGCTGCTGAGGAGCCGACACCGAGCTAATCTCTGGAGAGGCTCTGTAATCTCAAGAGGACCTGCTGTACTGATACTACTGCAGGCAATCCCGTTGGTGTGTGTGTGTGTGTGTGTGTGTGAGAGACAGATGGAGTCAGCTATTGATTTTACTCAGTGTTGGCGTTGAACTTACGAGCGATTCCGAAAGTTCATGTGTCTGTGCAAGTACGTGTTTGTACGTGTGCTTGTGCATGTGTGTTTTATCAGTGTGCCTGACATGCATTTAATAATCTTAATTTTGATATTCATAATGAAGGACGGAACCTGCCAAAAGTAAATGTAAAAATCTAAATAAATGTAGCCGTTAATTAATTGATGACATGTGACATAAATTAATATTTATGTTTCAATTTGTTTCTTTATTTATTCATCTTTGTATTAATTCCCTTATTTATTTACTCTTCTGTTTCATTTTCGCTTTTATTTATATATTTATTTATTCATTTTTATATTAATTCATTTATTTTTTTATTTTGCATTTATGTATTATCTATTTTTTATTACTATTTTTAAATGTAGGTATTTATTTTTATGTATTTATGCATTTATTTATTTATGCAAAATGTTCCCTTTGCATTTCACCCCTTATTTATTTCTGTATTATTTTCCTTATACATTTCTTTACACAATAAAAATTAATAAATAAGAAATACATGAATAAATAAATAAAAGGGAAAATTAAACAGAAGAGTAAATAAATAAAGGAATTAATACAAAGATAAATTAATAAAGAAAATAGAAATATAAATTTATGTCACATTTTATCAATCAATTAATGGCTACATTTATTTCTCATATTATTTTTGCTACATTCAATGACATATTTAATCATTTATCAATCAATCTGTCTACCTGTCTGGCCATAACATTAAGTCAAAACCTGGATTAATATACAACACTGTAGCATGGATTAATCATTAGGTTGCTGTTTAATCTGATTAGTTCCATTACTTCTAACTGGTGGAGGTTTTTCTACAGTAGACAATCATTGAGAATACATGGTAGCTGCACCGTGGGGATGAACAACACAGGCTGCATGTGTGTGTCAGAGACAGAGCACCGCGGAGCCTTCCCTGGTTCACTCCACTGCCCACTGAGATGAGCCCATTCCCTCGACCCGCCCCTACCCCTCCACACCCTTTGATGGATTGGCCCGAGGCGGGTCCCTGACTGCCTCACTAACCCGATCTGGATGCAACCATCTCCCATGTGGGGTAAAAATCGATTGTGTAAGACATAAAATTGGGTTCATCTGAAGCGGCTATATTTGCTGAAAGCAACACATAGACTCTTCTATAAGAAGTTTCACCACAACTGTTTAATCTTTCTAAAACACTTATACCATCACAGTTATTTCAAAGATGATATAACAAGTCGGGGTCTTGGTATGTGTTGTTCTATCTTAAAAGCTATGTAGCCCTGTGACAGCATCAGCTAGGGGTGTAACGGTACACAGAAGTCACAATTTGGTTCATAGCCCGGTTCAGGAGTCAGGGGTGGTGTGAGTTTGGTAAAAAAACAAATGCATAAGGATACATTTTTTTCATTCAAATGTGCATTGGCATACATCAGACCAACAATACGTCATCCAGAGTAGGCTCTCATGACCACGCCCACTTTCGGGGTAAAATCCCGTGTCCCTCATAGACGGTAACGGAGTAAACAGAAGAAGTTGAAACATGTCTCCAAACTTCTACTTTAAACAAACCGCTAATAGTAATAACGCTATGCTGAAGAGTTGCTGTGTAGTTGGTTGCACCAACAATAAATCCCAAAACTCTGATCTCCGATTTGTTCCCCTGCCGTGTCCTAAAAAAGATCTAATAGAGGGGCTTTATGGCTCCAAGCTATAGACCAGACCAGCATTGCGTCATCGCAGAGGCTGTGCTCCCTTTTGGGGGAAAGAAACTCGCTGTCACAAGAGATAAAATGATGAAAAGCTGTTGTGTGGGTTAACCGAGGCTTTCACACTGACATTTGAGGCACATACTGTACGTGAATATTCACTGTCAATGTGGTAAATGGCTAAAAGATGCTGGTGACAGTGACTTGCTCGCCTCCAACTAAATCTCAGCCTATAGATCAAACAGTTGGTTATTAACACGTTGGTTATTTACAGACAACACAGGTCAACCTGCACCTGACCCATGTGTGTGCAGTTTGACAGCAAACAAAGCGCCGTGATGACAGCCTTCCCTTCTTTCTTCACAGCCAATTGGATAAAAGCCAGATTTTAAAAAAAGCATCTGTCCTTGAAGTGGTTTGACTTTTGATAACTGGAGCCAATAAAAATGTGGGACATCGTCTCAAAATATGAGGGACGTGGGACAAGGGATAAAAATGCTGTGCAGTCCCTCGTAAAGTGGGACACCTGGTCACCGTAGGCGGGGCACTGCAGGCCGCACTTCGCCACTGCTCTGGTGTGAATTCAGCGTTACTCTTATAAGTCAGTTAAGGTATAGCACTCACTTGGGGTACATAGTTGTACCTCAATGCAGGTGTGAATACAGTAATGTACTTTTATGAAGGTACAAATGGTCAACCCTGTTTCACTCATTTACTGCAGAACTAAACCTTGTCAGACACATATCTGCTCTGGTAGATATACATAGATCTCCATTATCAGACATCCACCACGTCTAAAAGGAACCAGGTCATACGTAAGCGGGCTAAATGACAGACCAATCAATGGCTGCTTATTGTTGGGACCTTAGGCCCCTTTCTGATTCAATTACCTGCTATGATGAGGAAGAGCAGCCAGGCAGGGAGGCAGGCCGGGCCGAGCCCACAACACTGTGATTAATGGGGCCGGGGCCACGGAAATGGGTCAGAGAGCAGGGGAGGACGAGAAAGAAGGAGGGAAAGGAAAGAGAAATTACAGGCTGGGGGATAAAAGGAGAGGAAAAGACAAGATAGAAAAGAGGATGACAGAGGGAAAAGGACAGATGAGAGAGATAAGACGATTTGTGGAGAAACAAGAGGAGATGAAGGGAGGGATAAACTCAGTGGGCGAAGGTGTGGGAGCAGACTGTGTGCCTTGAACGCCCCTCTCATCCTTCATCTGTTGCTCTTTGAACTTTTACGTCTATGTGGTCCTCGCTCTCCCTCTTAATGCCCATCTTCTCCCGCTCTCCTACTGTCTTCTTTCTGTACCTCTTTTAGTAACATTTATTTCTTTTTACCTCCCTTTACGTTCCCTCTCCCCTTTCTTTTTCCTGTCAGTGTTTTGCTTCTCCTTTCCTTCATCCTTTCCCTACCTTCTTCTCTTTAGTTCCCTCCACTCTCCATCCTTTCTTCCTTCCAAGATTATTATTATTTCACACGTCCACTGTCATGCCACCTGCCTTTAAAAGTCTGCCATTGATCATGTGTGTGTGTGTGTGTGTGTGTGTGTGTGTGTGTGTGTGTGAGAGAGAAAGAGGGATGAAGACGGAGCGGTAGCCTGCCAGCAGTGGTAAAAGGCGTTCAATCAGACTGGAAGATTGAGAAGGCCTCCTGCCTGGGTGTGAATTAGAGCTGGACAGATTGAGTTAGCCGGTCCCCGCTGAGCAGCTACACACAAACACAACAGGATGCTGTTGATAATGAGCAGGTGAAGAATGACGACAAATGATTTCACATAAAGAAATATCTTCATTGGTTCCTTTATAAACTATGTATTAGCAGCAGTTGTGGACCAAAGTCTTTTTTTCCCCAAACAAACTTCTCTCAACATTTTTATCTCTCTATTTCATCATTCGGGTGAAAGAACCAGACCAGTACCTCAACATGTAATGGATGTTTCTTACTTAAATACACTAAAGCTGCAGACATAACAATTTCATCTGTCTAAACAAGGGCTGTCAAAGATAATAACTCTTTAACGCAAATTCTAGCTTGTTGTGATGGAGGATAAATAACGCCCCAAACTTGCGCCAAATTTTGGCGAGGAAAAACTGGCAAGACCATTTTCAAAGGGGTCCCTTGACCTCTGACCTCCAGATATGCGAATGGAAATGGGTTCTATGTGTACCCACAAGTCTCTTTTTTTAAGTCGGGTTGTAAGAGGTACTTCTCCATAGTCAGTGTATTACCTACAGTAAATGGCGGCCGGCACGCTCCCAGTTTGGAGAAACAGACAGGAGTACCAGAACTGGAGCAAGGCAATGTACTACTGTGGATGGGGGGCAGCAGCAAAACAGATTTTAGACACCTACAAAAATGCAATATCAGTTTAAGGGTACGCTATATTTTGAATATTTTCAACGCTTTATTTTGTTGTCAGACAAACCTTTCCAACAGAGAACTGAAGCCGGTATCTATGCTCTCTTCAAAGCCACCAGACTCCACTGACAAAAAATGTAATTTTGCTGGTCTATCGCTGCCTCGATTGGTTCGTTGTTTGTGTTATTATTTGACTTTGGTGTTTTAAAGGGTTAGTTCAGATTCACCAAAGTCACACAATAACACAAACTAACTAACCGATCCGAACTCTCTGCGAGGTAAAATTACTGTTTTTGTCAAAGGAGTCTGGTGGCTTTGAAGAGAAGGTAGATGAATATAAAGGCTTCAGTTCCCCATCGGAGGTCTTTTTTTTTTTAAGTTTAAGTGGTAATTAAGGAAAGGGCTGTCTGATGGCAAGGTGAAGTGGTAAACATTTTTCTGAATATAGCGTACACTTAAACTTCTATTGATTTTTTTCAGGTGTCTAAAATGCATTTTGCTGCCGCCCCCGTCCACAGCAGTACATTGCTTTGCTTCCATGCTGGTACTCTTGTCTGTTTCTCCAAACTCCATCTACTGTGGGTTAATACACTGACGATGGATAAGTACCTCATACAACCCCACTTCAAAAGAATCAGAGCTATCCCTTTAAGTCCCCAAGAACAGTGTCATTGTGACATTTCAAAGACACCTAAATTTACTTGAAACCTACTAACGTTATATAGAGCGTTACAAATGGCCCAATCGATGCCTCTCTAATGTTGTTTGAACGGGTTGGCTCTCAGCAGCAGGAAGGAAAAAACAGATTAGTCTGATATAGATTAGCTGCTTGAGAATGAACACATTTACTTCAACAAGGACGACATTTTCAAAGTCACGTTTGACACTCCTGCGTCAATACAAAGATTCATGGATTCATTACAATACTTCCACTAGGCGATGCTTTTTTTCCTTATACCTGATAAAAAATCATCTTGGGATAGTTTCCCAAACATCTGACATAATGTTACCAACACAACATGTCTGGTTTTACATGCTTTGGAATCCCTGTTGTTTGTCCTACATATTACAGAGATATTGGCTATATGGCAGACAGATGAGATGAAGTTGTGTATCCATTATGTTAATTTAATTAAGTAGAAGAATCAATTTCGGAACAGGTTCGATTTCCTCACATTTTTTCGCATCTGTCAATAGGCAAAAGAGGGTTGTTTCACCACTCAGAGCCACCGTCCATGCAAACGCCATCATCCAAAATGACATGATAAACATTCACTTTGTCTCCCAGCACAAAGCACTTTACTATAAAGAAATAAAAGTATACAGAGATGGTGAATTTAAAGATAGATTATGGCTGGTGATGCAGAACAGCTTGGAATCAGGCAGCTAAACAATAGCTTCTTGCTGATGTCATTCATTCATTAGCCCCGTTTGGGAATAGCACTACCTTTGCACCTACGTAGCTATTTCATTTTTGTCTTGTACTGAGAATTTTCGCAATGAAAACAGTAATAAAACGCATCTGACTCAGTGTGCAAGGTTTCTTCGCGTTTTTTATCGGATGACGGATTAAAAAAACGCATACGAGAAAAAGGATTTGGTGTGCAAGGGCCTTAAGGCTGTGAGCAGATGATATAACCAAGCCCCCAGGAAGAGCGCCGGGCTTTGATGCTAATTTTCGTAGTGGCCAAATGTTGGTACTACAACATACTTTTTCCCATAGACTTAAATTGGAAAAGAGACGTTTGTAAATCACCAGATAATTTTTTTTGAGGTAAATCAACTTCCCAGTATGAACACTTCAATAGCCCTTATTTAAATCATTAGGTCCTAAAAGTTGTAAAATGCACTAATAGCCAAATCCAGAGTTATTTTCCTTCAAGGAAATGGGAGGCGGAGTTAAATGAAATGCTACTGCGTCTGCTCTATTGGCCCAATGGATGCGGAAGATCACCGGATAATCCGGGTACTTTATCACTCGGCAGTCGAGCCATTTTGGCACCAATGAGCAACTCTCATAGGAATGAACGTTAGCCCGCCTCCAACGCTGTATCCAGTTCTCTTAATACACCCATGAATATAACTGGTACTAGGTGATCTTTAAAGGCTATCCAGGCGAGTAAAGCCTACAGATATGTAATATCCAGCATCTGATTGAAGCATGTTATACTACTTCTTCTCTCACACCAAATGTGCGAGTGCAACATTGCAAAAAGACCATTATTTTAAATTGATAGAGTAGCTGTGCTCTCCTGCGCACACCAGGGGGCACACACTGCAATTCACCGCCTGTCTAGTGGTATTTGGAAGTTATGACAGTGTCATGTTACTTCTGGGTTCAAAATCCAAAGCATGGCAGGGAATATTGAAATGCCAGGTCAGAAAATGTATAGTGTGATTGTTTACATTCCGTAATAGTCCGCTGAATCCTCGCTGCTTTGTAGGATGAGTAATAGAATGCACTTCATCCTACGCTATACCTCATGTAAATTATGTGCACTTGTGCATTTGGTGTGAAAGATTGGTAACACCCTGAGAGCAAGGACACAAAAAATGGAGCTCGCAGCATCCCATGGGTGACAAAATGTATCTTTGGATGCCATTAAGTGATTTATTTTTCACTGAGGATGTCTGTGAAAAATACATAAGACTTATCATCACGATGTCCATTTGTGATCTACACAATCACCTAACACACCCTGTAGAAAGTATAGTCCCATTTGAATAGGGCTGAAGACAGTCTTTTGGTAGAAACACATGCTTTCCTTCTTTGTGGGTCATTGCGCTCACTCGGAGGAAGCACTCAATCAATTTGAGGTATTGAGGCAGAGCCACTGAGCGGGCGGCTAAATTACAGTCCTGCAGGTTGAGTGCGTCACATGCTCCCAGAATGTACTCTATTCCAGCCCATTTAACTGACAGAGCCAAGCACCGGCACCCCAGCACATTTCTCACCAAAATATTACCATATCGTCACACTGGAAACTGCTCCCCAATGACAAAAATCCCCTAAATTAACAGGGAATAGGGCAATTATGCAAAAAGGAAACTATGAAAGACATGCCTGGCAAACAGGAAAATGGGTACCTGAGCTATGGAGTGTGGCTGTGGGCTCAAACTGCAAATAACCTAACAGAATCCTATTTCCTTTGTCTTCTTGCTATAGAAGTAATTTCTCTTTGATGAATAGTGCATAATATGTGTGGTCAAGAACAAGCATAGAGGTTTAAAGAATCCATTACAGTAGGGAAGTTACTGCTGCAAGTTGGACCATAGACTGTATATATTAAGTGGACGTAGTCACCCATTGGTTTGTGGACTGCCGTTTTGAAGCCTCAAGTTCGGCAATTTTAGTTTTTTGCAACCAGAAGTGGCAAGAGAGGGTGGGGCTAAGTACAACCGAACGCTAAATAAGATTGTTTTAGGTGACCAAAAAAGGTTATAATTACTTTCATGAACTGAAAACACACTGTGAAACGGTTAAAGTTAAGGATGTCAAAGTCAATGTGATAATAATGTGTTTACGTAAATTCATTTTAACGCCACTAATTTCTTTAATGCATTAAAGCAACTTGCGAGGTTGTAGCGGTGGTAGTGACCTGTCAATCACAAGGTAGCCACGCCCTAAAGCATACCCTGCTTTATGGTCTATTTGACTCTAAATGGGACCATAATTTACTAAATGAACATCATGCTGTATTGAAGAAGACTTGAAACTAGCGATTGAGACTATAAACTCATGTTTACAATGTTTACAGAGGTAATAAATCAAGTGAGAAGTAGGCTCATTTTCTCATAGACTTCTATACAATCACACTTCTTTTTGCAACCAGAGGAGTCGCCCTCTGCTGGCTATTAGAAAGAATGCAAGTTTAAGACACTTCAGCATTGGCTTCACTTTTCAGACCCGGAGGTAGCCCACGTATTTGGACTCAAGTCTGGAAGAGATGTTTCCAAAATTCAAGTTTGGCACTTTAAATTGCAAGTTGCGACACAAAGAAGAGTAAGAAATCAAACGATTTACACTGATGTCTTTAAATCCATCCACAGCCTGAAACAGACGCATACTCTCCTCCAAGTTCACTGATAAAACCCTTCTTTTCTACTCATTTCTGTCCTATTTTAACAGACACAGCCCTGTTGTGATGGGACTTTGCCAGAGGTGCATCTCTCACCAAAACAACCACAATGTCACATTAGAGCCCAGCCCCCCTGGCACTTTCTCAGCAAAAAAAAAAAACATGTGGCACTGCTAAAAATACCTGCTTTTGAATCATTCACGACATACACTATTTAGAGAGCTCATGCATACTCATGACCCTATGCAAATATGTATCATCAGACTCTGACTAGCAGGGAATTCAATTAATGGGATAACAGGGGACTGCAGCCTGAGCAGCGTTGCTATACTGTTCACTAACAGACATGAGTGAAGCAGTGGCATGCAGGGAAAATGATCTTTGATCAAAGTCTCTGTTATACTTCTAATATTCTAACAAAACATGATTTTAAGTTTGTGGCTGTTTTCCCCATTGCATAATTAAGGTTTTACTGTGAGATTGCTCTAGTTGTTATACCACATGCCTTCCACTCACTGACAGATGTGAAGCTAAATGGGTTGTCACAAAGATTCAGTAGTCATCCCTTTACTAAAAAAAAATGATCCCCACAACAGTAACCCCTATGTATCCATTTACAAAAATGTCTCAACATGACAAGTGGGGACCTGTGTGCAGTTCATTGGGTGAGAACTGGATACAGCGTTGGAGGCGGGCTCCAGTTCTATCCTATGAAATGTGCTCAACTGTGCATGATGCATAAATGGCTCCACTGCCGAGTATAAAATTAACCGGAGCTGCCGGCAAACTTCCGCATCAATTGGGCCCATATAGCAGGCGCTGTAGCGTTTCCTTTAAACTGGCATGTGGACAACACTGGGACAGATAAAATGTCATGAACCATGTAATTTGTACTTTTCTTTTAACAGCGTCGTTAGCACCACGCTAACAGTGCTAACAGTGAAAAGAACAGTAAACAGTACTGACAGAGCTAACAGTGTTAATCTGGAGAGAGACTTCATTCTCTGCTCAGGTAGACATTACTCTATATCTTTACATAGACGATAGTTGTTTGCTGCTGTATTAATGTTCTGGATATTGTATAGAGCACCTTTAAGTTGAAAATATTTGCTGTCTAATTCCATTGAAGAGAAGAATCAGGAGAAGAATCAAGAGAAAAACAACGGAAGATATAAAAAGAATAAGTTTCACATCTGCATGTCAGAAACAACCTCTCAACCACACAAAATCCACAGAAATGACTATGATGGATGATGCTTTTTGAACCCATACGGCAAGTAACTTCAAGTACCCAGGAAGGCACATTGTGTTCTCGTGCACACAAAACATACACATACAAACTTGTATAACCTGCACTTTCACATCACAGATGACAGTGTATATTTATATATACACAGTTGAAGTACAGTGAAGATGTGACACAATCCTCCTGCCTTCTCCACAGAGATCTGCTCCTCTCTTTCCCTGTAAAGACAGCTCATTAAAGAAATATACAAAACCTACATTCCACTTAATGTAATGTTAAGTCTGTAAAGTGTTTCTTTGATAAGTGGCTCATTACACAACCCTATGAATATCCTATATGCACATAGCACAGTAGAGCGGTTTCACATGGTGACACAGAATGTCAGATGTAATTGATTTTAAACCATCATCGCAAAGAAATAACTCATTTTGATTATTTATGTGGGTGTTTGTCTTGATGAAATATACTGGAGGAGCAGTTAAAGTTTCTGTGCCTCAGCAGGGGGAGGAGAAGCTCAGGAAAACTAACCAAATAAATCATTTTAATTAAGACGATTTTTTTGCCACCCCTATTCACAATTTATCCACCGGGGCGCCCAGCAGTAAACTTGTCATCTCATTTTTTGTCTCAACTTTTTTTTTTGTTAACAAAACACTCGGGAGATTATTAGCACACATTTTTGGGGACTTTTTATATGCAGCTTAATTGGGACTGAATCTTGTCAAAGTACCGCCGAGTTCACTACAGCTCATGTTCTGTTTCTAATTTGGAGGTGGACCTCGGTGTCGTCACACAGCACACAAAGACAAATTGGACCAGCAAAGTTCCTAAAAGCCACGCCAAGACTCGACAGTTTGACTTCTTTTCTTTCAACAGAGCATGAAACTAAAATAATCCATGAATAGCTGCTATACAATATGTCAGGAATAAATAATGAGTAATTCAAATTCTTAAAAATAAAGTGTGGAAAATATCCAAGAACACTGGAAATGTATATATACATATACTGTATAATGTTTTTTTCATGTTATGCTTTTAAACATACAGTGTGTAATTTTCTGCCACTAGAGGTCTCTCAATCAAAACTATTACAAAAGACCGAGTTTGGTGAAGTCGTGAAGTAAAGTATCTTGGAATCATGGATTGTTTTCTCAGCTTGTTTCTCTGATAACTTCAGATCAAGACGTCTGTCTATCTGTATGTCCTTGGCATATCTCGAGAACCGTTCATCCGATCTACTTCACACTTGCCGGGTGTATTGCTGGGGACCATAGGGGGTGCTTTGTCAAATTTGGTGCTATTTGGACATGTAACACCACATGTGCGATAGCGCTCTGTGCAGCAGCAGGAGCGGGAATTTAGGGCTTTGCAGACCACATTAATTACTGGCAGTTCCTGGGAGTTTTCTGTGCTGTCTGCACAGAACACTGAACAGCTGTTAACCTGAACTTCCACAGCAATTTACAGTGCCGCTTACTGATGAAAATCCCACTTTCCATGCAGTGCTGTCCAGCATATCCTCTGCAGCCGGCAGACCGCCGCTCATTGACTGCAGTTCATCTTTGCTGCTGGATGCTGGATATACAAACGTAAAACCAAACTTCTTCTTCAGTTCCCTGGAGGCAACGAGCAAGAAGCGGTTCTCGACAACACTGCAAGCAGCACTTCCTTGGGGGTCAAGCAATCGGCCCATTCCTAACAGGCATGCGCTCCGAACAACCTCAAACAGGCCCTGCACTGGTATAGTTAAAAACGTCAAAGATCTAAAAAGTGTTTTGTAAAAATGTGGCTTAAAACTGGATATGCTGGTCAATTTATGACAGCTTCTAACAGACAACCACAACACTGACGCATGTGCAAAGAGGATATGACCCCATTCACAGGTGACCAAGTCAAACGGACCGTTACCGTGATTCAAATTACAGATTTCTAGAGGTTTGACCATTGTTGGGATAATGTAATTACACAACTCAATAAACTATATAATATAGGTGATAGGTTTAGTCATTTTTAGATTTTAATGCAGAAAAGTTACATTATTATACCTGTAAATAAAAACAACACTATTTTCAACCTTCTCAGCCTTGCACACAGGAAACTAACGTAGACGCCAGCATCAACAGTCTCACATACACCACTCAATGCACAGGTCTAAACATTATTCACCAACACATGCGCCACAAGTCAAACTTCCAGCACAAGCTGCAGTAGTTCTCTGTTAGATATGAAGGAGATGGAGACGGTTCCTACCACTTTGCTGCTCGGCGGTGTTTGTGCCATCCACTGCTCCATTGGATCCCACTGTGGAGCTGGATGGGACATGCTGCCTAAGTGGAGGGAGGCAGTGTGTGTGTGGATGCTTATAGTACATATTCACATGTCTATGGGAATGCCATGTATGGAGCTGTGTGTGCGTCAGGAATATTATATGAGAGCTGTGATGGGGGGAGTGTGTGGAGTGTGTATCTTAGTTGGTGGCTAATCAAGTGTCCCCTATAGGACATGACCACAGTCATAGGAGCTATGAGTGTCGCTGAAGAGTGTAAGTGTGCGTCTGAGTGTGCAGTGAGGCGCGATGCCAGGTTTTCTCTACTGGTCTGCTCAGCCCTTCATGCCTCTCCAGACACGTATGAGTATGATCTTCCTCTTTCATGGCATCCACTCAGCCACTCCTCCCCATCCCTCCCCATACAGTTCCCTTTGCTAACACCTTATTTTGAAAACCGGACGTAGTCCCACGTGTATACTTCCTCTAACTTCTCCAAATCTGTCTCTAGCTCTCCCGTCAGCTCCGTTGTCTTTATACATCCATGGTCAGCTCCATCTGCGCCGTTTGAATGCATTTAACATAAATGTCAGTATATGGGTGCTCTATAGTTGTAGCGTCGGCCCATTTGACCACGGAGACGAGAGTGACGGCAGGCTTGGCCGCACGTTACCGCGATACGATAACGTTTCCTGTCCATGACAGAGTTAGCATGCAGCTTTAGTCATGATGTCTAGCTCTGCTTTTCCTGTCAATGTGTGAAACCCAAAGTGTTTCCATACTTTACTGGATGTTTAATGTTTACCACGCTGGATTTAAAATGCGAGGGTTCAGGTTGTATGCACGCAGGCACTTCGCTGTTTTCTGCTTTCTCGTTACGGTTCCCTGCGGTTTGTTTTGTTTGACGGATACGGAACGGATATGACGTCACGTTACTCAGACTACAACAATAAAAGCGGTAACTTCCTTTTACCTTCGCATAGACTCAAATGAAGCAAATATATTGATTCTGGCATTAAAAAAATCGCGATACATAGGTGAATCGATTTTTTCCCACCCCTACCTGCCATCCATCCTCCCTTATTAGACTGTGTAATGTGTCAATTACATGTCACCTGCGCTCAAATACAGTAAAAGCTCACATAGAGGCTGTAAGAAAAAGGGTTTTCCTCAATTGTTGAAATAGAATAGACTATTACATTTACATACAGCTGGTGTATTTACATCCCAGCCATTTACTCAAGTACAAAGCAACAGAAGTCAGTATTCATGAGCCAGTGTGAGTGTAAGAAGATTGGTCATGAAGAAGCGCAAGAGGCAAAAATCCACATTCAGAGCAAAAAAAGGGGGACAGTGCCAGAAGCCATTCCAGATGAGAGAGAAAATCTGCATGTGTTCTTGTTCGGGGTGTCAGATGTTTTATGGAACACTTAAATTATTCAGCTGAGTTTGCCTTTCGACTGTCTTCTTCTCTGCTCCTCTGAAGGGACTGCAGAGAACTGTCATCGTACTACCTGGTGTAGTGCTGCCATCTTCAGGCCCTAACTGGTAATGCACGGGTTCTTACAATAACACAATATCCACCGAACAGTTGCTGCTCAGGCATTTAGCACACGGATCAAAGAGGTTTGGAGTTGAAGCACAAGGCTCAGTTGTAGATTTAACTGATTATTTCTGTCTTTGTAGTTGAAAACGCAGCGATCACTGAAATCTGCTGCTGTAGTCGACTGAAAACCAGCAGACTGTTGGACTCCACAGGACGGTCAGAGGGCAGGTGGAAGCAATTCTTTAGGGGATTTATGGGACTAACATCAAAATATAAAACACCCCTGCTGTTGTGATGCTATTATGAGTTCCCATTATCCTCTGATGTGAGTTTTCTACTAAGAAACAGGAAAAAATATATATATAATGTTACAAAAGAGGGTTTTCATGTTAAATGGGTGTCAAATGTATGTAGTGAAAATTCAGCATTCTTCCCTTATGTGTCTATAAATAGCAATCCACAGCATTTGGAGACACAGCTGGTGTTGTTTCCTCCATCTGCACTACAATGGAACTACATCATACAGTATGGGTTAATGAACATACATGCACACACACTAAGGGTGATGCTTTGACCTCACCAGCTGCACCTCACATACTGCGCAGCATGATTACATTAGGTTTATATATTGTGTTGTTGTTGCATCATCAACTTTGGATTATTCTCTGCTGATGTTCCCGGTTCTATGAAAGAACAGATTGTTCATATTCCTCTTTAGTAACTCCATGCAGACTACAGTCCTAGCAGAGTATTAATGTAATCTTTTGTGATCTTTGTTCATCTAACTCACAACAAAGAGACAAAGACAACAGGCTGACAAAGGACTTCGCTGGCCTTGTGTTAAAGTCTGAATAAAAACAAAATAACCTTTGAGAGCATCTCAGTCTACCGAGAGACAAACTAGACACCTCACTCTCTTGAAAAATAAAACCTTTAATAAAATGATATCATTGTAAACCATGATTTAAGTAATCATGAGTCATTCAGAGTTAGTTGCAGTGCTTGAAGTGGGCCGGTACTCACCGGTACGCAGAACCGGCACTTCTACATTTTACTCTGTGGCGTACCGTGACTTTTTCTTGAGCACCGGCATTTCTCAAAAGCTGCCGGTACTCTTTTCTGCCCTCTCCATAATCAGGTTCTCTAGGAGATTCATCATAATCAGGCGGCACGGCGCCATCATAAGCTGTATGAACATAAACAAAGAAGGAGCATCTGGACGAGCCGACACACAGCACGGGCAAGGAGGCCGAGAACGACACTGATGTAATTTATCGATACAATACGTCCTTTATTTCCTTTTGTAAAATAATTTGTGAACTGTTCGTCGTAACTTTTTTTAGTTGTGAACAATTAGTGGAACATTATTTAAACGTTTTCTGAATCTGTTCTTCTGATTAATAGAATATGATTTTACAGGGCAAACATTTCCAGAAGAATTTAATGTTCTGATGAAGGCTGCGATGTGTAAATAATACAATAATTATTCAGCTATAGTAAGTTTTGTCTTTAAATTTAACGTTTCATATCTTCATCTTAAAGTTATTTTTCAAACTCCAGGATGAATGGCAGAAAATGTTCCCTTCTACAGTGATTCCTGCTAGAATTCAGACAAAGCAAAGATAATTGAAAGGACAGAGACACTCAAAAATCAACAACTCTGATTTTATCCTGCAGCAATCTCACAACCCTCTCTGACAAAAGAGAGACATTTAACAATAGCCTACAGTTATTCATTTTGAAATAACGGCGTGAAAAGAACACTTGGTGATTTACGATGGGCTGTTATGTGACCCGTCACTGTTTTGGGGACGTGAGGTGTCATGTTTGTCAGACAGCTGTAAGTTTGAAGTTTATGGCACATTTCTCACTGTAATTGTTCCCCTGCTGTTCATCACAGTCATATACTTCCCACCGGAGATACAGGCTTTAATGACAAACTGATTAATCTACAGGAAGCTGATTGATGAGGTACCAAATTGGTCATTAAACTGAGACATAAATGCCGAATACACATGCACACACACATCCAGAAAGTAAGTTAGTAACTCCGGAAAACTCGAAAGAGAAAAGATGTACAAGTGCAGCGTGAACAAGGGTGTCATTCACCTCAAACACTGGATCTGAGAAACAAATTTATTTTCGAAATAAACCTATTCAGCTGTTCCGCACAATGTGAAACAAGGCAGAACAATGCTCTGTGATGGAACTTAATTAACCTGCTCCTCTGGAAGACGTCTTCCTCTAATAAGAAATGAGGACCAATACTCTAAGTAACTTTCTGCACAAAAACCCTCCCACTCATCTGTGCAAACATTGCCTTCAACAAAGCTCTACTCCGACAACAAAGACATCCAAAAAGAACAAGCACCTTTATAAAATGATGAAGTCGAAGCAGACTTTCCTTCCCTTCAGAAGTCCCATATGGTCGCCTCTTCTGTGTCTCCTCAACTGAATTACTTTGACAAATGCTTTTTTGAACAGATGTGGTAAATAAACACAGGTGGTGGCCAGACATAAATCATTTTGAAAAATGAAAATTCCAGCCAGATTGTTAACTCACAACTCATCTGTTTAAAAATCTGGATAGTATGGAATCATTTTTGAACACTTAATAAATCAGACAGTGTCAATAAACCTATAACAGCAATTACCCGCTGCTGCCGTTATAGATTACAGTTTTTACAGTCTGTAACGCACATTGTAAGATTATAATTTACAGTCTGTAACGCACATTTTTAGATTGTAATTTACAGCATTTATTGTGCATTTTTAGATTATAATTTACAGTCTGTAACGTACATTTTTAGATTATAATCTACAGTCTTTATTGTGCATTTTTAGATTATGATTTACAGTCTGTAACGTACATTTTTAGATTATAATTTAGTCTTTAATGCACATTTTTAGATTATAATCTACAGTCTTTAATGCATATTCTTATATTATAATTTACAGTCTGTAACGTACATTTTTAGATTATAATTTACAGTCTTTATTGCATTTTTAAATTATAATCTACAGTTTTTAATGCACATTCTTAGATTATAATTTACACTCTTTAATGCACAGTTTTAGATTTTAATTTACAGTCTTTATTGCACATTTTTAGATTATAATTTACAGTCTTTTATGCACATTTTTAGATTGCAATATATAGTCTGTAACGTACATTTTGAGATTATAATTTACAGTCCTTATTGCACATTTTTAGATTATAATTTACAGTCTGTAACATACATTTTTAGATCATAATTTAAAGTCTTTAATGCACATTTTTAGATTATAATCTACAGTCTTTAATGCACATTCTTAGATTATAATTTAGTCTTTAATGCACATTTTTAGATTATAATTTACAGTCTTTAATGCACATGTTTAGATTATAATCTACAGTCTTTAATGCACATTTTGAGATTAGAATTTACAGTCTTTATTGCACATTTTTAGATTATATTTACAGTCTTTAATGCACATTCTTAGATTATAATTTAGTCTTTAATGCACATTTTTAGATTATAATTTACAGTCTTTAATGCACATGTTTAGATTATAATCTACAGTCTTTAATGCACATTTTGAGATTAGAATTTACAGTCTTTATTGCACATTTTTAGATTATATTTACAGTCTTTAATGCACAAGAAGGGGCGTCCATATGGACTCTTCTAGTGAAAACGGTAAACACGACCCCATTTGAAGACACCACAACTTTTGCGGATATTCCGTATCATAGCAACCAGACGCAATCAAAGCGTCTCAGCTGAAAAAATGCTACGCCTCATTGCCTTTCTGTGTTCTGCATATAACAAATAAACAAGTATTTCATTAGTTTTAAAACTGTCATCTTTGTCATTTAAAAAGCAACACTATACCTAATAATAGCTTAACAATAAAGATTGTTTATATAGCGTTGAAATCAGAATTTAAGAATTTGCCAAAAAAAAAAAAAAGGCAATAATATCGCAACTTGGGCTGTTGAGCCAATCATTGCTCCACAGGGGAAATTCCTTCACTGCCACAGCCCTACTACTCACATGAATCTTCTCTGCATGTAGAAGTGTATAGAGTACCTGAGCACACACATTTCCAATACTGAACCTCCTCAGTATGGGATAAACTGCAGCGAAGAATAGAAAAAGCACCAAGTCCAACGGAAAAACAAATGAGCCACCTAGATCGGTTCAGACAGGCCTCAAAAATAACACAAGCACAGCCTTTCTCTCTGCGTTGCACACCACACACTCTGAACGTGAACTGTGTCCTACCTGCGTGACTTTCTCCGTGACGTGGTGCGTCCGGTCGATGAGCTTGCAGGGAGCTATGATGTCCATCTCCCCGGTGGGCAGGGCGATGAGTGGGTCAGCCTTGAAGTCCACAAAGTTGAGGGTGATCTGAGGGATTTTGGAAATGGTGCGGTACCGCATGAGGTCCGAGTCCGACGTGGAGTTCAATATGTTGTGCTTGCTGTTTACTGCACCTGCAAACACACACACACACAGTGACGTAAAAATCAAAGGGATGATAATAGAATAAAGTTGTGTGTTTTTCCACCTCCTCTTCCTCACCCATGCTGCTGCTGCCCGGTCGGATGCTCGCTCTGCGGTTCTTCCGGTCCCAATCGGGCCTCAGGGCCTCGATCTCGTCTACGGAGGAGGCGCGACGCATGCTGTGGAAGCTCTCCCGCGAGCGGCTGTGCGACAGGGTGCAGTTGGAGCCCGAGGCGTCCGGGTTGAGGCTGAGGCGGTGGTGAGGCGCTACGCAGGGGGACGACTGGGTGAGGGGACCCACCAGGTGGGCTCTGTGGGGGGGTGGAGGAGGAGGAGGAGCAGGAGGGGATACAGGAGGGTCAGGGCCCAGTAAGGTTTGCTGGTCCTCCTGGCGGTCTTCTGGCCAACTCTGTAGAGCTGACCTAGGAACAGAAAGGACATAATGGGTGTTAACAGGGTGGTACAGATTTGAAAGAGTCTGTCATAACTGCTGTTTTTAGCCAATAGTGACCTTTGACCTCACTGTAGGAGGAAAAGGGACAAGAGAGTGTCCTTGCAGGAAGCATTCAAGATTAGAAATATAGCACCATGCTCAAATGGCAGTGCATAGACCCTTTATTATAACCAGTATTTAAAGTAAGCCTCTGTTAACCCATCTCTATGTCCCTAACATTTCCAATTCATAGTGCCTACCTGCTGCCACTGACTGGCTCCTGGTGGTTTAGCGGTAAAGCGGGCAGAGGCAGGAACTCCCCCAGGCCTAGGGACTCGTGACTTTGGTGGTCTGGGTACTGCGGCATAGGTGTAGCGGTGGGGATGTGAGCGGCCTCTGCGTCGTCCAGAGACACTTTACTGTTGGACAAGGAGCGCAGCAGGGGGAGACGCAGCTTGAAGCCTCGTGGACGACCTGGAGGAGAGGAGGGGGGAGGATGGAGGAGAAGACTCATTGGCCTGCACAGTAACAGGTGGATTTCCAGTATTAAAGAGGACCTATTATGCTTTTTCCCCTTCCCTTTAGAGTGTAATATAGTTTTTTGTGCATGCAAAAGGTGTGCAAAGTTACAAGTCCACACCAAAGGGAGTTCCTCTCCCCCAGAGAAACACTGCTCCTGAACTGCCTGAAAAACCTTGCTTGAAGTCCCGACTTTTCTTCCGTAACGTGGTGATGTCACCGAGTAACACACAGCTGACCAATCAGATTAGACTGTGTTTTTTGGGGTGGGGGCAGGAGCTCAAACAGAGGGTGAAAAGAGGTGCTGCAGCACAGCTGGTATGAGAAAAGTAATGTGTTTTTTGAACATTAAAGCATGTAAACATGTTCAATAGTAGAAACCCCAAATACAAGTATGAACCTGGAAATGAGCATGATAGGTCCTCTTTAAACTGTGGCAGGAAGGAGAAACAGAGCGGGGAACTGAAAGGGAAGTGTGAATCAAAGAGAGAAAGGAGTAGAGATAGGATATGGGAGGATATTCTAGGTAGTGGAGGTCATGCTAGGAGAGAGAGAGAGATTTGAACTGGATCACGCTGACTCTAATAGACCTTCAAAATACAGCTTCAAAAACAATCTACGTACAGGAATCTGGGACAGTAACATTGATTGGATTTAGGTTTTAATCACAAAGTTAGACTTGATTTTGAATATTGTCACTGTCCTACTCCAGATGCTGTTCCCCCGGGTTAAGGATTTTCAACATTGTACCAAGTGGTGTATGAATCAACAGGGCCATGTTTATCTCTTTATGTCCAGTCAGTCCAGTGCACCTACTGCACTCTGCTACTTCTCTATTAATAGTTACTGCTATTTATTGCTTCATCAATGTTTGTTCTGATGACTTCTGGGCTTTTTATTAACCTCTTAAATTCCACCTGCCCGCCGGCAAGTTAGGGGTTTAGGGTTAGGGGCTAAAGGATGATCAACAATGCTTTGAATGATGGTAAAAGTTTTAGAAAACAGCAAGGAAGGAGGATCCATTGGTACCAAACATGTCATAACGCTCAAAAGTGAGGCTCAATATTGGCGAGGAAAAACTGGTATGGCCATTTTCAAAGGGGTCTCCTTGACCTCTGACCTCAAGATATGTGAATGAAAATGGGTTCTTTGGGTACCCACGAGTCTCCCCTTTACAAACATGCCCACTTTATGATAATCACATGCAGTTTGGGGCAAAAACCATGCAGTTTTATTTATGCATGCAGTACAAACTGGTGTATTTCTGGTGTTTTATTTATACTATGACAGTTTTCCTAAAATTAGATTTATAAATCGCAATATATCGCCAAGCTTACAGTGTCACAATATATTGAACGGCTACTCCAGTATCATAATACGTATCGTATCGCCAGCTTCTTCGCAAATACACAGTCCTACAGGCACATAATGCATTTTGATGACTAAACCTTTTGCCGTCATTTTTTTTTTGTTTTCATAAAAAATTAACATGCTTGATTTAAATATATTCAAACTGAGTGAAGGACAACAGGGATAAACAAGAATGAAGAAACACTGACAAAGACAGACGGGACACTTGCTGACAAAGTTGCTCAAACCTGACTCGATTAGCACACAACAGAAAACAACGGACACATAAATAAGCTTAGTCGGTATAGCTACCGGTGACGAGCCAGGTGGGCAGGCGGTGGTTGAGCTCCTGTTTTTGGTCTGGCGTGTCGTCTGTCATGCCCTCGAAGTTGAGGATGAACATGATCACAACGCCATCTTCATTCTTCACTGGCACCACATCCACCATGCACAGGAAACACTGACCTGCGTGGGAGGAGAGAGATAGATAAAGCTCCGTCAGACTGATTGTGTTTATCCTGAACCTCCTGCACTGACAAAAGTGTATATGGCTTTAAAAGTGGGATTAAAACCTCCGACCCTGGTGAAGTTATTTGAGGCAACGGCGGCAGAATTCACTTCTTTACGTACAACGAGCAAGTTCAGTCACTGTTTGAATGACATAATGAATGTGTGTGCAGAAACACTGTCATGTGCATTATGAGCAGACGCACACATGCACCGTGAATGTGAGTATATATATATATATATTAATATATATATATATATGCACTAATTACACAGGCCCACTTTCACACACACTTTTTTAATTCTCTCTCCTCATTAAATGAGCATCTGCACTTAATCAGCACACACTCTCTCCTCCATATGAGGCTGGGCACATTCGCTAATCTGCCACACGAGTGCTAAAACAGCTAAGTAAGCGTGAAATTAGACTACATATGACAGTAAGTGGCTGGGAGCTTTCTACTAGTTCTATAGGCCTGGATACACTGTACATACACCAGCTAGACTGGAAGTCAACATAAGCTTCAAAGCATCACAATACACATGTACATTACACATGTATATTACACACACACACACACTGAGACATGCAGATGGCATTGTCATCTTAATTTAAAACACTGAAAAAAAAAAAAAAAAAAATCAGAGGTAACACTTTATAATAACCATCATTTATAAATGGTAAATTGGTAGTTAATTAAACTTAGTTAATAGTTATTTTATTGTTAAAAATGAAATGATAATGGATAATTACTTATTATTAGTATTGCTATAATTTATGTTATTTTAAAAGTTTATTATTGCACACATTATAACATTTTATATACTACATTATAAGTATTTGTTAATAATTAAGATATTATTTGTAAACCTTAAAGAAATTGATTGCATACCATCTATAAACATTACATATAGATATATATTAGTAACACTTTGTTAATGGTTAATAACTGATTTGTAAACAATCTATAAACATTATTTGAATACTATTATAAAGTTGCAACTGATGATTATGATACCTTGTTAAATGGTTATTAAATACTTTGTAAAGCATCTATAAATATTATTTAAATAGTTAATACTTTGTCAATGGTTAAGAATTGGTTTCTGGTCCATCCATCTACGTAATGCTTACAGATGTTTTTCAAAACAATTCGTAAAGGTTTAGAATGATTTGGTAATCACGAACAAATACTCAATATACTATATAAAATGTTATAATGTGTTCAACAATAAGACTTTACTAATGTAATTAGAATGTAACTGTTATCGTCTCTTATCAGCTTTGATACAATATATAATTTATAAACTATTTCATATTACTCAAAATAAAGATAAAATAAAAGAAATTATTAATAATGAGCAAACTTGAATTATCATGTCATTATTTGTTAACTATCAATTTACCATTTATAAATGATGGCTATTATAAAGTGCTACCAAACCATACAGGAGTGGACGAAGACAAAACCAATGCAACTACTGAGAAATAGATTTCAAAGGAGAGCACACTGAAAACATGCAGGGAATGTAAGACTTCAAACATTTTTACATCGTAGCGCAGGAGGTTTAATGGATGCTTCAATCTCCAGCAAATGAATACCAGGCCCCTCTAATGTATTCAAAATGATCTCCGAAGTACACTGCAGCCATATTGTCATGTAACACCATCATTTAAATCCAATTTAATCTGTCCTTCTAGACCACACAACTCCTTGTCCTTCTCATCTTAACAACAATAACTTTATAAAACCAAGCTACAACTAAATGCAGTTTGTCAAAATAAAGGCTTACGCTGTGCATCTGCATTTTGAGAATTTAAGAAAGCTATTTAGTTTGTCATGTAATCCTCAAGCTTTTTTATTTGTTTTCTCCAAACATGGACACCTTCTAATGTTAAGGTTTGTCCCGTCTCTTACCTGGACAGTGATGGTCAGTGACCGGCTCTACAAATGGCAGCCACTGTGGAGCTTTTACATCCAACACGATATCTTGTACAACACGACGTACAGTGTGTCTACTGCATGCCTGTCTCCCTCACCCACCCACCCACCCGTCTATCATACATCTCACATCATCACTGGAGAGTGGGCTGAAATCCGATTGGACAACAGCATAATCCCAACACAGGAAGGGAAAAATGTGAAACACAGGGAATGCTAAAGGATTACACCATCTGGCCATATCTGGCAGAGTGCGTGTGTGTGTGTGTGTGTGTCTGTGTCCATGCATGCTTATGTGCACATGTGCACATGTAGGTGGATGCCCAGTCTCATGTTCATTCATAAGCTATTGGGTCATTCATGCCTGTTTTCATTAACAGATGTGACACTGCAATTGCAACCTTTTTAATCACTGGAGGTGTTGCTGCACGCCTAAAGCTGCTTTACACAGCTCTTGCTGCTCTGCAGCCACCTGCCCAGGCAGGGGAAACATGCGGACACGTGTCACTATTTTCCAAATGTTTTTTTGGCTGTTTGTATGATAAGATTTTATCACAAAGAGAAGTGAGAATGACAGAAGTTAAAAATGACAACGGCAAAAGAATATCATCTCAAATATTGTCAGCCAATAAGTAGGGCTGCGTATTGGCAAGAATCTGGTGATACAATATGTATCATGATACAGAGGTTATGATTCAAGATATTGTGATATATTGCAATACTTTAATCAAGGCAATATATTGAGATTTTTAAAGGTCCAGTGTGTAGAATGTGGTGGTATCTAGCGGTGAGGTGAGGAGACTGCAACCAACTGAAGCCTCTCCCGGGGGCCAAGCGTGTTGGAGAGCTACGGTGGCCGATGCAAAAAGCAGTCGCCAGTGCGTAGAGTGTGTGTGTGGATGTGGGAAGTGAGTCCTGAAGCAAGAGAGAGAGAGAGAGCGGCGGCGACATGAGTGAGTAACGTTATTGACTCCGGCCCAAAATGGTGTTTGGTTTGTCTGTTTTGAGCTACTGTAGAAACATGGCGGACTCCACGAAGAGGACCCGCTCCCTATGTAGATATAGACCAATAGATCCTTTAAATCTAATTTTAGGAAAACTGCCATAGTATAAAGAACACGTCGCCATACGCATAAAATCTAAGTAAAAATGGTTTACTTTTTTGATGCAATCAGAGCAGTTGGATCTGCATTTCCATGTATCACAGTCGCTGTAACATCCAACATCATAGCACTACTTTGAGAGGTCACATACACTGAGAGGGCGCATATCATTGCAAATTAAATTAAGTATTGACTGAGTTAATCTTTGCATGTAAACTAATAATTAAAAATCCATACAGTATTTTTGAGAATTGATACAGTATCACAAAACATAATATTGTGATACTCAATATTGTCCTACACCCCTACCAATAAATGAACCTTGCAAGGCAGCTGGGTTCTCACAATGTCACGAGAGTACGCGAGAATCGAGGGATCAAGTCAAAACAATAGCAGACGTGTTATAGGGAAAAATGCTAGTTCTATATAAACAGGTAAATAATTTGACATAATAAATAATAGTATCTCATACTTTGTTGTCAAAGCGATTAAATTGGATTAATGGATTCCCTCACTGATTCTAATTACTGTCACATGAACAGTAATCAGAGAATGATTTACAGCACTAGTCCTCCCTCTAGAGGGCTTTCATTCTAGAGCCCATATTGCTATGTGGATCATATTCTTTGCACTTGTGCACATTAATTCATGGAAGACAATGCCTTTAGAGACACATTGATGTTATTACAGGCTGTCAGTCCCAGACATTGAACCAGCAACTCTGTATATGCTCAGTGAGTATGTGTGTTACTGTTAAGACACACTGGTGTGTGTTTTATAGATGACAGATGTGATTTGTAGAAACACACACATGTGCATGCATACACGTACACACACACACACACACACACACACACACTACAATGTAGGATTAAATGCCAACAAAAGAGGATTTAACTTCAGATCATTGTTTTAAGTCTAATACATTATAAGACCAAGTATTTATGGTCGGTTCTTGGAATGAATCTGGAGCACGATGTTCCACTTCTCTGATTGGGTGTTTATATGCAAGCGTGTGTTTACTTTAAATACACATCTAATGTACAGTAATTGTGCAAGGATACATGAATGCACTGTACAGTGTGTTCTACTGTACTGTAAGTCTTTGCAGACACGTGCACACACGAGTGGCTGTGTATACTGTATTTGGCAGAGTGCTGTAAATCAAGGATTAAGCCTACATATTCGAGGCCCATCAGAGCTGTCTGTTGTTGACCATCATACCAGCGTCTATGTCTACTGTAAAACATTTCCTCCGACAGCATGTGAAATGATTTGAGCTCTGAGGTTAACAGGGCAAATGGCATTTCATCTAAATGCTTCGGCTGGATGTATTCCAATTCAGCGTGTACCAGCTGATAATCTGATACAGCGTTGCTGATTTATGAAGCTCGGGGAGATTATCACAATGCACTAAAACACATCCAAAAAAAGCACAGAGTGCAAACTGCTCATGCTGGACCAGGGATTGGTCAACACGGTGTGATCGACTAAAAGGAAAAACAGACTACCGAACTTTAAATTTAAAGGAATACTCCTGACCATTACTCAATATGAAACTAAACCTTAGATAGCTCTGTCTGGTGGATGCTTATGCTTTACGGTAGTAAGTGAGATATCAGTTGTCAGGCTGGATTATGTGCGGGACTGGTATATTAAAGGGTAACTTTGGTATTTTTCAACCTTTTTCAACCCTATTTTCAAATGTGTCTGTGTCTAAGTGACAAATGGGAAAAAATATTTTTGAACTTGGTTCGGTATTGAGGGAGAATGCTGTAACTGGCAGCTTCGAAACGAGCTGCAAGGGCAAGTGAGCAGCGCCAATAAGGGTTTCCCCAAGTGTACTGCAAGCCTGGTGGCCAACCGGGCCTAAACTTCGGGAATATTTTTTTTAAATGTTTTTTTAAAACTACAGCTACAGTGGGGCAGCTTGGTTAAAAATATAGATATAATGATCGGAAAGCTCACCACAAGCAACATCTGTTGGTTGCAAGTATGAGATCAGCGTTCTTTACCCTCATGCTTCCAACTATCACAAGCTAACGTTATCTAACAACCTTAGCGAGCTAACTGTCAGTAACAGATCCGCCCTATGGAATCTGTGTTATAGCTAATCATCTAAATATTCAGCCATGACATTGAAAATATTTTAGATAACACTAAACTCCATTTTCTGCACTCCAACTAAACAAACTCTGCCTGTTTCCACCATGGATGTATTTCACTATTCCACCATTGTCTTCCGGCAACACGTCACCTCGCCAGATTTGAGAACGAGATTTCTCCTCGAGCGAGACTCTTTCCATAATGTCAGACACTTATAATAACAATCAGAGCCTGTCGTGGCAAAAACAACAACTTTTAGTGGACGTAAATGACGGTGCCAGCTTGCCCAATAGCACCATATTACAGCCCTGTGAGCAGCGCTCTCCCTCAATACTGGACCAATTTCAGAAATTGTTGTCCCTTTTAGTCAGTTAGACACAAAACCATCGCAAAATAGGGTTTAGGTTGAAAAAATACAGAAGTTACCCTTTAAAAATAAAATTTGACCTATCCGGTATCAGTGCATCCCTATTTTGCTGTCACCAAGGGAATACAGGGCTACATACAGCTGTTTGATAAAAGATATAGATAAATCCATAGGCATTATAAAAATGAGGGAATCATAAAAAACATAAAACCATAATACATTATGCATTAAACTAAAAGCAACAGTGCCTCCTTGCCTAGATGAACTATAAGCAAGGATTAACCTGTTTTCATGTTGAGTCGTGCTGCAGACGTTGGGAGGAAAGAAAGCTTGATTAGGAATCTAGCAAGCAAGGAACTAAGGAAGGAAGGATAGATGAAAAGAAAAGATTGTTGGATGAGAGGATGAAGAAAGGGAGGAAGGCAAAGATTAAAAGATGGGAAGAAAAAGTGGAATGACTGAAAAACTGAAGGATGATATGGGAAACGATGGGGGAAGATAGGTAGGAAAGAAAGAAAGAAAGAAAGAAAAGATAATGGAAAGCAAAAACAGATGAAAAGAAGTGGAGCAATGAAAGAGGAACAGAAAGAACAAGAGATGAAACAAATTGAGAAAGGAATGATTTGTAGTTGTGTTGTCTGTTCATTCAGACACTGTACCTCCTCAGTGTGAGGGGAAACTGACTGACTGGGACATTGTTGGGTTTGGAGGGACAAGGTGAGAAAGGATTAGCTGTTCAGGAACATCTTTGTTCCAGTTTAGCAGGAGATGAGAGAGGATTGGAGAGCAGTAAACAGAGACTTAGCCGCCCCCAATTAACCTGATGTCAGACCACAGACTACTCTGAAAGTGAACGATTCCATCAATGAGAGATCTCCCAAGAATGTCAAAGAGCATCTATCTATCTATCTGCTTTTTTTTTTAACCTTTTTAACCTAAGAAAGATAAACAGGTTAACCAACACCTCCCCTTCCCATTCGGTCTTCCCTCTCTGCCACAGAGCATCCTGCAACGTGCTGGATTAGAAATTAGTACCATAATCTCTGCTATAGAGCAAGTGGATTAAAGGGAAAAAAGATTAGAGTTTGATCAACCTGCTCTTCACTTCTGTATGAGGTGAAGGGATCAGAGGGCTGTGCTTAGACAGAGGACTATTTTCAAAAGGTTTTACCAAATACCTAAAACCAAAATACTGTGTCAATACCATGTGGAGAATGGGGACTTCCCTGTACAGCTACGCATCCACTCCTCCTGGTGGACAACAGTGGTCTCTACACACTTGTAGATAGGTCACATAGACCAGACATCACATAGTTCTGCTTTTGGGAGAATTTAATCATGTTCACTGTGATGACTGCACATATATGATCTTTAACTGTAACTAAACCTCTTGCAGGTACTGCATAAGATATGTTTTCTTGCTTTGCAAAGAAAAAGAAAAGCTACTTTGCAGAGTCATATCTTAAACCAGCAGCCACAAAGTACTTTTTCCGCTAAGAACAAATTCAAAAGCAGTTTATTTCTCACCAACTCACTGAAAAAGAGAAACATGGCAGCTTTGCAGAGCGCAAAATATTTTCCAGCTCTTATTAGTTTCAAATTGTTGTGAAGAGAGAGAGAGAGAGTGTCACTTACATAAGCCACAGCTGTTGCTACTTGCAAACCGTGTGGATGGATTTATTTATTCTGCGTCAGTGCCAGTACAGTGCACATCTGTATTTGCATCAGGACGGGGATATCATATCCGAAAATCATAAGCTCATGGTTACTGTCCATTACAGACAAAGGGAGGGGGAGGGGGGCATGTAGAGAGATGTAAGAGGATGAGGATGTGAACTGTTTCTTCTCAGCTGCTCTGTTCTGTATCACACACACACACACACACACACACACACACACACACACACACACACACACACGCAGTGACAGAGTGACGGAGGGGAATGGACGAGGCGGAGAGTCTCATTCACAGACACACTCTCCTCCGCTCCATCACTCTTTGGCAGAAAAGAAAAAAAAAGAAAAAACGTAAAGAAGAAAAAGTGCACATCTTCATATGCACAGATGCACAGAGAGACGGATTTAAGTATTCTACAAGCTGGCTGGCTGCAGGCCAACCGGCGGAGCTTGTTATGTTCCTAGCCGCATTCAGAGCCAGAGAAAAACCCTGCTTAAATCCAAAACACTCAGGACAAGCTGACAGCTGCACTTGCGTAATTGCTTGAAAGTGTCATTCATCACAAGGAAAATATTATATAACATACATGGTTGAATGATGACAATGGATGAGCATCACAAGATCTTGACCACTTCATATCTCGTGTGACTTCCTGTCACTGGCTGCTTGTGTTTTCTCCAGCAAGTTTTTACTTACTCGTGGGTACCCATAGAACCCATTTTCATTCACATATCTTGAGGTCAGAGGTCAAGGGACCCCTTTGAAAATGGCCATGACAGTTTTTCCTCACCAAAAGCGTAAGTTTGGAGCGTTATTTAGCCTCCTTCACGACAAGCTACGGGGACAGGATTGGTACCAATGGATTCCTTAGTTTTATAGTATCATATGATGCCAGTATCTTCAGATTTAAAACTGAGCCTGCTACAACAAGTTGGAAAATCACAAATCGCATTAAAGAAGCCAGTGGCATTAAAACAAATTGTATTATCAAGTTAACTTTGACAGCATGTCATAATGCAAAGCCATCTCCACCTCAAACCCTTTGCTCACCATGCTTCCCAGCTCTCAGTCACAGTGATTGACTGACGGGTAACACAGAGATTGCGTGGGGGTAGTCTACTTTCAATAATGAGACAGGGCAGAATAGTCATCAGGGTGTACTCCAGTTATAGAAATACATCTGTTGCTCTATATTGCAAAGTGAAGTGAAACAGTTACTGTGGGGACAAGATGGCCCGATCAAATCCAACACATCAACACTGAACTAGAATTACTGCCTCAAGGTTATACGTCTCCGCCAACCAGTTAAGTTGCAGTTTAAATCCATGTCTGTCCAAAATGTCTTCACCAAAATCGAATCAGTTCATCCTTGAGTCAAAGTGGATGTTTGTGCTAAATTTGAAGATATTACCTCCAGGAGTTCCTGAGGTATGGCATTCATGAGAATGGTAATTTTTGTGCCTCCGGCCACGGCTGTTGAAGACAATTTTAACTGACAGGCTGTGAATGACATCATTCACTTATTCACTTTATGCATAGAGGACCCTATTGTGTATGGAGGACAACACCTGCCAAAATCTAAAATAGATCAATAAATAAATAAATGACTCGATAAATAAATAAATAAATAAATGTCATTAAATGTAGCAAAAACTAAATTTAAAATAAATGTAGCCATTAATTAATTGATAAAATGCAACATAAATAGATATTTCTGTTTTGATTTGCTTCTTTAATTATTTATCTTTGTATTAATTCCCTTATTTTTTTACTCTTCTGATTAATTTCCCCTTTTCTTTATTTATGTGTTTATTTATATTAATTTTATTTATTTTCATTATTATTTTATCATTTTAAAATCATTTTCATTTATTGACTTATTTTTGTATTTATTTACAGCGGGTCGTCGGCCTGCTGCCGTTCTTTTTTTTGCAATGCATAGCTTTTGCTTAGTGACCATCGATTTTACATTGCAATGTAAGATAATTTGAGTGCACTATATATGATTTAATATGTTTCACTAGACATTCAAACAAGATGTCAAGATGGCATACATGCTAAACAGTGGACTATATGTGGAGAGGGAATGATTCTGGATGCAGCTTAAGTTAAAGGAGGCAACAAATCAAACATTTCTCCCAAAAGGAAGCTGATTTCCTTGTGAAGAATGTGTACAATAACAGGGTGGAAGAGAGAGGATGAATATATTGTACACTTAATAAGACACATGTGTTACGTGTTGCTCTTGCCTTTACTCACACTGTATAATGTGAGAAATTGTTGGAAGGTACTGGTCATGAAAATTGCACATTAAAAGCCCTGAATTTCTGTCAGCTCCACGGACCCGACTTTGTAGGCAACTCTGACCTCGTTGGAAAGGAGTGTGAGAAAAAAATGGAATTACCCCTTGGACATGAAGAGTTTAGTTTCATTAGTCAGACCAACCTCGCCTTGTGTCACCATCGCATGGGGAATCCCTGTAACATCCTCAGTGCTGTTCCATTACCTTGATAACTTTCTAAGGGCAGAGACAGCCATCTATCACCCAGAATGCACTGACATCCTTAATTACTTGTGAATTAATCCCCCATGGAAGCACTAAAAACACAGTTTAAGTGGAGGTTAACAGATTTTATTGACAGGATTTACCTTTAGTTTAACTCCACTGTGTTATTTGCTCGCTCTAATTATTGTTGTTCTAGTAATTATGATAATTGTCAAACGCCCACTGAAAAACAAGCACATTACAGTAGAGTCTGTTAAAGTGGTTAAATGAAACAAAACATAAGTATCGTGCTATTTAATGAGCTTGTTCTGTATCAACGTTTTTAGACTGAAATCTCACTGAATCTCTGTTCCATGTACAGCTTTGAAAACTAGACCTAGTAAACCACTAGGTGGCAGAGCACAACTACTTTTTGCATGTTATTCTTTTAAGATTATATGCATAATGGCAACACACACTGGTCTGATGGGAGTATTACGTTCAGACACACAGATACAAGGAATCAATGTGGCTATACTACACCCCAGCACCGGGCCTCATACAGGTGTGCTGCTCAGAGAGGGCTGGGAGGGAGCTGGATGACACAATGGAAAAATTAATTGGTGTGTGTGTGTGCTTGTGTGCACGTGGCAATGTCATACAGACTGTTAATATTGGTGTTGCAACCCGCCCCGTCCCTCTGATCTTGGCCACCAGCTGTCCTCTGATAAGTGATGTAACATTACTCCATCTTTCAACATTGAACACACACACACACACACAGATGCCACGTGGTTGACCCCTGCACCTTTTTCTGGATTGTTTCGGGATGAGAATGTGTGGAAGGACAAACTACTCCAGACAATAATTCATCAGCCTCCCTCACCTCTAATATAGACTAATAGCCAGCTGTTGAGCTGTGCGTTTATGTGGCAGAGTGGTGGCTGGATTGTAATAATTTGCCCCGGTGTGTGTGTGTGTGTGTCTGTTCGGATGTGCATGTGTGTATGTTTTAAACAATGTGTATGTATGTTTCTGAGTAACTCATTCTGCCCCCTGTTGGTAGGAAATAAGAAATTAACGCCAGTCGAGCTGTGTATATGATTGATGCAGCGAAGCTGATGGGAGCAGGGTGGCTGGGAAGTTGACAAAGCTCCAGTCGGACAGGGGGATCCATTAAACTATCTGTTCGTTCTGGAGGACACCTGGCTTGGATAAAGAATGAGGCGTGAGCTGGTGGTGAGTGGAGCCCAGAGGCCTGTACTATGAAGCAGGATTTGGGGTTAGAGAGGTAACTTCAGGGTTAACCCTTCCGTCCTACAACGGTGGTTCACTTCTTACCGGGGGAGATCGTCATGGTAACTTATACTGACTTTTGAATATTCCGTTAAATTAATAAGTCTTTTAATTTACGCATTCCCACATCGGCATTTTTTTATTTGCCAGCTGTCTTCCTGCATTTGACAGCTTCAATTGTGTTACTATTCATCAGGATTATGTGTATAACTTCTTGGTCTAATATTATAGTTTGCTCTTTGTTTGAATATTATGCCGCTCTGCTGACAGTAGATTTGTCCATGTTTGTGATTGGTCATATGCTGCAAACCCCGCCCCTTTCATGTGAATGCGCTCATAGATGAGGAAACCCTTACCGAGTTGATAACCAACGTAGTAGGACCGCTTAGCGGGATCTCGTTTGTTAGGGTTAGTTAAACCAGATAACGAGAAGATACCCTGGGTATGTTGAGCTCGCTTCGTAGTACAGGCCTCTGGACTCACTTTCTTCCTTAGTGTTTATCCGTGCCTGGAAACCTTAAGACTGGATTGGCAAAAACATGTCTCTAATTTTGGGGTTGTTACTTATAAGGAAAGTTATATCCATCAACCACTTGAGTTAAGTAAAGGTTACGCCCTGGGAGCCGTGATTGCCAACAGTATGTCTTATGCGAGGTGAGGATGAAGTCCAATTTCCTGCCATTTAAAAAAAAGAAAATTAGTGTGCATGCCACTGAGAGGATCAAAATGACTGAGTAAGCAGGAATGGAAGACGAGTTTTTCAATATTTCAACTGCAATCTGATATGTTGAGCTGAGGCTAGGATAAAAGCAATAACTTGGTGACTGCAGTACTACCACTGAATGTCAAATAGGTATTTGTTCCTGGGGAACGCTCAGTGATACATACTAATATCATAAAGATCAATTGTTGAGCAAATTATTTTAGAGAGATTCTTCTTTCCATATTCCCCCCTAACACGTTCTACTCGCGTAAAGTTAATTAGAAAAGCTACCTTGACTCTTCCTAGGCCTTCATTAAGTCTTCTCCTCTACACCCTCTTCTATTGACGGGACTGAGAAATGAGAGAATGCAGTGATGGATGGAAGGTGACTGATCACACATCGAGGTCTTACAGTACATTAACACTCCCGCTCGATCAACACTCCTCAATAACCAGTGAGGTGAAGAGGGGAGTGTAATAAGGTGGCCAAGAGATCACAGCAGCACCCACCTCTACCAACAATCGGCCTACTTCCTCCTGTGCATATTGTGTAACGGCATGACAGCTTCCCAAAAGTGAAGCCAAAACATCTGGATCGCCCCCTGGTGGCTGGCTGCAGTATAGGTTATAAGTCCCGCACCCTCCATGTTAGTGGATGGGCCAGACTAAACAGTCAAAGTACACGTCAAATACATTTTTCTGTCATTTCAGGTAGTTCTTATCCCGCTGATGTATGTTCAAGTGTTCAACAGTGTTTTAATTAGTTATTTGACACTATAAAAAGGGGTGAGACGTCATGATTTACAGCTGTGAGTCTCTCTCGCTGACCAGCTGCGATTGGTTCCAGCTTGTGAACTCGATACCGAGGCTTAACCGCCCAATCTCTACCGCGCAGACTCTGGCTCCAAATCATGTTAAAATCTCAAGATGGCAGCTCCTGTATCTGGGATATTCTGGCTTCACTTCTGAACAGCGGGAGGAAGTGGAGATGTGTTGTCCATCTTTATATACAGTGTATGGTTTCAAACGAAACAATACATGCAGACTGCAGATCAGGCAACCACGATCAACTTCCAACACATTACGGAATTGCACTTATGAGGATTACACTTGGAACTGCATTAATAAAAACTATCCTTTTTCCAATTTAGACCCAGAGGGGACAGGTCCAGGTAGTCTTGATGAAGTGGACACAAAGGCTGACCGGTTCCATTACAGTTTCTATGGCCGCTGTTTGATCTCCACAAAGCCTCTATACAGAATACAGAAACAGTCTTTCACGTGCTCTCTATCTGTAAGTTTCAGTAACATTTACCGCCACGGAATATTCAATGACTGTATCTTCAATGCCATGGACAAATCACTGAATGGGCCTACCGGGCAACAGGCCCAGGGAGTCAGGAGGGCTTTGGGCCAGACTCTCTCTTTGTAGTGACACAAAACGACCACAAAAAGACCCAAAATGGCTACAAACAGAAGCAAAACTACCACAGAGAGATGCAAAACAACCACAAAACAACAACAACAGGGACACAAAATGGCAACAAAGACACACAAAACGACAAGAAAGTTATGTTGTTTGCCAGCCTTGACAGCAACACTGGTATTGTTTTCACCTTGTGAGTCTGTGTGTGAGTCATCATGGTTAAATGGGGTGCTGGAGACACCTACTGTAGCGGGAACTACCACAGAGGCAGTTTGGAGGCCAGGTGTTTATATTTACCAGCTGCAACAGTGAGGCTGGTATTGTTTTCACCTTGTGTGTGTGAGTTGCCAGGTGTTTATATTTCTGTCTGTGGACAGTTTTTGTCACAGCGATAGCATCGCAACCATGCAAGACGCAGTCACAAAACGTTACAGATGTGTAGTTGGAATGAAAATGAAGGTTGAGTTCGAAGATGGGTGTGGTCTGAGCAATGGGGGCAAATAGGCCATTGTTAACGAGGGTATTTTGGCACAGAGAAGTACTCGTATCGGTACTCGGTATCGGCGAGTACGCAAATGTAAGTACTTGTACTTGGTCTGAAAAAAGTGGTATTGGTGCATCCATACAAGGGGGTACAACTGTGACCACACAAGCTGGTGTGTGAGTGCCTTCAGGCTCCTTTACTGTATGTGACAGTAAGATAAGCCACCTGCGAGGGATCAACAAGCGAGCTGTCTAAATGTCTGACACTGTGTGACACCGCGGTGTCAAATACATACAGCATAGTCGGCCCGATGTCTCGTTCAACCCCACTCTGCTCGCGTCACACACATTGCTATAGATTACATGTCAGTTCTGGATCACCGGGCACACAGGCCTGCACAAACGGAGTGCAGCATCCCCCGTTAAGTGGAAAACACAACCTGATACCCACACACACACCTGTTCGACACACATGTTCCTATAGATTACATGTCAGGACGCTTCACTTCGCCGTATATGAACACAAAAGAGGTCAGGGGACATCGAGCTCACATGAATTGACCTACGGTTCAGGTACATTTCCTTCAAGCTGATAAGACACAAAGTGCAAATAGAGGGGGGAAAAAAGAAATGAGAGGGCATTTTCACTACTTCTAATTTTCCCTTTTTGCTACAGCTGGCTGATTTTAGAGAGTGATATTAAATTAAAATCAAGTTATTGCATGTTTTAAAGCCTGCTTTGGAGACATTCACACATCATAGGGTCTCTGCCTGGAGGTCTGTGGATCTCATTCTGTTCTGTTTCTTTATAATTAAATCACAGAGCACGGGAGGACCGTTGTGACCCCTCTGAAACCACCATCCGTGTTGGAAATTAACATTTTTGTTACCAGCTATTCAAGAAATTACCGTTAGTTTTATGGCTGGTGAATGAAGTAAATCTAGCAGCCACTTGCATATTTTACCAGCATTTCCAATCTTGACCACCATTATTTCACATGCATGCACATGCACTGATACTGTGCTCAGTATACCAATGCAATAGGACAGGATTCGGTTCGACACGTCGTCATTGGGTTAATAAATTGGGTTAATTAAAGATCCATATGCCTCTATCAGCTTGGCAAATATTGATTCCATCAGGAAGGGCTCATTAGCAGAGAGATGCTTGATGTTACTATTCTCTGGGAGAAGATCCTCGATTAAAAACACCCTGGAGGTGAAAAAGGACTTATTTCACAAGCAACTGTCTTTATTCTTTTCGACATCTTTCATTGCATTAGCAGCAGGGAGCGTGTACTGTAATGTGTTTGCATACAATGACAATTTAGAGGAGGAAAAGAAGCACAGCATCTTTACAGCATAAACTATAAAACACACTCCCCTGAAAGTAAAGAATTTACCAGATGTAGTTTGAGTGGGGCTGTGTGTTGGCAAAAATCTGGCAATACGATACGTAGCATGATAAAGGGGTAACGATTCAATACATTGTGATATATTGTGTAACTGTAAGCGAGGCGATACGTTGCGATTTTTTTAAATTCAATCTTAGGAAAACTGTCTTATTATATAGAACACACCAGAAATAAACCATTTTAAAATAGGGAAAAGTAACACTGCATCCACAAAACTGCATGTGATTATCATAAAGTGGACATGTCTGTAAAGGGGAGGCACGTGGGTACCCATAGAACTCATTTTCATTCACATATCTTGAGGTCAGAGGTCAAGGGACCCCTCTGAAGATGTCCATGCCAGTTTTTTGACGGGCGCATTTGGCGCATTATCTATCCTCCTTCTTGACAAGCTAGTATGACATGATTGGTACCAACGGATTCCTGAGGTTTTATAGTTTCACATGATAGTAGCTTCACTCTAGATTTAAAAGCTGAGCCTGTTACAACCTCCGAAAGATTCAATAGCAAACGGGCCCGACGGTGGGCCGCCAGATCTTTAACAGGTTAATTAAACAGGTGTTTTGGAGAATCAATACAGTATAGTGCAACATGATATCGTGACACTCGTGCGTATCGATATTTTCTTACACCCCCAAGTTTGAGTCTGTTTCAAGTTAAAGGCTGTCAGTACTATATACCACCCAACATTCATTTAAAGCTCCAATGTGCAGGATTAGAAAATGCATCAAGAAAACACTGTGGTAGAGTGTTTAAAATCCACATTAAAGCCCGGTCCTTTTGAATCATTTGCAAGCTTTCTCCCATGTGTAAAAAAAAAAAAAAGAAGTAATCTACACACTCATTAACACCAAAGATATAAAACACTGCATGAATTTTAAAGTAAAATAAAGAATTAGCCTGTGCAACGCAGTTAATTAGTATATTAATAATGTGAATGGTGGCAATCTGACTTCCCCTTCTGCACGAGTTAATGCCCTGTCATTGACACACTTGACTTTTTAATGACTTATCAGGAAGTAGGTAGTGCCAGATAGACCTAATAAGTGCCAAGAAAATGTTTAAATGTGTTTAATAAAACAGATGTCAACGCTTAATGGCTTAAGACTGGCCAAGTTGGCACAGAAGCACAAAGATGCACAACCAAGGACAAACCCAGAAGCCTTCAATCAGGAACATTACACATCACACACAATAAATGTACTCAAACTTAACGTGACGCGCCAGGTGGTTTGTTTTTAAAAAACTACTTAGCAGGTGATTGGATGAACCATCTGTCAATCAAACTCTTGCCGAAGCCAGTCGGGAAAAGAGCAAAAACATCTTTTCCATCTTTCCATCCATCTTTCAATGAAGAAATCCTCTCCAGTTCTGATATAACTGATGCTATTGCAGCATCCAGCTGCCATGCAAAGTAATACTATACAACTACTATATACAACATATTGGAATTTTGTGTGAAATATGGTTTAAAGGAGCCATAATAATATAAGATACAATATACACTGGATGTTCATATAGAAAGTTTCATTATTTTTTACGACACAAGTGCCACATTGTCCTAGATTCCCTTCTTTGCATGCAGTGAATATTCAGGGTTGATGTTTCTTGGAGATACAGCATGATGTTCATTTAGTAAATTATGGTTCCATTTAGATTCAAATAGACCATAAAGCAGGGGATGCTTTAGGGGCGTGGCTACCTTGTGATTGACAGGTCGCTACCATGGCGTTGTCCGGTCTGGGAGTTGTCTGTGTTTTCGTTGTAGAACTTTAACCCTTTCACAGTGTGTTTTCAGTTCACATAAGTTAATTATAACATTTTGGCTGCCTAAAATGTCTTATTCAGTGTTCGGTTGTACTTAGCTCCATCCTCTTGTGTCACTTCTGGTTGTAAAGAAACAAGATGGCAATGGCCAAAAACCTAGATGGCAACTTCCAAAAACCAAGATGGTGACGTTCAAAAACCTAGATGGAGATGTCCAAAATGCAAGATGGTGATGTTCAAAAACCAAGATGGCAACGGCCAAAAACCAAGATGGCGACCGCCAAAATCCAAGATGGTGACAGCCAAAAACCAAGACGGCGATGGCCAAAAACCAAGATGGTGATGTCCAAAAACCAAGATGGTGATGTTCATAAACCAAGATGGCGACCGCCAAAAACCAAGATGGTGACAGCCAAAAACCAAGACGGCGATGGCCAAAAATCAAGAGGGTGACGTTCAAAAACCAAGATGGTGACATCCATAAACCAAGACGTTGACGTTCATAAACCAAGACGTTGACGTTCATAAACCAAGATGGTGATGTCCAAAAACCAAGATGGCGACCGCCAAAAACCAAGATGGTGACAGCCAAAAACCAAAATGGCGATGGCCAAAAACCAAAACCGTAGCCTGCAAACCAATGGGTGACCTCACCGTGACTACATCCACTTCTTATATACAATCTATGGTCCAATACTTTCATGTAGTGGGGTAAAATACATATTTTGACCTCCATGGTCATCTTGTTTTTCATATGGGACTATGTGGACAGTGGCAGGTGGAACAAGAGAAAGAACAAGAAGGAAAAGACAAAGTTTCATATCCTGTCCAAGGCTGCAGTTATTTAATATGATGAAGATTCCCATCCTCCTCTGTCCCTGTCTGCCGGACATTCCTGCACTCTCTGTTTAAAGACAGACAGGAATGCACACTTAAGTCAGACAGTTATGTACGTTAACAGTTCTCGAGGATGAATCCGAGGGAGTCAGATCGAGATAAAGAGGACGTTCTGAGAGTTTCTACTTGACCAAAACATCTCACAGCTCACAGTTTTGAGCTGTTATTCAACACGGAACATTCACAGATCAGAGAGGAACGAGGTAACAGAGTTCACAGGCAAATGCACGAATCCAGAGCAGCACAAACCACACAGTAAAATCAAGATCACGCTGTATACTCAAGCAGGAGAGTGTGTGGAAGTGGGTGTGTGTGTGTGTGTCAGAGAGGCCCAGGTGGTGAGAATAGTGCCAACTGAAGGTCAGTTGAGGTTGTTTGAATAGAAGAGAGGAGTTTATTTGAATGGAAAATTCTGCGGGTGAGCATCGTTTTCATGGTCCTTGACAAAGGTAAGTGCACACAGTGGGCAGCTGGCGGACATGACGCGAGGGATTTGCATAAAATCAAGCAAACACTTAAGATACATATGCACTTTATGGTATGTTTATGGCTTAAATAAATATATGCAAATCTATGTTGCATTTAAGAATGAATTATACATATATCTGTGTATGCAGATCTACTTTTCTCCATTTGCTTTGCTGTTATTCCTTTGTGTGCACTTTTCTGCCCTCGTCGTTGCCCTCTCCGTCTCTCTCCCACTCCCTCCCTCCCTCCCTTTCTCTGTCTTTGAATGTGATGTAAGAACCCAAGGCTGCCGGAGAGAGGCAGGGACAGGGGGAGGTGCAGACGCTTTCAAAAGATGTACGTTTCCAGCTTTCCAAAGCCTTTCTTTCCTCGATAGAACACGATGAAGGAAACACCCCTCGCCACCACCACCACTCATAAAAGCAGTGCTAATTTCCAAAAAAGGGTGTTGAAGCTTGTGAACGCAGCACATGTCCACTGCTGTTTGCTGTCATGCTCATTTAGCAGCCGGCCTCTTCAAAACAACAATCCGTAATTGTCTCCTCTGCATGGAGCCGAGCCACTTTGAAACACAGTTTGTAATTGTCGGGCTGATGCTCTGTGGTTTTGGCTAAGCGTCGAGATAAGTGGTTTTGGCAAACGGGCAAACGGAGCTTGTTAACTCTAATGAGCCAATCGCCTGCATTACAGAGAGAGGAAGACGGTGAGGGAGGAAGAGGATCAAGGAGTAGGGAGAGAAAGCTGAGATGAAAAAGGTAATAAGAGAAAAATACTGAAGTAAAAATGGGGAGGAAATGGGCAGAATTTAGCAAAGGGTGATGAATTAACAGTGGTAATAAGATGACAAGGATGTTTTAAAAAGCTGGTGACAACAGAAGAGCAAGGCAGCAGCCGTGATATCATCATCACTTTATTCAATTAAGGACGAAGCAACAACAAACACAGTCCGGCTCCTGCTGCTCCCTAATTTAAAGGGACAGCTTCATAAACTGTAAGCACTTTGTTGCCTTGGTAATAAAGTGGGGTAAAGTGACTACATGTTCCATTATTATTCCAATAATCTAAATTTGATTACATTTCATGTAAACAGCATATTCCGTTTGGATATTTTAAATTAGGCCTGATTCTGAATGGAATTTTTTTTTATTAAAAAACGGTTTCACACCAAGCACAGATTGCATGTAAACAGGAACATTAGTGGAATATTTATTTTCATTAGTCATGTAAATAACTTAGTAGGATTTCATTTTTTGAAACAGAAAATAGGAAACGAGGACTGGGTCTGAGGAGTAAGAGCTCAGTGTTACAGTGCTGCTGAAATGCAAGTGCAGTGTGTCTGTGTGTTTGTGTGTTTGTGATACTTTATTGCTGACTGTCACTAGCTGTCGCTTTATAAGCTGTGTGATAGAAACCAGAGTGTAAAAGAGAGCCTGAAGCTCATCTGTTGCAGCTGTTAGCTTCTTCAGACACAGACAGACATCCAACATCCATCCTCTGAGCCTCAGCCTCTCCTCCTGCTCTTTCTCTTCCTGTGCCCTGTGTGTCTTATTCTCCTCCTCCTTTTCCTTCATCTCCTCCTCCTCCTCCTCTGTCTGTGGCCAGAGGGCAAGGCTGGCATGACTGATGTGTAAAGTTCCCCATCTATCCTGCTCTGTTCACATATACACATACTGTACATACAGACGCATGCACACACACACACACACAGAAAACAGTGACTAACAAGCCTTGCTGTGTCTCCCAGCCTGGGGAGCAAGGGAACTTTAATTTGGATGGAGGGCCGGGTTCCACTGGCGAGGCCATATATCACAGCCAGGCCTCATGAAAGCCCAGCAGCAACGAATCGTCTTAATTTATATGTATGTGCAGTACACACACACACACACACACACACACACATACACACACACAGCACTGTGATATATTGTTCCTATGATAAAAACAAAGAACAACAGGACACAGTGCTTCACACAAAAACTTAAAAGGCAGCATTAAAAATTAACCTTGCATTCATTGATTTTCGTGGCCACTTGGGGGCGACAAAAACAACATTACATAATGTAACCTTTTAAGTTAATATGGTGCATTTAATAGAAAAATGATTTACACATCCGCAAGACACGTTAGCATTCATTTGGAGTAGTGTTTGTGTCAATTTGATGACTGTATGTCCAATATGCACTCTAATTTGAGTTCAGTTTTGATCTGCACAAACTCCTGAGGGAAATATCTGACTCTGAAGCTGCTAAGTGCTGCTCTATGTTCACCATCTGGTTGCTAACTGCACCTGGCTTCCATTTGGTACTGGGCAGGTAGTGCACAGTGGGCATGTCAGAGCTGATTCACTGACAACAGCTACCTGTTGCTGCTGGAAATGACACTGATGAGAGCAGTGAGAGTGAGTCAGTACAGTGAAGTTATAGGCCCAAAAAAAAATAGCAAAAAGATTAGACTGCAGACTTGGGTGATAATTCTCTGTGTCTTCATAAGATAAGATAAGCCTTTATTGATCCCCAGAGGGGGAATTCAGTTGTTGCAGTGGCAGAATAATAATAGCGACCTCTTTTCACAATCGCATATTCTTTTGATCCTCCGTTGAAGCTACAGTTGTTAATCTTCTTCTGGAACATTTTTTGTTATATTTGCAGAAATTTTCATTACAATCCTGACAACGATCAATAAATCAAATGCTCTGCTACGTTCATTATGATATGTTTACGGTCGTTATGATATGTTTACATTCATTAAGATATGTTTACGTTCATTATTATGTTTACGTTCATTATGATATGTTTACAGTCGTTATGATATGTTTACATTCATTAAGATATGTTTACGTTCATTATTATGTTTACGTTCATTATGATATGTTTATATTCATTAAGATATGTTTACGTTCATTATTATGTTTACGTTCATTATGATATGTTTACGTTCATTATTATAGGTTTACGGTTATTATATGTTTACATTCATTATTATATGTTTACGTTCATTATGATATGTTAATAATCATTATTATATGTCTACGGTCATTATCATATGTTTACGTTCATTATGATACGTTTACGTTCATTATGATATATTTACGTTCATTATGATATATTTACGTTCATTATTATATGTTTACGTTCATTATGATATGTTTATTGTCATTATGATTTGTTTACGTTCATTATTCATTAAGATATGTTTATATTCATTATTATATGTTTACGTTCATTATCATATGTTTATTGTCATTATGATTTGTTTACGTTCATTATGATATATTTATGTTCATTATGATACATTTACATTCATTATTATATGTTTACGTTCATTATGATACATTTACATTCATTATGATATGTTTACGTTCATTATGATATATTTACGTTCATGACGATACGTTTAGTTCATTATGATATATTTACGTTCATGACGATACGTTTACGTTCATTATGATATATTTACGTTCATGACGATACGTTTACGTTCATTATGATATATTTACGTTAATTATTATATGTTTACGTTCATTATGATATGTTTACGTTTGTAATGATAGTTTGGAGGGAGGCCTGAAGGGATGGGCTGTCTGTGTTGTCGACTTTCTGGCTAGATTTAGGGACTTTGGGAGCTAATGCTGCTAGCTACTTTCATCGGAAACGAGTTGGCAACACTGAGCCCGTTTTTTTCAGTTGGATCATTTTTTTTAAATCGAGCATACTCCTGCAAGATTACCCATCTATTACCTACCTACCCTAGCTTTAATATAAAAAATATTGATTTGTTTTAAAACTAAAATAAAAAGACATATAAATGGATGTGGGTACAGTCCATGAAGGACTGTTAAAGTATTGAACAAAATCTTAAAATCAATCCTACTGTATTACAGGTCGGCATTGTGTAAAGCCATTTAAAGTGAATATCTATAACTGTTCTATGCTTTCTGCTGTCTCTTTTTTTCATTTCAGGCACAATATAGTATGTACAACCTGTCCTCTTTCTCTCTCACACACACACACACACGTTTGTACAGTACGCCTGTATGTGTGTATTAAGAAAATGTGCCTCTGTGTGTAATGGAAAAACCAATGCATAATTGGCCTCAATGATCCACAAACCATATCCATGCTGTGTGGCTCATTAGTTTGATGAATATGATCGTTATTCTAATCAATAACTGACCAACTAATGAGCCAACCAACCAAGCATGGGAAGACGACGACGTGAACAACTGAAGAACAAATGGAGCTGGAGCTTTACTACACACAGCGACTGTATAAAGTTATTTATGTCCTTTTGCTGCTGCGTAAAAACTAACAATGAACTGCCTGAGTCAAGGCGAAGGTTTGTTTTTCACCCAGCCTTAGCGATAACCTTGGACTGTAAGTGAAGCCATGACAAACCATGACTGTAAGGTAAGGTAGGCTTTACAACTGCCAACATCGGAGAGTGAATCCATATGAGAGATTACCTCGTTATACATGGATGACGTGATGAGATTTACCTTTACGAACAAGCTGCACAATCATAACATTCAAATCTAGAAGAATTAAATGCATTTACATATTAATCTCCATATCTGAGTAGCTTCCTCTTAAAATTCCCACATTGGCTCAAGGTCTTAAGAGCGCTGAGACTGTGTTTATGTGGTGGTTAATATCACCTTTCTATTCTCAGTGCCGCTAAACCAGCCAGCAGCTGAGGCAGATAACTGCGAAGCATGTGTGTGATTTAACGGGAGTTTCTGTGAGCTCTACCAGCAGCCAGGAAAAGCCGCAAACGTGTGTGTGTGTACAGCCAGTAAGTGTGCGTCTGTGAGAGGAAGTGATGGTGAGGAGGACACCGAGAGCTGAAGGGGAAGCTTGTGAGTGAGTGGATGTGTGAGAGAGAGAGGGAATGGAAGTGTCAGTGAATCAGCTATTGAATGAGTATCTGTGTGTGTGAGAGAGAGAGAGAGAGAGAGAGAGAGAGAGAGAGAGAGAGAGAGAGAGTCGGGTATTGAGTGATTGACTTTGTCAGTGAGTGAGTGAGAGGAAGATCGAGGCAGAGGGCAAGAGAGGACCAGAAAAAGAGAGAGAGAAAGAGAGAGAGCAAGTGTGTGTGTGTGCAGTAAAGGGCCCTGTAAAACATCCATCTTTGCAGGTCATCCATCAATCTACAGACAGGGCTAACTACATGCTAGATAATGGGCTTTGCATAATGGCTACCAACAGTAAAGAATATCACAATGCACACACACACGGCAACCTAATACAGAGAGGCTGAAATATTTAAGAGGAGCTTGTGCTGGGCTGTTTAGACAGGGGTACTCTGTGTATGTGTGTGTGTGTGTGTGTTTTGGATGTGAGACAAATGTTTCCAGCCTAGGCCATGTGGAAAATTACCTCCCCTCACTCCAGTTACACAGCAAAAAAATGTCCTCCTAGTGTGCGGTCTCCATGTCGTTGTACAGAGATTTTGAAGCTGCATTCCCACCAAATCAGGCGTTGCAGCGATATGCCGGTCCTCCCATTCATTTGGATGTGGGTAGTGCTTTTAGGCTGTGGCGGTGGGGGCCTCAGAAGATGCCGAAACAAAAAAAATAAAGTGGCGAAAAGTTGATATAGAATCAGAATCGTAGAAAACTGACATAGCACAATAGGAACTAGAATGGCACTCGGAGAGCGCAGACCTCCGCCAAGGTGCGTGACTTTAAAAACAGATCACAGCTCACAGCTGGCGGTAACCGTGAAGTGGTCGGCTTATCATTAACACGGTGTGTTTCCGTGTAACGTATCGGCGGATGCCTCTCATTCAGCAGCCTTGTTATGTCTGTATAACGTTACACTACGTTGTCTCTCATCTCGTCATCTACCGTTTTTTTTCTTTCTCACCGTGGACGGACAGCAGCAGCTCCCCCTGCACATCGAAGTCTCGACACATATCCACACACGTATCTCTCTGCTCTCAGAAGGAGGCGGGGTCACGCGTTATCAACCTGAATTCTTCAAAAAAATCCTGAATCCAGATCATGATCCGGATCGCCACCAAAATATGATGTATTGTTCATTGTGCTACACTCCACCCCTACAAACTATTTCATTCAAATCCATTGCGAGCTTTTGGAGTAATCCTGCTAACAGACAGACAGACAGACAAACAAACAAACGTTGGTTGTTTGAAGGAGGTAATGACGTTTGTGCTATTACCAAAGGCCTTGGAAGAAGGTAATAGCACTTTTCATCAAATCTAATGCTTCAGCTGCTGTACTAGTGGTGACAGAGAATGTGTAGGAACGAGGAGAAGGGCGAGCAGAGGGAGGAAAACTAGAAAGAAAAGGGATAGGTCAGAGAGCAGGGGAGAGAGATTAGGGGAGAAGATGGAGTTAGAGAGGGGACAGCTATTTCAAGCTTTTGTAGAGGAGGGCAGGAGTGACCTTTCATTACTGGTTTTTGGGGCCGGGAGAACCTTTTGTGTCATAATTCCTTTTCACACAAAGTTACACTCTAGGGTTCACAAGGAAAAAAGATTTTACACGGTTCATGTGATTAGAGCAGAGGGTCTATATAGACGGATAAGGCTGCAGCCAGCCATGTGATGCCAGGTCAATAAACTTCTGATATAGTTGGGTTGGGACATTTTATGGAGCTCTTTGCACAGTAACAGTGAATAGATCCTAATTAGGAACACAGAAACTTTCTGAAATGCTTCTCTAGAGCACCGGCGTGGCTTCTAAAACCCATTTCCTAGCAGTACGTAGAACATCTTAAGTTGAGAGCAGAGTCCAAGGAAAACAATAATGTACATTATCAACATCATTAGCCTGATAAATAGTACAAATATGTAAATGAGCTTTGTTGGTTCAAGTTCACTTGCGCATTTACGTCAAGACTGAGTTAGTAGCTTTACATTACTCTAATTGAGTATTTCACTCTTAAAGCAACAGCATTAGGAATGCTAATTATTATTTTTTTTTCTGACCAATAGCTGATCCTCGTTAACCAACCGTTTGTCGTTAACCGACAAGATTACTGCGCCGCATGCAGCGGTGTTGTGGTTGTAGTGCCTAAAAAGCCACCAAGCTGCAACGATAAGCCGATGCACAAACAGGTTAAATCTATCATTTATCACCAGCTGCTGAGGGCACATGCAGCCACTTCCCAGTAAAAGTCTCCACTGCATCAATTAGTTTAGCTGCGAGGTTCACAGCTGTGTTTCTGCCTGGCGTACTCTGTCAGCCCGGCGTAACGTTAGCGAGTGTCCGACGGACCGCGCGTGTGTGTGTGTGTGTGTGTGTGTGAAGACGATGAGTATGAAGTTATCAGTATGGTTATAGCTGTGAACGTAGCAGTAGCAGTGTGTGTACAGTTTATTTGTCGGTAAATAAATGCTACAACTCCTCAAGACCCAAGCCAAGCTCCTGTGTCTTGCTTGCCAGCCACCTGCTGATTAAAGTGAAGGGCGTTAGCCCCGAAGCTAGCAACAACTTCAGCTCAGGCTAACTTAAGATGGGCTATTCTCCTTTAAGTGACAGTTTTGCTCAGCTTTTCATTTCATATTTCTTTTAACTTTCTAAATGAGCATAAATGAGGTCAAAATTCTTTGATTAATAAATAAAATGTATAAATTGTTAACATCCCTAAACTCCATTAGGCTACTTGCTGCATTTAAAATGTAAGGTGTTTTATGAGTCAGTTGCTCACTAAGTGACATGACATAACTCCCAGTTACATAACCGAGCTATCCCAAACAGTGCTGATGGCACTGAGTGGGATGGTGAATAAAAGAGTTAAGCGGGGAGACCTGCAATGGCTTCAGAGAAATAACAATGTAGTCCAGCAGAGAGGTGGAGGAGAGGAGATGAGAGGAGAGGAGAGGAGAGGAGAGGAGAGGAGACAGTTGTTTTCAGTGGTTGGTCATGACTGATATGTGAGTGATATATGCCTCACTTTTTGGACATGACATGTTTTGTGGTGCTTCTTTCTGCTCCAACTTAAACATGTCTCACTTGGTGTTACGTAGGGCTGGGCTCGATGTATTTTCGAACGAGATACAGGATGAGACAATGCCTTTTATAGCGATAATAGTTTAATGTTGCGTTACATAACGTTTCTCTCCGTAAAACCAACGTCACTGTATGCATCTCTCCCGATCTTTCCTCTCACATACTCTCCCCACCCTGTGTCTGCACACAAACCCAGCCCAACTCGCTCTTTTTGGCTGGACCGCAGCAAACAGGGGCCAGCCCTATAAACGCTGCAGCAGAAACACTGTTGTGCCGATTCATTCATCACTTTAAAACTGATTAAAGATGAGATTAATCCTGGCTTGCACCAGTGTTTCCAAACATAATAAAGGTGCTGTTGTTTAAAAGGATCTGTCGTTTCATGATTTGTAATAGCCTCATTTTTAAACAGATAAACTGAATAAGAAGCCCATATTGTTGTTAAAAGGTAGCTGAAATATTATGTAAATATTACTTAAATATTTCTCCAATGAAAGTAAAGACAAGCAAGTAAGAAAAGCCAAACAATTTTAGATGAGTTTTGTGGTTACGTTGCTTCTGCGAGCAATCAGCTGATCCACTTCCTCAATACATGCGCGGATGTTTTTTTTCTGTAGGCTTAAAAATGCATATTTTCCTGTATATGTGTTTTCGAACATGATCAAATCTTATAGTTGTAGGGTATTGACAGTTTGTGTCCAGTGGTAGTAAATGTGGGTACGTGTAGGTTTCAGCTTGTAAATTAATAAACCCCGCAGCTCCTCAAGACACACATTTGAGGCTTTGGGCATGCTAATAACTGTCATGGGATCGGTGTCTATGTAACCTGATCTTTTTAACAAAGTGACACTACTGATTATTATTTGTGTCGAACAGCTTAACCATGTTATATGATATGTTTTAAGAAAAGATGTGGCTTTGACAACTGAACATTTAGCCCAATTCGAAGAAAATACCGAGATATACACTGAGGTATACACTGACGGGTCTACAATGGGCACGTGAGCATCAGAATTGGACCACGGAGCAATGGAAGAAGGTGGCCTGGTCTGAGGAATCCCGTTTTCTTTTACATCATGTGGATGGCAACGAGTTCGAGGTGTTGACTCGGCCTCCAAATTCTCCAGATCTCAATCCAATCGAGCATCTGTGGGATGTGCTGGACAAACAAGTCCGATCCACGGAGGCCCCACCTCGCAACTTATACAGGACTTAAAGGATCTGCTACTGACGGCTTGGTGCCAGATACCACAGCATACCTTCAGAGGTCTAGAGGTCAGGGCTGTTTTGGTGGCAAAAGGGGGACCTACTCAATATTAGGCAGGTGGTCATAATGTTATGGCTGATCGTTGTATATCGTGTTTGACTATTCAGCCTAAAAATATGGAGATATGATTCGTGGTCCATATCACCAAAACCCTAGTGGTATGTCAAAGAAAAATAATTGGGAATATCGAAGCAGCCCTCCTCAACACTCGTCATTAGATTACATCTCCACAGAGGGAAGTTCCTCATGTTTATTTCCGACAGTGTTATCCCCCTCACTTCAGGTTAGCCTGCTAGCACTAATTACAGAGCCAGCAAGTTACTGTCAAGCTGCGTGTTGCAAAGCAACAAGAGTGACACTCGTTCTGCCCTTTGAGCAGTTTCTTTCTCTGCTGCTGGCAACTCACAGTTCAGCTCTCTGTTTGATCAGGTGGAAGAGCTTTAGATGTGATAATGAACTTGAAAAGTTCCAATACACATTTGCCTCCACACACAAAGACACAAAAACACACAGTTTGGGATCTATCATCACCTGGCAACAGCACTACCAACATTAGTCCTGTGTGGACAGAAGGATACAAACACAAATGATGTACTAAACATTATAAAACTCTAAAATCTTTCAAGCAAATTCCAAAATGCCCACATATTTGGGAATGCATATGTACACACAGTACATATATAGCATTAAAATGTGTGTGTATATGCATACACATACAATATATAAATGTGTATATTGATTTTTGTATTAATAAGGCCAGCAATATACAGGCACAGATGCACTAGATGTGGATAATAAATGCTTCTACCAGTTAATTCACATCTCAGAGGAGAACACAGTACAAACACAGCCCACAGTGAAACACCCTGGGAGTACACACACACACACACACACACAACAACATGGGCACTCACTCAAGCAGTGAAAGTATCCTCCTAACTCATGCTGTTGCTGCCAAGCATCACCACTGTTGGTAAAACCCAATACAACACATTTATTCTCCCTAGTCGTGGAAATTACTGTCAATATTAAATCACATATGCAAATTAAACCCATATCTTTGCTTTCCTAACTACACTGTGGTGAAAGCAGACAATAATCCATTGTAATGAATTTGGTGGATACTGTACAGTCAAGGCCAGTGTCCTGTGTATCACAGAAGTGAACTTTTTTCACAGAGAATCTGATTTCTCCACGACTCAAGGCGTACATGTCAGCAGGGCTCAAGGCTAACGTTTCCACGTTGGTCGCAACGGCACGATTTGGTTGCACCCTTTTTTTTGGGGCAGCATGTAAGTAATCAATGACATTCGCTCAGTCCCTGCCTGAACTTTCATCATCAGTGGCGTTTGTTCAGTAAACATTGTAAACATGAGTTTATGTTCTCAATCGCTAGTTTCAAGTCTTCTTCAATACAGCATGATGTTCATTTAGTAAATTATGGTCCCATTTAGAGTCAAATAGACCATAAAGCAGGGTATGCTTTAGGGCGTGGCTACCTTGTGATTGACAGGTTGCTACCACGGTGTTGTCCGGTCTGGGAGTTGTCCGTGTTTTCGTCTTAGAACTTTAACCCTTTCACAGTGTGTTATCAGTTCATGAAAGTTAATGATAACATTTTGGTCGCCTAAAAATGTCTTATTCGGCTTTCTGTTGTATTTTGCTCCACACTCTTGTGTCACTTCTGGTTCCAAAATGCCAAACTCTAGGCTTCAAATCCATAGTCGACAAACCAATGGGTGATAGAGACTACCGCCACTTCTTATGTACAGTCTATGGTCAGAAACAACATTCACTTTTGCAGTTGTTTTGTGGTTTGATTGTTTTTGACTAAACACATGAGTAGCATTATTTGTAAAACCCCAACACACGGCCATCTAGGTGCATGAACTGGCAGGTGGTTAAGAACAAACAACAGGTGTTAGGAGTTCCAACAAAAAGCAGCCGGCGGTGCTACATGTTTATGGCAGCGTGCCATATTAGAGATGCAACATTGATGAAAAGACCGTGAATAAGCACTGTTCTCCCGCCTTTCTCATCTAGAGAGAGTTATAGAGTCTCGTTAGTGCTAACGAGCCCGTGGCCGGCTGCTCTCAGAAGCTTAATGATGATAGGGGTGGAGCAGCCTGACCTCGCCCTGACCTCTCCAAACTGTTTTCCATACCTTCTCCCAAATGTAGCCAACCACGAATTATCCAGTACCACTCAATGTCCTCTCAAAGGAGCATTTATTTCCAGTTATTTCTCCGCCACGGGAGACGTGTAGTCCACTATAGCCATATAAAATCCTACTGCTATTACTGTGTGCTTTTAACATTTGGCCTGACCTTTGTATAACACAGTAAGCCCTCAAAAAGACATCAGTATACTGAGGCTTGATGGGGTCATCATTAATCTACTGGAGGAGGAGGAGATGATGATGACAGTAGGAGGGCATCCATCTCACGCTGCTATGGGAAAGGCCTCGATCCCTGACAAAAGAAGAGGCCATTAAGAGGTGAACGGCTTGACGTCTTCATGAAGCTCGGGCCCATAGCAATTAAACAGTTATTACAATGTCAATGGTTGTGCTACAGGCTATCAAACTCACGCTGTCCCTAGATATATGCAGAGGCAGCAATTTGATCTGAGCAATTAGAGGCTGATAGCAATACTAAGATGAAGTGCGCCTGCACTCCTGCTCCTCTTGTCTCCTCTTTTCATTGGGCTCAGCCCACCCCTCTCCAAGGCCCAGCCATCACTTTCACTCCTCTTCCCTTTTAGCATCTTCTCTCACACACACACACACACACACCCCTGAGTCCTGTCTCATTGTTTCTCTGCCTCTCTGCATTCCTGCCCTGAGTCTGAAAACGGAGGGTGGAGGGAACAGGTTTCAGGTATTAAGTGAGAACAAAATAAGACTAAGAATATATAAATGCCACCTACAGAATAAGGTGTAGGACCAATTTGTGTCTTTTATTTTATTTGACCTTTATTTAACCAGGTAAAATCAATTGAGAAACAATTCTCATTTACAATGATGACCTGGCCAAGAGGCAGCAGCAAGAGTATACAAACACAGTCCACACAAGCGACACAAACAGCACAGATACAGTACAGTACGACAAACATACAGTATGCCATGACAAGGCATAAGAAAATGGCTAAAAACAGCATAGGTAAATAAATAGGTCAGAAATTAATAAACACTATGTACAAAAAAAAGGTGGATTACTGGATGTTCTTCGTAAAATTGTAATGGAAGAGAGAGAGAAGTGAGGGCTGGTCAGCAAGTACAGCAGTCAACTATGACTTGTTGAAGCTTTTGTTTGAACATGTTGAGAGATTACTCTGATTGCTATCTATCTTTTCAGCCTTTAAGGCCCAGACATACCAACCTGGCATCAAAGAAGTAGCGGCGATGAAGGCCGACTGTTGAGTCGCCTCACATCGCCTTTGTCTTGGCCGACAAGTTGCATTTGAACACACTGCTAAATACTACAGTCGAAGGCCAATTACCACATGGTTGACAGGTAAGTTTTGTGTTAAAAGCATCAGTGAGGGAGGGGGTGAGGCTCACTCAGGCTGTGAAACATTGCTTGATGTGCTTCCAGTCCTGATGCTTGGCCTTGCCTGGCCTGGCCTGGCCTGGCCCAGTCAGGACTGGCCCTGACCTCTACGGCCTCAGATATTCAATTAAAAAAGACGGGCGTCATCAGCCTGCTTGACTGGGCTGGTCCCATTCTGTCAGTCGACCTGTCTCTCACCAGGAACCTGATACATGGTGGTAGATAGGGTGACAACTGGGGGAGCTGCCATCCCCCCCCCATCCACCCGCTCTCCTTCTTTCTTCATCCACCTCCCTCTATACCTCTTCTGCACCTTCTCCCTTGCTTCATTTTTTTCCATTATTTCACTAGTTTCTCTCTTCAATCAATTTAACACCGCTACCGCTTTCTCTAGCTTCCTGTTCGTTCTGTGAAAAGATAGATCAATAACAAGTATTGATTTATCTTTTCACTAACCTTCCCTCGGATCTCTTCACTCCTTCTTCTTACTACTTACTTTTGTGAGCCATCCATTTGTACATCAATATTTCCTTTCATTCAATTCAATCCCACTAATTCTTCCTTCCTCCTTTCCCATCACTCACCCATTCACCCTCTTCTCAATTGTCAGATAGTGACAGTCAATATATATATATATATATTTTTTTTTTTTGCCAAACTCTGACGCTCCTTCTTTTTCATTACCTCTCAAAGACATAAGTCAACAACTGAAATTTGATCGTGTTTCTCTGCATTCTATATTGTACCAGATGATCAGTTTCAAAGGAGACAATACAGAAACAGCCTCCCACCACTTCCAGCCTTCTGCTCTCCGAGAAGCAGCTTCACAATGTCAAATGAAACCTTTCTTACAGGTGACTCAGGCTTGTTGAAAGCAATCAAAGGACCTTTTGAAAAAAAGCCCAAGTGCCGCGGTCCCTCTTAATGTCTGATTGAGCTCGGCAAGACTTTACATAACATAGAGAACGTCGAGCACAATCAAACGCGTCTGACATGATGTCAGAAGAGATGTCGCTGTCTGACTTACTTACTGTCTTACTTAATATAGACTACAATAGGAGGGCTTAATGAACATGCAGTCACAACACTACAGTTAATGTTCACTCAGCAACAAAAGTGATTTGCCTGGGTACATTTATGTATGCGTATAAAGAGTCTGACTTATAATCGGGCATTGTGATAATATATTTAATACTTAGATATCTGGGTGGTGGGGGTTGTGACCTTATATTACAGGAATGTCAGTAGTAATATCCTATATAATCGTGAATTCGGGAACATTTTATTAACATAAAAATATAAGATTATTATCTACCGGCGGTCCCCGAGGACCTCCGTGCCACCGCTACCGCCACCGCCACCTTTACCAGGTGGCGCACAGAGCTTCAGAGCCAGGGATGAGAGCGAGAAAATAAAAAGTATTTGATATTCATTTTGTTTGATGGTTCCCTTTCTTGCTGTACTATGGGCTGTGATGTAGGTAAACGTCCTGTAAGTGATCCTTGCCTGTGTATGAAGGGCAACCGTGGTCCTGTATGCGGGCCAGCAGAGATCACAGGTCGGTCTGCCAGCGTGAAAATGCCGCTGATAATGGTGACTCTAATTTCAAAGCAGCAACTTGACCCTCTTGTCTACGTGCCTGATGAGTCAGGGTACTTTTAAGACCCATCTCATCTCGCAGCCTACGCTCCTCCACGCTGAGTGACAGGCTCAGAAGGGTGTGCGTGCGCCATGTGTGTCAGCATTAGCCGAGTGAGCGATCTCCGTGTCATCATCCTTCACCACCGTAAGCGAGCTGGCACCGCCGACTTGGTGCTCGGTTGACGAAGGCCTCGGTTGGCACCTGTCAGTCAGTGGGCGGCCAAGTGTGGCGCCCTCCATTAGCCTGGCTGACAGCGCTGGACCCGCGGCGTCACTCACTCACTCACTCACTCACTCCCTCGCTTCATCAGCTTCGCGCTACCCTGCCAGCACTTGCTCGGGGCCTTTCAGCACATAAATGCAAACACACGCACGTCCTTGCCGAGAGCCGTTCACCTTGGACTCTGCCAGAAAGTAGTGACCTGGACTTGTGGCTAGGGCGAGGCATCACCATGACAACGTAGGCCGACTCTAACATCTGCTCAATCTTGTCACTCCGTCCTTCTCTTTGTCTTTCTTCCCTCCCTTTCTTCAGTCCTCCCTCTTTTTCTTCCAGGACATCTTTTTACTCCTTTACTTCCTCCACCACATCTCTTGTCCTCTCAGGTCCATGGTTAATTCATGCAGCACTTGGCTTTGGGTCTTGTAGCCAGTATCCAGTCACTTCCCTGATTCAACTTGGCCGGGCTTCAAGGTTGAGCAGGGCACACATTTATCTGAGACCTTCTGGATGCTCAAAGCTTGCCAAAGACCTCTCTGTTCCTCGTCAACCTCCATCAGCCCCTCACCTCCTGTTCCTAAAAAGCTTTTCTTGGAAAGACCATCTTTATTGCTGTGGCTTATAAAGGATTAAAAATGAAAAGATGCTTCATCTGGGGGTTTAAAATAATGTCGGTGCCCTAATTAGATCAAACCCAAGATGTCTAAACAGTAGCGAAGCCTTGCCCCTGTTTGCCCGATCCCTCCTGTATCTAGTTAGTTGCTCAGGGCCACAAAGGTAATTTCAGATCAATATTCGCCTTCTCAAAATTCACAGCGCCACACAGCACAGGGTGAATACCTCCGCAGAGCTGCCACAACTCCAATCCCACCTCTCTCGGTGAATCGATGCAGTTCATCGGCCAGTAAACACCTCTGACATTGATGCGGGATTTCAACACATGCTGAGGTTCCCTGTGCGAATGTATGACTTAGATGGACATGATTGGGTCAGTGCACTTAGACACTTCGGAACAGTGAAAGGAATCAATCAATCAAAAAAAGTATACATAGCAAATGGATTTGATGATCAAGTCAAATCTCTAGCATTTTCTCATTTGTAATCATGTATCCACTGGAAACTCATTTTTTTTTTACCTACTGTAACCTGTACTCCAGAATACAGTGAGAGAATATACCAATTTTAGTGCTCAGTAGGCTTAACCCCTCGTTTGCACAATGAGGCAGAAATGCATAAAGAAATGCGTAAAGAAATGTAAAAAGAAAAGAATACAGAAATAAATAAGTTTAGGGAAATAAATCAGGGGTAAAATGCAGAGAGAAAATTGTGTAGAAATACATAAATAAATGCATAAATACATTAAAAAAAATACATACATAAAAAAATAAACAAAATAATTTAAAAAAAATGCATAAATAAATCTTAAATAAATGCAACCATAACAAATAAGCCGACCACCTCACGTAACCGCCAGCTGTGATTTTAAAGTCACGCGTTGGCGGAGGTCTGCGCTCTCCGAGTGCAATTCTAGTTACAGTATGCAATGCAACAACAAAACCTCTTGTCCCAGTTGCTACTACTAGTACTTGAAGTGTGTATTTAAGTGTGTGAGAGTGTGTGATCCCTGTCCTTCTGTCTGATCAATGGGAACATGTGTTAATGAGTGTTTACTTCACGGCTGACTGGACCATCAGGGTCCACAGCTAACCCCCTCTGTCTGCTGCTATTACTGACGCAATACATCCTGCTGGCCTGACACACACACACACACACACACACACACAGTCACAGACTAAAACACCATCTTTTTCTATCCCACCAACTCTCTGAAACACATAAACACGCACATTTTCGATGACCGATTGTCCACATGACAAGCTTTTTGTTATTCGTAGTGACTAAACATCTGATTATTAGTCAGTTGGTAGGCTACCAAGGGCTCTTGTTAGTCACAGACACAAGCTCACATACAGTACACTACCCACACAACCATGCACTGGTTTTCATTGATTGTACAATGTGTATACAGCATGTGCAACAATTTAACCATGACGATGATTCAGGTGCAAATAATGAACCCTAAATAACAGAAAGAGATAAGTCTTTCAGTGATGTGATGAAAAAAGTTCTAAATATACACACTCTCATCATGTGTGTGTTTACTTTGTACACAACGTGTCAGACACTTTGGGATCGAAGGTGAGCATCTGTCGGTCTAGTGTTAGCGGTGTGTCCCGCACCGTCGGCTCTAGTCTTCCCGTGTCGGAGTTTTTTTGACCGATTCAGCGTGTTGAATAATCGGCGGAGCTCGTCAGTGAGATAAATCACTCTGATTGGCTGTTCAGCTTAAACGAATCAGTGCAGAAGAAGAGAAACGGAAGTGAGGAAAGCAAGTCAACGAGTAAAGTCAACAGGACGCACACAGAAGGGTCTTCTCATTTTTCATCTTCATCTCATCTGATCGTTCCAACACACCGGATATTTTCGCAACGACATGAACATCTGGAATGAAGCTAAGTGGTGAGTGAGAGTGTTTCAGTGTTTGTTTCATGTACGTATCATAACAACGGCTTGTATATCCGCCGCCACGGTCTTCCGGTTTCCCTTTCCCAGCCGCCTGCTGGTGGGGAGAGTTATTTCCTCTCACGCAGGCGCAGAACGTACGTACTAACTGGCCGTCGGCTGAAGTCTTTGCGGTGTGTTCAAGTGCAACTCTTTGGCCAAGGCAAAGGTGACGTGAATCAACTCAAAGGTGTGTCTGGGCCCTTAACGCTATTAATAGTCCCGTTAGAAGTGTCATGTCCTTCCTGCGTGCATGTGGCTGCACGTGTATTCACATTTGTCTGCAGAGTGTATCTGTGTCAACTGTTGGTGCTGGTGACAGAGAGAAGAAGACGAAGATAGGAGCGAGACAACAAAACAAAGTGTGACAGAAAACATGACAAGACGACTGCTAAGAAGTGTCAAACAAAAAGACAGTTAAAAGTGTGTGTGTGTGTGTGTGTGTGTGTGTGTGTGTGTGTGTGTTAACTCCATGCATATACAACTCGGAGAGAAAAACGCCGTGCTGATTTGTAGACTCCGGTCTGTAGAGCGTGGGACAAACCACATACTGTGTTTGCTGTATCAAACAAAACCGAAAAGCCAACTATAGGTGTGAACCGATTAAAAGGCAGAGCAAATAAAAGGAAGATAAATATTCACTTCTTTTCTTTTTTCCCATTCTTTATATTTACCAGCTGTCTATCCAAAAGGTTATCGCTGGCCATTACCATCCAGCCCCACTGAGGTCTGGCCATCGATACCCAGCGGCACAGTGTAAATGTCAAAATATGGATGGCTGAGTGGCTGTTCCGGCCATAAAAATGAGGAGCTGCTCTAAACGTGCCTGCTGGAGGGAACGTCTCTTGGTTACAACCATCTCTGCACACGTTTAGAACACAAACTGACCTACTGGCAGGGAAAATGCAGTGTGACAGAATCAAATACTATCTGCCTCAGAATAAATATTCTGTGATAAAGATGCCATTTAGACAAAACTTGAATTATTTACAATATTTAACATTTTCATTTAATGTGAGGAAAAAGATTAATTCTGAAGCAGGAAATGACTAGAGCGCTGCATGCATCTTAGCATGCTTGAAATGCATCTATTAAGCAGGAAATCACAGGGCATTGCCCCTCTAATCAAAGCAGAAGGCCTGGACTTTGAAAGGTGCAAATTTCCCAAGAGAGACAGCACTGGTCGAATCCAATTTCCCTCTAGATTAACCGACCGCTCACGCAAATTATAATTCAAGGAGACAGTGATGTGATTAGAAAGAGCTTATCCTCTCTCGTATGGCAGTTTAACCAACACAATCAACAACAAGGAAGGATGCGCGTGTTGACAAACTGTTTGTCGACCTTTTAACTGCTCTTTTTTGTTAGCGCATGTTACCTCCAATAAAATGATGAAAGAAGATATTAACTCTGAACACTTGAGACGGTCAACAGAAAATATATACAGTATCGCTTTAAACGCATTTGTTATGCAATGTGATGTGAATCTGGGAGTCATATGGAGCAGCATATGCAAGGTGTGAACCAACACAACGGTACAGCATCACATGTTAAATCACTTACTGGGCACTTGCCATGTTTGTTTGTGAGACAATACGCAACATTACACACTTTATATTATGTATGAATGAAGAAAACTAATGACATGCGCACACAACCACCAGGTGTCATTGCAGAGGTCCTAAAGCTGCCTTCACATGAGAAGACATTTGCTCTTCACTCACCGCGAGGTAGGGCGCAGAGACTTGAAGAGGCAACAGGTAAAAATCTCCAAAAAGAGCGCAAGGAACACAATTCACCGTTTCTAGGCAACAACAATAGTTGCAGCTGTTCTCATTATTTGCGCTTTGAAAAGGTCAGTGGCAACCGAGGTCAAAGTTGAAATAATTAGAACATTGAGCACAGCGCCCAGTGGCAATTTCGAGCGGTGCGCCACGCCAAGGGTGGCGCTCACGCCTAGTCGGGCACCGCCAAGCTCCCCAGAGGGGAAATAACGGCACAGCCAGTGCAGAGCAAATTTACCGCTGATCATGTGTGGGCGGCTTAAAGGGGAACAACGGCCATTTTTAAAACATTATTCTGGAGTCTATATAACATGATGGAAAAAATACTGCTTTGCTCATGCAAGCATATTGCGAGGGCGCACCAGGAAACCATAAGGTGGCAGCGCCATCATGGTAAACAGTAACTGACGGTCAATGGTGATATGAATGGTGTATAGAATTTGCGATATAAACAAACGTGCTGTCACTTTCTGAATCTATTTTATGTAAATAAAAAAAAGTAAAAATAAACACTTATAAGACAGGAAAACTGTCATATCTTTCTGATTTCGTCCACTTTCCAGTAGTTATTGTTTATGTTAGGTGCTGTCCATTGGAACAGAGAAATCCACTGTAACCGTGACAGGATTTGAGCAGCAGCTAGCTTGTAACAGCTCATAGTTTCCACAGTGAGGAACAGCACACCAGTAAGACATCTCGAACTAGCACTGTATTCATGGAATTAGCTATAGCTAACGTTATTTTACTATCTAGAAGGTAGCTACCAATATGCCTTGCCTATCGCTAGCGACCTCTGCTGAAGGACGACTGACACAACATGAGCTGAAATCCTGTCGTGGATCTCTCCACTCCAGTGGATATCTCTGCTCTCTGATTTCGACGCGCCCTCGCAATATGCGCGTACATGAGCAGGTTGCAGTATTTTTCCATCATGTTATGTAGCCGGGCTGCACGGATCCTTCCTTGTGGAGTTTGCATGTTCTGCCCGTGTTAGCGTGGGTTTTCTCGAGGTTTTCCGGTTTTCTCCCACAGACCAAAGACATGCAGGTTAATTGTTGACTCTAAACTGCCCGTAGGTGTGAATGTGAGCGTGAATGGTTGTCTGTTTGTATGCGTTATCCCTGTGATAGTCTGGCGACCTGTCCAGGGTGTACCCCGCCTTCTCCCTTGCTTGTTAGAAAATGAATGTAGATTGGTTAGTTTTAAAAATAAAAAAAAACACTCTGATTTCTAACAAATTACTTTTTAACACGGAAGCAATGATGTAGAAAGCACTCAGGTTTGATGAAAAAGGTAGACTTGCTCTTTATGTGAAAACCCTAATCTGTCCACAGCAGACACTCCAGTGAAGAGCACTTGAAATGAGTCCTCTGTATAGATCTGTCTCTCTGTGTGTCTCACTGGGAATGAACAAGTCCCTCCAGCTCAGCTTTGTGTTCCTCTCTGCATCACTCTCTCTCCTCCTAGTCAGCGGGCTCAGGCACTTACTGTATGCAAATAAATCACGCTCCTAATTACTATGCAATTTATTTACAAGAAAGCAAGATAGTGTGGAATACTGTCATTTGCATAATAATGACAGAGGGGGTCTCGGCAGAGTTGGCTTTAAGGAGCTTGTCGAGGGGGACAGACCTTGAATAAAAGAAGAAACGGGTCAGAGCCGATGCATTGACACTGTGTGATGCTTTGATCAGCTGAAACGTGTTCAAACCACAGGGATACTCTCTGCCTCAGCCTCAACAAAGTGCACTTTATCACTTATAGTTAGCATTTTCTGTGTTTTATGAAATGTACTGCTGCTGCTGTACTGCTTAAATGTATCAAGCGCCCGAAATGTCCAATATATAAGGGCCATCTTCCTGATGAATTACAGTTAATTTGTCACAAACTACTTCTCAACTGTCTCAAAAATTATGACTGCTTCGCTTGTTTGTTTTCTGTTAGTACATCTGGGGCAAGTGGCACAAAGCAACTCAAGTCCGAGTTAAGGTTTCCTTAAAACAAATCAGTCGATAACTTAAGGTGCTCTGTGCAGCCGGCCCCTTGGACGTCACACAGATATACAGAAGGGAATCAGGTGACAAGTTTGTATGAGGATGTTTCATCAGCTCAGAGGTAAATAAGCCACACTGTGACATGTTTCCACAGTGGAAGATAGTAGCTGGGTGGTCACCTCCGATTGTTTGAGATATGGAGAAAGAAAGAGACTTCAACAGCTGTCATGTTTGGGATAATTAGATCGGGGCCGGGAGTGGCTCCGGGCCCGACTTCCTGTAAACCAGCGGGACGTTTTGGTCGATGCTGTGAGCAATTAAGTGGCAACAAGGCATCCATCCCATTTCTTGTGTCTTTTTCAGCTCTTGGTGACATTTGGAAAACAAGGTAAATAATGAGCTTTTAGAGAGTATGTTCTCAAATTCTCTCTGTCTCTGTTTCACTCTGTCATCCCAGGTTTGAATTCAAGTTTCCATTTAGTTCAATTCATCTTATTGAACGTTTGTTGGCACAGTGTTTACGTCTTAGGTGTTTTTTAGACATTTCGAGGGGATGTTTCTTTTCAAGACAGACACCAAATAACTCTTAAGGTCCAGACACACCAAACTGACATCAAAGAACTGGCGGCGACGAAGGCCGACTGTTGTGTCGCCTCTGTGTGTTGGCCAAAAAGCTGCACTCGAACACACCGCGAAGACTACAACTGAAGGCCAGCTACATGAGAGGAAATGACTCTCCACACCAGCAGGTAGCGGTAGTCCGTATCCGTCACTCAAAAAGGGAAACAAGAAGCTGTTGTTGGGATACCTACATGAAACAAAGCCGCGTTTGCCGACCATTTTCACACCACTTAGCTTCATTCCAGATGGCCACATCGTTGTGAAAATATTCGTCTATTGGAATGATCAGATGAGATGAAGATGAAAAATGAGAAGATCCTTCTGTGTGTGTCACGGATGTATTAAGAGAACTGGATACAGCGTTGGAGGCGGGGCCCCGTTCATTCCTATGAAAGTTGCTAAGTGGCGCATAAAGCCAAAATGGCTCGACTTCCGAGTGGAAAAGTACCCAGATCTTCCTGGAAATAACTCTGGATTCATCTACAATATTAGTGCATTTTACAACTTTTTCTATGGGAAAAAAAGTATTTTGGGGCCCAATGGCATCACGTGACAGACATGGAAGTTGTAGTACAGCCGTTTGACCACTACGAAAGTTGTCATCAACGACCGGTGCACTTCCTGGGGGCTTGTCCTGTTGACTTTACTCGTTGGCTTGCGTTCCTCACTTCTGGTTCTCTTTCTCGTGCCCTGATTAGTTTAAGCTGAACATCCAATCAGAGTGATTTCTCTCACCGACGATTCAAAATGCTGAATCTGCCAAAAAAACCCCGACAGAGGCAGACAAGAGCCGATGGTGCAGAACACACCACGAAAACTTGGACGACAGACGCTCACCGACGGCCCGAAATTGGTCGACGGCCGACTGTCAGCTTGGTGTGTCATGGCCTTCGCTCTTAATCTGTGTCCTGTTCTCCTCAGTTCTCCTCTTCACTCACCACTTGTCATTCTTGATCTTTGCCTGCCTTCCACTTCTCTCTCAAACCTTCCACTTCTCTCTCATTTCTTGATCTACCTCTATTTAACCTCTTCTGTCTTCTTCTCTCACTATAGACCCTATTTTCTTTTTGCATCTCGCTGTCTATTTCTCTCACTCTCCCAATCACTCACTCCCTTTTCAATTCAGCTGGAGTCAATGGATTTCATTGGTGTAAAAGGCAAAGAGCAATAGTGGCCGAAGCAGGGAGATGAGAGCTGTACATTCTCGCCATCTCCCAGGTAAATGAGGGGATGGGATGTGCTGAGCCTGGTGGAAGCTGAAGGTGAAAGCCAGTCATCCTGAACTGTAAAATTAAATCAGAGAGTAGCAGCGTGAATGGGCCACTCCCCTGGAGGGCAGCGGATAAAAGAGGGTGACCAAAAAAAAGGACTTCATGGTTTATGGAGGTCCTACTAGAGCACAGAGAACAGTGTGTAACCGGCCCACCCTGCCCTCACCTTTAACAGGCCTGCTGTTCCTTTATCTGTCACACACACTCCCATCGCTCCCTAATTTGATTCATGAGCCATTCACTCCACTGAAGCAATTAAACACAATGCTGATATTTATGGACCAAAGGTGCTAATAAATGAGATTTTATGCTAGTATTCAGTGTCTTTAAAGTTAATCATTTTCATGCCTCTAAATGCCCTGAAATGGCACCTTGTCAATGTTATTACTGTACTCTCAGGTAGTTACACTGCTAACTAACAAAGTATTTACTTATTGGTGTAGGATCTGATGGAAATATGACATTTGAATCAGTTCAGGTTGTGGTTTCAGTTACATATCTTCGGAGTAAAGACCGACCCAACATTGGCCTATCGCAGATATATCGGTAAAACTCTTTTACAATTAACATAATGCAATGGCAGAACTTCTCATAGTTGCTGTTATTACTTAATTTCCCCATTAGAGTACGCTCTGCACAATACTGTAACAGTATTTAAAATCACAAAGACTCTCTTACCAGTGTCACTGAGGCTTTATTCAACACAAAGAGTAAGCCCTTCACCTCCCATGAAAATATAGCTGGAATGAAGAAATGTAACAGCCACCTCATTCAAACTATAAACCAGCACAAAAATCACAATTACCAACATCAGCCACAGTGTTCTGAACACACACATTTATGTTTTGTTTTTGTAATGATTATGCACTGAGGTGTGTCACACAGATACTAGTATTGAAAAGATGCAGCTTTTTATATTGTAGACTGCTGAAGTCTAATTTTTTAAACGCTTTCTAATCTGACTGCTGGTATTAATTGGTGAAAAAGTAGACACGAGCAGTAATATAGAAAAATGAGGATGCAATAGATTGAGATGCATCAAGATGCATCCAGAATCGTTATGCATTTGAATCATTGACAGGTGGATCTTAATCGAATGGAATCGTGAGGCCAGTGAAGGTTCATTCCTCTAATCAATGCATATCGGCCAATATATCCATATTGGGATTTTTATCAGCCCCAAAAATCCTGTATCGGTCTGGCTCTATATATTAGTATACATGTTCATTCCTCTTCTTAATCATATAACGTCTTTATTATTTATTGTTGCCTCATACACTCTCACTGTGTTATTCCCCTATTTCTCACTCTTTTCCCCTGCACCTCCTTCTCTCTCAGCCGCCCCACCTTGAGGGGAAAACCACTGTGGTCTCTCAGTGGACGGAGTCGAATCCATCCAATTCAAACGGCTGTGAAATTGAGTTGGAAATGAGCTAGCGTGTTGAACGAGGTGAAGAAAAAATCGACGCAGCGTTGAACGGCGTGGTCGATGGGGTTTAACGATAGGCTGCTCTTACAGAACCCAGCACTTTGGAGAGACCTGCTTATAAGGGGAGAATCTCAGAGCCAAAGCATCATTATAGAAAGGCCATGCAGTAATGCATAATCACCCCTTGACATTAAAGTCTGCCCATTCTGCTATAGGTAACTAGTTTTACGTTCATGCGAGAAGTGTTACATTTTTCAGATGGAAACTCTTCGTGCATGGATTATGTGAAGTGACCTGTGAAAGGCCTCTGAATAAAAAGATATATACTGCTATGGATCAGACTGACTGGGCTCCCTTTCCTTAAAATCTGGTTTTCTATGGAAATCTGTATCTTCATTTTGTCTGAAACAACCTTAAATACTGCTGAGTGCAGCCCTATCAGCCATCAGTTTCCCCTTCTCAATAGCACTGCTTCTATGTTTTGCTCATTCCCAGCATGCACTAGGAGGTTTCCATTACCCCATTAAGCCTTGTTGGGGAGATAAGGCGGCGAGCGAGCTCTCCTGAACTCCCAAACACACACACGTAGGTTACAAGCTGTCCCGACGGAGGCCTCGCTGTTGTCAGGAACAGCATAAACATACACATTTGGTCTCGCTGGTTGTGCGTGTGTGTGTGAGTGTGTGTTCATCCTGTGTCGTCCTGTGTGGTCCCTCTTTGTCTGTCTCTCTATCCCTAGAGTTGTTGTTTATCCTCTTCATTGCTCCTCCTGTTACCAAGCTCTGAAGTTCTCTTTTAGGTGCACATAAATCTATTTCAAAAGAGATATGTAAAAGATAAACTATAGAAAAATATATTTTAGTTACTAAAAAAAACATTAAAAAAAAAAACCTTGTCAGGTCAATGAGAATTTTTCCCACAAGCATTTACCATCTCTGTAGCACATTATACTCCCTCTATTTAGGATGTATGTTTGAAGGGTCTTTTCTTGATTGACATGTTTCAGATTTTCTGAAACTGAAAAAAGATGGTAGCCAGTAGAGATTACATTTGAACACATCATGATAACGTTGTAATTTACCTTCACCCAATAGTGCCTCATAATAATAACTTAATGGCACCTCCTTTAACGTTAGTAGCTTCGTTATTAAACCAAGCAGGACTGTGCTGCCCAACTGCTGCTAACAGGTAACGTTACTAACTCTCCTCCTGTTGATTTCAACACAGGTTTGTTGTTCACAGTGTCGCTTTATCAGGGAAAAATAGGGTTCACCCCTCAGGTTTAGAAGCGCCATGCTGTTGAGCGTTTTTTTTTTCTCTCCTCCGTGGCTCTGGTCCCAAACAAACTGAAACATGATACGCCGTGCGTATGCGTCATTGTGCATGCATAAGAGTCAGAAAGCCTCAATACAGAGGAATTGATAGACACGGAGGAATCGGTTCTCCAGGCCCATCAACAGCGTTTTCCCTGCCTGCCAAAGTGGCAGGTGTCCTGATGATTTCCCCCGCCACTGCCAGCAATTTACCCGCATTTGGCGGACGGCGGGTGCTTATTTCAGACCCTGTCCTCAACCAACTCCTTTGGTAAGATTTGGTAGCTGGCTATGTAGGCTGAAGTAAACTCATACCCCTCCAATCATTTCAAACACTTGACGTGGAGAATCTGTAAAATGATTTTAGTTTTTTACCATTTCACAATTTCATGATGTGCATCTTAATATTCAACAGCACAATGCACTTATTTTTCCAAGGACCCTGACGGGGGCATAGCAAAAAGGAGTTGAATTTTGAGGTTGAGGGTTTAAACAATCAGTTAACTTTGTATTACATTCAATACATACAGTAAATAATGTACAAAGATTATATTCAATAGCTATATATGAATACTGAATCTATTTCTTATTCATGTAACTTGCAGCTGATAAAAAAGAGACTCACTAAACTTAATGGGGGAAACAAGCCAGGCAATATTAGCATATTGTTGGGATAATGCCACAGCGGTCGCTTTACAAAAGAGTCCCCTTACAAATCTTTGAGAGGAATTCAAGCTAACGCAAACAGCTAAATGAGAATTTCAATAAAACAACAAAATCACACAGCAAGACAAATAAGTTTGTTGTGAGGAAAGTAGAATGCGTCTGGAGAGAGAGGCACACCATTTAACAGCATGACATCCATCCCTTCAGGCCGTTTGCTTGTGTTTGTTAGTGCGTGTGTCCGTGTGTTTTGAGTCGAGGCCCCTGTGGCTGCGTGAGGATGCCTGTGCATCTATGGATCCCCACGGTGACTCATGGGGATAAGTGGCAGTGGGCTGCTGAGGGGCCACTGAGAAATGGACGGCGAGATATGCTCATTGAGTTGAGGAGATAGAGGGTGGTAATTGCCACTGAGGGAGGAAGATGCACATTAACGAGAGGAAGGTCTCGTCATTAAGGCTGTGACTGTGTGCGGGTGGGAGTTTAAGAAAAGGAGGGCGAAGGATAAACTGGAAGAACAGGATGGGGGGGAAGAGGTTATAAAAACAGCAGCAAAAGTTTCTCTAAATGAGTTTGAGTGTCAGAGGAAAACAATTTCCTCCGTGGTCATGATGAAAACTCACAGAGGACTGTTATTAAGGAGAGGAAGTGCTAGCCATGGGGGAGGAAGAGGGACATGATAAGCACTGTTGGCGAGGGACCCAAAAGAGTCAATATATACAGCAATCCACCAACTGATTCAATTATAGGGCACCATTACTGGGAGTAGTCAGGCCTGGGGTGAGCAGCGTAAATTTCAGAAGACCAAAGTGAGAGGCAAAGGGACTGAAGGTGCCCGAGGTTGACAGCTAAGATATATAGCAGGGGGCGAGAAGTTGGATTTAAAGTTGGGTGAGGAAATACAGCGTCCCAACCAACACGCTTCCTGTCTGCGTTGTGTCCCTGTGTAAATCACCTAGAGGAGCACCATTGCTGCCAAGGTTGAGGATTCAATTCCAGCTGGGAAATTGCTTAGTAGATATATTTGATATATTGATATTCGGCATGTATATTTCAGCTTTTTCACAGGCAGTTTTTTAGATGCAGTTTTCAAATACCAGCATATCATTCTAGTGGGTTTTCCCAAAACACAGATGCTGACAGCAGCATTTCAGATTAAAGAGCAATATGTCTTTATATGTGCTCACATCTTGCTACTCATACATCACTGGAAATGTGACAAAAAGATAATGAGACCTCTCAACAGAGGAGAGTTAAGCAGGATATGTTATAGCGGAATGTATGAGCTGAAGAGTTATGTCCAGCTAGAGACAGTTTTGAAAAGGGAGGCCGCAGCCAGAGGGTTGTAGGTTTTGATCCCCAAACCCAGGTCATTGTCTGGAAATGGAACATCCCACAATAAAAGAGGAAAAGGTCATTATGCTTAAGAGCGAAGCGAAATTTCACCTCGCTTTACTCGTGGTAGTTGAACCACTGGCATTATTTATGTTTATGTATTTATCACACTAGACGCGCCGGAGAGGAGAATTAACTTGTCTCCATAGAACAACTTTTCAATGAAACGCCGTCATTTCTGGGTTCACAACATCACCCGGCGGCAAGCTGTATTCACATACAGTGCCATTGCACTGACTGGCAAGCCACACTTCACTACTGTGGTATGAACCCAAAAAAACAGATTGTGCTGTGATTTAATGGAAATAAACGGATCAAAAGGATGCTGAAAGAACTACATAATGATGTTGATTCGTAAAAAGTCTGAATTCATGCTTTGTCAGGTCTATCCGCAAGACGACAAGCAAACAACTTTTAAAATGCTTTTTTTCTGAATGGAATTTGGACCAATCAGTGCCAGGGTATGTAGCTGCTCCATCAACACTCAACGTAACGTCATTTAGGCATAAATATGTCAGTGACGTAGTTTCTACCATAGACGGTCTGTGGTCTATACACATACATTCATACACAGAGTTTCTGTACAGATATGATGTACTATCGTAGCTCTGGGTGACCACACACAGCTACAATATCTTTTCCCTCCATCTCTGATTCAACAACGACAGGACATCAGTGACGACAGCAGGAGAATATCAATGCTGATAGGCTTTCGCAACACGGCGTCACGCGGATTTCTCCTGCGAATACACAAATTTTGCGTCATGTCATTCGTGTCGCCCATCACAAATTTGCGTCTATTCGCCTCTTTGCATTGACTTTGTATATAAAGTTTGTTTTGCTCTTGGTGTGAACACACCATTAGAATCCCCCTGAAATGTCTAAAAAAAACACATAAACACTTCTGCTGAGGTAAGCCAACATGAGGCGATGGCGCTCCATGACACACTGATCAGCTGATGGATGACTGAGGAGATGGAGCTGGCTGATACAGATGAGACTTGTAATGGCTCCGACAGAGAGCCCGGGAAGCCAGCCACCAAAGAAAACACAAGCTCCTGATGGATGCAGTTTTAAAGATTACAGTCGCAATCTGTTAATATCTCTCCAAGTTTTTTTGGGTGGGAGTTTTCTTTATCGCCCCACCACATGCCTCAAAAGGCAGCCCAAATACTGTACAGGCCAAAGCAGCATGATGACCTGCTGATCTGTGTCAACAGAAAAATACATACCCTCACACACTGGATGGAGGCACTCTTGGTAGCTATTTCAGCAACATCATTGACCTCAACTGGATGCCTTGCTGTTTATTTTATTCACCTGGCCTTCGAAGACCTTCACAAAGACCAGCCATGTTCAAACTTTGCTGAATAAACTGCTAAGTGAAGCAGTTTAGGACAAAAGGTTGCTGAATATATCAGTAAAAATGCCAGATGAGGTGAAACCTTTATGGAGGTATCATCCTAATGTGTGATCTTTTTGTTAATCGTTCCTTTTCTGTCAAGCGTCCACCAGGTCATACGTTCCTTTAACCCCCTCAGACCGGACCGACTTTACTGTCTTTCAGAGGCTGTAGCAGGTTCAGTTTTAGAGGCAGAGTGAAGGTACTAGGAAACCTAAAGAACCTATTGGTAACAACCCTGTCATGTTAGCTTGTCGGGAAGGAGGCTAAATAATACTCCAGAGTTACGCTAAATTTTGCTGAGGAAAAACTGGCATTGCCATTTTCAAAGAGGCTCTTTGACCTTTGACCTCGTGACTAAAAATGGGTTCTATGGGTACCCACGAGTCTCCCCTTTATACACATGCCCACTTTATGATAATCACATGCAATTTTTTGAATGCAGTAGAAATCTTTCTGCATCCTGGGGTCCCTAAACAGTCTTAAAATTACATAAATTGGGTATCACTGTAAAGATGAGACTCTTGTGGATCCAATGATCCCAACTGTATTCATGTGATGATGTTATTCCCCATAGTAGCCATTTCATTGTAGTGAGACCATTTTTTGAAATTTGACCTCACTGTATAAAATGACCTGTGGTGACCTCTATGATAATCACAGACTAATGAAACTTTACAGCCACAAACCAGAGACCTAGAGCATTAAGATGGTGGGTGGCTTCCCTAGCTAGATTGACAATAAGGGGGTTTCTGAGCAGTTTACACAACAGAAGTGCTCGCTATCCAATCGCCGAAAAATGCAGAAATCTCCAAATGTCAAAAGTTTTTGATCCCTAATCACAATATGGCTTTTTCTATGATGTTCCTCAAGGTCTTGGTGTCTTAATGTGGTATTTTGGAGGGATTATTGTAAATTTTTATCAATTCGCGAGTGGTAGAAAATGGTTAAATTTAGCACCAAATCTGTCAAACAAATGGTATCAACCCAAAAATTGCTGCAGCAACTTATGAGGCATAAGTGAGCATGGGGAATGACCATCATATACTGATGTTATAATGTTCTAAACCCTTATACACTTTCACAATTTATTTCAATTAATGAATGATTTAATAATTGTTTTATTTCTGATTTATGACTACTGTGGGTTAAACAAATTTAATTGTAAATGCCTTTTCTGTATGGTATTTTGCCTCAGAAAATAAAGCACATGATACAGCTCATTATACATGACACAGCTGTTTCTCTTAGTGCTAAAAAGTGTCCAAATAGAGTTTAGAGAATCCACGCAGTCACGGATGAAAATGGGAAAAGTTTGTACAGGGACAAACAGTGATGTTTCAATATGACTCTTCCAGTTATGAGTGCTCCTGACACCTGGTAAGAAGGTGACATCTTTGAGATCGATAGCAGCATTTTAAAACAAGCGGTGCCCACTTGACACCGGGCCCAGTCAGTCAAATACTCTCTTAGCCGTGGCAGCATATTATGCACGGTCACTTCTATATCTTTCAGGAGGGGGTCAATGTACCTATTTGAAGGGGAATGCACGGTCAGGTGAAGGCAGTTGCGTGCAGAGTCCATCAACTTAGAGAAACCCGTAGGACAGTTAGAGTGCCATTTCAGTGGAGGTTGTTCACCTTGACCGCACCGTGCTCAGTACTCCCGAAGGACCTGCGATGCTGAATCCACAGAGTAAAGAAATTCTGCTTCTGCCTTGTCTGCTAAAACGACCTGTCATATATTCCCAGTGGTTGTTCGCTGCTTACCCCTACAGATCTAATACAGAGAGAGAGACAAGGTTAGGAGTCGAAACTCACATTTTAATTACAGTGTGCCTACGCCGTTCTCCAGAGTTGCATTGGCAAGCAGAAACCAATCTGTCGCCTAAGTTAACCGGGAGGAGGACAGCAGTACAATGCACAGTCGATCAAACTGAAGCCCTACAGGAAGACTCCATCGAAAACCTAACTTTTCGGTATCAAATACTCACCTCCTGTAGGGTTGCTGTGTGGTTCTGAGAAGTTTGCAGCTTGCAGCAGATGTTGTCAGCTTGAATTCACAACAGTGACGATGGATTCAACGACAAAAAAAAAAGAAAGAGGAAGTTTCATATCCAGATAAAACTTCTCAAACTACTCCTGAGTTAACTGAGAGGAGGATTATGCTTTAGATGTAGTTTGTAGGTAGTTTGATGCTTTTCTTTATTCAGCATGACTCTTTCTCCGACTGCCGTGCTTCGAAGGAAGAAGCTACAAACTATTGAGAGCCTCCCATCAGGGCTATAGGTGGTGAGTAGTTGCTCAAAAAAATAGATTTTTGGTGGAGTATTCTTTCAACATCATAGGGAGAGGGAAAGATAAAGGGAAAACCTGAGCATAGAGGGCAAGATACATACGAGTCTCCCCTTTACAGACATGCCCACTTTATGATAATCACATGCAGTTTGGGGAAAGTCATAGTCAAGTCAGCACACTGACACACTGACAGCTGTTGTTGCCTGTTGGGCTGCAGTTTGCGATGTTATGATTTGAGCAAATTTCTGCAAAATGCAGTACCTGTGAGGGTTTCTGGACAATATTTGTCATTGTTTTGTGTTGTTAATTGATTTCCAATAATAAATGTATACACACATTTGTATAAAGCAGCATATTTGCCCACTCCCATGTTGATAAGAGTATTAAATACTTGACAAATCTCCCTTTAAGGTACATTTTGAACAGATAAAAATGTGTGATTAACTATGGACAATCATGCAATTAAATGCAATTAAATATTTTAATCGATTGACACCCCTAATTTTTGGATATGAGCAAATATCGCAATGCCAACCTTTTCAAGAAGGTGGTTAAAGGAATGAAAGAGGGTTAAGTTAATCAGAGAATGTACGGCTGCATGTAAACAGGAATATTAGTGGAATACTCATTTTCATTAGCCATGTATGTAATAAGGGCAAAAAAATACAATTTTTGTGCATGTAAACGTAGTCAATGTTACTATTTACTTACTGTATATACTGAAGACTAATGTTAGCTGAATATCCAGTGGTTTGGTTTTGCAAAATCAGGAAGTGAAAAAAAAAATAAAATAAAAAGTGACCTTATAACCTTATACACTTGCTCCCAGATGATCTCCATATCCTGTGCTTATGTATTAACTAAACTGCAGAGGTTGTGGGGTAATTCATTAATTACATGAAGTCCACACACACACTACTAATCCCACGCGATTACGGCTAGAGAACAAGGGAGAGAGAGAGAGAACTGATTCAAAGCCAGCTTCTTTACATAATGAGTTGGAAATAGGAAAGCTTTCATGCTGCCTCCAGATACCAACGTACTGAAGTTACAGTTGATCCGCGCTGTTAGCGAAAAATAAATAAACCAGAGAGAATCTGATATCTCGGTAGCAGGTGCAATACATCCAACACCTGAAGATGTGGGTGGTGTGAACACAAACAAGAATCTCCAGACACGACACATGATTCCTGCTGTAATGGCTGCCAGAGACGGGAGGAAAAAATCACAACGCGAGCAAACAAGGCTGCCTCGCAGGCCTGTTTCTCCAAGCCTGCAAGAAAAAAAGCTGCGTTGTCTCAAAGGGGGTTTGAGCAGCAGCAGCCTTGAAATTCAGAACAGACCTGAGAGGCATGGAGAGGGAAGTTTGGCAGGAATACCAGATTGGAGTGTGAGAGCTTGCAAATACAGCGTGTACATGCCTCTCTGCATGAACAACCATACAACTGTGCTCGTGTGAATTCTAATGTGTGTGTGTGTGTGTGTGAGAGAGAGCGAGAGACAAAGAAAAGATCCAACTCCAGGTGAGAGACTGCGAGTGGACGGTAGGAGAGTGTGAGAGCAATTGGGAACGTGGTGCAGCAACAACAACCCCCTACCAGCTTCAATTAACTGGCAGGTCACCAAACCTACACTACCACGATATGTGTGTGTGTGTGTGTGTGTGTGTGTTTGTGAAGCAAAAGAAACAGAAGTTTGCTCCTTCCTGCAGGCTAAACACACTGGACACAAACAGGGTGAGTGTCATCTTTGTGAGCAATTGCACAGAAAGCTGAAACTGCCTGGGACTCCCATTAATTTTAATAATATCTAGTTACTGTTACTGTGTTTTATCAGCAATCACCAACTTGCTAAAAGAAGTCTGATTGCATAGAAATCTAAGAGAAAATGAGCCTACTTCTCACTTGATTTATTACCTCGGTAAACATCGTAAAAAATGATGTTCATTTCGTAAATTATGGTCCCGTTTAGAGTAAAATAGACGATAAAGCAGGGAATGAAAAAAACGTCTTATTCAGCGTTGGGTTGTACTCAGCTCCACCCTCACGTCTCGTCTTCTGGCTGCAAAAAAACAAGATGACTACGGGCAAAATGCCGAACTCGAGGCTTCAAAACGGCAGTCCACAAACCAATCGGTGACGTCACAATGACTACGTCCACCTCTTATACAGTAAACAGTCTATGGCAACGATTGGTCTAAGGCAGTGATTCTCAAAGAGGGGGCCGTGGCACTCTGTATTGGGGTCCACAAAATAATTTGCTATAAATTATACATTGTGCTGTACCATTAAAAAGTGCATATCTGGGGACCATTTGCACCTATAAAACAAGCACATTGTGTCCATTACTCCCACCCACTTTAGCTTTGGGCCAATACATACATCACGTCAATCTGTCATGAATCAGTCACTTCACTCCGGGCGCAACGAACCGTTCCCGCTGCTGTTTAGCTTATAAGCCAGCTAGCGAGCTGGCGAGCATGGAGAAATATTTGAGTCAGTCCACATCGACAAGTGGCGATAAGCCCAAAGCAGCTCAATTGAGAAAATATGACGAAAGTTATATCAAGTTTAGTTTTATTAAGAACAGTGATGGGAGACTAAAATGCGTCACATGTCTCTCAGCTTGCTATGTAACCCAGTAACTACCTGTCAAATACCACTATGGTGGCCAGTTGGAGTGAGGACAGGTTTTGGAAATCAGTTCTAAAATAACCAAACCAGACTGTTCATTGGAACTCCAGTGTGAACTGCAGGGTTTCTGGGTATTGAGGACATGACACTACATTCACCTGGATCCAGAACTAAGGAGGTGAGCATGCGTCATAGAGAACCATGTTATGAGTGTCAGAAAGTGTAGACGGTCACAGAAAACTTGAAGTTTGGTTTGCCTGTGACTTACAACGAGACATTACCTCGTCCTAAAGAAGAAAAGCAAAACCATATGGTTGAGAAGATAGCAAGGGAAAAATAGGATACGGAAAATTCACTGCTACTATTCAATTCAGTTTTGTCATCGTATAAATATAAGAAACACTTCATATCTTATATATATCACCCTACAATAGCCATGGCTCAGCCAGAGCAGGGAACACAGTCTGGAATATCCACCGGCTTAACTTTGTCTTGGGTTTTACCTCAACAACAAATATCCAAGAGAAGCCTTTGGAAATCTCATATTCATATAGCAAATCATATATTTTTGAATGCGGGTTATCTCTTCCCCATGCACTCACAACCATACCATCACACTATAGAGGAACATGCACTGGCAAGAGGAGTTTAATCCCTCTTTTGAAGCAAAGGTCTGCTCTCCTTCCCTGCCACAGCCCAGCTCAGAAGAAGGGACTGATCACTTTGAAAAGCTGAAAAGGGAAATTTTAATCTGGCCGCTCTCTTTTTTGGTTACTCTGTCTTGCTCTCTCTCATAACGCACACATTTACAAAAGACAACCAACAGCAGAATGCACACGTGTTCTGTATACAAGGCAATGCTCATCAGAGCTGGGTGATTGTTTCTATTTTCATATCGTCCAATCATGGTTACTCGAGATCACCAATAAGCGATCCGAATGCCACAATAACACAGCATCATGTTACATTTAACATTATTATCTTATCTTTTATATCACCATCCAAATCATATCCATAACCAGGGTCTAAAATTAGCACCAGCCACCTGCCAAAAGCGGGTAAATTGTTGGCAGTGGCAGGTAAAATGGTCAGGCCATCTCATCCACTTTGGTGGACAGGGAAAACAGCCGAGGGATGGGAAATGATAATCGGTTACTAGACTTATCCTTGGAATCGCATGCCTCAATGACTATCGCTTCCTCTTAATTATGCTTTCCGACAGTTACGCATGCACAGCGATGTAACACCATACACACGCTGTGTCATGTGTCCGTTTGTTTGGGACCACAGCCATGGGCGGAGAGAAAAAGACGTTTATCAGCTACTTTTTCCCTGATAATGCGACACTGTGAACAACAAATCGGTGCGAGGAACGCTAGTAACATTACCCGTTAGAAAGCCGGTGGGCAGCACATTCCTGCTTGGCTAAATAACATGGCTACTAACCTTAACAGAGGTTCCATTGAGTTACATTATGATGCGTTCAAGCTCTATTCAGTAACATTTTATTGGGCAAAGGTAAATTAAAACATCATGATGTCTTCAAATGTAATGGAGAGAAATTTGAATAATTCCAGTTGTTTGAAGGAGATGTTTTCACAGAAATATAAAATAGATATTAGAGAGAGAACTATGACCCGTTTAACTTCCTAACACACTCTAAGCAGCTTATTATACATAATTAAAACTACTTATTCCAAGTTTGTTTTAATCAAATCAAATATTTGAATAAAAATACAATCATTTATTTCCTAATCATTTGAATTGCGTGTTTTTATGCAAATAACCACTATAGATGACTATAAGAAAGTGCAGTACAGTAATGTGTACAGTACCCTCCCAACCCAATCAAATTCAAACACTGTAATTTACCGCTTAGACAATGTTTTTTGGATAAAATATATCAAACATTGTATGACATCAGATCTAAAATGTTATTCCTTCATTTAGTGCATAGATTTTAAAAGTGGCAGATAAAAATAAATACTTGGCTGCCACAGTGACAGACAGTGAAAAAAGTTAATTTCAGACCCTGTCCATAATTACTCTTATGGAGCGTAGAGCAAAGTTTTGGTGAGCAGGCATATGGAGAACAGAGATGCGGGATGGTTTGTAATTAAGGATTTAAAATTCACTCATCACTTTTGCTGATTAACGCGGCTCAGCGGACAGACGTGCCGCTCCACCCAAAACATATCTAAATTCACATTAAGGTGCAGATTCTCGAGATTATTTTATAACATCTTAGTACTGATATTAAAGATTAATATCGGCGTAGGAAAAAAACAACCGTCGGTCATCCCTTTAATCCTCGCTAGACGTTCCGATTGCCAATTGGCACAAGCCCAATGCTCATCCTCACACATTCACACACAAATTAGTCAGAGAGAAGAAGAGACAAAAAGCCAATTTTCCTCATCAGGACTTAGAGAAGAAAGAGAGAGATAGAGAGAGAAATAAGATAAAGAGAGATAGAACTCAGGCAAATTTTACCAGCAGTCAACAAAGAGATTAAATGGCTTTGATCTAACAGGGGAATCAATTTCTCACAGCCTAACTGATAAAGTAGAGAAAACCAGCTTCAGCAGCAGAATCAGATAGAGACATCATAGGAAGCTGCAGAATTATAATAGTCTTTTATTTTGTTTTCTTCCCACCCTGCCTACATTTAAAACATTTATGATTTGATAAATAGCCCTGCTGCTACATGACAAAAACAACTCCTCTGAGGAGGGTTTTGTGGCCCTCTCGCCCGTTTTTACAGTAGCTGCTGCTATTTAGCAGTCCCTACACAAGACTGATCCTGAATCTAACAAAAGGCCACACAGGGAAAGATAGAAAAGGAAAGCAATGAAAACCCTCCAGACGGCTGATTAATATGCTACAAGCTAGAATAACTGCAAAGCACAATGTTAAAGTTTTTCATTAACTTTATTAAGGGTGGGTGTTGCTGAGCAGAAATGATTTCTGCCACTTTGGTGTCTTATATAAGTAAATTTTAGCACAAGATAACACAGGTACAGTAAGATATTTCAAACTCAACACCGAGGGTTGAATTCACAAAAAGATTGCGAGGCTTTTGCGGCCGTTAAACCTGCACAAATAATTCTCAAAGCGCCTACAGACGGTGAAATGCACCCTTAACTGCGCTGCCAAGCAAACCGGGTCTCGGTGCTCCTGTGCTATTTGCACAAGTTTAAATGAGGTAATATGCAGACATTCAGCGCGGAATCATCCCGTTTCTATGCAAATGAGCCTCATTGCAAAGACAGTCCAATTCAGAAAGATCAGCGCTGATAGCCACACGCAGTTACAGGGAAATTATTAGCGTCTTCAGAGAGTAGGTGGGAACTGAAGTGCATTTATAACAGGTCTCCGCTCAAACTCATTTATTTTGGGGCACCGTGACAAGATGCAATGACAGGTATGTCATGAAAAAATGAATGAATAAAGCTCCCCTACATGTCATTTTTTGAAAATACATGACAAAAACAGAAAAAATGCAAATGTGAAAAATGTGTTGTAATATAAACGAATAGACATTATTTCTTCCCTCTCTCCCTCCTTTCCTCTCTCTGAATTGCCTTCAGGAGGTTTGGGTGGAAGTAGAACTTTGGAAAACCCCTCCTGACAAGACAGCTGGCTCAAGTGTATTTATTCTTTGTCACATACTTACAATTCAAAAGATATGTGGTCAAATACGTCCCTGACTACCTCGACGTAATACTACGTCACTTGCTGGTGGGTTTACATTGGAGTTAGTTGAAAGCGAGCTTGAAAGGGCGCCTCCGTGCGTTTGTTTCCGATGCCGAGGGGCAGTTACCAAACGGCAGTATTTGACGAGTTGGGAGTGAGAACGGGTTGATATAGCGCTGTCCACTTTTGATCCGATCACCCAAGACACATGTTAATGCCAGGTGTAAACAGAGTCTCAGGTGCAAAACTTTATGAGCATGTTTGCGCAGTTCTCTTAGCGCAATATCTTTTGTGAATCGGACCTTGAGACGGGGCAGATAGCGGTTGCAAATTATGCGCAATTCATGGTGCTATCAGCGGCCGCAATCCATTCTATGACATTTGCCCACCCGAGTTTTTTTTCTATGCTGGTCCCAGGTCAGCCTCATCTGGATGTGCCCTCTTTGGGCCAATCGTGGAAGAGAAGAACAAAAGGGTCATTCCTGTGGGCATGGACTGTTGCCGTGCCAGCACTGAGCTGCTTCCTCGCCAAGCTCAGTGATGCCTTTGGTCCTTGTGAGCTGTGTGTCAGTCAGCAAATATCATTGTTTTGGTGTAGAAGTATATTTTATTTTAGTTTATTCACGATACACTACATTATATCATACATCCATATTAAGCAGTAGTAGTAGAGTGTGTGCATGTGTGTGTGGATGCCTTCCAGTTCAGAGTCCATTAGAAATGAGTGAAAGGGCATGAAGAGTTCCCGTGCCGTGCTGAATGTCTCTGGGTTAAGCCAGGAAGTCTCTTTCTCCTCCTTTTCTTCCTCAGTCATTCCTGTTAGCGCTCTCTCACTCTACTTCTCTCCCTGATCACGGACTTGATCACTCACTCCTCTCCTTGTGGAACTGAAAGTCAATGCCATCCCTTTCTGCCCCCTGCAGTCTAAAAGACTCTCTCTTAAAGTGGGGGGAAGGCAGTATATTTTTTGCATCATTGGGCAAAGATTCCATAATAACCTTTCAGAATATTGTAATTCAAGTGTTCCGAGAGATAACTAGACTTCTGCACCTCCTCTTGGCTCTGTTTTCAGGCTTTAAAAAAATCGAGCCTTTGGCCAATCACAGGTCATTTCAGAGAGAGAGTGTTCCTATTGGCTGTGCTCTGGCATGCACCTCCCTGCCTCCTTTCTTACACCCCTACACCCTACAACCCTCTGACCCACCTTCCTCCCTACTTCCAGACACAGTTGTCTACGTCCACCTCCATAAAACCTTATTTTCATCTCTTTTTATCCATTCACCTCTTTACCTGCCGTGTTCCCTCTCTCCTCACCTCCCTTCCCTCTAACTCACTCCCCTGCCGAAATCAATCACCAAGGACATTCCTTTTGCTTTCCTCTCATTTCCCCTCAGTATCTCTCACTCCTCCTCCTTTCTTTATGCAACTATTTGATTCCATCCATATTTTTCCTTTATATCCTCTGCATAATAACCTCTCACTCCCGGCTGCATCCCTCTTCCTAACTTATGGATGCTGTCGATAATACTGGCGGTGTATCAACTCGTCATATGGCATGTAATTAACCAAGCGCAGCAGGTCAGCGTATAATGTATAATGCAATCAGCTGTCTTTGGTGTTTAATGCTTATCCAGGTAATGGAAGAGTTGTCGCTCAGCAGCAATCAATTAGAATATCCAATTTGATTGCATTTCTTTTCAGATGTCATTCACCATCAAAAGTTAGAGTACAAGAGCGGTGGTCCACTTATTAAGGAAAAAACTTATTATACTCGGTTGTGCAACTTGAAAAGTGGCATAAATAGTTGTGTAACAAATGCAAAAGAGGGCTAGAGAGAGAGAAGCTCAAACCCAGTTTTCTTTCTCACCTCAGCACAGCTGACCAATCACGGCGTAAAGAGGGTGTGAGTGTTGGATTGTCGATTACAGAAAGTTACAGAAATGGCAGCTTAACACACATTCTATAGGCCTCCGTCAGTCAGGGTGTGACCATGGTTGGCGCATCCTACGGATCTGGCTGTCCGGTACAGCGTCTATTGTGACTGAAAAGCCCTATGCGAGAGTGGCAGTCTCAATCACAGGAGGTCGCATCTGTGTGTGGTTTCTGGTCTGCCTGCGTTGCCTCTTGTCTGCCGCTGCGTCCTTCAGTTTTTGCTCCCCTGTCATGAGGTGTTGGTGCGAGGTGCTTCTCCACCTTGTGCGGTCAACAGCAAGAGCCTCCCAGGACTTGGTGTCGAGGTCTAGGGCCTTCATGTCTCGCTTGCAGACATCTTTGAAGCGCAGGTGGGGGGGCGTCCTGTTGTTCTGCTCCCAGTTGCCAGTTCTCCATAGAAGAGATCTTTGGGGATGCAGCCATCCTCCAATGCGACAGACGTGGAGCTGAGTGTGCATGCTGGTGAGGCCGGCGCGGGTCAGAACCTCGGTGTTGCTTGTTTTGTCTTGCCAGGATATGCCCAGGATCCGGCGGAGGCTTCTTAGATGGACGGAGTCGAGTCGTCTCTCCTGTCTGCTGTAGGTTGTCCGTGTTTCGCTGCCGTACAGCAGTGGACTGACGACGCAGGCGTTGTATACTGCCATCTTGGTTTTAACTGTTAGCTTGGTGTTTTCCCACACTCGTTTGGAGAGGCGGGCGATCGTTGTTGCTGCCTTCTCAACCCTCATGTCGATTTCCGTGTCCAGGGAAAGGTAATATATATATATATATGGAGGTAAATATTTATTCCCTTTGTTAACACCTTATTCTGAAAACCGGACGTAGTCACACGTGTATCAATAGATGTGATCCCAATCTGGCATTTAGCACCTTTAAGGACATCCTGACTGTCACCTTGTTAACTGAAGTGATCTCTCATTCATTTTCACAGCATCATGGTCATTCATTTGCACATTTTGTTTTGATCCAATCAATCATAGGTAGCTTCTGAACCCCTATCTCATTTATATAATCAGCATCATAAAATGCTTAAAGTACAAAGCAGCAAACTCATAGGAAGGAGTTTAGAGTGGATGGACAGCTATACAAAGTGAGTAACTTTGAAAATGCATAAACAACTTGCTTTTGTTTTTTTGTATGTGGACTTGAGGCTACTGCCACTAGAGACTTTGTTGATGGTTGTGGGGAATACTTTAATTTACTCTGCGCCATGCCTGTCAACCTAACTGTAATGGAAATAGGATTATGATATTAATTATATGAATGAAATCCCGCAGAAACCAATTGTGACTGTGGTAATACTTGACGTCAAAAATACAAAAATACCAGGGTTTCTTTTCCAGGGACACAGTTGCAGGTCTCAACAGAGCTATACGAGACACCCCCTGCCAACAACCATCAGCACCTCCTGCCCTTTTTTATTTGCTGGGAGAGGAGAAGGAGGAGGAGGGGAAATATCACAATAACTGAGAACACCATCATCACCCTGCAGGAGGGAGGCAGGGCAATGATGGCGAAAGAGAGGAGACAGAGAGGGAGAGGAAGATGAAAGGGAGAAAATGAGAGCGAGAGAGAGGAATGGAGAAAGAGGAAAGTGCGAGTAAGAGCCAAAATGTGAAAGCAGGCTTTTACCTGATGGGGAGTGACAGCTATCAAAAATGTGTGAGTGTGCAGGCGAGCATGTGTGAGTGGCGTATAACGTGCCATTAACGAGATTTGTTCTGCACCGCGTAGAAAGCCACATACTGTACCACACACACACATTAGAGTGTGTGATTGTATTCCCGTACAGATGGTGGATGTCACACGGTGTCATTCCTCCACTGTTATTGTATTTTGATGTAGGATTCCCCCCCCCCCCCCCCTGGTTACAGAAAATGGTTTAAATTACTTAAAGAGCTCGAGGTGTGTTTGGAGGCTTCACGCTGCATATGTCGTTCTGAAAATCAGATAAATAAATTAGGCTTTATGAGTTTCTTGGAGATTTTGGACTCACAGTGTCTAAATCTTGCTTCAGAGAATTCATTAGTATTGGATAAAGTGGGATTGGGGAAAGTAAATGACTCACAGTCTGGATGTTGTTTCAGATACTTCTCCATCCCGCCAAGAAAATATGAATACATCTACAGTACTGGATTTCCACTCAGAGAATTCTGAGCTAAAAAAAAGCTTTTTGAGGTTTAATTTTAGTTCTCAGCCACAGCTTCATGTCTGCCCCATATAGACATCAGTCATCAGAAAAAAGCGGTTCTACTTTGGACATTGTTGTAATAATACAGCACATAGACAATTGTGGTAATCGTGTGGGGGTATTTCCCCACCTTTGGAAGACCAGCACCAGAGATAAATGGGTTTAAAGGAAACACCGGATCCAGTTTTCCAATGTTTGAAACATGCTTAACAAAGTAGCTTCCCTGGAGACAGTTGAGAAGACATTTTTTGGCAGTTGATAGTGTCGAGAGGAAAGTGGGGAGGCAGGGTGGTGCCAAGTTCCACACACACACATAGCTCCGGGGTATGACTGGTGGATTGCTCTGAGCTGGGACAGTGGCAGCAGGTGTCTGCTGGCCGGAGCCACCTGCCACCCACCACCCCCCTTTACTGGCAGACACAGTGTCACAGTGGCCATGTGTGTGCCGTGTAAAAGATCCAGGGGATTATGGATAGTTGCTACTGTACTTAGGACTCATCTCTCCCCTGTCTCCACGACAACACCCCAGGGCACCTGCCACCAAGATTTGCCAGCTGCTGCAAACACGCATCTGCTACAAGGAGATGGAAACGGGGGGACAATCGTTTTGCAAGCCGAAGCCCCCATCGTGCCCGGTAGCAGCCATTTAAAATGATCAAAGTGTAGTGAATTTCCCTCAGACAGCACTATTCTGATTTATTATGCAGGACGCCTGGATAAGGTCCTTCATAGAAATAGGTAAGCGCCCCAGTCCAGCTGTCTCTGCAAGATGGTGAACTGTGACACAGTCTGCATGACCATCTGCCTCACTTTGATATGCATTTGAATTCATTCTCCATTAATACCTACGAGGGCCCATCTTTGCTGTAATTGCAGTCACAACACCTGGTTTTGCAAGTACTCTTAAGATTTTTGCCAGCAACAGCTCTGGGGATATTATGGTATTTATTCATTAGTTACTTAAGCATACACTGCCTGAACGCTGTTTTTCTTCCCCAGTTATCATTTTGCTTTCTAAAGGAGAGTAAACAAAAAGGAACAGCATCTTCCAAGGGCAGGATAGATGGTTACGCAATTTACTCTTTACTGTGGTATGTAAGGAGATTAATGACAGAATAATTTATATTTAAGGGCAGAAAGGTGAATTTTTCTTGCTATTTTCACAGGTTAAACATCTTCCTTTGTGACCTGCCTGTGCAGATGCACCGTGTGAAGCCTTCACATATTACAAATGTACATACAAATACTGGCATGGCCATTGAAAGACCCCAGCAGACATGAAATATGCATTATTGTGCAAAGGTTTGTGCACTTCACTAAAATTGACACATTTAGAGACACCATTCCCACTGGGGGACACTATGTTAAAAATGTATGAACGAGCAGCGCTACAAAAGTGTCCATTAAAAGGCATATGACCTTCTCTCAAGCGACAAGTTTATGTCACTGGCAGAGATGAAGCATGATGCTCTGAGAGGTTCAACAGAAAAGACAGCAGCAGGGCACCACAAGCGCAGGCGACAACCTCCAGGGTCTGAGCAGTGAAGCCAATGCTGAAGTGCCTTAAACCTGTATTCTTTCTAACAGCCAGCAGGGGGCGACTCCTCTGGTTGCAAAAAGAAGTCTGATTGTATAGAAGTCTATGAGAAAATGAGCCTACTTCTCACTTGATTTATTACCTCAGTAAACATTATAAACATTAGTTTATGGTCTCAATCGCTAGTTTCAAGTCTTCTTCAATACAGCATGATGTTCATTTAGTAAATTATGGTCCCATTTAGAGTCAAATAGACCATAAAGCAGGGGATGCTTTAGGGCGGGGCTACCTTCTGATTGACAGGTTGCTACCACGGCGTTGTCCGGTCTGGGAGTTGTCTGTGTTTTTGTCTTATGATTTTAACCCTTTCACAGTGTGTTTTCAGTTCATGAAAGTTAATTGTAACATTTTGGTTGCCTAAAAATGTCTTATTCAGCGTTCGGTTTTCCTTAGCTCCACCCTCTTCTGTCACTTCTGGTTGCAAAAAACCAAGATGGACAAACTTGAGGCTTCAAAAAGGCAGTCCACAAACCAATGGGTGACATCACGGTGACTACTTCCACTTCTTAAATACAGTCTATGCACAAGCCTCTCACTCAAAATGTATATTACAGACAATGAAATACGCAGACAGTAATTCAGATGGCACAGCACCTGAGCTGTGTATTGACAAGAATCTAGCAATACGATACGTACCATAATATTAATAATAATTAAATATATTGCGATATACTGTGATACTATAAGCAAGGCGGTATATTGCGATTTTTTAAATCTTATTTTAGAAAAACTCATAGCATAAAGAACACAACTGAAATACACCATTTTAGAATTGACGAAAATAACACATTTGTACTGTGTACAGAAAACTGCATGGTCATATCAACATGGGAGTGGGCAAATATGCTGCTTTATGCAAATATATGTATACATTTATTATTGGAAATCAATTAACAACACAAAACAATGACAATGATCCAGAAACCCTCACAGGTACTGCATTTAACATAAAAAATATGCTCAAATCATAACATGGCAAATTGCAGCCCAACAGGCAACAACAGCTGTCAGTGTGTCAGTGTGCTGACTTGACTATGACTTGCCCCAAACTGCATGTGATTATCATAAAGTGAGCATGTCTGTAAAGGGGAGACTCGTTGGTACCCATTGAACCCATTTTCATTCACATATTTTGAGGTCAGAGGTCAAGGGACCCCTTTGAAAAGGGCAATGCCAGTTTTTCTTTACCAAACCAAAGCACTATTTAGAGTCCTTCCTGACAAACTAGCATGACATGATTGGTACCAATGGATTCCTCAGGTTTTCCAGTTTCATATGTGAATCGATATAGTATCAAAACGAAGGTCGGATGCAAAGTCAGATACAAAATTCGCTGTTTGACAGCGCTCTGCCTCTCTGGTTATTAAAAACATTGATGAAATAATCTAATAGTAGTAAGAAGTCTTTGGGCTGACGTCATCAAGCACATGACCATCAGCCGGTGTACATTTTTCTCCAGGTGCCTTCATATTGACCACAGTCAGCCGTACTGAGCCAGCTGTTTACCTTCGACCTTCAGGACTCTCCTCTCTCCCCCGACAGTCGCTCCCAGAGCACTTTGATCATGTGCCAACCTGCCATTTGCCAAGCTGCCAAGCATACCGCCGGAGGCCCACCATCACCGCCTGCCCTTGGGTCATGGAGTGATGCAGAGACACAAGCCCCTGACGGGTGTCCTGTTACTGGGGTGAATTCATGAGGACAGCTTGGAGACTCAGTGGAGCTCCGGTCCATTAATAAAGTCCCAAGTCAGGGTTGCATCTGGGCCATCAGTATCGCATAATCAGTACCTCGCCGCCATGGTCCTTGAAACACAACGAAAAACAAGACAAACTCGCGAACTTGAAATAACACAAGATGCAGTAACTTTAACACACATACACGTGTGATCGTCTCTCTCTCCGTAGCTGTCTCATTCTGACGAGACCCCCCACTGGGACTGGGTTGAAGGGTGGAGGAGAGGCAGAGGACAGAACATTGATGGTGAGATGACATCATGATGGAGGAGGAGATGAAGCCAGAGGGCACACAGATATTGACAGCTGCTGATCTCTCATGAAACAGCCGAGGCAGACTTATCTGGCAAAGTTTCAACAGTGAGGAAAAGTAAAAGTTTCTAGCGAGCATTCAGGGACGCATTTTACCTTTAGGAACTTCACATCGTCTCTGCGATATCACCCCCAAACTCTGCTGACTGGCTTGAAGCACACAGCATATGTTGCCTAGCAACCGCAGCTTATTTAACACTGAGAGTCAGCGGCTTCAGTGGCACAACAGTTTTAGACGGGGAGCTCTGGAAACAGTGCTTACTTAGGGACACAAATAACAAGTAAGGCAATTAGGGCAGACACGCTGGCAGCTCCGGCACTCTGGACTAATGCTACAAGCTGCTGTTTAATGTTTTATCAGAACTCCAATTGCTTTTATCCACTTTTTAATTTCAACTGGCTATAGGAGGAATTTATCATGCTGTGGTGAATATAAGCCAGGAGAGGATTGTGCTGAGAAAGCAACACCACGTAGTTTCTCATCTTACATTTAATTCGGAATACATTTAGTTTTTCCAAACATATTTTAAATTAGACCTTTGATGCTTTGTGCTTGTATAAAATATTCTTTATAAATGGCATTTCTCAAGTGACCAAAAAATACCTGCAGCATTTTAGACCAAAACATTTACAAACTGCCCAAAGTATCCAATGAGCAAATCAAATTTACACATAAAAGTTGTAAAAGTTGACGCGATAATTACGCAAATTCGTCTTAACGCAACTAATTTCGTTAACGCATTAACGCAACTGGTATCATATGAAACTAGAAAAACCTAAGGAATCTATTGGTACCGACCATGTCATACTAGCTTGTCACAAAGGAGGCTAAATAACGCTCCAAAGATATGCTAAATTTTGTGGAGGAGAAACTGTCATGGTAATTTTCAAAGGTGTCCCTTGACCTCTGACCTCAAGATATGTGAATGAAAATGGGTTCTATGGGTACCCACGAGTCTCCCCTTTACAGACATGCCCACTTCATGATAATCACATGCAGTTTGGGGCTAATCATAGTCAACGATGTTATGATTTGCACATATTTTTTATGCTAAATGCAGTACCTGAGAGGGTTTCTGTTCATTGTTTTATGTTGTTAATTGATTTCCAATAATAAATATATACATACATTTGCATGAAGCAAGCATATTTGTCCATGTTAATAAGAGTATTAAATACTTGACAAATCTCCCTTTAAGGTACATTTTGAACCATTAAAAAATGTGCGATTAATTTGCGATTAATCACAATTAACTATGTAAAATCATGCGATTATTTGCGATTAAATATTTTAATCAAATGACAGCCATAGTAAATACTTGTTTTATACATTTTTAAACAACTAAAACAGCAAGGATTACTGCAACATTACTTATTTTCACAATAAAAAAACTAAAGTAAAGGAAAAAAGTAGAAGTCAGCTTGTCAAGTTGAACTATGAGTGTGACAAGAAGGTAAAAAACAGTTTGGCTTCCCTCCCATTCTCCCTGAACCTGAATCTTCTAGGAATTCCACAACCTTTTCAATTTATTGAATTATTTCTCTTCAAACACAGATCATTCATCTTTGACTTTCTCACTGCGAGTGCTGTTTGCTTTGTTACACTTCCAACATTTTAACAAAGTGGAACGAGTGAGCTTAAGGCTGAGCAGTTCAAATTCAAACAGCGACCCAATATGGAAAAAAAACATGCACACTGTGGTAGAGTTTTGTTTGCCTTAAATGATCCCATCCCTCTGTTCACAGTGTTGAAATGCTCTGCTCAGACACACACGGCAGTGTAATTAGCTTCTGTCTGATTACTACAAAGGTCCAACAGATGGAAAGACTGCAGAGAATATGTGATTTTGCGATTATAGCTAACAAACACAGAGCACGTAGTGGCAGACTGGCATCCAACAGATGCATGGCAACACACACGCGGCTCAAAGTCAACAGTCAAGCAGAAGAAGCCAGATGCTGTCTTATTAAAGCCCCACACTGTACAACACAGGCACTCCAGCTCTCCCTCTTTCTCCATCCGGCTCTCTGCTCTCCCTCCACATCAGTACAGGCCAGCTAATATCAAACAGTGAAAACAATAGCACTTTGAAACAACAGACATGTGCAATATGAATCATCTCCGCAGCTCTCTTCTCACACACATACACACACACCCTGAGGATGGGAGATCTGTGTGGCTGCTTGGACGACCTTGAATTGGTTTCATGTCATGTCGGTGCATAATGAGAGCTACTGATGCTGCTTCATGCCTTCAGGGAGGGATGGAGGGATGGATGGGGAGAAGCTGAACACTGAGCGGTGGCTGCTCTGACTTTCCGTACTGATGTGACGGGAGGGTGATGACAGCTGACATGAAGGAAGTTTTTTTAAAAGGCTAATAAAGACGGAAACTGGAACAGGGAAAATGACAGATGCAAAGAGAAGAGGTGTGGGAATAAACAAAACAAAGTGAGGAAAAGAGACGGGGCAATAAAGGGGATGATCAAAACATCTGTTCCAGGAAAGAGTCACACAGGGACAGACGGAAAGAAGTGGGAGGAATAGGTAAGGATGGAGTATTTTTGCTATCCAAATGGAAACCAAAATATGGAAGTATAACAGCTTTTAAAACCAAATATTTGCTCTGCATAATTGTGCATCTCATTATGCCAGGAACATTCCGTAAGCCTCACTTCCTGTCTCAATCTGATTAGCTGGGAAATTAATTTAAAGTGACAATTTTGTCTCTTCCTGAGAGAGGATGCATAAAGAACTACAGCCCATTGAATTCTCATTTGGGGAGCACTTTGAATAACCATAATAGTTTTTTCCATAAAACAAATAGTGATCATTAAACTCATTTAAAAGAGAAACATTGGAGGTGGTTAAGAGCAGTAGAGTACAACAAAAACACCTTTTACATTTTCTTAAACAGCTGACATGTGTTTGCCATAAACTCTTTTCAAAGCGAAACGGCTCAGACGTCTGAAAAGAGAGGAATGCTCCGCTGCGAGTGCATTCAGCACCAAGGACAGAGGCAGAGGCAGCGTAGAGAAAAACAACAAACTGGCTGCAGTGAGCCATTCAGCCTGACAAGAGTTTACATCAAAATACCACAGCCAGTCATAACGGAGGCAGCTGCTCCTACTCAGCACTGACAGCACATCCCTGACACGCCACACTTAAACCTGAACAATGTCGGTTCAGCCAGCAGTTCTCTACCACTTGTAGTAAAGAGTGGACTCTACTGAGTGCTTTCTGATGTGTAGCATTGAAAGATAATCCAGGCGGGACTTTTGTTGTTTGTTATCTTCCCCTGTGTCACTTTAGAGTAAACTTATCTAACAAAACAAAGATGTCTTTCTCCTCCATTCATAAATCAAATAACGTGACAGGTTGATTTTTCATAATCATCCTCCTCCTATTTCCTACATCCTCTCAGCGATGCAATTTGTTTTCTTTTTTTTTTTACTTCTGGTTTTGCACAATATTTGTTAGGCACCAGTTTAAAACCTGAGTGCTTTACACAACAAACTTTGGGTATTATCCAAATGCTGTTATGTACTGTGTACTAGGGTTGGGCGATATGTTAACATTTTCCAACCGACCGCAATCACCCCAACGACAAGCAACTGCCGATGTATTTGAACAATACTACCAATCTTACCTTTAATGTGAAAATTTAGTTTTACTGACACATTACAGTCCATTGTCTACTCTTCTTCAATTAAACAAAAAATAAAGCAATAAAGCAAAAAGCTGTCCGACACCATTTGAACAAGAGTCAGATGGCGTCAGATGGCGTCAGATGGCGTCAGATGAAGGACGCCTCCGCTCGCATCCTCCAAACGAAGAAACAGGTGGGGATAACAATGTTATTAAATGATCAGGGTGCACAACTTCACATGCAGTTTTTGGTGTAGTTCTCAAATATGATTTATGAATCGAACGCCAATCGAATTGACAGCAACCAGACTCATCGGAAATCAGTGCAACAAGAACGTACATAACATGGCCCAACTCCAACTGCCAGTTCCTATTCGCACATGATTTGAACTGAGCCTTAGAGGTTAATTATTTGAATTCTCGAGGAGGCAAACCATTAAATTAGCCAAACAAAATGACGAAAATCGCCCTAAAAAAAACAGCAAACGGCAATGGACTCAGCCAATCGCCGATACGTTCATCCAATTGTCGAACTCTACTGTGTACTACTACTAACCTCCTAAAAGCCATGGCTAGGGAGCATTACCAGGTACTACAAATACAATAGTCACCATTTGCACGGCAGGTAACCTGCCGTGCAAATGGTGACGCAACCCTCACCTCATACGACTAAAAGCATCACCAGACAGAAGACAAGCAAGTTGAAATCACACACATTCCTACAACCCATTTAAGAGTCCACAACACTTCCATGTCAGACAAGCCATGCAGTGATAGTACATCAATAACTCAATGTTTCCCCCGTCTGTACACTGTAATAAATGATGAGCCTGTCTCTGGATGGGAGCCGTCTCAACATATTGCTTCAGATATGAATATGAGCTCACAGTTCATTCAATTACCAGTCCCCGTCTAAACACACTCACAAGAGCCGCCGCTGTGTCGGCCTTGAGTTATTTGCTCGGATGATACGTATCGAGCCAAATTCAATTACATGCACTCACAACAAATGTTGCTTCGGCGATGATGGTGATATAGTCGCTGACAAAAACAGGGATTAGGTTCACAGGCAAACATGGGAGTCCATTTCAGGTCAATAAATCTGCTGTTTGACGAACATCATCCACTGTGTTCATTATTAAAGCTGGAGTTCAGAGGAATGATTTCAATGGCAATGTCGTTCAGGATGTAGAGCTGCTACAGTGTACTGATATGGTCAGATATTAAGGGTGGGAATCACCAGAGGTCCCGCGATATGATATTATCCTGATGCTTAAGTCATGATACGATCTTTTTGAGAATTGCGATAACATATATTGCAATATCTAGCATTTTTCAACTGCAAATTATGCAGTTCGTCAACATCTGTTTTATCTAGGGCTGTCGCAATAACCACAATATCGCAATACGTCACAACCTCTATGTTCACATTGCAATGGGAGCAACGCGTAGTTATACTGTGTTACAAATGCCCTCAGCGCGACTTCATTTCATTTGTTTTAAATCATCTTTGTCCATTAAAAAGCAACAATATATCATAGCCTAACAATACAGCTTATTTATCAAGCGCTAAAATCTGGATAAATTAAGTAATTTGCACAAAAAAAGGCGCTGTTGAGCCAATAATAACCACCACAGGGGAAATTCCTTCACTGCAAAAGCCCCTAGTTTTATCTAACAAGATACAGTTTTCAATCTGTTCATCTCAGAGTTTTCAGTCACATATTTTGAGGTCAGAGGTCATGTATCAGTATCTTCACTCTAGCTTTAAGACTGAGCCCGCTCCAACCTCTGAAAGACAGAATAAAGTTGGATTGTTAAGAGTTAATAGTTTATTTAAAAGTTCAATACTTGATGTCCGTGTATCGATAAAATATTGGCAAGCAAAATATTGCAATACAATGCTGTATGGATTTCCCCCGCCCCACTCCTACCAAATATAATCACATATATACACACATGACTGAAAGGCTTATTCAGTATCAACACATAAATGAACATTCACACCATGATGTATTAAGTATTAAATAAAGAATATACCAACCACTCCATTATCTCAGGCATCGTTTTCCTTTTTCTATTTGTCATGAAAGACGGGGGATACCGCCTACTCTGATCACCTAAAAACAGAAGTTTAAATTAGCCGGTGACTCAGTGAGCCTCTGCGATCCCTCGGTGGTTTTGCTGGCAGTCCTGCGCGGAGCTGCTGGCAATGAGACAAGTCTCATTATGTGGAAAATCACACTGGCCCCGGCCGATGTCATGCCAGGCAATAAGACAGTCCGCGTCGTCTTTCAATGCAATTTAAACGTCTACGAGGCAATTGGAAACAACGGTGGCACTTCAGAGATCACGACCAGGGTAGAGCAAATTGGACAGTTGGCTTTTCAAGTCTGTATCGAATGCTCTGTAAAGTTTTAATGTGGAGGGGAGAGGAGGGGAGAGGCACTTCAGAAAAATGCACACATTCTTGACCACACACTAATAATCTCCTCCTGCAGACATAAATACATGAGCATAAAAACTACACACACACACACACACACACACACACACTTTTCTGTTCATTAAAATATTCCTTCCATTAATTAGCCATCCATCTTGATATCCCTTTTTATCTGCTGGGTGGTAAAGCAGCTATTATGAGTGAAATTGCCAGTCATTAAAAACCAAGAGCAAACTTTATACCCGCACGTAAGGCAAACGAAAAAAAAACATCATTAGAGGAAGCGGCCTTCCTGCAAATAGAGCCGGCTTCCACTAGCTCGCCGACCCAAAATTGTACCCTGACCAAGATCAGAACGGCAAAAAAAAACAGAGGAGCCGCCGGCGCCTAAATGATTCATCAGCTGTGAAATATTAAGGAGCTGTAAATCAGGGTGGAGAGGCGAGGGAGGAGTAAACCTGTAACTTAAACTGAGCTGACGAGCCCTCGGCTAATTAAGAGGGAGAGAGAGAGAGAGGAGAGGAAAGAGGCAGAGACAGAGAGAGAGAGAGAGAGAGAGAGAGAGAGACTGACCGACAGAAGGAGAGAATATGAGGAGGAGAAAGCAAGAAAGAAGAAGTTGGCACATACGTGAAGGATAATGAGGTGCAGATAATAAGGAGCAGCAGCGACAAAGAAAAAAAGGCTAAAGAGAAAATGAAGGCAAAGAGATGATGCACTGAAAAACTAAACACTGAACAGGAAGTGTCCGTGTCACACCAATACCCTCATATATTTCTGTCATGTACATCAGCATGGTCTTAATGTGATTTGTTAATGAGAATAATATTTTTTACAGTATATTTTCTTGTATGTTGCGATTACCTGACTGATAAAGACCCAATGAAAACCACATGGGATTGTTTTTACAGCAAAACTGGTTTTCACGCATCTCTAGTGCTATGACATCTCATCCCTGGGTTCACTTTGCTTAGTTGTTTTTGCTGCGACTGGAGGTAAGGATGCACAGATTGAAAAATTCTGGGCTGATACCGATGTTTAAAATTACAATTTGGCCGATAGTCGATTTGTTTATGTTGTTTTTGCTGTTATTTATTCCCCTTTTGTGCCAAGGAAACAAAGACCTCTTCATTAACTATAAAAAAATAACTGAACTATTTTAAAGTTATTCAGCATTTCATTACACTGTCTTACCTTACCTTTAATATAACCTTCATTCACATGAAAAATAAATATATATCTTTTTAATAACTGCTTCAAAAGCCTTTTCAGCTGCTATACAACTACCTACCTCGAAGAGAAGACTTAAGACTTAATGAGAACTTGCTAATATATTAACGGCCATCCAAGTATATTTTGGTGACCCAAAACGAAGCCATTCACGCTCGATTAACTAGTTGACTATTAGCGGCAGAACGCCACCAGGGAGTGTATGGAGAGCTCCGCTCTGCCGGAGCAGCCTCGGGCCTCGCTGCCTCAGCTGTCCTGGCCGGACAGACCCACGGCAGAGCCGCGGGACAACGATGTGGCGGCCCCGACATGCTGCTGCACTCTGCTCACCCGGGACAGGGTAATGTACTGGGCGCTGAGTCACCCCTCGTTGGACTGACGGGCTTCTACGCACACATGAGGTCCGTTCCCATCCAGACCGCAGTTTTTCTTGTAAGCCGTTGTTTTACTGCTTAGTTTTTCATTGAACATAACGTTTTTGTCACTGATCTTTCTCCGAGACAGTGTAATACTCCCACACGGACAACTTTTTCTGTCATTTTATCTGTAACCAAACCACACGTACGCACAGCACATGGCACTCGCCACCCCCCGCTATGCAAGAGTCGTGTCCAGCCAGCGGCTTCTTCTCTGAATCAGCAGCTGGTTACTGTTGTCTGAGACCACCCGCAAATAAACAACACAACATTTAGCCGGCGTAAAATTGATGCAACACAACAGATAAACATCAGCCACTGACATCGCCGATAGGCCGATGGCAGTCAACAAGGCGAATATCGATGTTCAGCCGATAAAATCGGTGTGACCCTAACTGGAAGCATAAAACATCTCTTTCTGTGGGAGAGTCCTACAAGACAGTTGGTGTTTGGTATAGGAAATGTAAGAGCTCTCTTGAACTTGAGCTCTCAATTATATCATCTGGCAAGAGCAAGCAGGAATAACTAAATCAATTAATAATTAAGTGTCAAGGATTGCTCTTAATTGCACTATAAAAGCTTGTTAAAATTTCGAAATTGAGTCACCCACCATTCCTGCCGCACTCTCTCTCTCTCTCCCACCCACACACCTTCCCTGGCTCCACAGAGGTCAGAGCCACAGCTTTGGTTTAACAAGGATGGAGAGCACCTACAGGAGAGTGTGCCAATAGCCAGTTACAGCCAATAGAGTCTTGAAGCAATCCAGCTAAATCAACAACCACAACCCACCAGATCCAGAGGAAACAGACAGCTGAAAAGCCACTAACTGGGTGGGACACAGGATCTATGGGATAAAAAAAAAAAGAGCTGGCAACTTATCCGGGACTATAGCTCATCTCTGATGATTAGATCACATGGAGAAGAGAGAGGACAGAAGAGAAGCCTCAAGCCACGCAGTCTTCAGTACTGACCACACCAGTTCATCAGAGCAGCTCTATTGAGCACAGAGCCCATGGTGGGACATGGGCCTTTTACTGCTGTGACACATCACTTTCTCTATCCTCCCCCTCCAGTCACAAACTCTGTCAAACCCAAGGCTAGATCTGCTCAAGGGCCATCAGAGCCATAGTCCATCCAACATCTCTTTGTCTGTGGCACCGGTGAAGAGATGAGCCCTTTCAATTCATTCTTGTTATTTTACTGGATGCACCGACACTTCATCGGATACCAGGCAGATACAGACTCAAATAGCTGGATCGGGTATCGGTAACAATAGGGCCGATCTGTTCAATTAAATTCTATGTTTATATACAATATACATTATATACTGGCATTTTAATTCCTGTTAAAGTTTTGAGCAATTTGTTGAATTGTAATTCCTGATCATTTTTTTTAAAAAAATTACCAAATTGCTGGAGTACGATTTATTATTTTAATAATAAAGAACAATTCAATAAATGTATGCATCTATTTGTTATATTTTATTTTACAAAGTTAGGATAGCAATGTTTAAGTCAAGTTGATGTTGCCTTACTGTCACTTCCACACAGTGAGGCATACAGCTTATTAATTAAACACTTGTATCGGATCGGTACTCGGCATCGACCGATACCCAAAGCCCAGGTATCGCTATCCTTATCGGGACAGAAAAAGTCGGATCGGTGCATCCCCCTAGCTGGATCATGATCCATGATTAGTCTTATAATACACCAGTACAGATCAGGTTAGAAACATACTGGTCTGCACCACTGTCTATCCCACTATTACTTATATCGATGTGTGGTTTGGGAAACATTTGCCCCGTTTATGTCTCACAGATATAATTTGGTTTTATGGTCAATATTCAACAGATTGTCCTCTGATAGAAAAGGTGGGGGAGCAGGTCGTCCACCAATCGGAAGGTCGGCGGTTTGATCCCCGGCTGCTCCGGTCACATGTCGATGTGTCGTTGAGCAAGACACTTAACCCCAAATTGCTCCCGAAGGCATAGCCATCGCTGTGTGAATGAATATTTAGATTAGATCCTGATGGGCAAAGTTGGCACCTTGCATGACAGCCTCTGCAATCAGTGTATGAATATGTGTGTGAATGGGTGAATGCTGACATGTAGTGAAAAGCGCTTCGAGTGGTCGGAAAAATAGAAAAGTGCTTTATAAATGCAAATCCATTTACCATTTAGGCTACATTTATTTATTGCTGAATGCCTACATTGAGATGCAAATGAACATGTTTATTCCCGTATTAGATACTGATTAAACTCTCATGACAAGTAGAATCAATCATAATTGGACCCAGTTTTAATACTGAAAAACTTATATCCTCAAAAAATGAAAATTTTTCCAACAACTACCATATGTGTGTCTTTTCTAAGCTGTCCAACAATTAATCAGTTCTTCTGCATTGTTTGTTGTTTGGCACGGTTATGTGCAATTTGTCATCTAAGAGCTCATGTCGAAACAATAACTTAATGTCTTGCGCATCAGTCTCAGATATGTTAAGCTGCTGACTGACATTAAAATGGATTTAATGAATGATTTGTTCTTTCTGCTGGATGACTTTGAGAGAGCCGGCTCCAATGACTATGAATCACACTTTCCATCACAATGGCATTTTCATTTTCTTAGTGAAGAATAGAGATAGAGTAATGCGTGTTTCTCCTTCTTAAGATGTATTGTTTGTGTCTCTGCGTCTGCATGTCTGCATTTGTCTGTGTCTGTTTAGTCTTTTGTTCATTACCAGTGTATCAGCAAAACATCAACACAGCATCGTAAATGGTCCAAAGATGAGTGTGTTGGCTGGAAAAAAAAACACCCATATTTGGATAATGAGCTGTATCATAAAGAGCTTTCAAAGCACATGTTGTCTGACTATACAGACAGCAGTGGCAGCTACCTCTTTGTACACACCTCAAATCAACATTAATATATTCTACAAAGAGAATATCAACATTTAGAGACGACTGGCCCTGGTATTCAACGGACCTCGTTCAACTAAGACTTGCCATGTGCGCTGAGAAGCAACTTCTGTTCCTGTGTGCTCCGCTCTCATCTTCCTGATGGCCAATTAACAGGGTTTCAGGGTGACAGCCGGGAAAGATGTGACTACATCGTTATTCAACAAGGACAAGATGAGAGATGGAGCAGCAGGCGCTGGGACTCAATGTGACCCAAAGCCTGACTCTCTCTAAACCCATGTCAACCAAATCACTACACACACACACACACACACACACACACACACACACACACACACACACACACACACACCCACGTACACATACTGCGAGAGAGAGAGAGATTTCATCACTAAAATGATAAATACTATTTACCCACTTACCACACAAAGAACACTGTCGCACACTAAGAAACACACATTTAAACCCAAGTATTTACACTCCATCTCTTTTCGACAGATCAGATTTCCTGCCCCTGTTCCAGTCCTTCGCTGCTGTTCCCTCTGGATCTTATTAAAGTCGGTACACAAGTGCAGCAAACATCACAACAGCTGGAGAGGGCCTCAGTGAGAAGCGGGAGGGGTGTGAATTGTGAAACCCGAAAAAATGACTGACACTCTTACTACCTGAAGGAAGAAAAAGTGTTTGCCTACTCACTAAGAGACTGAGTTTTGGGGATAAATCGGGTTATCAACATTCCTCAAGTGTATTTTATTGAACTGTGTCTTAATTAAAAGCTGACTGGTGGAGGAGATGAGTGAAAGCAAGGTTCTTGACCCCATATTTCCTTTAAAGGTCCCATATTATGCTCATTTCAGGATCATACTTGTATTTTGTGTTTCTACTAGAACATGTTGACATGCTATAAAAAAAAACTTTATTTTCCTCATACTGTCGGCCTGAATATGCCTGTATTTACCCTCTGTCTGAAACGCTCTGTTTTAGCGCATTTCGACGGAATTGCGACGAAATTGCAACAGAATTGTGTTGCTAGGCAACAGCTTGGGTCCACGTGTACTTCCTGTCAGCTGATGACATTCACATACACTGCAACCAGGAATAAACTGGGACACATTTAGAATGTTTACGTCTAAATCTGTGTAAAGGGTCTAAATATTGTATATTTGTGACATCACAAATGGACAGAAATCTTGACAGCTTGTTTCAAATGCAGAGTTTCTGAATACGGGCTGTGTGTATTTCCCTGTGATATGATATGATATGATAGTACTAGTTTTTAATATTTATCTAATAATTGATTGAATCCCACCATATCGAAAGACAGACCGGTGATTTGTGAACCAGAAGCAGTAATGTTAACGTATTTAACAGTTTTTCACCAAAATCTTTTGGGAAAAGAAACAAAAATCGCAACGTTAACTTAATGTTACTCCTCGTAGATCGTAAATGTCTGAATATAAAACGAGTCGTTGAAATCGGTTGATAAATGTAGACTTTATAGTGCTTTTTATCCAGAAAAACGTCAGCGCCCCTGTTCACTTTTATGTGTTTATGGGCCAGTCTTGCCTGGTCCAATATGGCACCTAGGTTGACCTACGATCCAGGAGTCAACGCGGCGTCTACTGTATGTGTATATGTCTATGATAGATAACTAGCCAGTGTACCGACAGGCTTCGGTACTTTTGTAGCTCCTCATAGCAGAGCCATCTAAACCACGAGACACTACAATGTGATTTCAGGCCATTTCCGTATGTCCTCCTCCAGGTCAATGATGGCTGATGGATGTGGTTTTGTAAAACCGTCTCTGGTAAAATCCATCTGATCGCCGCAGTGTAGCTGCGTAATAGCACTGCTGGCACTAAACCGACACAATCGCCTTAGAACTAGAAGTGAAAAGCTAGGCGGGGCTACATAAGGCGAATATAACTCCTGAGTCAACACAGACCACTTGATACGTTGGTCTGCTGGTGTCTGATGCTGATTGATTTTGCATCCATGGATTAAAAAAGGTCCAGATTTAGAGCTGGTCCTAGTATCAGTTTGGGGTTATTACAAAGGTATGAACACCACAGCAGGCTGCTGGTGACACACGGATGGACAGACATTTGACTCAGCGACAGACTGGAAGGCTCTGATCCGATCATGTATGTGCATACAGTCCACGTAGAATGTATCTGCATGTCTGTGATAGCATGTGGTGAGTGGGAGGGACATAAACTTGTATGTGTGTGAGACATTACACAAAGCGGAGGAGAGAGAGAGAGAGAAAAGAAAGCAGATGAGACATTAAAACAAACAAGGAGGAGACATTTTGAAAACTTCATGTCAAAGAATGTTATCCCGTTGTCGTGTGATGCCGTCCAGAGTCGTTGATGGATGACAACTGGCACACAAACACACACCCTCTGGGCTGCACTGTGGAGCCATTACGCAGAGATCTATTAGAAAGCTGGCATTAGGAATGAATGGAGTGGCTCAGCATCCTATTAATTAAGCAGGGTGTCTATTGAGCTCTGGTGGCAGCCATATTAAATGCAAGCCTAATGTCATCAATCAGAAAGTCAAACTCGTGTGCGTGTGCGTAACCAACACACCAGCAAAGCATACTGCTCACACATGCCACACAAATACACACTTTGACTGACCTGATTCCCAAACCCAGCTCACAGCCCTGTTCAGCCGAGCCACTTGAGGCAAACTCATTTTAAAGAGTTTGGTCACATACTTTGAGAAGATTCAGTTTATGTGTTTTGGGGGTTTTCTTTCCGTTTCAACACTTAAAGCTGCAGTGGGTAGAAATGGAGTAAATATGATTAAAGTAATATAAAATCTAATATAACACAGTCACTATATCCTGACAGTAGTGCAGGAGACAGGTAATCTGAAAAAAATCACGTGCCTCTGTGTCCTCCGGTGTCCTCTGGAAATCTTTCACAGACTGGAGGAAAACAACTAGTAGCTGATCTGGAGTCTGCCATCTATGAGAGCCGGCTGTCAATCACTCGCGAACTCCGATCAAACGGTCAAACTAGGCAGCGCTGATCAAATATGAATCAATATTCTGCTACTGTAATGCCTATTTCTCGCCTCAAATGTTCTCAGAAACATCTTGTAGTGTACTGTTTAGCTGTAAAATGATAAAGTTTGTGACCCCGCAGCCATGTTGAGACCAGTTGAGGAAATACCAAGCACCGCCCACCAGCCGGAGCACAGCCAATAGGAACGCTCTCTCTCTTTTAAATGACCTGTGATTGGCCAAAGTCTCCCGTCACAGGCTAGATTTTCTAAAGCCTGAAAAGCCATGAGGAGGTGCAGAAGTCTGGTTTTATCTGATTACAATATGCTGCCTACTGCAGGTTTAAAGGGGAACTACGCCCAATTTCAAAATTCATGCATGTTATTCCTATGGTCTAAGACAGAACAAAAAATATCAGTTAACAGCAACATCTCTCTCCCAAATCCAAAAACTAGAGCGCTAAAACTCAATCTTTAGATGTCATGGGTATAAAGTCTGGAGCTGCTCCATAGAAAATGAATGGGAGACTAATTTTATAGACCCACAGAATGTTTGTTTTCTTTTTAATACCCAAATGAGCTTTATTCTATTGTAGTGTTCTCAATTGTGAAATAGAAAATGTTCCCATATACTCATACAGTATATAATAGTGTCATCTAGAACAGCTCTCCCAATTCATTGTCTATGGAGCAGTTCCAGACTTTATATGTATGATATCACAAGTTTGAGTTTTAGCACTCTAGTTTTTTGGCTTTGGGAGAGAGTTGTTCATGTTTAGTCATATTTTTTGGACTCTTTTTGACCATAGGAATGAATTTTGAAAATGGGCGTAGTTCCCCTTTAATCTCATGTCTTCCAGAGCCACTTGCAGCTGTGGCAGCAGTGACGTTAAAACTTAATTCCCGCCCATAAATAAACGCCTCCATAGTGCTACTAGATGTCCACTCCACAGGGTACCTTCAACCAGCGGTGCTACACTTAGGGGTTACGACTCTCTTGGGTGCTTTAGATGGTTTCTGTTGTAGGTAAGAAAACGATTATTCTAATAAATATTTTTTATCATGTCTCGACTTTTCAGCTTTTTTGGCATTAAAAACAGAATAGTTCAAAAGACTGTAGGCCTGCCTCTATGATAATCACCAATTGAACAGGGGAAATCTTTAATCTGGGGTTTACAAATAGGCAATTAGATAGTATGAGATAGTATACCAAATGCTGCTAAGTAATTAGTTCTATATAGCCCCATGTGGCTACAGAATCTGTGCTTGTGCTTGATAATATCTGATTCATGTCAGCAGCTTGTTAAAACGTCCATGCAGGCATTGTAAAAATCCCCTTGTTAGCACTAAGAAATCAATCTAGCAGCCAGTATCTGGCACACATTATCAAGAAGTAGCCATGTAAAAACAGGGCTACAGTGTAAACACATAATTAGTCCAGCCAATACGACTCAGAGCTACAGCTGTGAGTCTGTTCTGGACCCATCCAAACCAGACGGGGCCCCAACATGAGGCCTCTGATTAAGACGGTGAGATTAAACCCTTCTGAATAGGCCCTTATCTCGGCATCCACAATGCAATCTCATTTCCCTCTGCTCCAAGATACATCCGATAACATCATTACCATGGCTGTAACCGTAAATAAAAAACTGTGATTACTGCCGTGCGACGCTGGGCTTTCAGTACAGCGAGCAGACGAGGTGAATTATCCACTGAATTGGCACATCATCTAGTGATTCTATTGACACAACCTATTGCGTTGACCTTTCTGCCAGCGGCTGCTTTGATTGAGGACTGCCGGGCTTCAAAGGGGAAATCTCACTGTGAGAGGCCCATCGGTGGTTGAAATCACATCTTACTTGCTTCTGCTGGAGCAGTTTAGCAGATTTAACCTGGTCATGTAAATGCAAGAGATGGAAGTGGGAACAGTCATATGAGTGGGAAATCAATTTTTAGTCTAATTTGATGTAATGTGAAACCAAAAGTGCAGAAAAAACAACAATCATGCCATAAATCCTCTTAACCACCTTGATTAGAGAAGTGGAAGTGGGAATTATATTGAGTCTGTGCATTTTAATTTAACTGTGGCTGGACTTGCTAGAGAGGGTCCTTAAAGGTCGACTCCATCTGCGTTCATTTCCGGCGTTTTCAAATGGAAACGCCCCTCAGCCATTTGCAATAAGCAGTGACGTAGGTTACCACAGTATGCTAATCAATGTGAATAATGTGAAGGCTAGCACTAGCTTAGTTAATGTTAGCCGTGCTAAGTTTGGAAATAACTGAAAAGGTTAGTTCAGATTTTTTTGAAGTGGGCTTGTTGTATGTATACTCTCGTCTTCTGCGAGGTAAAATTACTGTTTTTGTCAATGGAGCCTGGTGGCTTTGAAGATAGCGATATAACAGCCCCAGTTCCCAGTCGGACAGGGCTGTCTGACGGCGAGGTAGGGCTGCACAATTAATTGAATATTAAAAGCAATCATAATTTTCGCTTCCCACAGTTAAATGAAAATGGTCGACTGCGATATTGACGTTTAAAATGCGCTCATAGAAGACTGTGCTGCACATCAAATCAAGCGCTTCCTAAACTAACAGCCAGCCACCAGGGGGCGATTGAGATGTTTTTGCTTCACTTTTAGAGAGTTGGCATGCCCCTGCGTGCGCAAAAAGAAAAAATCCTGAATGTTGCGGCTGCAGTCCAGAGTAGAAGAGTAATATACTGTATATTACTCGTTTTGCCCATCAAAAAGGAAAATGCACCGAATTCAGTTGAAGAAGAATGTTATTTTAAGTTTCATTTTGATGCAAAGATTTGTACATTAGCAGGAAAGTAGCACAACATGGAAGAGAAAGCAGTGCTCTTTATATTTAAATATTAAAAAGAGCATATATTGAGCATAATAAGAGAATATTCTGTCCCTAAAAATCAATGAATAATCGTGATCTCAATATTGATAAAAATAATGGGGATTATCATTGTGGTCATAATCTTGCCTCCCTAAGGCAAGGTAGAGCGGCTGTAGACGGGAGCAGCAGAAAAACAGATTTTAGCCACCTAAGAAAACGCCATCTTAAAAAAATCAATATCACTTTAACACTTTATTTAGAATATTTACACATATTTTCATATTTCAGCAGCACATTGCTTTGCTTGCATGCCGGTACTCCTGTCTGCTTCTCCAAACTGGGAGCGTGCCGACCGCCATCTAAGTTACTGTATGTAACGTTAATGCACTGACTATAAGGATGTACAGTATATGTACTGTACATGTAGCAGCGTCATCATGCAGAAACCTACGTCAGGTCACGTGGGGAAAACGTTTTTAGAAGGGCTTATATAAGGAACACCACTGGGAAGCTACAGAAGGATGTAAAAGAGAAAATACTTAGTATTCAGGTTACTTTTATTCATGGTTGTGTTGGACAGTGTTTGTATGATTTAGTCTTCAAATGGTGGACAAGACGACAACAACGGAATTAACTTAGAATTAATTATGGCCATGTAAGCATTGGGTAGAATGTAGATAATGAGAGATAATAAGTATAAAGGGAAGGGATAAGAGAGCTTCAGAGGAGGATCAGAGGGCAGATAGATAACCTACTGTCAACAGCAGGAGAGCAATACTGCTCCTTCATTTACAACATCACAGCATCCATTATCATCAATTAAACCGGTGGCCTGGAGCCTCGCACGCACGCACAGCATTCAGTCAATAAATGGATCGTTCCAGGCAAAATAATGAACTAATTGGAAACAGTCAGGGGTTTACATTAGGCGACGAAATTCAGAAGAAATGGGAGAGGAGGGACAAAACAGGAAGAGCTGTGAGAGACGAGGAGGGTGAGGAGGGAAAGGGAGTCACAGTAGAAGAAGAGAAACAGATGCAAGAGTGACAGTAAATATGAGCCACAAAGGTCGAAAAGCCCACTGAGAGAGACACAAGAGGAGGAGAGCAATGAAGAGAGAAAAGGGTGGAGATGAGGAAGTGCAGACGAAAGTATGACAGAGGGGAGTGAGGAAGAAGAGAAACAGCTCAGTATGAAGAACAGGAGGCAGTAATCATTGAGATATCAAGGGGGAAGAAGGGGTGGAAGTCGTGGAAGAATGAGAGGGAGCGATGAGGCTGTAGCGATGACGCAAAGAGTTGAGAAAATAAGACCTGCACTAAAGGTAAAGAGATGAAAGGGAGGAAGGACAGCAAAAACAAAAAGGTACAGGGAGGCCTATCTATGGTCGCAGACTGCTTTTTCATAGATAATAGTTTTCTCTCTACCTAACTACAGATCATGTGCATCCTTATCTCAGATCATTCACCTTTTGTTCTTCAACTACCAAAAAGAAAATGCTCAAGTCATGACATGTCTCATTTCCTCCCCAAAATGTAAATATTTAGCCTCCTTCACGACAAGCTAGTATGACATGGTTGGTACCAATGGATTCCTTATGTTTTTTAGTTTCATTTTCATTAATGATGCCCATATCTTCACTCTAGCTTTAGAACTGAGCCCGCTACAACCTAAAAATTACAAGTTGCGTTAATGCGTTAAAGAAATTAGTGACGTTAAAACGAATTTGCTTTAATGCATTACTATTAGGTATGTCTCGATACCAGAAATCTAGTAGTCAATACCAGTACCAGTGAATTTCCACGATTCTCGACACCAATTCGTGAATCAGTTCTCGTGACATCCCTAGTTACTATAGCGTTAACTTTGACAGCCTTTATAGTGATTATTCCATGATAATTACTTTCATATACAATAATTTTGTCATTTGCAGATCATTATGTGTTTGTGTGTGCAGGTTTAAGTTGTATGTATGGGTGTGTCTTATGCCGGCTGGATGCCTGGGGTTGGGTTAACAGAAGAAAAAAATCCACTATTAGCCACTGAGCAGACTCTGGAACAGTTTGTGTGTTAAACATGCAAACAAGAAAGAAAGTGAGCAAGAACGATTAGGCGAGACCGCAACAGACAGAAAGAGAGAGGGAGAGAGAGCACATGCAAAGGGACATAAATTCAAACCAATTGAATAATGGAGGAGTGTTAATGGTCTTCCTAATTATAACCAGGCCTGCCATTAGCAGATGCTGGCTGACGATCGGGATAAATGCTGGCTGTACAAAGCCTGGAGGGCTGACGGTGGCTTTATGCACACATGCACATGTACACATCCACGTGAAAACAGCCAGGAACATCTGGCTGCTGTCATGCACACATATGCACAGACACACCGTCATACAGCGTCGCCACCTCTGCGAGGGGCTGCCCTCAGCGCTATACAGACGTAGGCAAAATTGTTGGTACTCTTCCGTTAAAGAAAGAAAACCCCACAATGGTCACTGAAATAACTTGAAACTGACAAAAGTAATAATAAATAAAAATTTACTGAAAATTAACTAATGAAAATCAGATGTTGCTTTTGAATTGTGGTTCAACAGAATCATTTTAAAAAACAAACTGATGAAACTGGCCTGGACAAAAATGATGGTAGCCCTAGAAAAGATGTAAAATAATTTGACCATAGGGACATATTAAACTAAGGTGTGTCCTGTAATTAGCATCACAGGTGTCTTCAAACTTGTAATCAGTCAGTCTGCCTATTTAAAGGGTGAAAAGTAGTCACTGTGCTGTTTGGTATCATGGTGTGTACCACACTGAACATGGACCACAGAAAGCTAAGGAGAGAGTTGTCTCAGGAGATCAGAAAGAACATTATAGACCTTCATGTTAAAGGTAAAGGCTACAAGACCATCTCCAAGCAGCTTGACGTTCCTGTGACTACAGTTGCACATATTATTCAGAAGTTTAAGGTCCATGGGACTGTAGCCAACCTCCCTGGACGTGGCCGCAAGAGGAAAATTGATGACAAATTGAAGAGACGGATAATACGAATGGTAACCAAAGAGCCCAGAACAACTTCCAAAGAGATTAGAGGTGAACTCCAAGGTCAAGGTACATCAGTGTCAGATCGCACCATCCGTCGCTGTTTGAGCCAAAGTGGACTTAATGGAAGACGACCGAGGAGGACACCACTGTTGAAAGCAAATCATAAAAAAGCGAGACTGGAATTTGCCAAAATGCATATTGACAAGCCACAAAGCTTCTGGGAGAATGTCCTTTGGACAGATGAGACAAAACTGGAGCTTTTTGGCAAGTCAAATCAGCTCTATGTTTACAGACGCAAAAATGAAGCATACAAAGAAAAGAACACTGTACCTAATGTGAAACATGGAGGAGGCTCGGTTATGTTCTGGGGCTGCTTTGCTGCATCTGGCACAGGGTGTCTTGAATCTGTGCAGGGTACAATGAAATCTCAAGACTATCAAGGCATTCTGGAGCGAAATGTGCTGCCCAGTGTCAGAAAGCTTGGTCTCCGTCGCAGGTCATGGGTCCTCAAACAGGATAATGACCCAAAACACAGCTAAAAACACCCAAGAATGGCTAAGAACAAAACATTGGACTGTTCTGAAGTGGCCTTCTATGAGCCCTGATCTAAATCCTATTGAACATCTGTGGAAGGAGCTGAAACATGCAGTCTGGAGAAGGCACCCTTCAAACCTGAGACAGCTGGAGCAGTTTGCTCACGAGGAGTGGGCCAAAATACCTGTCGACAGGTGCAGAAGTCTCATTGAGAGTTACAGAAATCGCTTGTTTGCAGTGACTGCCTCAAAAGGTTGTGCAACTAAATATTAAGTTAAGAGTACCATCATTTTTGTCCAGGCCAGTTTCATTAGTTTGTTTTTTAAAATGATTCTGTTGAACCAAAATTCAAAAGCAATGTCTCATTTTCATTAGTTAATTTTCAATAAATTTTTATTTATTATTACTTTTCTCAGTTTCAAGTTATTTCAGTGACCTTTGTGGGTTTTTCTTTCTTTAACGGAAGAGTACCAACAATTTTGCCTACGTCTGTATGTGGATATAACTAATTATATAAAAAGGGCACTCCCTCACATCCATCTCTAATTTTGGTTGCATGCACACATGTGAATTCACATCACATGTGACACAGTCCCCAGGGTGCACGGGGTCTCAGGTGCCCTGATCCTAACGTCATTACCACCATGGTGCTTCATCATTACACTGCTTAACCAGACCACACTAGGCCAAGCCAAGGTCAACATGCACACGGTGTACTAGATGTGTGTGCTGTACTCTCTCTGTTTTTGTTAACCTTCTCTGTCTTTTCTTAAAGTAGCACCCTCATACCAAGACGGATTATGAGTCTGGGGACAGCACACAGCAGTAGCACCGACGGTCACATAAACTTCGGTCTCCCTCTCAGAAAGTTTAAGATGTCCTACTCCTTAGCCTTCTGCTGTCACACTGTTTGTCGAGCCAAGGTTGGCAGAGAGCTGGCCTCTGCCAAGATTAGTGAGGGGGAGGAAAAAGCTGGGGAAGTGTTTGATGCGAGGTACTAGAGCACACGGAGGGTTATGACCATTAAACCGAAATACATCCTCAAGTAAATCTGTTTGTAAAGTAGAAATTAAAGTGAGGTAAATCTTCAACTAATTCAAAAATTCTAGAGGAAAGACACATCCTTGACACGGGGTGTTTATTCACCGCTAATGTAATGAGGTGCAGGAGATTAAAGTGCAGGACCAAAGGCTGTGGAAAGTCTTAATTAAAGTCTCAATCCATGGCCTGACCTATCAGATGCACTGATCATTTTTAGTAGACTGCATTAAGGAATGAGGGTGTGATGAAGTGTGTGTGTTCTCCGTGTGAGCTCGCATGAATGCTTGTGTGTGTGAATGTACGTGGTTCTCGTGCACTTTACATATGCACTCAGTGTTACTCAAGCATGCGTTGTGTGCACGTGTGTGATTGCGTATGCTCCGAGTCACCTTGAGGCGTGACATGGCCGACCTCTCACGTGGTCCAGCGGGCAGGGGGATCGATGGAGTGTTTCCCCTCTGATCCCGGAAGCCTGCTGCTTGGCGAGCGAGAGCATGAGAGCTGGACTAGCACACCGCAAGACGTGCTCTCATCAGCTGGAAAATCAGGAGGGCAGGGCACGCACACACACACACACACACACTCACACACACACACACTCACACACACACTCACACAAACACACACACATACACTCACACAGTCACCAGTTCCATAAAACTCCAGGAGCCTGTAGGACGTGTGAGTGCCTCTCCTGTCAACTGTAGAAGCTAAAATAAGGCCATGAAGACCAGTCTCATGAATATATACTGAACATTTTCTCAACTCTTGAAGGACTGAAGGGCTTTTATCAAGAATGAACATGATCAGGAATTTTCATGAATACCTTTAGCCATAAATGTGTATCTCATATACTATCAATAATAGACATTTTGGGACAGTAAACCTTCTGGAAGAATTCTGTACCGCAAACTGGATTTCTTTCAGTTGCTGTTACATTACTTTGTTGTGTCTCCAGACACATTTAACATGCACTCAAGGGGCCCTATCTATCACTCAGCGCAAAGCGGCGCAAACAAAGCGGCACACAGCGCAGCACGACTGTCATTGCTAGTTTCAGACCGACGCAGTTGTCATTTTCACGCCCAGCACAACTTCACGTTGTGTAAGTAGCAAATATAATTGTGCCCATCTGTGCTCCCATTGGCGTGTTGGTCTTAAAATGAGGTATGGTCAGGCACATTGTTAGCGCATTGCTATCTTGAGGCAGCAGAAAGCGATTTCGCCATTGACCGACAAAAACCTGATGCCTGTACTACGAAGCAGGATTCGGGGTTGGCGAGGTAACTTCAGGGTTAACCCTAAGACGATGGTTCCCTTCTTACCGGGGTAGATCGTTACCATGGTAACTTATGTTGAACACCTAACCTGCTCCGGAGCAGGTTACAGTATGTTCCAGATAAGAGATCAACTCGTATAAAAGCACCGCCTACTGACCAATCGGAGCTCGGTGCGCAGATCGTATGATAATATTACACAAATATGAAGAAGTTACAGTCATAATCCAGGCTGAAAGCAACACAGTTTAAACTGACAAATGCAGGAAGGACAGCTGGCTGTGTGCTGTGGCTGTTTACCACTTTGAATTACACTTTTGAATTGCACTTGCGCCATGCACTTTAGACCAAATAGGGCCCAGGAAGTTACTTTGTCTACTGTATGCACTTTCAATTGAATGGTTTGTTTATCATCATCTTCTATTGCTAATATGATCCATTATTCTGTGTTAAATGATTTTAGTGCTCATGGCCTTTAAATCAAATGTGTTTTTCCTTCAAACAGCATGCAAATCACAGCTCATATATAATTTGATTGGATTCATCACCTCTCTTCTATAATCAGATTATAAAAATGACTGTTCCTTGTTATTCATTTCATACTCGAAACACAAACTGTGGTGACGGAGACACTTTTTTTCATCCGCAGCCGCAAAATGATATTTTCCGCAATTATTCACATCCATCCAACTGTGTTGCTTCTGTATTAAAAAATGATATCAGCACATGAATCAACTGTTTGCTGCCTCTGTCTGACAACTGTTATTATCTTTACAGGCATGCTCCTCAAACTCCTGTTTGGCAGCGCAGGGCGGACAGGGAGAGATAATACTGGCCGTACTGCAGTTAAAAAAAAAACTCCTTTGATGGGCTGTCAAGATCTGCTTCAGTAGCGGCGATGTGTTAGCTGCACACTGCAGGGCGTACAAACTCAAAAAGTGCTCTGTTTTGCTTCGTTTTGCTGAGAATCTATGGCAAATTGTGGGTTTGTCATAAAAATGTCCTCAAAAACTTTACGTCAGGCAGAGATTTTATGGCGCCTGTGTTTTACTTCATGGCACACAACTGAGATGAGACCGCTCCATATCTTTTTACTGAGGGTCAAATGCCCTGGGTTCATACAAATGAGATTGGAAGCGAGGAGTCCCTTTTCTAAATATGCTTCCCTAAGTTCCACACATGTTTTTACACTCACAATGTAGAAGGTAAAGATGCAATTTACAACACCAACTCACAGGGCCTTTCTCAAATCAGACCCTCCCCACTCCCACGTCATGACGGAGTGAACTACTTTTGTAGTGACGCTCACAGCTGATACCCTTCTTTAAGGTGTAGGAGGATAGAAATACAGCGGCAAGCTTTGGGACAAACTTCTCTCTCTCCAATGGAAACAGAACGTTTCTTAAACAAGCGGCAACTGTTATACATTAATATAGAATATATTAATATAACTTTTTTTTTTAAAAAGGCCAACAATTTAAAAAATGTGTACAATGCATCTGTGTAAAATTAAAGAGCATGGCATAAATGTGCAAAGACATTCTAGGGCATGTGCAAAAGTTCACAATATTAAGAATAAAAAGAATATGCAATATACAGAGAAACTAAATAATAAAACAACTAAATCAAGCTGCTTGTTTTTTGCAACAGTCTCTGTAAATTTACAACACTTTACAATGTCTCCCTTTTTCTAGACTTGACATTTGAGTCTAAATACAGTGTAACCTTTAAGTTGTTAATGTCAGTACGACAGCATTAAATGTCTCTTAGTTGACCAGTTTACGTCTGTACGGGTAGTTGCACGGAACTTACATTTGTACGGAGCGGGTTGCATGACGAACACAAAACGATGTTGCATGTGGCCAGTAAGTCAGCATCGCTGGAGGGTTATATAACCCTTTCAATCCCCCTTAATTGGTTTGGGATGACACTTAATATGGCGGACCCTCCGCGCGAACACTTAAACGGAGTGGAAGTAGGTAGGGAGAGGGTGTAAGGGGTGGTTTGAAAAAGGCCCGCAGAAACCAATGTAACTCTGTCCTGTGTTATAGAGCGAGCAGTCCAGAAGAAACAATAGTGATGTGTGGGGGGATAATATTAGGCTGATTTCCTTACTGCACTGCTGATTAGAGTAAAATAAATCGCATGCATCCAAAACCACAAGCAACATGTCAGCGTTTGAACAATTTCAAACCGAACCTGATCAACTACAGAACATAATTTGTATAAGTTACAAATTACGGAGAACAGCAAAAAGAACCAATAGACTACTAGCGGGTATTCAAAAATTGTCTCCATATGTCTAAGAAATTAAGATGTAACTACAGTTTTTCTTTTTATTTATTAGTTTGTATTTTATTTTTTTCTTGTTTCACTTTCAGTACTGGCAAATCAAATGAGATTCCGTGCAGAGGCGTTAAAGTGGTTTGAAGCACCACCTGATCCTTTAAAGTTCACTGGGACAGTAAAACAGGCAGTTGGTTTAATGGTTTGCAGCAACATCTCTACAGGTGCAATGCAACACCGAAGTGCCAGTTGTTACAGTATAGGCTACATGCATGGTGCACTATTGCTCCAGCAACAGGTTCAGTTGTTTGGGAAAGCCAGGCAGTAATGGACGGGGGTGGAATTATCTGTCAAAGGGACAGTGTGTTCATTCTAAATGAGGTGTGTGAGATGACGTGTGTGAGACAGAATAAACACCATCGCTCCGGACGGGGGCTCAGTGACATGCAGCCAGTGTGTGTATAATATAATATTTCTCCTACTAGAGTGAAGACCCGTGTGTTTGTGTGTGTGTGTGTGTGTGTGTGTGTGTGTGTGTGTGTGTGTGTGAGAAAGAGAGAGAGAGGGGGACACGGAGAAAGAGAGTTGATTAGCTTGTGTTTTTCCAAAGAAATCAGACCAATTTTTTGTTTTTGTCCTAATGGCGTTGCTCTTTATGAGAAGCAGTCACGACATTTTCCTTAATGGAGCTAATGACCTATGAGGGAGACATTTTAATTAAGTTAAACTAATGCTTTATTTACTTGAAATGTAGAGAAGCAGAACCGTTGTTTATGGATATAGTGATGATGGATGATTTTCAGAGAAAAAGAAAACAACGGGGGAGAATTAAAACCATGAAAGAAAGTGTGCAGTTTGATTTTAACAGAAGCTGCATTTGATGAGACTTCTTTGGAAAAGAACGGCCATCTAGAACAGATTGGAAGACTGGGCATTAACAGACTACAAAGTTCAAAAAGTTAATTTAAATTGCCATTTGCAATTGCTGATGTGCAAAGTTGCCTCGCGGGGATTTAATATTTAATATTCAATTTATTTCATTATGTGTAATTTAGTTTGCAACTGAAATTGAAATGGCACTTTAGATCATCAAGCAAGAAAGAACTGAAGCAATAAAAAATCAAAACAATGAGCAGGGCCGGAAGGAGAAACATTGGAGGAAAGACGAAGAGATAAAGAACCAGCATCAAAGGGACATCATGACTTCTATACACCGATCAGCCGTAACATTAGGACAGCATGGGCAGCCCCGTACGCAACAAACTACGATGCACTGTGTGTTCTGACACCTTTCTATCGGGACCAGCATGAACCTTTTCAGCAATTTGAGCTACAGTAGCTCTTCTATTTGATCGCCCCTTACGCTTGCCCATTTTTTTCTGCTTCTAACACAAAGTTCAAAATGTTCACTTGCTGTTTAATATATCCCACCCACTGCCAGGTGCCATTGTAAACGAGATAATCCATGTGATTCACTTCACCTGTCAGTGGTCTTAATGTTATGGCTGATCGGTAAACCTCGTAACTATTTGTATTTCAAAATAATGAGTACAAAAGGCTTCATAATTATGAGACCAGCATCTCTTGTATTTTCATCAACAAATGGAGAAAACAGATAAAGAAGGAGACAGGAAGCATTTTAATCAGAAAGAACAAAAAGAGAAAAAACAGGTTTAAATTAGAGTGGTGTAGCGTGTCCTAATTACAGGGTCTGAGACAGTGCGTGTCTGGAACATTTCACATAGAGAGAGGGAGAAAGAGACGACAGAAAGACCAAGTGTTGACTAATTAAGTGCCACCATCAAAATTTTAAACACACAAGGTAAAACAGCAACCTACTGTTTGTGGTGTGCTGACCAGCAGCAAACTAAAATCATTTTAGCACCCACAAATAAAATTATTTTTCTTTTTATGTACAGTACAGCAGGTACCCTAGGTGTTGATGGGTATATATTGTGTTTGCTGCCGTATACAGTGCACTGTGTGGATGTGTGTGGACTGGATTAGTTATACAGTACATCCATCATAGCACTAAACATTTAATTTCAAAAGATCAACAACAAGAATCCTCACATGATATATCAAGCTGGTGTTTGTTTAGTGCAGATAATATTTTTTATATTACATCATGTGCAGACACCTGTTTGCTTTAATCTTCTATTCAGCACACAGACCTGTGCCAACTGCTCCTGTGTGGTTTATTTGACTGGCTGTATTGACGATGGATCAGATAGTCCGTTCCAGGTCCATCCATCATCTCCGTGTTGCGACACCGCTCCCAGAGGGACACGGAGGGTAAGCAACGGTGTTAATGTTGTATTCAAAAGGTGGCTCAACTTTGTTGCGCAACGACGGGTGCCAACCATTTATCACATCCACAGTACAAAATGTCAGTAGTCCATTTGACATGTTGTTAGCAAAGGAGAAAAATAAAGAGGAGCAGAGGTATAAATGAGACAATGACTCAACCTCCAGATCTCCCTTTCTGTTGTGTTATATGCAGCTAATAATCATTTAATCCTCATTATGTTTGTCTGTTTTCTCTGTGATGATTATTACGTTCGTTCCCCTTCTCACCTAAACTTCATTTCCCAGAAGGCTTTGTTTGTTTATTTTGCAACCAATCGGTGGCCGGGAGGGAGCCTGATTAATGGCAACTAGGGTTGAACTCGTAATGTTGGGGATGATTTAGAGGATCTGTCTCCGAGGCGACCATTATCTCCATCCCGCAGGCTGGTGAGGTTGTCACGGTGACAGAAGTGCCCCTCCATTACGGGATGGGAGAGCAGAGGATCCCAGATCAGTCCTCTCTCTTCTTCTTCACTCTGTCTCTCTCGCTTTCATTTTTCTTTAACCGTCTTTTCTTATTATTAATAATCTATATATACCAGCCCAGTTGCACGGTTTGTGAAATAGTCACGAAATGTAATGTATTGATTCGTGTACATACTCCCCTTCCGGTGTTATTTAATCTCAGACCGCAATCTTTTCCGAAGCCTTAATAAGTACTTTTATTGCCTACAGATAAACAAGTCGATCTATTCCTAAACCTGACTGAGTAGTTTTATTTTGAAAAGACTGGAGCAGAAATTGACACGTATCACAAGTTGCTGGACATTCGTTAGGAAAACGCACTAAAAATACATTGTTGAAAGTCGTGCTGAGCGTCACGAAAAAAAAAGAAAATTTGTGTCTATGTGTACGAATCAAATAGATTATGTGACGTTCACAAACTGCCATGAGAATGTGTTGCATATACGTATGTATGAGGCAAATACCTATTCTGAAAAGTTATCATATATCATTATTTTTGTGTATTCTGAAGAAATATACCGGCTAAAATAATCACCCCAGTTACTACAGCTGTACTTCATTCATCGAATGAAAATCTAACTCAACATGGATCAAGATTCCCAGAGAGAACCAGGCATATATTTCGAGAAAAAGAAGTGTAAATGTAAAGCATGAAGTAGACAACAGAATCATCCGTGAAAAATAATTATCCCCACAGCCAGGCAGGGCCAATATGAACAACCACGGTGATGGAGGCAAGGTGGGGAGGAAAGCAAAGTAGGAGGACCGGAAAGGGGCAGCAAAGGAAAGGGAGGAGAGTGGGGAAAGAAGAGAGAGAGAAGAAGAAGTAGAGGGGAGAGAAAAAGAGGGGGAGCCGAGGATTAAAAATGGATGGGGAAAGCCAGCCTTGTGTAACGGTGAGACATAGTGCAGTTGGGCAGCGAGGTTGGTTTGGGGTAATTAGGAGAAACAGTAGCCATCACCCTCATTAGGCTGGTTGGTAGAGGGGGGGGGAGAAACAACAGAGGAAGTGGGAATAACAGAGCCGGAGTGGAGTTTCACTCTGACCAGTGTTTTCTTCGTGCTTATAGTATCATGTTGTTTGTGAATATCATAGGTCAGCTCGTATTTTCCCCCTCCTCTCCTTCTGTCATTACCGCAGACTTGTTTCAATCAACCTTATTGGATCAATTTCTTTCTCCTATCCTCCTCTCATGCCTCCTTCCCACCCCCGTGCTCTTCACTTAACCCTCTAACCACTCTTTGCTTCAAAAAAGTATACATCATTCCTCTCTCTCGCTCGCTCTGTCCTCAATCCATTCTCCTCTCTGCCTGCTTTGTTCTCACCTCCGTGAAACTTAGAGAATATCTACGTTTCTCATCTCTCTCCAGTGGACTCCTACAGGAACCACAGGGGGAAGGCGAGCCTTGAACAACTTTTAGCTTTTTCCAACTCTACGTTTTTTGTCTCCTGGTGCTTGAAGACGGTTCTTTGGCAGGACTTGAGTTGCATGACCACTTTCTGAGAGTACAGGAGTGGGATGGGGACTTGGAAGAAACTAAAATCTCACTAGAAAACGACAAGGTTTCTGACAAAACAGTGTTTAGAAATGTAGTTTTATATGTTACGTTGCATACGGATGATTGTCACTGTTAATAAAATGTCCACATATATAGCGGCCCCATTAGCAAACAGCTGTTATGAATTGTCGAATACGATAACGTTTCCTGTCCATAACAGAGTTGGCATGCAGCTTTAGTCGTGATGTCTAGCTCTGCTTTTCCTGTCAATGTGTGAAACCCAAAAAGTGTTTCCATACTTTACTGGATGTGTAGTGTTTACCACGTTGGATTTAACATGTGAGGGTGCAGGTCGTATCCACGTGGACCGCCTATTTCTACTTTCTTGTTTCAACTCGCTGCGGCCGACTGCGGTTTGTATTGGTGACGGATACGGAACAGATATGACGTCCCATTACTCAGACTATAAAAATAAAAATGGTAACTTCTTTATACCTCTGCATAGACTCAAATGAAGCAAATATATTGATTCTGGCATTAAAAAATCAATTTCAATAAAATAAATTAAGATTTTTTTTTTTTTTAAATCGCAAAATATCGGAGAATTTATTTTTTTTTCCCCCACCCCTATATTGGTGACAACACCTTCACAGAGAAGTCATAAAGTGTCCCCCCAAAGCGAGAATACAAGTTTGTCACTCAAAGAACAAAGAAACCACATGTTTAGCCCCTGTGCTGCTTGTAGAAGAAGATTGAGGTCTTAACTTAACTTTCTGCTCTATAACTGCCATAATATCTAATGTGTAACAAGCTCTACTTTGTAAGTCTTATTAGCTCATCATAGATTAAATACAGTGCTTGCCTTTGTCTTAAATATGGATGACACGTTGGCCCTCTCGCTGACCTAGCCTTAACATCCTGCCCCTAAGGTTGACAAACAGCGTCATCCCGCACAAACACACTGGAGAAATGGGTAAACAAGAACCCTAAGCCAATCACGAGTTGTGACCAAGAGAATTCTTCCCAAAGGATGTGCTACGCATGTATTTGCAAATGCATACTAAATAATTAGGGCGGTCAAAGTTAACGTGATAAAAACGCGTTATGGCAAATTCGCTAATTTCTTTAACGCACTAATGCAACTTGCGATTCCGGGGGTTGTAGCAGGCTCAGTTTTAAAGCTAGAGTGAAGATCCTGACATCATATGGCACTAGTAAACCTGAGGAATCCATCGGTACCAACCATATCATACTAGCTTGTTGCAAAGGAAGCTAAATGACACTTGAAATATACAAGGAAAAACTGGCATGGCCATTTTCAAAGGGGTCCCTTGACCTCTGACCTCAAGATATGTGAATGTAAATGGGTTCTATGGGTTCCCACGAGTTTCCCCTTTACAGACATGCCCACTTTATGATAATCACATGCAGTTTGAGGCAAGTCATAGTCAAGTCAGCACACTGACACACTGACAGCTGTTGTTGCCTGTTGGGCTGCAGTTTGCCATGTTATGATTTGAGCATAATTTTGTATGCTAAATGCAGTACCTGTGAGGGTTTCTGGACAATATTTGTCATTGTTTTGTGTCATTAATTGATTTCCAGTAATAAATATATACATACATTTGCATAAAGCAGCATATTTGCCCCCTCTCATGTTGATAAGAGTATTAAATACTTGACAAATCTCCCTTTAAGGTACATTTTGAAGAGATGAAAAAATGTGTGATTAATTTGCGATTAATCGTGATTAACTATGGCCAATCATGCGATTAAATATTTTATTCGATTGACAGCACTAAAAATAATAAATTAGTAAATTATAATTTTCATGCTTTATGTCAATTTACTTTCACATAATTCATGATTTTTAGTAACATTGTCCCACAACTGTTTCTAAATTGTCAAAATTTGACAGGTAAATTCTACTGATAGATATATTTTCTCTTTTAACTGATGGCTTGTTAGGCTTTCATAATCCCTCAACATCGACCTTGTTTCTAGTGTCAAACGATACCAGAAAAAAAACAACTTCAAAGTGGGGGAGGCTTAGTGTGAAAGGAGGGGAAGGACAGTAAAGCAATTAAGGAGATGGTGTCATTTGAGACAAGCTTTGTACAGTATGGACACAAAAGACGGGCGCGGCCCGGCTTCCACTGACAGAATAATGCATGGAGCGGAGGCATCGAGGTGTAACCTATAGCCAGCTTACGTTGGCTCTAACACATTGGAGTGTGGTAGTGTCGCAGTGGTGGTGGTAGTGTTTACTGTGATGACACAACAAGAGAAACGGAAATGATGTGATCAAGCAGACGTCCTCCAAAATGATCATATGATGTATCAATATAATGTCTTCTCCTTCCTGTTCTGTACTGCACAGCATGTGTTGTTGATGGTTCGATCCCCGACATGCTCCGGGTCACATGTCCTTGAGCAAGACACTTAACCCCAAATTGCTCCCGAAGACATAGCCATCGGCATGTGAATGAGTATTTAGATTAGATCCTGATGGGCAAAGTTGGCACCTTAGCAGCCTCTGTCATCAGTGTGTGAATGGGTGAATACTGACATGTAGTGTAAAGCGCTTTGAGTGGTCGGAAGACTAGAAAAGCACTATATAAATGCAAGTCCATTTACCATAGAAAAGCAGGCTGGTAACCAGTGGCAGCGCCGGATCTAAATGGTCCTTCCGCCTGGGGACAAGCTACCTAGTTAATTAGCCAGCTGTCTCCGGGAGCAGCCTCCGTTCTCTTACCGGCGAGCTGCAACCACACACTTTACAGCCTTATTAACATGGGTTCTGTTGTCACCATAACAACATAACATAACAACAATCGCCATTTTCTTTTGTACTAGGCAAATCACCACAGCTCAGCTCAGTTCAATGACCCTTCTACTCCTATTTTATTTATTTTTTATTTTTTATTTCATTAGCCTAAACTAATTCTATACTGTATGACCTCTCAAATGTAAGATAATGCTGCTGAATACAATGTTGTTTGGCAGCCAAATCTTTAGTCACACGAATGGTCCAAACTAGACTCTTCAAATCAAACAGCAATTTCAGCTGCATTAGCACAAAACGTAACTTTGAAAAAATCTAATCTTTCAAGTCTCTGTAGTTAGCGGAGCAACAAATGTTCATACCAAACTGAAATGAATTGGAAACTATTGTTTCAATTTTAAAGATGCTCCTTTGGCACCATTCAAGCATACGGCACAGGTGGTGATTATTTGATAATGACAAAATGGATTTACAGTTGAAACACAACATATGTGACAAGAGTTACACAGACGACACATAAAAGCACACTGAAATGTCAAAGCCATTTAGAGACTCATCTTTTCTGTAAGAATTGAGGGAAAAAGATGCTTTGCTGAAACGCCGGAGTCAGAGGATGGCACGGCGCATTAACTGATCTTGTTTCACGCACAATTAGAACGAGGAGTGGCTTCGCTCGCTCCCCCTGTCAAGCTCCATGAAGTATACACATATGGGTATGCAAACACACACATTCACCAGTATCAAAACACAGCCATAAGCAAATAGACACACACACACGGTTGGTTAAAAAGACTCACACTCATGTGTGCACGCACACACTGGCAGAGTGAATTCAACTCATTAGTGATCGGGGATATTAAAGTAACCCTGCGGCCAGCCAAGGTTCATGACCAGGTGAAGAGATTCAGGTGATTTCCATGTCTGAAAGCAGCTGGATTCATGCCTGTGTGTGTGAGAGTATATGTGTACAGCAGAGGCAGAGGCCTATACAGTATATTGTGTATAGGTTAAGTGTAGATAAGTCAAATAAGTCAATTAATGGATTATCTGCCTTTCTTTGTCACATATATGACAGTAAATTGAATATCTTCAGGATTAGGACTATGAATGGCATATTGTCACTGTTTTTGAACATTATATATTATATATCAAAATCATGAAAATTATAATCAGCAGATATATCGATAATGAAAGCACACAACCATTCAGACAAATACAATACATGTTAGGGGTGGAACGGTACATGTCCCAAGCCGTTCGGCACAGAACGTTCAGTTCGTTATGCGACATCCTTTCAGTACGCCCTGCGACCCAAAAGGCTGTTTATGTCTACTACAGTATGTCGCACAGAACAGAAATTATACAGCACAAGTTACCCAGAAAGTTTTGGCAGCGCACCAGTTGTTGTCTTTCACAGGTCTATGCAGCGCTATAGCAGCGCTTATGGCACAGCTGTAGCACCCCTGTGGCAACGCTGTAGCACCGCTGTGGCACCGCTGTGGCACCGCTCTGGCACCGCTGTGGCACCGTTGTGGCACCGCTGTGGCACCGCTCTGGCACCGCTGTGGCACCGTTCTGGCACCGATGTAGCACAGATGTAGCACCGCTGTGGCACTGCTGTGGCATCGCTCTAGCACCGCTGTAGCATGCTGGTCGGCCTTCTATTTGTGTAAAACTGTATGCCGATACTGTTAAACTGAAGTCCGGTAAATCTGTGGATACACTGCAAACAATTAATTTACGACAGCATCACCTGATTGAGTCGATTAGCGGAGCGAAACAAAAATGGACTGAACGCCGAGTCCTTTTCTACACAGTGTTCCTCCCACTGCAGATTCAGACCGTGATAAAGTAACTAATGATAAGTGTTTATCGCTGCTTATACGACCTTACTCGATCGTAAACAATACAGAATTAAAGCACATGGTCAACTTGTTTTGAGCGCCTCTACAATGTGCCTTCAAGTGTGTATTTCAGTCAGTCTGTTGTGCCTGCCCTGTATAAAGGAGCATTAAGCTACAGTCCAGGTCTTGTTATGAGCTTTACATTTACATTACAGACATTTGTGATATCTATTTTTGTTATTTCCATCCATCCATCTGCAACCGCTTATCCCGTTAGGGGTCGCGGGGGGGCTGGAGCTGATCCCAGCCGACATTGGGCGAAGGCAGGGTACACCCTGGACAGGTCGCCAGTCCATCGCAGGGCTGACACATAGAGACAGACAACCATTCATGCTCACATTCACACCTACGGGCAATTTAGAGTCCACAATTAACCTAACCTGCATGTCTTTGGACTGTGGGAGGAAACCGGAGTACCCGGAGAAAACCCACGCTAACACGGGGAGAACATGCAAACTCCACACAGAAGGGTTCCAAGCCGGATTCGAACCTGCAACCCTCTAGCTGTGAGGCGCCAGTGCTAACCACTGCACCACCGTGCAGCCCGTATTTTTTTTTTTTTATTTTTTCTTATTGATTATGCCAATTATATCATTATGTCCAATGAGCCACTTTTAAATGTTTACATTTTAAAATAAATGAAGAAGAAAATATATTCATCTTTATTATTTTCCCCGCTGTACCGATAACATACCGAACCGTGACTCCAATACCGAGGTATATACCGAACAGTGAATTTTGTGTACCGTTCCACCCCTAATACATACTCTACTGTCAAACAGCAAGTGCTGGTGACCAGTTTGTCTACTGGCAGAATGCAATGCACCCACAAGTTATATTTGTGTTTCGAGTCAGATGCTCACTTTTTTTTCACAAAAAGAAATACATTCTCGCTTTTGCTGACATTATTGTCTCAACTAAACACATAGTGAATGCAGAATGTTCAAACACTTTCTCCGGGGGGTTGTTGAAAATAATTCAGGGAAACGTGGGAAATAACTAACTGAAGTCAAAGTGGATCTTCCTGACATGTCCCAGATGGATAATAGGAGTCTCAGACTGTAATATTTGCCAACCTTAGATAATATCCCCCAAGATCCCTCTCTCCTGTGCCTGCTGCTCTGCAGTCCCCATCAGCCTTCCTGCAGTCTTAATAAAGAAGAAGTATCAAGAAGAGTTCACTGCCTGCCCTCCATTAAAAAAATTGAGCCCTGAGGGCAGAGACAGAGTGGGAGACCCTCCCTAGCCTCTGTGTAATATAAGCCATAAGATGCCGGGGCCATGTGTTAGCTACACCTTGATGTCTGAGGTGAATAATGCATGTGGACAGGGCTCCAGGCTAGCCACAGTTCTCATGTGTGGTCACTGCGCCGGGGCCAGAGGCCTACAGTAGAGGCGAGCAGCGCTAGGGTTTCACCTGGCATCACAGGTTATCTGTTGATCCGAAGTCAGCCGGTGAGCTGACCAGCACTAGGGTTTCATCTGGCGCCAGGGGGTTATCTCGCTGACGATGGAGTCGGATTCAAGCAGAACGGTGTGGAGTGTCCCCGCATTTAGGATAAGTGGCTTTGAATGCAGGCGGAATCCCTTCAGGGAAATCAATAGGAAAGCCCACAGTGACACCCACCAGCTCTTTTTTGACATCTCTCGTAATGCAGCTGAGGCTACTGGAGATGACAACTGAAACACTTTGCTTAATGATTACGTTATGATGATGACTGTGGTGTTAGTGGCACCAGTAACAGAATTAGTAATGGTACTGTTCATGTAAATGGTGATAGGAATGGTCATGGTGATGATAATATGAGTGATTAAAAAGTATTAAGACGAGAAACCACAGCATTGCTTCTTTTTTAGATTTGCTACATTGCTTTGATGATTGCAATGTATGTCTAGTCAAGTGACTCAGTGACAAGTAGTGCATGACTCCCCATTAGCTGTCGATCAAATTCTCCACTTTCATTTATCTCTTAATTAGACAGATGGATAATATATCATTTAATGAGAAGCCGAACTGGATAAAACGATGTATTAGAGTGCAGTGTGTGTTCAATGCCAGGGTTTGCCAGTTTGTTGGGCCATCAACACAAAATATATTTTTTTATGATATCTCATCAGGGGTTCCGTTAGACAAAATTGGTGCTGGTCCACGTGTACTGGAAGATTTCAACGTCCCGCACAAATGGGAGAAATAAAATGTGTTTATTGAGCTTAAAAAGGACCAATACGTGATTTATTTATTGTAATAAATCATAAAATGATAATGATATGTCATCGGAGATTAAGGAAACATGTTGAATTGAAACACTGGTTTCACAATGTTACAGCCAGTATGTTCTCCTTTGAAATTTCCATTCCGTGTCTGGAACGTCTGTTATATGAAACAAACTGGCACGCTAACACAGACTTCTGCAGCCATGGAAGCAAGAAAACGAACTGGATCAACAGTGACAACGTTAACTTTAGATTCTACCAGACCTGAAAAGCCTCGGCACATCTCTCTGTGGTCCTTGTCCTTACCAAGGCAGCCAGTATTTGAGACACACAGCCAGCAAAGCGATTCCAACTAACGTTACTACCAGCCAGAAACTAACACAGTCTTGTCTAGACGGAAACCCTAAAATTGACCCGCAGGGCTTAAGCATCTGGGAATTTTTTTTACATGGTTTTTCAAGATGTTTCTTTTTAAACTAAAATGTGTTCTACAACGAGCAAATTTTAGTGACAAGCCGTTGGTCCGAGTTTTGTTCAGATCCCTTTTGACCGCAGATATTTAAATATGTTGGACTGCAACAGACTTTCCAGGTGAAAAACCCTGTATCTTATTTGTGTACAACAAAAATAAAATGTACTGTAACTGTTTTTTTTGTTTTTATCACCACTGCTCAGTAGCTTTTTCTCTCCCTCTTCCTTTCCATTATCCTCTTCTCTGTCCATCATCCTCTCTTTCCATTCCCTCGCTCCTCTCGCTGAATAGCGCTACATTAAGTCCTAATAGCATTGGAAAAGACATACTACCCAATAACTTGGGTCTGTGCAAGTGCCATTTATCCTTCCCTGCCTCTTAAGTGCTCAAATAAATATCACGGCAACAACATTAAACGTGATTGGTATTCAAAGACTACGCAAGGGGTGGAAGAAGTCCCCATTTCATCATCGCTGACAGTTGTTTTTGACACGGTTTTGTGCTTTCGGAGTACCCAACCTAATATTTGACAGCGTATTGCGGGAATCACACTGGGTGAGTAATACTGTCACTGTCAATCGACGAAGCCATGCATTCAAACATGGCCATTTCAGCAGATGAAAATGAAATGGAGTTACTAATGTATACACAAAAACACACAAATGCGTAAAAAACGCTCCCATGCACCCACAAGTACACACACATAATCTTTCACACACACGCACAGGTACACACACATACTAAAAAAACACGCACAACATTGAGGTCGCTGGAGCATAATAATACTGTACGCGTTCAACATCATTAGTTGTGCTGGGTTATTAAACATCCTCCTAACAGACTTTCACAATAATATGTCAACACCATCAATCAACTTTGCAAACATAAGGCTCTGGCTCTCAGTGGGGTTCAGAGCAACAGCAGCCAGCCAACTATGAGAGGTATTTGTTTCTGTTGGCTTATTCCAAATGATCTGATGGGCTTTCAAGAAAGCAAAAAAGAGCATTTTACTGGTAAAGTAGAAACGGTTGGCAACAACCAAAGCAGCACTGCACATACGCTGGGAAAAAAGAACAGACAATGAGAAATGATACACTGATAATCAGATTCTCTGGGGAATAATTTAAGTATGCATTCTCGTAAATATATTTACAACTTGATTTATTTACTTACTACTTAGTAATACTTATTATTATTATTATTTATTTAACGCCTTAACGCAACTTGCGATTTTTGGGTTGCAGCGGGCTCAGTTGTGAAGCTAGAGTGAAGATACTGGTATCATATGAATCTAGAAAACCTAAAGAATCCATTGGTACCAACCATGTCAACCTTGTCCGCTTAATTTTGGCAAGGAAAAACTTGCATGGCCATTTTCAAAGGGGTCCCTTGACCTCTGACCTCAAGATAAGTGAATGAAAATGGGTTCTATGGGTACCCACGAGTCTCCCCTTTACAGACATGCCCACTTTATGATAATCACATGCAGTTTGGGGGCAAGTCATAGTCAAGTCAGCACACTGACACACTGACAGCTGTTGTTGCCTGTTGGGCTGCAGTTTGCCATGTTGTGATTTGAGCATATTTTTTATGCTAAATGCAGTACCTGTGAGGGTTTCTGGACAATATTTGTCATTGTTTTGTGTTGTTAACGGTTTTCCAATAATAAATATATACATACATTTGCATAAAGCAAGCATATTTGCCCACTCCCATGTTGATAAGAGAATTACATACTTGACAAATCTCCCTTTAAAGGTACATTTTGAACAGATAGAAAATGTGTGATTAATTTGCGATTAATTGTGATTAACTACCGACAATCATGCGGTCAATCGATTAAATATTTTAATCGATTGACAGCCCTAATATTTACAATTTGATTTACTTTCTTACTACTTAGTAATACTAAAGCCTGCGATAAGAAAAGCTATATCATTTCTGACATTTTAACCTCTCTGTCACTCTGTGCTTCACTTTTCATTTAAATCAAAACGTATAAGTTCAAGCGGAGTGAATATCAAATATACAACACATGGGCCAACAGAATTACAAAAATAAGAAAAAAGAACATTTATTTTTTATTACTCCAGAGCTCTGGTATCCGCTGATAAAGGTAAAACTGATGATAGAGAAGCAGGTTCATCTAAAACAGCATACATCTCTTCAGAACTTCAGAGGGAACAGAGCCTGTGCTCTGTGGTCAGCAATGAACTTTGAATTCCCCAAACCTGGATGTTCAAAGGACCCTTTGAACAGACCCTTTTTTTCATCTAATATTTCTATTCTTTTCCCATAAGATAAAAAATGTATCACCAGTGCACCTCCTTTTATCACATACGTTCACAAGCTCAAAAACATCAACAGTAAGCTGGGAGGAAATCTATAAATGAAAACCAGGAAGTTGAAAGTCTGATGCACCTCTCACCACACCCAGCAGCTTTTTGAGCAGTGAGACGTCTTACTCAATGCAACTAAATTGAAGAAATTGAGAAAGCCAAGGCCTGATGCATTTTAGTGGGAAAGGCTGCAGAGTGAAAAAATACATGACTGCTGCTATCTAGCACCAAGAAAGTTAGACATAACAGAATCCAAAAATTGCTTTTCGACATGCAGCAGTGTGTTTAGGCCCCTAGGAATCCAAAAGCAAAAAGCAAAAGTCAAATATACATTTTTTTCTCTATGGTAATTCTATTTAAAGAGCCTTTAACAACTCTAATTATCATGTCAAAAAACAGCAACCACGTACTTGCTGTAATGCGGCACATATGTAATAAAGGTGACACTTCTACAATGGCTTTCAAGAGCTCCCGGGGTAAAAAGTGTGAATACTGCAGGTGCTATTCATACAGAAAGTTTCTTTGCTGAAGTGGAACCACTTTTAACAGCCACATAAAAAAAAGGATCCTGTCAGGGGGAACAGCATGAGGTGCCCTGGTGAGTGGGCAGACCTGCACATTGCTCGAGGTGGAGGCCATGAGCATACTGGTTTGAAAACTGTGCTCACACAGTGCTGTGGTGATCTCTGAAACAGTTAAGCCTCGGCCACACTGGGAACGTCAGGAGCGAGCAGCGGCTACATTACCTGTTGTTTTTTATTTCAGCGTCCGTGTTAACAGGTCGTCTCACGCAAGCCGTACACGGTTCACAGAAACAACAGACAGTGAAAGTGATCTATTGACAGTATATTGACATCATATCAGCAACATTACTACAGTTTCTATGTCTGTATCTGTAGAAAATGTTACGGAGATGAAAAAAAGTAAAGAATTATTTTTAAATCAACACTTCCTGCTTTCATTAAAAAAAAAATGTTTTTTCTATGGACAGAATTCCTTCATTTGTTAACACGAGGCTCTTATTCTGAAATATTTGCAGGACAGTGTTGTAGAACATGCAGTGACTTGCAGGGCTTCATGAATGATTATAGTACGGGGTTTTTATTGTGGATTATTACTAGTATTTACAAATTACCACACGTTTCTTAACCTTTGTCTTTCTAAAATAAATATAAATGACATTTATAATGAAATTAAATGGCCATTATGAAAGGCAAACTATGTGGAAAGAGAGGGCTGACAGCAGCAGCAGCAGCAACTGAAACACAGCTGATGTGAACACCCGACGCGTCAATCACGCAGCCGCCAGGCGCTCCTGACGTTCCCAGTGTGAATACGCCGTTACAGCGAGTGTTTGCTGTCTGTCCTGTAGGTCTATAACAGGAGAAAGGGGCTCTTTTAACTTTCAGCTACTTTTGCAATGTTTCTGAACATTGCGGACGGCTGGGTCGATGCCGGATGTCAGAATTTCTTGCCCCGCCCCACAGTAAGCACGACAAGATGAGTGGAACAATTCCCTTCTGGGAGGAATGGAGAGAGGTAAAAAAAGACTTTTATGTCAGAGTATGCAAGAAAAAAGAGGCTATAAAAGGGGTAGAAAAAGAAGAGTGGACAGAGAGATAAAGGGAACAGAGGACAATGAAATAAAAGAAAAATGGAGAAGAGAAGACTTAACAACATAAATTTTTCACAGTGGAATACTGTTCCAGAGAAGTTGCCTAGGCGTTATTGTTTCCATTTCTATAAAACATCTTTTTGATGTATTGCACAAATATGTGAGTGAGCAAGCTCGCAAAAAATACAAGAGAGCCAGTGACAAGGTAATTGAGCAACAGAGCGAGAGAGTGAGCGACTGATGAGGTGAAGGACGACGGTGTGGCGCCGTTCTGATCAGGCTGGACCAAAAGAAAGAGGGAATGAGTGACAGGCGCCGAGCTAATGTTTCAGACTATTTCCTCGGTCTGTGGCGCTGGGGAATGGCGGTCTGCGGTAATTCTAATTGAAATTAAACTAATACGCCGGTATATAAGCCAGGCCCATAATACTAATGGACATGTACTGTATGGAGCAACAAACAACATTAGTGCTCTCCAGAAGTGAAACAACAGCGAGAGAGAAAGAGTAAATGTTTAATGTATTAGCATTCACTATGAAGAACAATGGCGAGCAACAAATGAGAGTGGTGCAGATGAATGCTACTTTGATGATGAGCGCCTTTCGGTTTTAACACTTAGAGTAAAAGCCATGGGGACAGGTAGGTTAGTCAAACCCACGCGCTGCTGTGTTTCTCTGTGCATCACATACGAGCTGTGGTGTTTGGCACTTTGAGAGCAGCATGGCCTCATCCCATTGCTAGAAATGTACCCCATAAAAGGAGGAAAAGTAAAAGATAATGGAAGTTCATTATCTGGTAAACAAACATGAATACTTACAAAATAAATTTTCTTTACATAATATGAATTTGAATGCATATATTGTTTTAGAATGCAGATTTTAGGCATTGTATAATACCATGTGACAATGCTCGTAAGCTGTTTGAATGGGAGCTGTAGAATGAATGCTGAATCATAATTCCATTATATTCTGTTTTTTTCTGAATGTATGTGCAATTATAGGAAAGAAATGTCAAAAGCTACTTTTGGCATTTGCAGAAATGCCGTTTGTTCACAGGAACATTGTTTAGTCCACCAAACAGTTCCAAATAAAACCACCACTAAAATTATCTCCATCACCTTTTACAGCCTGGAAATGTACAAAGCTGACACGCAGTCCTTGTACTGAAAGGTCACTCGGCCTATTGGGGACTAAAAATATTGTCTTCAGTTACATGAATCAAAACATAAGCCAAGCTGGTGCTGCTTTGATCTTTCAACCGTTTCAGAGGGATACAGGGATGCAACGCAGCGTATTATGATCAAAGCCGGTCAGATGATACATCTCCTTCCCTCTTTTGTCATGCCAAGTCAAACTTAATATAGCTCATTTGAAAAAACAACTGCAGTTGACCAAAGTGCTGAACAGACACAAAATACAAATGAATACAAAGCAAACAACAATAAGAACAGAAGAGAACAATGAACGTGATTAGAGCCAGACCCATTTATCAGCCAGCCGGTTTTATCTGCCGAGATACCAGCGAACATGTTATCCAATATGCGCTGATACGACAACTCTAATAAACCTGATGTAATGGAACAACTTTGATGGCTCATAATTGCTGCTGTTACTTTATTTCCCCAGTAGAGAACAGTCTGTTCAGTATTGCAACTGGTACAGTTAATATTCAAGACAAAACTCTTGACAGTTTCAGAAATTTCATTTAACACAGGAGACTTGCCCCTTTGCCCCGTAATAACATATAGAGCTGTATTCAAGAAATGTAGCTGTCAACTCACTCATGGTTAAAACTATAAACCAGCACAAAAATCACAACTACCACCATCAGCCACCGCGTTATGAACAGACACATTACAAACACTAACAGAAGTAACATTCACATTTTGGAACGTAAAACAGAAAAACTTAAAACTACTCAGTCCAGCACTTAGGACTAGGCAGGCATGATGGGAAGTATGGGACGTCCCTGATGCTACAATACCAAAGAGTATAGAAGCAAAGAGATTAAACTCCGCTGCCGCCATTTTGGACTGAAAACGGCTATTATATTTATAATAATTTACTGTTCAACACGGGCCATTTCGATAGAATATGACAATAGAATAGAAATAAGTTTGTTTCACTTTTGTACGACACTTTTTAGGCGGACGTTTTACTGACGTGTCTTAGTCACTTTCAGTCCAAAATGGCGGAAGCGTAGCTCTGCTGCTGGGCGCTGATGCAGCAGCAGATGGAACGAACAATTGACTTTCACTACTTGGCAATATATGTTCTTCGACAATACTCAGGGTACTTCCTACTTTTGCCTATGGCATTTTACACTGCATGAATTAGCCTAGCGCCTAGCAGACTTTAGTTGGTTAGTTAGTTAGTTAGTTAGTCAGTTTCCTTCCTCATACCTCTTCTACTCTTACTTGGTTTAACATTAAGTCACTGCATCTCCCAACAGAACAACACCACGGTTGAAATTCAGCCTACATGCACATTCAGGAAAAAAAGAGAGGAGAGAAAGAAGCGCGACAGTAAATGACAACAAAACCATATTTTTGTAAATTACAACACACTTGTACTGCAGAAGAATTTATGTTTTGTTTTTGTAATGATTATGCACTGAGGTGGGTCACACAGATACTGAAAGGATGCAGCTTTTTTATATTGTAGATTGCTGTAGTCTAATTTTCGAAACACTTTCTAAATAATAAAAGAGATCAGAATGATCTGACTGCTTGTATTAATTGATGAAAAAGGAGGATGCGATACAATGAGATACATCAGAATACATCAAGAATCTTAGACAGGTGTATTGTAATCGAATCATGAGGCCAGTGAAAATTCACACCTCTAATCAATGCATATAGGCCGATATATCAATGTCGGACTTTTTTTCCTCCCTCCCTAATATCGTAATCGGCCCCAAAAATCCCGTACCGGTCGAGCTTCAAACATGATGTGCACATTTTTGCAGCCACCACAAAGGCTCGGTCGCCACTATTTTTGTGTCTCGTCTCTGGGGACATCCAGGACGCATCGGATTGGTCGACCTCAGTGTGAGTTTGTGTGTGTTTGTGTAACTATGAATGTGACGATGAGAAAGAGACAGGGAGAGAGGCAGAAGGGGAATCCTTGGCCTGTGAATCCAGTCTCTGCTTTACATCAGCCAGTGGTTTGTCAGCCACACACATACACACACTCATCAAGGGGGTTTCAAATAAACAATGACGTAGGGACATGCAGTCAATACTTCAGGATGAGCATTTGTTTAGCCACACACATACACACCAAGACATTTCCTCAGTCAGTAGGAGATGACAATGACTCACATCTACTTTAAACACTTTCAAACACACTCCAGATTTTCCATAAAGCTTTTTATGCACATAAACACACATAAGTGCAAACGTGTTTTCTATTTGTACATACAAAACGGAGATAATGCACAAAAGAGTGCACACACCTGAATACCTTATAATCAATATATCCTATTCTAAATTGCCTCTTTTGTTTAAGATGACATATTGCTCTATTTGCCGTTCTTATTCTGCCCCAAAGCCATTTCCTCTCTGCGTTCAGCAGCATGAAGGAGCAACAGCAACTGAGAAAGCTCAGCCATTAGAGGAGTGTTTGCACCATGGAGGAGAATGAAACACATCAGACAGATATCAGGCCTCTCTCTGCAGCAGGTGTTGATTGACAGGCGCTGATGGACTGATGCCACGCAGGCAAATGAAGTAATGAAATTATAAGAATGGAGCCGCTCTACTTATTCACCTTATTACTGCCTCGAAAACCACTCTGTGTCTCTATCGCTCTTCATGAGTGCTGTGTTAGGTGAGTCTAGCTGGCACTATGGCACGACCCATAAGTCTCCTCGGATTTTATGGAACAGTTGCTAAAGCAAAGCCTACAGCAGTGTACTAGAGACGGGCTACTGTATGCACTCTCCTGCCAACCAGTCGTCATACAGAATCATAGGCTGTATTCGAAGTATGACGATGGCAGTATGCAGTATACAGTACATACTGCGTTCCTCAGACGTATGCAGTATGAAACGGTTAAAGCGATTTATTTTGCAGTATTCTAGGACAGGCTTTAGTCTTTAAACAAGCACTGCACAAAAAACAAACTCATACCACTAATGCAATATTATCAAAAAATGCAACTTTTTTTTGTTTATGACCAATGTTTGTTTACTTTATAAGATACTGCAGGTTTAGCTTCACCACACCTTAAACAATTTATCACGGTGAAGTAAGACAAATGGGATCATCAACGAGGGGAGACGGGAAATATAAAAATAAAATCTTCTAAGTGCTTTTTCAGTTACAGCAACTAAACAGTGGACTGATCTCCCTACAGATATCTCTCTGCCCCGTCAGAGGCTGCTCTTTCACTCGCCTCTTCCCTCTCCTCTTCCCTCGCCACTCCGCGGCTCTGTAGCCGCTCGGTGAGCGTCACTGAGCTACGCCCGCGGGCGATTGTCGAGCTTTTCAATTCCAAAAGGGCAGATAATCACAGGTTCTCATTAATTTTATAATGGACATGTGTGTTGTGATATTCAAACAAACCATCTGTCAACAAGGAAATAAAAGCCTCTAGTCTATGAGGCCGGTCTCTAGAGAGCTCCAGCCAGCTCAAAGCGGTCTGTGAGAGTGACCGCCCAGCTGGCGAGGTAGCGACCCCCCCGCAGGCGTTAGCTATAGCTGTCACGGCAGTTTGTGGAGCTTCTAAACTCCAAAAAACTGAGCAAAACGTTGATTTGCCACCTAATATCGTAAAACTACCAATATTCAATATCTATACAGTTGATTTCTTGCCTCAAAAATTTTCAGAAGTGAATTTAGTGATGAAATAGCTACGAAAAATGTAAAAAAACAAGCCTTTTTGGCTGCTGTTGTTGTTGTGGCCGAAGCCTGTACCGTTCCAGCACTTTGCATTGTGGGATACAGTAGGCGAGGTCAACCTCTGTAAAAATGAGCTGAGTTAAGTGTCAAGTGCAGTTTAAATCTGATATCAGGACACACAGTCAGGTTTCTGTAGGCACCAAATGTGTACATTATCTGAGTACTGAGATGTATAAGACATCTGCAACTAACTGTCACTATATGTACAGTAAGAAAACATAACTTAACAGTTGAAAAATGTTTTATGACTTTGGATCAGTTGGTTGTATAACAAGCTTCCACTGTGGCACAGAAATGGAACAGCAAGCAAGATGGACGAGTGCTGCATAGGCTAACAAGACCGTAAGGGAAGGAGACAGACTCACTGCACCTATTAACACGGTACCACAACATCCATCTATCACGCTGTCCGTCATTTGTGGTGTCTCACTGGCTGTCAGTCTCAAATCGCACAGATTTCAGGTCTGTGTGACAGTGACGAAGAGACTCAGTGAACGATCTGATGTGAAACATCGCAAATTATTATTTTATGTCTTCATGTCCTTTATCTTTATGTCCTTTATAAAAAGGAAAGAAATCTTACAGCTTTTCTTTTGAAATAAACATGTCAACTCGGGATATTAAAAAATGATTTGGAACCGATGTCGGCTCTGATGGCTAACCTCCAAAAACATAGTTGCTGTGGTTGCGTTGTCAGGGGAAACACGAGGAACTCCAATTTTTCAAACTTGAGAAAAACAGACAAATCCTTTCAGAACAGAACCTTTCAAATCCGGTGTGTGAGTGTGAGTGTGTGTGTGAGAGAGAGAGCACAGTGAGTCATACAAGCCAGTGGACAGGATACCCCTATTCATATTACAGTTGAGGTTTCCATATACATAAACACACTTTCCACTGAGACTTTCCACAACAGTCACCCTCTCCCTCTCTCTCTCTCTCGCTCTCACCCACCTAGAGAGGGAGAGACAGAGAGAATTTACATACTGTACACATGCATATTCAGATTAGCCTGGTGTGGCAAGAAACAGAATAATCAAAGTGCAGAAAGAGCTGCTTTGAACCTCCATATTTCTCTTTCAGATGACTGCATTTACTGCAGCACCCTGTAGCCTGGAAATGTCTAGACCAAACTTGAACAGAACGACAGTAGAAGAAAGAGGGGAGCGAAAGAGAGAGATGGATGACAGGTAAAGGCAGGAAGAGAGAAAGGTAGACATACTGCACTGTACATACAGTGATATAACAATGGGAGAAGTTGTTTTGATTTCTGGTTGGCCTCCATGCTGGTTGGTGACTAATTGTCCATTGAGTTGTGACGAGGGCTCCGGTGTCTATCAGTTCTCCCTTCTTGGTAAATCAATACGCCATCAAGATCAATGCTTTTAAGAGCAACACTAACACACACACATGCATTGATAGACGCATACATATATGAAAACACACACACGAAGACGAAGGCATACGGCACACACAGATTTGTATCTACAAAAGCATTGCTAGAGGCCTTCAAGAGTTTCAAAAAACGGTACCATAACCTGAGATGTAAAAAGCACACACAGATCTAATCCCAAGTGAGACCCTGAATAGATCTGACTCCAGAAAAAAGTTTGTTTGAAGAAATGACAGACTTACATCTGTGATCTTATTCAACTGTGAAGCTGAAGATCGCTGATCAACAACCAGACCTTTAACAGCATCATACAACACACTATTCTGTTTTTGTTTTTTCTTATATTGTTTCAGTTTGGTTCACAATATAAAAAATAACATGACTATGGATTATTAATAATGTTAATTATTATTATTGATGATGTTTAACATTCTCCTTAAATCAGTGATGTAAACACAGCAGTAAAACAGGTCTAAAATGTAATTTACAACCAATTACCAAACAAACAGCTAATGTTTCATCATTTTTAATTATATAAGGAAACATACGCACAATGTCAAAGTTTAAAAATCTTACAAACTAGACTGTTACAAATAACTTGCAAAGAATGTTGCTAACAAATTCAAAAAGCAGCAATCAATATAAGATCAATATACTGGTTAAAATAATGGGTTTAGTAAACTAAACTACAGCACAAACTGAATTCCTCTAAATGAATTATGTGGTTTTGTTATGAATGAGTTTTGAGTTGGAAAATAAAATTCAAGTGACTGCTTTCCATTTGTGAGGTCAACACAGCTTGCAAATTCAAAACAGGGAGTCAATGGCAATTTGCATGCTGATAGGGTTGCAGAAAACCCAAAGAGAGAGCGAGTATGAGGGCGTAACACAGAGAGAGGAAGACGAGAGGGAGTTTAAGGCTCTGGGGTAATGCACTAAACCTGTCCACAGATTTTCAGATAACCATTCGTAGAAAGCAAATTTAAACTGAGCTTGCATGCATATAGACAGAGACACCTCTGGGGCTTGTTCAAACCGAGCCTCATTCATTCAAGTACAATAGTTTCTCTGCATTCACTCAGTAATGCCAGCCTCCCATTGAAGAAAAAGGTGTCCTCTACGATTTAAAAGGTGCTAAATGGGGGATTGGGAGCATTTCTATTTCCTCCATGCGGCTCTTAACGTGGCGACAGCTGAGCCAGCGGTTCGTAGCTAACAGTGCTAACAGTGAAAACAACTGGAGGGAGGTCGCTACGCTTCTGTAACATGCCGTCGGTCTGTAACCGCCGTATGAGAGCAGTGCAGAGCGGCGGCTGTGAACTAGCCAGTGGGGCACGCTCACATGCACTAAAAGGCAGGGCTGCACGGTTATGTCAACAAAACACGGAGAAGCTCTGATTACAACACACAGAGAGGACGAGTGACTTCATTCTCTGCTCAGGTGGACATTACTCTTCTATATATCTTTACATAGCAAATAGTTGTTTGCTGCTACATCAACACTTTGTATATCCTATAGAACACATTTAAAGGTGTGGGTGTGTGAGGAAGAGAGATAATAAACAATTCTACTGATGGTGTATGCCGGTGTATGGCTCCGACCCTAATTAGTAATCTAAGTTGTGCTGGGTGAGAGACGCATGTATTCATATGTATATTTACAGTTTGCATGTTTATGTGGCTATAAAGAAATGTGCATGTGTGAAATATAAGAGCAGATTACATCAGTGTAGCGGTGTCGCTCTTCACATGTAAGCATCATATTAGACTGAAATGCATAACAGATGCTTTCAGGGACCAAGTGAAGAAAAAAAATGATGACTGAACTTGGAATTCAACTCGTTTTCTACATCGTCTACGCAAGTAGGGGCCACATGTACGCAAAACACAAAATATGATGTGTTAGGCACACTGCTTGGCGTTTTTTTCATGTGCAACATTCACACAGTGAAACAGACTATGGTTCACTTAGCATATATTAGAGCTTGACATTTAACACCAAATCAGGTCAGCTTGGCCGGATTTCTCATATCACAGCTCTGGTTTGAGTCAGACTTGAGTGAAGAACTAATTATAAAAACACAGTGATTAGGAAGTCATTGCTGTGATTAGTGACCAGTAGATTACAGCACACCAAAACCAATTCACTCCACGGTGTTCACACGTATTGTCAAAGGGGCTTGGGACAGGCCTGGGTCCACACAAGTCAGTGTGTATCCAAAGACTGCCCAGACTGGCAACCAGAACATCACTGAATGTATCTGCTGGGACTCCAAACTGACTAAGAGATTTGCATCTGCTGATTCCCATCATAACAACATTACCAGTTTATCTAAATAAGTCACTTCCGAGGGCAACATTAAATTGACTGCTTAAATTGAAACAAATTTGGTTCTACAGCCTCAACCGAATAGGGTCAGTGCTCAGTGTACTCAGCATGGATATAAACTATTATTACACTCTGAGAAACATGCACACACACACGCACACACACACACAAAGCATTACTTCACATATGCCCACATTGATTTGAATGGTTCTACTGAGTCTTTGGCCCTTTACGGTGTGTGTATACTGTGTGTCTGCAGAGCAGCCCGGTACAGCACATTGGGTGACTAATGAGGCGGGCACACAATGCAGCGCTATCGCACTTCGACGTGTCATGATTCATTATTTGGGTATCATCAAAAAAAAAGGAGGGGAAATGCACATACGAACACAGAAACACACAAAGCCACACCGTGAGCTCAGCACACAGACTCCAAGAAAGAGTAGAATTGGAGTGGATGTTATAATTTGATCATGATGCTCCTCAATGTGGTGTTTTGTGATGTAATTACTTAAACACATACACACCAGTCCCAGTGAACTCGTAGTGAAGGTTTTATGTTACATGGTAAAATGTAGTGTGTCGAGGGGCATGTCATGTAGTGGTGATGCAGTTAGTCTGAATTCAGCTTCCTATTTATCACCTTAACTCTCTCTCTCTCTCTCCCTCCTATTTCCCCTGTCCTCTATCCTGTTACGCCACGCACCAAAGTGCAAGTTCATGTCATTATCTTGTTCATTAGTGCTGAAACTAAACAAAATGCTCCGCATCTCTTTTTTTTTTTTTTTTTTTAAAGTGGACGCAACTTGTTGTTGTGTGGGCGACAGCGCGCAGCATTAGTGTGTGCGCGTTCTGTGCTCTTAGCTGGAGGTGGGATCATCCACGGCAGTCATCGGCGTCGAGTGCTAACCTCTCCAGAGAGGCCGCATGTCTCTAAGTGCTTTGCTTAGCTACCGCTGCTAGGCAATCAAGAGTCCCCCCCACCACCCCACAGTCACAAAGGACAGCCTGCTCCTCTGGGCTCACTGCATTATCACAGCACAATGCTGTCAGGACACTCGCATTTTCTGATAGACACCTGCTAGTCCTCAAGATCCACAACACACTCAAGACCGTCTTTTCATGATGCCTGGGGGTGTTATCAGTTCGCAGTCACTGGGGGGTGGCGATTTGAATTTGGGATTTCAAGGTTTTATGGCGGAGAACTGCTAGTCAGTTGTGTTTTAATACTTTGCTTGTTATGCCTGTGCAACAGGTCACCTGTACTCAAATGGTCTATAGTTTAATTCAGAGGTATAAAGGGTTATTTTATGGCTTAAGAATTTGGCAAGAAAAAAGGAAAAATACTTCAATACTGAAGAAACTGGAAGAAATTAAATTAAATCAAAAGGACTGTGAAAAGAAAGAACTTACCAAACATTGTAAATGAAGTTAGTCACCATTTTTGGTCTGTAATAAATGCTGCTATGTAGTTATGTCTCTCGAAAGATGGGCTAATGGAATCAACTCAGTTTATGTATTCATAATTGTCATTTCACTCAGCTCTGTTGTGCTATGTAAAAAAATGTTTTCTAACTCTCTGTGGACTTAAGGAGTTTGACAAGATTGCGCTATCCAGAACATAAAATACACAAGTGGAACCTTCTGTATTCAAAGCATTTCTGTCCCGTCTTAAGTCTGCTGTTACAGAAGAGAACTGTCAAACAGCTGTCTCTTGGAAAAAAAGGATTAAGACTTGCTCCAGCAGCTCAACACTGACAACAGTGACATCCTTGAATTGATCTAGCTCATGATGGCTGTCTTCATAGGCCCTTTGATACAGACAACCTGCATTGGAACCCACTCTGTGACATCGATAAATGCTGATGGCGAGCAATGTTCTCTCTTCCCCTGGTGGAGGGGCAGATAAAGAGAGAAAGACAAAGGTTGTGAGAAAGTTAAAGGCGCAGAGTGTCAATGAAACCAGGAGGGAGGGAAAGCTGGAGATAGGGGAGGCTGAGCAAACTAGAGCCAAGAGGAAAGAAGGGGAGAAAGAGACAAACACAGTGAGACACAATCAGACAGACTGAGAAGAGAAAGATAAGAAACAAGAAGGTGAGAGAGTGAACGAGAATGAGTGAGATTCAGAGGCAGACAGGAGGGTGTAGAGTGCAAGTGGAAGAGAGGAAAAAAAGGGAATATCTATCCAGTTAAAACAGATTGCTGGTTTATTAACTTCCTTTCCAAATTTAGTATTTTACTAAATGAATAAAGACACCTATGCTCTCATTTCCCCTTTTAACCCCCCTCTAGTCACCGTTATATTAGCCCTGTGAACCAAAGGGAGAAACCACATAGTTGTGACATTCAGCCAGTAAGGAGATTTAAAGACTTACAGGTACTACCAAACTGGAGCAGTAGCCCGTTCTATACCAAAACCTCTACATGCTCTCGGTGTATGTTTCCTATCGCAGTTTACCTGGAGAGCATGATTGATTAAGCTGGTGGGCAATTGGAGCCGGACAATTGAGCGTGAGAGCGAGAAGGGAGATCCATCTTCGTGAAGGCTCATGCCTAAGCTTGGCACTAGATAAATGGGCTCAGATGAAGCCTGTGTGTGCATATAGTGTGTGTGTGTGTGTGAGTGTATGCGTGCGTTCTCTGTATGCATGTATGTGTGGGTCATGGCTACACAGTCCCACCTTTCCTCATTGCATAGGCAGCTTTTTTCGAGATCAAGGGAAAGGCTATTCTTTCTTTTCCCTCTTCTTCGCCTTGGCAGGAGGAGGGAGGAGCGAGGGAGGGAGGGAGGGGAGGAAGAAGAAGGCAAAGGGGACAAGAGGAGGTGGCATAGTGTTTCCTCCCTGTGTGCATTATGGATGAAGCGTGTCCGCGGCGTTCGATCAGCGGCTCTCTGGTGGCTTGGAGGTGGCCCGCTGGGGTTACCGAAGACTCTGTGTTTTTGTCATTGTGTGCTTGAGTGCGTGTGTGACTCTGACTGAGGAAGAGGAGTCACCGGGGTCACACCTGCCGACAGACATATTACAAACACCCTTCCTGGGAATATTTAAGTACCATCTTTAATTGAGAACAAATCGATAAGGATTTTGAGAAAGCTTTTGGTCAGCACAAAAGATAGAAAAAATGTCCAAGTCCCATGTAAACCATTGGCAGTAAGTGTCAGAATTAGGGATGTTCATAATTAACCGTTTAACCGTTAACCAACATTAAGCATTTTAACCGATTAACGCTATCGGTTAAAACGGTTAAAAGAAATATTTATAATTAATTAAAAAGATGAGCGGCTCGTCACTTTCAGGAAAAAAGCTGGTCCACCTTAACAGCCCAACTTAAGAGACGGAGCCGGAGTTGCAGGATACAGGAAGTTGACTCCGGTCTCTCTCCGGCTCGCTTGAGCAGAGGAGTAGTAGTTTCGTAGCATTTATTCACCGACAAATAAACTGTACACACACTGCTACACCTACGTTCACACCTATAACACCACCAACAACCCCACACTCACCGCCGCCACACATACGGACACTCGTTAAAGTTACGTCGCGCTGACAGACTGTATGTGTGGCGGCGGCGGCAGAGAGCAAGAAGCCTCCGGCAATGCTAGAGCTGCTAACGTAGCACAAATACACACACTGTTTATCGGGCAATCGCTATCGTTAATCTGGGCAGACAGAGTGTTGTTACGCCGGGCAGACACACAGCTGGCAACCTGCTAAACTAAACTAAATGTGCGGTGGCGACTTTTACTGGGAAAGTGGCTGCATGTCCGCAACACTACAAGTTAACGCTCCCGGACGGGTGAACTGGGTTCTCAGTTGTCTGTTGTGCTCATACACTGCAACTGGCGTGAGGCACTAATCTTGTCCGTTAACATTTAAGAACATTTTTCAAAATGAGCATCTCTAGTCAGAATGATCTGCAATAACAGCTCCAAATCCTTCACCTTTACTCACAAGCTACAATATATCCCTAGTTACATGCACTAGACCAGACTACAGTATAACCCTAGAAACAGTGTCCTCATCAGAAAGGACATGTGTCCAGTGGAGGAGGAGAGCCGAAATGGCATAAGAGTGTCTCTTGGTAACTATAACAACATGATGAGAGCCTCTCTACAAACTCCATGGCAACGTGACAAACACAACTCCCCATTCATAGAGAAGGATATTCCTGGTGTGTAGGTGCAGTGTGTGTGTGTGTGTTTGTTTATATACTCTCATGTATTGTCAGCTGAGGTCAGAGGCATTGCCACAGTAGATAACAGCTTTTAACACTCGTCTCAGCACTCATGACTTCCTTAAAACGAGCCGTTGAACATTTACAATGCTTGCTTACAGAGACCTACATATTGTCAGTATGTAGAAGACAACACTGGAGGATTTTTGTGGACATTCAATGGTAAATGTTTGAGACTAGAAGGCACTCAGAGAGCGCATTCCTCCACTAATGCCCAGTTCAGACTTCGCGATATCAGCCCGATTATAGCCCGACGCGGCCGTCGTAGGGTGTCGACTCGGATCTGGAACGATAAATGAGTATCGCGTGCGAAAATCGATTGTTTTATCTCGTGTAGTGTGTCATAGTACACGGCAACCGACGCCGTGTCTGGGACGCCTCACGACGTCCGGACAGAAAGTCTAGCATGTTTGATTTGGGTTTTTTTGCTTTCCACGACGTGTTCCGTCATGGCCGTGAATTTGACCGGCTGAGCACAGATGCAAACAGCTGTAAACAGAAGCACATGGCTACTTATTATGCAGAATGATGTCATCGGGCCTTCCCAGCTTAACTGCTGCCAGACCTTGCAGTACGATATTCCATCTAGGTTGTGTCAGAGTGAAAACACCACCGCAGTTGCATCTTTGCGCATGGAGCATCCCGTTGCACGCCCACTTTTGCTTCTCCCTGTGAATTACATTTTTATTGTTTTCCCCTGAAGCCTCGTGAGCCCCTTTACATGGTTGGGCCCGGGGCTTGAGCCACGATAAACCCGTAAATTAAAAGACGGCAGTCACAGCACAACTATGGAACATTTTTCTAGCCATCAGTTTAACCAGGCAAGCTGGTTACATGTTGAACTGCAGTTAAACTCTGGTGCGTCGAGCTCCATTGCAGTTAACTTTCAATTATTGTGCGAAATAAATCTAACTACGGGTTAAAACTGACTAACAAATAAACTTTAAGAACTGGATGATGATTTGAACACAGCCAAATAAAGATGCACCAAACATTTGGAACAACTAACTCAATCAGACAATTATTATATTGTAATTCATTCACATGCATGCTGCTCAGAGTAATCGCAGTGACCGGCTTGTCTGCCAACAGCACGGAGCTAAACAGCTAATGTTAACAGAGGTTGCATTCACTTGCAATATGATGCGTCAGTAAAAATTAGTATTAGGCGAAGTTAAAATATAACGCTATCGTGATGTGATAAAATGTAATCTTGTAAATGCAGTTTTTGGCAAGAAACTTAAATAAAAACAGTTTGAAGGAGATGTTTTCACAGCAATATAAAATAGATAGAGAGGGAATTATGACCTGTTTGACTTCCTAACATAAGCATATATTATAATATATAACTAGAACTACTACTTAACTAATGACTATTAGATATGTATAAAATCAAAGCAGATATTTAAATTAAAACACAATCATGTATTTCCTAATCATTTGAATTGTGTGTCTTTATGCAAATAACCACGATAGATGACAATAACAAAGTAAAAGGATAGCATTTCGAATTTTTGAAGGTTTACACTGACTTCGGGAAGGCTTAGTTTGGAGCCTTTCTGTCAATTATAGTTCTTGGAAAGAAAATCAGAATCAGCAAATAACACAGAGAGAGAGATGCAATCAACAGATTTGGCAGAGGAAACATCACTTGCTTCATGTCATCTAATACAAAGAAATCACCTCACCGTGTGTTATTGCTTACCTAACTGTGTAATTCATGCAGATCACTACCAGAATTAATTTTTCCTTGTGCATAGTTCCACCTGTCAACAAACTTTCCTGACAATTACAAAGTCCCTTGGTCTTTGTTTTAGTCAAGGATAATGATTTTCTTCCCCTTTATTTCCTCTGAGTAGGTTGTCTATGGACACTTTTTGTCATATCCATACAGTTTTATTAGTATAATCTCACATGAGCTGTCCAGTGTGATCACTGGAGCAAATGGGAATTCTAATTCCACCCAAAATCCACTAAACACATCCTTGGACAAACAGAGCAGATGCTCAAAGCTGGCAGCCAACAGGAATGATGCCGTTAGCTTGTCCACAAGTAAATAAATCAAACTTGTGTCTTCGTCAAGGGAAGCTGCAGGGCAAAAACGGCAGAAAGCTAATGCGGAAGATTTGGTGCCTCTGGGATGCTCTTGAGTAAAGAACTTGACCCCCATCTGCTCCGCGGAGCTGTTGGATCTGAATATGAAGTGTGAAACCGTATAGATATAAACTGATGGAAACACCTCAGTTGACCCTTCACAGTCACAAAGGAATCTACAAGGCTTTGGGCAGAGCTTAGCTGCTATATTAAGTATTCAGAAGGTATAATCAGATTCTTTCTTGCATGACAAATGATGGGTGCACTTTGCATCATATGAAAAAAATTCCACAGTAGCGCCCGTGCCGCACAGCATTGCGAATCGTGTGTGTGCGACACAGCAGCCACAGTTCTATACAGAGTACGAGAACTGCAAGGAGAGGAAGAGGTAGTGAGACAGCGTCTGGACGCTGGCAAGAGATGTGACATGAGACCAGATTATCATAGTTTATAAAAATACAGAGCAGTGAGGATTCAGACATTTCATACACCAGACGTATATCAAGGGGACCTGCCGATGCACATTCAACCCACGTTGGACCTGGTCATATGAGTCAGCCGTCACTGTTAGTAGAGAATCCAGTTCATGATCAAAGAATGTTTTTTGCATCACCTCTGCTCTAAGCTTGCTGTGGTAGGCGGTGTTACACGGTGTGCGAGCATACGCCGATTACATTACTTGCCCACCGTCCCCACCATCGTTTTGCTTATTTTATAGAAATAAAACCCATTTATTTAATTTCCGCGTACAAGCAGCAGGTTATCAATACATAGTCGGACGACTGAAGCTACGGAGTCTCAGCACAGAGTAGCAGGAGTAAGATTTCACGAACATGGTACGAGAGAGAGTTGACAGACAAGACAAAGGCGCACCTGTTTGCCAATATTTCGGATTCAAACCCAATGCTATAAGGGAACCATAACATTAATGAGGCGATCGCCGTTAGGAGGATGGAGCAGTCACAGCTTGTGTTAACGGCACAGCAGCGGCCCCGCAGTGAAAGCTCTACCAGAGAGGCCAGACACACAGCTATCCAATGTTAAAGATCAAAGTAAGCGCTCTACATACTGTATATATTGAGCGTCTTCTTTTCTTATAAAATGTCCGGTGTAATTGGTAACACCAGTGATGGCACAAGTTTATTAGCCGGTGGGAAAAAATGGCCTCACTGTGACATCCCTATAGTCTGCTCTACACACTCTCTCAGTATGTCTAAACAAACACAATTTAGAGAAATCTCTAGTTGCCAGATCTATTTTTAATCCAAAGCTATAACCAAATCACACATCCTATCATACAAATTGCCTACAAGTCTCACTGAACAGTGACAGTAATAGCAGTTGTACTCTACAGCTGACTGGATTGAGCTCTCTCCAGGGGTCTGACTGACAGGATGATACTTCTGTTGCTTGGACACTTGAAAACTTTCTCTAAAACACCTCAATGTTTTCATGCATGATAGAGTCTGCATCACAGGGAATCTAATGATGACTAATACATATGATAACCAGAAAAAAAAAAACCTTTCCCACCATAAATACTTGTGCACGACCCATGTAGCCAATATCCCAGTAAGAAAGGGGAAACATTATAGCTTTAAGACGAACTTTATCAATTGAGTATGCAGCCCCCTAAGCACCACTACTTCCTGTGTGCATAAGAATAAAAAAATATATGTTATCAATACATATAAGTACCATATACCTTTAAAAGGTCATGGAAAATTACATTTTAACATAGAATTTGAATAGTCTCAAACCACAGTGGACTTACTTGATACTTTTATACTCGTGCTACAATTTCGTGGCCTCTGCTACAAAACTTTCACCCTCTGTAGCACCAGTGCTGTGTGCAAAAAAAGTTAACATACAGCCTCGTCTTACCTCCAATAGTTCTGTTTTATGGATATTTGATCAGATCAGATGGACTGGACTGCATATGTCAACAGCAGCTTTACCACTTCCAGCCCGCACTGGCACCAGGCCGAAGCAGGCATGAAATGTTGTGACTTCCAAAGCCTTTAACTATGTGTTGTTAGCATGGTGGACTCTCGTTAACATAGCCAGCGGGACAGAAATGACAACACCTCTGTAATTCTATATATACAGGGTGGTAGCTTTTTTTATGAGGTACTTTTGCATTGCGGATCGCTGGTATGTGTGTGCGGGTCCACATCACAAGGTATAAACAGTGGAAAGTGAAATGTGCAGAGAGGAGAGGGTTGAATTGGCAAAACACTCCTCAGAAGTATCACTCGAGAAGAGACAGCTGGCGCCATCTCTTTGTGTTTCTCCCTCTCTCTTTTACTTGCTTTCTTTCACCACCAACACGGCTTTCAGATTATGTGAGAAACATACTTTTCTGTCACTGTTTCTATCCCTCTCTTGTTCTCTCACTTTGTCTCCCCCACCTCTGCCCCACTGCTTTTTCCTCACTTTTCAGAGCTTTGCTGTTTTCCTGCCTCTTACTCATCTTGCCCTCTTTTGTAAAAAATAATATAATACACTGTTTGCAACAGACAGGTGTGTAGTTGAGATCAAAATGAAGGCCTTACTAAAAGATGGGTGTGGTTCGAGCAAGGGCACCAAAAGCAGAGGGGTAGGAATTGGGGAAAGGGTCATTGGCCCTCCTAATTTGCGCCCCTGGGCCCAATTTGGCGTCGCAGCTGGTGTGATCCTATCTCAAGATGTTCTCTAGTTTATCCTCAGTTTGTTTCAAACCTCTTCGCCTTCCTCTGTTTCCTCCATCAGTATCTCTCTCTATCTCCGTCCCCTTCCCTCCTCCTGCTGCTCTGGTGTCTGTCTACAGATGGAAAATGTCCAGCAGATGCTTTTGGCCATAGCCCAGGGAGTTGCTGACTTTATTACCACGGCAGCTCTTTATCACCATGGAAGCCGTCTATCGTCACGGTGACCAGCGTCCTGTTATCTGGTCCTGGTCCAGTTGGCATGTGTGATATACACTCAGAGAGAATTCTCCGAGGGCTTCCCCCATTTACTTTCCTCTAAAGTACATCTTACCATAAATGTTAATACGGGTCAGGTCTACTGAGTTCGCTACCATTTCATGAAAATGTTACAAAACTGCTGTGACTTGTATGTGAATGTGCAGACGTTGATCAAGTTGAAGGTACTCAGCTGTAATCTATCCAACAGTTATAGAGTAGTGTTCAGTAAATACAATCTGGAAACAGACCAAATGTACCATACTGCATCTTTTGCACTTCCATGCTCCTCACAACGAGATATCTGGCACTAAAAGTTGCAAGACACACAAGACGCAACGTGGACTTATCAGTAAACAGTCGTCACGTCACTCACACATAACAGCTCAGACATAAACATGAGCTGGGTGAGTGCCAAATGTTCTGTACATACCACACAAAACACATACTGAGGCTAACTGACAAACAAGTACATTAATACATTACACACACACAAGCACTTTCTTTCCATCCCAACAAATGCAAACTCACACAAACACAGCAACTAGCATGGCATATACTCTCCCACGTTCTTTAAGAATCCGACCACCACTTCCTTCTCCAAAGTATACACACACTGACTCCCTTTTTGGTGCAATCCATCTCCACATTTTGATAACTACATCCCTGTCACCGCTAACTTTTATGTAAAGCAACACAATTTCCTTCCCCAAACATGTACAGAGAGCCACCGTGCCATCTCTACACACCAGAGGATCATCTCCTGTACAAGTCAACAGGCAAAAAACAGGTCCTCACACAACTCTCCTACATCCACACAAACACCTCTCAAAATACTCAAACACACTGGGGAGGGGGGGGTTTATTCCTACCGTCTTTGCGGTAAAGGTTGATCTCCACTTTCCTCTCCTCCGATCCCAGCAGGGCTTGCGCCATCTGGGCGATGGCCAGCCGCTTGGTGTCAGGTCCGTACAGGAAGTTACACGTGCATGGCTTCTGCATGATCTCGGCACGCGAGTAACCGCACATGGAGCAGAAGCCATCATTGCAGAAAATTATGGCGCAGTTCTCCACTCTTGCATTGGCGATGACGAACTTGCGACCTGTGGACAGAATGAGAAACGTTTACTCCAGTTTTCACACCAACATCCAATGTGATGAATAATGAGTCTTTCAGGAGGAATGTGTCATTAAAGTTTACCATAAAACTTACCTCTAAAATACTAAACATTATAAGGGGGAAAAAAAACATTGCTGATTTTGTATGGGGCTAATGCTATGATACCAAGGGAGCAATTTACTGTCATCTGTAACAAACTATAATTTCCTGAAACAAACAACAAACTTCCCTGATCCTTGCAGAAGACAGATTTGTCTAATTAGTCTACCCTCGCTGCATGTTGATATGTGAGGTGAGCAGTAGGCTGCTATCCTAAAATATGTCTTTCACCTTCACTTTGTACTGCACATGTCATTCTGATCACTGTACCAACATGTACATTTATGTATTTCATTACATTTATGTTCATGTACGGGTAGATGGATGGATGGATGGAGGGAAATTCAAGTTTCCAGCATCACAGTTCCATAGTGGAAACATATTAGTAAAAAGGCACAAGTAAGTAATACAGAGTATACAAAAGATATATACCAAATACAAAAATAACAGGAAATGAAGAAACTGTTAAAAAATTAATACAAAATTAATACTGAGATACAGGACTATTACAAATGTGAATCAAGTACAGAAAGTGATATAGTGCTGGATAATAAGATATAGGTAATATAGATATTAAGAAATGTGAAATATGGAATATAATGCGGGATAAGAACTGAGGTAGAGAGTTGTTTTTTAAATAGACTAAAGTGCAGAATAAAGTTGTACATTGTTTGTAGAATACAGTAAGACCAGTCTATAAAGGTGCAGAGTAGAGCTGTTTGTGGTGTGCATTATCTGCATTATCTGAAATGAAAACATTTACAAAACTTGTGCCCTTCTCAGCCACCTCCTAAATAATATCAAATACAATATGTCTCATTTGGAAGACCCATTTTCATTAGCTTGACACTTCCTGCTGGCATGTCACCTTCAAAATAACAGTCCCACTTTCAAAATAAAATTGAAGCAACATAATACATAATTTAAGAATCAATAAAAACAAAAAACGATACATTCTTGAGCATCCCAGACCGAAAATAAAGGTCATTTGCAAATTGTACTTATTGTACTGTTACGCAGTTTGGCCTATTTTGCTGCTGATGGTCTTATGGCTGTCTTTTCTTCTGTAATTCACCTTAAAACTGCAGTGGGTAGAATTGGAGCAAATATGATTAAAACAAGTTATTTTTATAAAACGGTCTCTATATCCTGACAGTAGTGCATGAGACAGGTAATCTGAAAGAAATCATGTGCCTCTATGTCTTCTGCAGTGCTCCTAATGGCATCTGCAAGATTTCACAGACCGGAGAAAAACAACCTTGAGCCTTGCCGTCTCTGAGCAGCTGTCAATCACTCGCCAACTCCGATCAAACGATCAAACTAGGCAGCGCTGATCAAATATGAATCAATATTCTATTACTGTAATGCCTATTTCTCTACTCAAATGTTTTCAGAAACATCTTGTAGTGTACTCTGTAAAATGGGAAAATTTGTGCCATGTTGAGAACAGTTGAGGAAATATCAAGCACCGCCCACCAGCCAGAGCACAGCCAATAGGAACGCTCTCTCTCTCTGAAATGACCTGTGATTGGTCAAAGACTCCCGTCACGGGCTAGATTTTTTTAAAGCCTGAAAACAGAGCCGTGAGGAGGTGCAGAAGTCTAGTCACTTGAATTACAATATGCTGAAAGGTTATTATGGAATTTTTGCCCAATGATGCCAAAAACATACTGCTAATAGTGTGTGTGCCCATAAGTCTGCATTTATGTGTTTATAATTGTGGTCAAAAGTGTAGATCGCAGCGCCGGCAGTGGCAACACTGGTGGCTGCGTCTCCCACAAAGCTCTGATGTCTGTCTCTCTCGAAACCACTTACTGTAGAAGGAGCCATTTAGCTCCATGGCCTCTGCTCAATGTCAATGGGTGATCTTAATGCACTCAGAGAGCTGCTGTTGGGCCCACACACACACACACACACGCACACACACACACACACACACACACACACACACTTGCAAATACTCCTTTACCCAGCACACTGACTCTTTACTTGCAATACACTGAATAAACGTCAAGTCTCCAGTTTGAGCGAGTTAACTCTCCTGTGTGTCTTTTGGGAACACATACAGACAACATAAATGTGTACATGTGCACGAGGCCTCTGTGGACATGTGATTGTGTTTGTGCTGCATCGGGATGATAGTCTGTCAGGCTGATAGATGGCCTCCACCGAAGAGCTTTCAGCTTCTGAAGAGCCCCAATGTTCCCTGTTACTTTCACTTAGTACCGGGCCCCACTGTGAGGAACCGCTGCACTCATAAATAGTCATATGGATGGTTAGAGGGAAGCAGGAAAGGCTGGTGACAGGAAAGGCTGGGTGAAGCAAGAGACAGCGTGAGGGCTGGATGAGGATGAATAAACAGATGGAAATGGGATGGGCGGATAGAAAAACTTTGGGAAACTAATGTATGGAGGGAGATTTGGATAAAAATATAAAGTGGAGTGGGGATAGAGAGAGCAGAAGTAATGTGTCCAGGGATGGAAGGCAAAACCTGACCACATTTCTCAGCAATTAGCCTGCATCAATTAAATGGACTGGAGACTGTGGTGAAAAAGCAGTCACGTCTTCTCCAGGGCTTCTTCACTCTGTGGCTGTGAATTCGGTTCAACTCAGTTAAACTTTATTTATCCCTGCAAAGGCAATCGTAGCAACTCTCCATCCTGATCAGCAGATACACATAAAATAGATAGGAAGTAAAGTAAGGACGCTGTAAATCACAAAGCTAAAACAACCAAAGGCTATATAAGCCTATAACCACTGTGGAATTGGAAAATAAACATAGATATCTCGATCTCTAACAATCTAAAAAAAAAATACACAAAGTAATGAGGCCTTACCAAGGTCAAAGATGAGTAGCATGAGGATACTATATAGTGCATTAAGTTACTCACTCGGAATTCAGACACTCAAATAAAATGGTGGGAGGTAAGTGCACTATATTGGCTAGTAAATTGGGACTCAACTCAACTTAAAGCACAGTTACATTAGCCTTCTGTTCGATGAAGATTCCCCACGCTCGGCACAGAAAAACGACACAATATCACAGTTTTGATGTGGGCACAGTAACAAACTGTTAACAGTATGGTGGCGTCGTACTGCTGATGGACTGCAACGCACCCGATTTGCATCTAGCCAGGGACCTTCATCGCATGTCATTACCCATTTCTCTCCCATCATTTCCTGTCAGCCAAAAGTAAATCATCAATATTTTACCAAGTTGATACAAACAACGGCCGAAACTGCAAGTTGAAGAACTGCCCTACGCCTTAAACCTGCAGTAACTGTTTTTGGCCACTTGGGGGCAGCGGAAACAAGTTGTGTCCACAGCACTGTTGCTAACCCTTTTGAGTCTATATGGTTTCTTATTCAGTGGAAGGCGCTTATAGTGAACGCGGTTACAGTGATCAACTGCTCATAGTGATCCAAAAGCTTTGGACAGAATCATTCCTATACAAACGCTGTTTAAATAATTTCCTCAAGTAATCAAATAGTCCGCTTACAGTGTTCATTTTGGGTCTTTTCATACATGACAACATATGGAAAAACATTTTAAAACTGCGTTAGACATAACGTTAGTTGAATTTGTGTTTTGTTTTTTACTTTACTCCCTTGATACTTTGCCTCGCTGACCATCTGCTCTCCGACTGGATACCTGAGGCTGGCGCTGCGTGCCCATTGATATCTATACGGGAAAAGGAAAGTCATCCCTGATTGAAAAACGAATGCGCAGGGGGAAAGCTCCCTCGTCAAGTGGATTGATAATGCCTGGTCATGTAATGGCCCCAAAGTGAAACTTTTTCCGATCCTTAACCGTCTCTGCAGCACACATGCAGACCGGCGCCCGTCTCCTGAAAGTCCAATATTACCTCTCTTTTAGCTGTTTTTGGTCTATACCAACTCATGAGGGTAATATATGTCTCTTTAGCTGCTAAATACTTCACTTTGTTCACCAGCTATAGTCTCTAACTGTGGCTGTCTGCTGTTTGCTGCTAAGCAGGTAGTGTACAGTGGGGTTTTAGAGCTTTTTCATTGAAAGCAGCTGCCTGCTTCGACAGAAAAAAACACTATGAGAGCGGAGAGAGTGAACCAAATCAATAAAGTTGTTGGTCGGACAGCTGCACAGTGAGCTGAAACTCACTATAACGCTCTGTAAAGCCGAAGGGGAGATGCTGATTCAGGTGATAATTCTCTATAGGTTCATATTTCATATTGTCACATTGTTATTGTGAAAATATCGATTAAAGCCACTTTAAGCTCTGTTTATTGAACTGAACTTTGTAGGTATAACCTTAACTATCTCCCAAGAGAAATCACCGGACCGTAGTCTTCACCAGTTTGAGCCAAACTCTCCAACCTCGCTCCTCTGCCTGGGTCAGTTCAGCTGACCTGATTATTGCCTTCATGACAAATGTCTTCTCTGGAATTGAGTCAGACAAAAAATTTGCTCCTCAATCATTTCAATGAGGAGGGAAGTGAGACATACGTATGCTTCTGGTATTGATTACGCATCCTTCGTCCAGCACTGATTGAATTTCAAATCAAAATGTGTAATATTTCCACCTGCTTAGTCTTTATTACAGCTCCTATGCGCCTAAATGAATGTGTTTCCAGATGTTATCTCCCTTGAGACAAGCTCTACAAGAACACTGTATGTCTGAAGAAGATTCACAGCCTGGGGCAACATTTTGGGAGAAGGTAATGCATCATACATTGCCCTTTATGATGAATGAAAATTAAAACAGAGTCTGCACACCGAGGCAATTTTTCTTGCTAAGTGTTCTTCATTAGACTTGATTATGAAACGGCCCCTGAACAGGAATTACCCTCTAACAAGGAAGAGGGTAGACAGTCATTATTCCCGATAAATGATGTCTCGGAAGCAGTTCACAGAGGTGATGCACAGCAATTCCCCCTCTGAACCACTGATTTATAAGTCATTTCATAACCACTGTGAAGATGCTAGTCTGCCATTCTCAGACAATCCTGCACACTCCATTTCTTTCCAAAATCACATATTGGCCAATGATATTTAAGACTCCCGTGTCTGACTTCACATTGTTTTGAAGGAACCACTCGGCCGCTGCAGTTATTATTATGTTGGATTGAGCTCGAAGGCTACAGCTAAATGATTTATGGATGTTGGAAACTTGTGTTCATGTATCAATTGTCGAGCCATAACTTGGATATGTGGGTTATTACTGTATTCATTGAGTGCACCTTTGTGTGTGTGTGACTGTGGGTGTTGTGTTTACTTTCTCAGCGGCATGCACGCATATGAATTTTTTAAAAGAACAGATGACGATGCATCAAACAAAACTTGGAGGGGAGACAATAAGGAATGGAACAAGAGGGAGCGCAGCGAGACACAACACAGTGTGGCCCTGTGTTAAAAGTACGGAGACACAGCATGTACCTCAATGGCTAATAAATAAAAGGCCTCTCTATAATCAGGAGAGCAGTCAAGGAGAGCAGACAAAATACACTCACCCAGCATGCTGGCGAGGAGCAGTACTTACAGACTGGCCTACATTCACACAGAGCCCCTAAATCAGTATGTAGACATCATTCAATTATGAATAAATAGGCATATAGAGGCTGAATGCCAAACACAAATATGTAAAAGGTCACATTTTAGTATTTGTCATGTTTTATTTCAAAAATATATGTCAGACAGAGAGACTGTCCTCATCAGGGGGTGACAAAGCGTATGCAGACACATTCCATAACCCTAACCAAGTAGATTGTGTTGCCAAAATCTTACCAAACCTTAACCATAGAGGTGGTACATTAAAAACTCATTGATAGTTTATATAAATCATTTTTATACAACCCAGTCGGCAGAATTTTTTTGGCATTGTACGTTTCTGCAAACCACGGGATACGTTGAATGTTGACGTATCTAGAACAAACATTTTGTGTCGTAAATACGTTTCATATCAGCCTTGTATCACGCTCGTAGAATGTAACAGCGTAGCGTAACGAAGTAGCGTAACGAAGTAGCGTAACGAAGTAGCGTAACGAAGTAGCGTAACGAAGTAGCGTAACGAAGTAGCGTAACGACGTAGCGTAACGACGTAGCGTAACGACGTAGCGCAACAACGCCGTAGCGAAACAACGTAGCGAAACAACGTAGCGAAACAACGTAGCGAAACAACGTAACGTAACAACGTAATGCAACAACGTAATGCAACAACGTAACGCAACAACAACGTAACGCAACAACAACGTAACGCAACAACGTAACAATGTAACAAAACAACGGAACGAAACAATATAACTTAACAACGGAACAACCGTATAAACATAACTACCATAAATAAATAAGAACCCCCTATAGTGGAGTTTCTTACGCAACGTTATGTAACAAAAACTCAACGTTTACTTTTGGTTTCACACGGGACACAAACAGCGGTGTCCCGGGTGAAAGTCCTGCGTTTGCTTAATCACATATCAAAATATCTTTGTCCATTTTTATAAATTCCTTCTCTCTGCACACGGGGAGAAGTCACCTCATTAGACATGTTGCAAACAAAGGCTAATGGTACAATTATTACCCAAGCGGTCCATTGTCAACAGTTGACACACTGGCTGACAGTTTTCTTGTACAATGAGCGATTAGTGACATAATGACCACGCTCACTTTTAGATATGTGGTAGCTAAAATGGCTGAAACATATTGTCATCATGTTTCTTGGGCTTTTAAACCAACTTTTAGCCTTGTTGCCACTTTCTGAGATTTCAGCAATTACTTTGATGAGTGCAATGTTATCATAACTGATGGACAATGTAAATAAAACCCAAGTTGTAGTTAACCATAGTTTTTCTTTAAAGCCACCACCATTGCTACAGATTTTACCCCTTGTCTCTGCCACACTGCCTTCAATAAAGCCATCTACAGTAAAAACTACCCTGCCACAGCATGCACATTTGACAGATCATGACACGGATCAAGCCTATTTGGTCTACCTTTAACCACAGTTATGGGCTAAGGGCTTCATAGAACCCAAATTACTGTCAGCGAAATCAGAAATTTCCCATTTCTTCCTCTCCCTCCCCAAGAGCACCCATCAATCAAAGTCATGCCAAAGGAATCAAAACCGACTTTGCCCATTTTTCCAACGTAAAGTGAACATCCATCAACGCAGTGCTCCAGAATGAAAACGTCTGTGTCCATTTCTCCTTGCGTTAAGCACACACACACGCCTCCCCTCACTTTCTTCATAAAACAGACATATCATCTATAGAGGCGGCACGTCCAGGATTCAACAGGCTGCTCTCGTGGGAGACATAAAGCGGCGGAAGAGCCTGTTCAGATATTCATGGAAACAGTGCAGATCGGTCGGGTGGATGCGCTTTATAGCCTGCCTCCATGAATTAGTGGCAGCCGCAGCCCTCAGAGGCTCATAAAGCTTGATGGGTTTGTCTGGCTGCAATGAGCACTCGGTAATATAAAGGCAGAGATGTGTATGTGTGTTGTACATTTCATTTTCCAGCCCTGGTGGTTTTCAGTCACCGATAATGGCCAACAGAACCAAGCAGATGTTTTTTTCTTTCCAATGTGTTTAAGTCTTTTAAAGAGCCTGAGTCCTTTAGAGTGCACGATGTCTTCAAAGATGAGTCATGCATGCATGAATGTAGTCATTTTTCAGACAGATGCACACACATAAACAGGAGATATAACACAGCCTCGATACAGACATACGGTGCATGTTGAATGACAACATTTTAACTCCACCAACAATAAAAAACAACAGGGTGAGACGAGGTTAGGAGGATAAAAAAAAGGGACACAAAAAAGAAAGAAGAGGAATGACAGTGTAAGAGTGTGTTGAGACAGACAAGAAGAACAACAGGAGAGAAAACAGATAGAAAAAGAAACAGCTGTCTCAGTGAGGCCACAGCTGCACATGAGGAAAGCTGGCATTATTCTACCAGCGAGGAGGTCAGGTACTGTGTTATTACGCTGCAGGCATTCAGAGAGCAAAGTGCAAGAGATGGCAATATTTGGAACCAGCGGGGAATGTATTCAAATTAAACAAGGGTAATGGTGGGCAGCTATTCACAGCAAGTAAAGTATATTTCCATTATATTTGGAGCACGCTTCTCTCTAACGGGCTTTATAATGTCAGCTCATGGGCAGAGATATTTAACTTTCTTTGACTTCTGTTGAGCTCTATCAGTAACCTGCAGGTGTCTCTGCTGTTAACTAACTCACAGCTGTCACACGTCAGCCCGGTCTTACCAAATGGTGTACGAATGACACAGCAATTTTTAAGTCATTTCGCGTGCAATAAAATTGCCGTTATTGCTTTTGGCATGTTGTAATATGTACGCCATGTAGTCTATACTCAGAGGTGGAGGAAGTACTCGGATCTTTTACTTGAGTAAAAGTAGTAATATTACAGTGTAGAAATACTCTACAAGTAAAAGTCCTGCATTGGAAATGTTACTTAAGTAAAAGTACAAAAGTATCAGCTTCAAAATATAAAGTACCAAAAGTAAAAGTACTCATTATGCGGAATATTATATATTATATCATTGTATTATAATCATTTTTTAAATACTTTTATTGCAAATTATACATCCACAATATGTGCAGTATATATCTGCAATTTCTTTCTTGTATTTTATACACCCAGTGGTACACACAGAACAGAAGAGTAAGATAGAACAACGAGTAAATGGATAACTGAGGAAAAAAAGAAGAAGAAACATACATATGGAGCGCTTGCTGCACCTTTTTATAAAGGTAGCGCCCTGTGTTCGTAAAACTTAATTCCCAGGTTGGCTTTAGTTAAACCCTTATTCCTGTTGTTGCTTTATTTTAATAACCCATAATTATTTCCTCCCTATTTCTTATATGTGACTGCACTGTGGTTATGTTTATACCTATTAAAAATCACATAACAAATATGTCCCCAACAATTTACTCAATTTATTAACTAAAAGGGAATGATATCAAAAATATGTAAAATAAAAAAAGGTTCACAATACTCTCAATAATAGTATACCAAGAAAATAGTACTTTGACCTTTCACAGAGATAAACAAGTCAGTATTAACCCAAGTCAATCTTCTATGTTCCTTTAACCTTCTGGGGTCACTAGATGTCACCCTTTAATATACTTGGTCTAGCCAAAAATAACATAAAGCTATCAGCCTTTCTAGCTTTTTGCACTACTCTTGGAGGTGCAACATTAGGACTCTGTGATACAAACTCTGCTACGTTAACGTGAGTACTCAGCTTTTATTTGGCTGTTAGAGCGAAACGGTCTCAACTGTTTTTGGCCACCAGGTTCCCAAGCATCGACCAGGCCTGCAACGGGGTTGTTTTCATCAATGGTCCTTTGCTGTTTGCCGGCTTGTGTGTGTGTGTGTGTGTGTGTGTGTGTGTGTGAGAGAGAGAGAGTGTGTGTGTGTGGGCCCACCAGGTTATTTTTGGTGAAAGTAAAGAAACCATAAGAGTTCATTGCATAACCTTTGATACTGCCATGGCAGTCCGATGGGTGAAACCTTCTTTCTCCCGCGTTACCAGAGGAGCTACCAGGCTTTTATCCAGGTCACCTGGAGCGCTATCTGGGCAGTCCAGAGTGTCCTTCGGCGGTAGTTAACTTGACTAGTTAGCTGGAAAGGCTAACGGCGCAATATCGGCTACGGTGTTGATAGCCACTTAACTACTTGCAACTTATACATACGGCGTTTCACTGGCTTGCAGTCCTATGCTCTAGTTTCTACAGCACTATAACTTACAAACACACTTTAAACCGTAAATCTCTAATTACTACATCTCTTTTAGTTCCACTGCTTCTCGCGCCGCTCCCTCACTTCTCTCGCTCGACCACCCGCTCCTCGCTAGTCCCGCCCGACAGCCAATCACAACCAGGTAAAGTCACATGACACATAAACAAACAATTACATGTAATAAAATTAAACAATATAGGTTGTACTCAAAGTAAACCACATGCTCACCAAGTAAACTGCAACCAACCTATTTAAAGTGACACAACATACTGTATGTGTATATTGAACTGAACATGTAAATATTAACCAAAACATATTTATTCTGAGCAGAACCACCAGGAAACTGGTAGAAATGGCCATCACAACTTCACAGAGTCAAATGTGAAATCTACAAATGTCGTTTAGTTCGACCAAAAGTCCATAGTGTTTCACTATTTCTGCTTGAAAAATGACTGAAATGATTAATAATTTATTATCAAATTACTATAGTTGCCAATTATTTTTCTGTCAATTGCCTAATCGATTAATCAACTAATCGTTTCAGCTCTAATACTTCGTTTTGATAATCGGAATCTGTAAAGTGACTAAAATGATGAAATAAATGTAGTGGAGTAAAAAGTACAATATTTGCTTCCAAAATGTAGCTGAGTAGAAGTATAAAGTAGCATTAAATGGAAACACTCGTGTAAAGTGTAAGTACCTCAAAACACAGGACTTTCAACCAGGAGACCGGTGTTTGTGTCCCAAAGCGTTGTTGATTTATTTTGAAGTTACATCAGTGACGTGTTTTCCGTACTTATGTTACATTGTTTACGTACGCATTTTACTTAGTTTACCTATTTATTTTACGCCCAACCATGATGTTTTTCAAACACAGGACTTTCAACCAGGAGACCGGTGTTTGTTTCCCAAAGTGTTGTTCAGATATTTTGAAGTTACGTTAATGACATTAATGACGTTAATGACATTAGTGATGTTAGTGACGTGTTTTCTGTACTTATTTTATGTTGCTTCCTTATGTATTTTACTTAGTTTACCTACTTAGTTTAAGCCCAACCATGATGTTTTTCCTAAACCTAACTGCGGCCATTACCGTAGTTTTGTTGCCGACACATAACTGTGACCGTTTCACATTATCGACGTGGCACTAAATGACATGTGAAAATTTGTTTCACAGTGTTAAGCCCCCCCCCCCTTCGTGGTGTGAAATGACACGTGAAAAGTGCATTATCATGATACGCGGAATGTCCTTAAAATGTAGTGCTATTTATATGCCTCCCATGAGATCAGGTTGCACACATAGTAGTAGTAATATGGTCGTGTGAATAAGATAAAAACTGAATTTGTAAATCTTTAAAAAATCTACCAAAAATCTAATTAAAGCAAATTCCAGTCTTAAGTATGAAAGTCCCCCTCCACCTTCACCTTCACCTCACTACATAAAGGCCCCACTACTTCTTGTATTGCCACTGAATGCTGATACTGGGCATAAAGTGTGAAGTGCATTCAATATAAGCGTAATATCTGGGGATACTGGGATGGTTTTTCAGATGTGGAGGATGCCTCTGTTATAACAAGAAAATTAGGATGAGGCAAAAAAAAGCACTACAGAAACTGAAATCCTGCATTACATAATTAAATTGTACACCTTGTTCATGATCATGTTGAAAACTATGGCTTGCAACATAATACATATGCGTGTGGCACACACCACAATGTCCAGTTGTTGTGTTTTAGGTCATCTAAACCCCCCAGCAGTCTCTGCTGGTGGTGACATCACTGACCACATCTTGCCTCTCCCTGCAATTTCCTTCTAATGATCTTCTGAAACCAGAGAGGAGGGAGCTGATGGAGAGGCTGATTAAAGACAAGCTGCTGCTGCTGCTTAGCCGGAAAACACCATTTCATATTCCCACACACTCACAGATTCATGAGACATGCACACATCCAAATGCACACACACGCATATATAAGATCTTAGACGCACAAGCACGTTCGCACAGACCCACCACCAACGCAGACTGAATAATTCACTAAGACCAGACCTTGGGGGCTCTGCTGTCTGCCAGTTAGTGTGTATGTGTGTGTCTGTGTTTGCGAGCGAGTGTGTATCTGTGAGAGTGTGTGTGTTTGTGCTTGGAATCTCCCTGAGTACACTGCGTGGGCGGATGAGGAGGGAAGCCCATGTGTTAGAAGCACAAGTCAACACAGCGGCTCTCGCCTGCTTGCTACAGAGACAGAGAGATAAAGACAGAGCAGGTGAGATTAAGGAGAACGCAGAGAGAGAGAGAGAGAGAGAGAGAGATGAACGGAGAAATAAACAAGACGAAAGGATAGAACAGAGAGAGAAGGAGAAAAAGAGAGAATAGACAAAGGAGTGGACGTGTGTGATTGGTGGGTTTACAGAGACAGGCTGAAGAGATTTTTTTTCGTCTCTACCCAATTTCTAACTGAGCGATTGCCATGGAAACTGAAGATCTGACACATGCTAAATTCTCAAACACAGAGAGCTGACACGCACAATAAATTCAGCCTAAATGTAGTACCCCTTTAGATGCTAGAGTGTCTCTGAAACTGTGTCCAAAAACATGAACACTGTTTATTCTCAGATTTCTGTAGAAATCAGAAATCAATAGCAGCCTACAGATACTGATGTACTGATAACTGATATGTACCGTGTAAGGATCCATGTCAGTGTTTGCATTGACTGAATGAGCGATCATTTACAGCAGCTCCAGTTGCTTTAAATGGAAAATCTTCCATCAAATCCTTGTTGTGGAATCCATGTTTTTTAAAGATGATTTTATTGGTATTTTGCCTTTATTGGAAAGCTCCTGGTATAGATGCAGACAGGAAATGAGTAAAGAGAGGGGTAAAAATGTAACAAAGGTCCACGGCCAGACTCAAATCATACTATAAGGGTATGGGCTTTAACCGTTCGGCTGCTGTCAACGCGGTCTCACTCCCAACTCGTCAAATACCGCCGTTTGGTAAGTGTCCCTCGGCATCGGAAACCGCCGCATGGAGGCACCCTTTAACAACAGTATGTGACGAACCGTTCTTTCAACTAACTCCAATGCAAACCCACCTGTTGTGTTATTCGATGGTCGGAGCAAGTGACGTAGTATTAAGAGAGTCCGTTCAGGGACGGCGGAAGGGATACGTTAAACAAACACAAGGCTTTCAACCAGGAGTTCATGTCCCGTGTGAAACTAAATGTAACGTTGACTGATTTTGTCACGTCTGTCTCTAATCTCGTGAGTCGTTATTATCGTCAGTCCCGTGAGTCACGTGAGTTGCTAGTCAGTGAAGTCAACCACGACCGTTTCCTAACCCTAAGTGGTTGTGTTCCCTAAACCTAACTTCCTGTGAAAAGGGAAGTTTATTTTGAAAGGAAACTATGCATGTAAGAAGCGTACAGTATATTGACACACTGTCCCCGGTCTGTCCGAAAGTAATGCAAAAGGGCTACCCCGTGCGTCGATCTCAGACGCCGAAGGGCACTGACCAAGCGGTGGTATTTGACGAGTCGGGAGTGATAATGTCTTGCTACTGGAGCACCCCACATTTCTATCACTTTGACTGAATAATTTTGACTCAAGGTCGACTTACAAGCTTTTTCCACAACTTTGAACTGTGAGAGCTTCATCAACAAATGGAGTTGCCTCAGTTGTCTCTCTTCACGCTCTCTTCTTCTACTCCATCAGCTGACATTCACCCCAAGTTAAACCAGCCAGTTTTTGACCACATTCTCCCTAAACCAATCATATCGTTGCTGTCAACTTTAAAAATCTGTTCTCCTCTCCGCTGTTGGTTGTCATTTTAGTATTAACGGATGCGACTCTCCTCCATTCCATTTACCTCCTTCAGTCTTCATCCACCCGATTGTGGACAAAGACTGTCCACAATTCTAACTTTATTGTGCGCCATGTAATAAATGAAGTCTCTCCTGATTGAATTTAAGTCATTTGATCATATATGAGGGAGAGATTATCTCCGAAAGTCTCTTGAGTCCTTGCCATTTCACTAATGTAGTGTTCCCCACAGTTGTGGCTTGTGATGTCAAACACCATGCCAGTCTTTCTTTTGGTGTGCAGTCAGCGCTGACTCTCTGTGACTTGAAGACTGGTTAGATATATTGACAGTCCAGCCACATAAGGAAGTCTCACTGGGAAGCTTCTGTTGGTCCCTGTTGAGCAGTGTCTATCCTGGTCTTAAGTCGGGGCAGGATTGTCATCATCCACTCATGTACCCATTGGCCCGGAAATCTGCCCAGACAGACAAACTGAAGTAACTCCAGTCACGAATGAATACCGGCAGATGTAAGAGAACCTTGAGTAAGTGTTACTTTCAGTATCAGTTTGGATCATTATATCAGATTGTATTATATTATATTGAAGCATTATTTTCTCACATTGCACTCCACTGCTTTAGACTACAGTTGTATTTTTGCCGGCTCCATTGGTCCAAAATATAGAGAGATCCAGAGAAATGATGACTAGGAATAACACAGCCCATTGAGTCACACTGTATGAATCGTAAGGGGGTGTTTCCAGCTCAATACTAGTATTCTCTTAGCAGCCGTCAGACCTCAAAATAAAGCTCTTCTGAAGGAAAGTGATATGTCATCATTTCAAAGTAAAGCCTTTTCTATAATAGTAATAAGGGTTCTAATTACATGTCAAAAACACATTTGTCATTAGGGAGCAAATCTGGGCATTCTCACGCTGCACTTTTTAAGAAGAAGTTTCCAAATCTTTAGAGAGAAGAGACGTGAAACAATGTAGAAAGTAGTAGAAAACTCTTCCAAGGGACCAAGTTAAATATTTGCTAATTTCTATTAACCAATACCCACTGATTCATGAGCAATGTGCCAGTGATTGTGTGCATCATATAGCACTATAGCTGTAAACCAATCCGCTCACAGGTGGGACACATTCCTGTCGGAGTCCCTCCTGATTACCCAGCCAGTCAAACTCTACTCCCATCTCTTTCACAGTGCCAGAGAAATAATTACAGTACATCTACCCTTCATCTTCTTTGCTTGGCTTTGCAGAAGTGTTTCCCCAAAAATGAAAATGCTGCCAAAGCACAACATGTCTTTCCATAATGTACTTTTGTGTATTTCCGTCCCATTAGAGATGCTGGCCACACACTCCGTTGGCAAGACAGAAGTGTACACTGCTGGAGAAGTGCTGATGTCATCAGTCTGAGACAGCTGACAGGAGGATGGGGGGGTGGAGGGGGGGGGAGGGTTCCTGTCATGTTTTGACAGCCCGAGCATTTATTTCAGTCCACTTAGGGTTGCATTTTGGTGCCGTTTCTATAAAGTGTGTATAAATAATATATTTCCACCAATATGCTTTCATGTATTTACTGAGCAGAAACGTGTAAAATACCTGCTGGCACATTGTCTTGTGTGTCAGCACATATCATGGAGATACCATATAGACTGTATATAAGAAGGGGACAAAAGTCAACGTGACGTCACCCATTGGTTTGTGGATTACGGTTTTGAAGCATCAAGTTCGGCATTTTGGCCGTTGCCATCTTGGCTTTTGGCCGTCGCTATCTTGGTTTATGAACAAACAACAAACAGCGGATCGTAACGTGAAAGTGAAACGTAACACACGGGACACCAACAGCGGTCTCCTGGATGAAAGTCTTGTGTTCGTTGGCACCTCCTACCTGTCCTTAGTGTGTCTTTTCACACTTGAAACTATCACCACAGTTACTCCAGGCACACTTTCTCTGAGCGTTTACTGTCGCTGTGGATGCTTTTACATTGTAGTTAATGGACAGCCCGGTGTGTCTCATAACGACACTAAAGGGTGCCTTGTGCAGTGGTAAAACACGCCGACGACTGAGACAAAGCCTCAGTATCTGTCGCCCTGGGAATGAGAAAGGACTGGTATTTGGGAGCCAGGCAAGGGGACAAACTTTTTCAGTGAATGTGCTGACAAAGCTGCTTTCATAAGAACAAATGGGCCACCATGTTTGTCTTCCTAATCCGTGGTATCTCTACTGTACATTACTTGAAATAATTATAATGGAAATGAAAACATTGTCGGGAACAAATGCTATCCGAAGGTCACCAGACACAAAGCTTGGATTCCCTCATTCCACACAGCTTTCAGGATTCAGTCATGCGACGTGGCACTTTTCAGACAGTACACAGCGGTCCAGTCCCCCAACAGTCGTTAAGAGTGATAATCCCATAATCACCGCAATCCTTAATGGGCTGTTTCGCTCTGAAGTGTCTCAGGCTACAGTGTGTACAGCGTCTCCTTCTGCCTTAACGAGGTTATGCAGATTTATGCAAATGAGGTCTAATCCCCGGAACGCTGGGGGACTCCGGGGTCTTTAAGTCGGTTAGCTGGCCTTTTCTGTGCCACCGGAGGCACGGCGAAGGAGAGAGGCAGTCCGAACAGGTGAGAGGGACACAAAGAGAGAGGTGTGTGATCAAGTTTTAGAAGAGCCCCGAGGAGGGGAGACTTGATGAATGGGAGGATGAGAGTGAAAGGGCAGCTGCCAGGAGATAAAGCGGTGACAAATAGTGGTACAGGCAGAGGGCTGGGAGGAGAAGGACGGCAAAATACTGGGAGCTGCCAGAGCAGCTGGACGGTTGCTCTTGGCTATGTTTCGCCTTTATACCCTGTCAACTTTAGATTTCAGAAGATAGGAGGTGATAAACCGGCACTCCCACCCACTGAGTCGTAAAAACTAAAGCACTTATTGATCGCCACATAAATATTTGAAGATGGTAAATACATTTTGACTGGATTATAATTAAGACCGTTTTTAGACTTCTGTAACATTTCAGAAATGTGTTTCCAGACAGCAGCGAATTAAGTCTTCTTTCAAGCCTCGTTTGCATTACTTATCATGTACATGCATCAGCTGTAGACATCTGTTTTAGATGGCTGCAGCGCTGTATGGAACAGCTGTTTTTGACACATAAAGAGATACATAGAAAGAAAGAAAGATTCTGCTAAACCCAAGATTAAGTTCATTGAGGTTTTTTTTACCATTCACTGCCAGCTTTTTTAAATATGATTTATGTCTACACCATCTGCCCATGGTTGTTACAGTATGATTAATGGTATGATTATAGTTCATTAATTAAATATGGTTCTGATTGGTTAAGTTTGGGCAACTAAAAGACTTAAAAAAAGGTTATGGAGAGATTGTGGTTACAGCTGAAAAGAAAAAAAAAGTGAAGCATACTGAACTCTTTACCTTCCACCTTGCAACCATAAACTGTTTATAAGAAGTGGACGTAGTCATCGTGACATCACCCATTGGTTTGTGGACTACGGTTTTGAAGGGTCGTGTCTACAAGGTAATCCACAAATTGCGAAATCTGATCTGAAATCTGCAAAATTCTTGTGAGACTCGCTGCTCGACGACCTATCCTAACCTTAACCATCTCGCGAGAGTTCCCCCAACTTGCGGGTACCCTTCGAGACCCTATCGTTTTGAAGCTTTGCGTTTTGCATTTTGGCCGTCGCCATCTTGGCCGTCACCATCTTGGTTTCTTGGAACCAGAAGTGACACGAGAGGGTGGACCTAAGCACAACCGAATGCTGAATAAGACATTTTTAGGTGACAATTAACTTTCATGAGATGAAAACAAACTGTGAAAGCGTTAAAGTTCTAAAACGAAAACACGGACAACTCCCAGACCGGACAACGTCGTTGTAGCGACCTGTCAATCACAAGGTAGCCACGCCCTAAAGCATCCCCTGCTTTATAGTCTATTTGACTCTAAATGGGACCATAATTTAAATGAACATCATGCTGTATTGAAGAAGACTTGAAACTAGCAATTGAGACCATGAACTCATGTTTACAATGTTTACTGAGGTAATAAATCAAGTAAGAAGTAGTCTCATTTTCTCATAGACTTCTATACAATCAGACTTCTTTTTGCAACCAGAGGAGTCGCCCCCTGCTGTCTATTAGAAAGAATGCAAGTTTAAGACACTTCAGCATTGGCTTCACCTTCAGACCCAGAGGTAGCCGCCTGCTTGCTACACAAAGACACAATACTTCCTGCATTGGCTCTGAATTTCTTAATTGTGCAACATAATCCAATATCAACATAATACCTCGGCATAATGGGCTCCTACTGGTCTTATGATTGCTCTATGGTTTATAGATGCATCAAATACTATGACATGGGAAATTTAAAGCTAACTTATGTGAGTGAAATATGACAGGATCAGAGGTAAACATCCTACAAGATACAAACATGTTTAGGTGTCTAAACTATATCATTGTGAGTATTTACTGAAACCCTAAAACACAAGTGGCCCACAAAGTAATGCATCATACTGTGAAAACGTTCACTGCATTTTCCTTTTGTATCATTTTCTTCTTTATGTCTTCTTTGCTTTTGTTTCAGGGAAGACGCTGCTCTTTTTACAGCTTTACATCAAAGTATGGAATAAATCTGACAAGGTGCTGTTGATGCATTCAAGCTCGTCTCATCTTTTCCAAGAAGAAACACGGCAGAGACGCGGCGTTTGATGCTTTAGTCTTTGGGGTACACGGTTTTTATGAAGGCACAGCCAATTAGAAGCTGATGGTGTGGAGGGAGATAGAACTCTCCAAGAGATGCTTCTCAAGTGAGTGTCATCATCTGAGAAAACAGATTGCCAGCTCATCTTTCCTCTCAATCGCTGTGCAGCCACAAACATTCAGCTCTGACTCTAAAAAAAAACAAAAAACAGAAGTGTTTTTGTAAAAGCTGGTTTCAGGGCATCTGCAGCGTTTTCATAAGTTGAACTTTCTCACTGGGGAGCCAGCGCGCTCTCGGCTTTATCGAATACGGAGAGCACCCAACTGCATTGACTGGTAAACTTGATTATGATGAAATTACAAAGCAATCCAACACAACCATTAAAGGGAAAGAACTAAAGCATTTGGTCTCCATATCCAGGGCCAATAAACTAGATTTTAATTCAAACCAGGCAATTTAAAAAAAAACTGTTCATTTTGAATATTGCATAAAATTGACATGTGTGCTGTTGTTTTCATACTAGTTTCGACTGTGAGGTCAGATTTGCAGACTCACTCACAGGCATCTAGAGTTGATATAGATTTAATGTCATCCGTGCAAAGAAATAGTCAATCAAAGGTTTGATTTTGATGTCAAAATTAACTTTGTGCACCATGTATGTGAACCTGATTTGCTCCAAGAAACTAAATTCCAATAAAGTAACTATGTAAATGGAGAGAGGACTTCACAGCTATTGCCCTAAAATGCAAATCTAAATCCAGATCCTTCCATGGATGTGATTCCTCCTGTAAGATTTACTAACCCTTCTACAGGATCACTGTGCTCCATTGTCCTGCATGGTGGTCACAGGTTGGAGTCTCCCAATAGCTAAAGCACACAGTGTCCTTGACTAGAAGCTGAAACTGCTTCAGTGCTCCAAGTCTGTCTTATTTTTATCAACACAGAGTTCAAGTGTCTCAGGATTTGAACTAAATGTTCTCTTGTGGTTCACGGGCAAATTAAGACCGAATTATTGCCCAGTTTTATGTGTTTTTGAATGAGTTGTTGACCACAGCGTCACCAGTTCAGATCCACGAAGCAGCTTGGACGACGAGGGCGGTCACACTGAACGAAACACACTCTCCTCTTCATTAACAACGACTGCCATTGTGCTCTTGAGCAAGACATCAAATCTCCAAGTGCTCCAGTAAAAAGGACAGTTGTGAATGTGTGTGGGTTATGGACTAAACCCCTGCTCTGCTGTGTATGAACAGTAGACCCTACACTGATGATTTAAGAATGACTTTTACAAGGTTTCATCATTTATGTCTAAACTCACAAGATCTGAGTATAACTGGACTAAAATGATCTTATTTCACTATTTATATGTACAGACGTGAAAGTTGGAAAATGTCAGAACATTTGTTTCCGTTTGATCACTTGCATTTGTATTTTATATTTCATACGTTGCTGGATTTAATTCAGTCAGCAGGGCTGAGAGAAGACTTCAATAATTCAACAGTACAAACACGTCTGGTGAAGTGTGTACACATACTTGGTTTAAGAGGAATAAATAAAGAGACAAACGGATAAATCTGAAGTCCACAATCAAACCCTACTGAGACTCAGCTCTGATATACTAATGCTTTTTTTTTAATCCAAGACAAAAGGTCGGGGTGGATTGGTGGGTTATAAAACCACCGCACTTTCACCCAAGAGACTGGTGTTCATGTCCCGTTGTGGCGGTACTGAGTTCCCCAGACTTTAGTTGTTCAGTCAGAAGACTGAAAAACAGTTCCCATCCACATAATAATATAAAATAAAATGCCTTCTTAATAATAATAATGAACAAATGCCTCTTCGCTAATGAACAAATGCCTCTATATTAACAAACAATTAAGGAAACTGAAATATTGGTTTGTGTTTTTCCTTTTACCCTCCTTTAAAGTTTTCCCAAATAAAATACACTAAAAGAAATGGGTATAAAGGGTTTCATTGAAAATCAACAAATGAATAGAATACAAAAATACAGCCTGCAGGCATTAGGCTATCGTAAGGCAAGCCAGCTGTTGCACAAATAGCACCTAATCGTCCAAGTGCAGGTAACCTAATTGGTTGGCACTTAACTTGTTTCCCCAACTAGGAGTCAACACTCTCAACAAACAAAACACAAAGATCACAGAATCCCAAAAGGGCCCAAAACAAGACCAGAGTTTCTGGTAAAGCTGATAACACATGTTGCATTGAGTGAAGGAGAGATCAGAATGACACTGGGTGTGCAGTTTCCCTCCTCTTTTAAGCCCTACAGAAAGGGCGTCGTTACACCCTGATTGGCCAAGAGGGGAATGCACCAAGCTGCTCTCAACTATCATTTAAGAGCCAGTCCCCACACCCTGCGCAACAGGTGAACTGAATAACCCTCTAATCTCCATTTCTCCAGACTCCACACCACAGCCAGACATTCCCGTTCTGTCGTGGAGTAATTTTGCTCTGACCTTGTTAGAGAGCGGCTGCCATAAGCGATAACCTCTTCTCTAGAGGAAGTGTTCGATCTCTGAGCCAAAACTGCCCCTAGACCCGTAGAACTTGCATCGGTGTAGACGACAAATGTGTTACACATATCAGGGTGACCAAGGACAGGAGGAGAGGTCAGATGGTCTTTAAGACATTGAAATGCCTTCTGACACTCCTCTGACCACTTAAACACGACTCCTTTCTTTTTCAGCGCATTCAGGGGCTCTGCAATCATTGAAAAGTTAGGGACATAACGGTGGTACCATCCAGCCAGACCCAAAAACCTTTGAACTTCCTTGAGGTTTCTAGGCACAGGGTAGTCACAAAGTGCTTCTGTCTTTGCTGGATCTGCCTGCACTCCCTCCTTGCTCACTACATGACCCAGGAATTTAAGCTCGGGACAACAGAAGTGGCATTTCTTAATATTGAGTGTAAGGCCAGCCTGCTGGAGGCAATCAAACACTCGCTGGACGTCATGAAAGTGATTCTGGACGTCTTTGGAATAGATTATGATGTCATCCAAGTACACCATACAGCACTCTCCTAGGCAGCTCCTCAGCACTTGAGTCATTAGCCTTTGGAAGGTAGCTGGAGCTCCCTTCAAGCCGAAAGGCATAACCCGAAAATGGAATAATCCAAAACATGTGACGAATGCCGTGAGGTGCTGGCTTTCCGGGTCCATTTCTACCTGCCAATAACCACTGTTGAGATCTAAGGTGGTGAACACAGCTGAACCTGCCAGAGATTCAAGTATCTCAGAAATCGTTGGTAGAGGATAGGCATCTCCCTCGCTACGTTCATTAACACGGCGGAGATCAACACAAAATCGGGGTGTTCCACCATCTTTTCTAGGTACCACTACAATCGGGGATGCCCATGGTGAATGGGAAGGTACAATGATATCCTGTTGAAGCATCTCTTCGATCTGCTCCTTAACCATCTTCCGCTTTTGTAGGGGTAATCGATAGGGGCGCTGGGTAACCACAACATCACTGTTTAATTTGATTTTATGTTTCAGCACAGAGGTACGGCCTAAAGTGATGGTGCAGACCCGCGGGTTGTTTAACAAGAGTTGGTACAATTTCTCAGCCTCCCTCCCTGTTAAACCACTGTCTGCAACAGCAGTATGGAGCAGACTGAGTAAGTCATCACCTTTAGGAATACAAGCTAGGTTACACCAGTCATCACTAACAGCAGGCAAGAGCGGTAATGTAGGTGGTAAGGTAGTATACAAAGCAACACTGCTCACACTCAGAACACCCCAACAATCGCTAGGGCACAGGGCAGGCTGGAAAGGGAAAACCCTGGTGGTGTCATCACCAGCAAAAGAGTATACCTTGTCCCGGACGTTGACCTGGAGCCCACTCATGCTCATAAAATCTAAACCAAGAACTAATGGATACACCAACACATCTGCATCCAGTACTGCGGTAGGTACGAACCAACTGTTACCATGCATGCTGAACTCCAGCACTTTACATCCAATAGGATTTGCTTGCTGGCCATTCGCAAGATACATTGGTCCACCCTGCCATGATACAAGGGACTCATTGGGGCCTTTGATCTTATTCCACAGACTCACATGCAATAAAGTGTAAGTAGCACCTGTGTCCACAAGCGCTTTCCCATGACGCTGACGTACCGTGATGGGCACAACCAACTGTTTTAGACTAGTGGGCGGGTGAGATGGAGATCCCACCACACTAGTAGACTTTTGCTTCTGGCGGTTCTTGGCTGCAGGCTGACTAGCAACAGTAGCCATGGAACCTTTTTTACTGGACTCTGAAGTCTGTTTTGACTCTGACTTTTGCTGTCCACTGTATTTTAAGCTACCTGGGAAGACATGAAACTGAGGGCAGAACCCTGGTGCATGCTCACCATGGCAACGCCAACACAAAACCATTTCAGCTCTCTTTATAACCTTCTTTTCAGTTGTACCATTAGCTTTGTGAGATTCGTTCAGAGTTCTCCTGTACCTTTTCTGGTTTTCATAATCTACTTCTATTTGACTCCCAATGCGGATCATCTCATCTATGGAGGTAACCCGACCACGGAGCTGACATGCCAGAAAGGGATTCATAGCCTTCAATATTCTTTCTAAAATCTCATCATCTGTGGCCGAAGAGTGCCAACGTTTGATAAGTGCTTGAAAGGAGAAAACAAAGTCTCGTAGTGACTCATTTCTTCCTTGCACCCTGGTTCGAATCTGTTCTTCCAGAACATCAACATAGTCCTCGGGAAGAAAAGATGATAGGAAAGCTCTCTGAAATTCCTCCCATGAATGGATTTTCTCCCTAACAGTCTCCCACCAATCACGTGCAGAACCATGCAATACACTTCTCATGGTCGCTAGGATCTCACCATGGGTAAGTGGTTTCAGAGACAGGAAGTCACTGCATCTTTGCAAATACACCAAAGGATCTTTCTCATCCTGAGGCCCGCCATAGCAAGGGAAAAACATCTTAATTGGAAGTTTGCCATCAGTCACTCTACAACCATCATCCTGGAAAATTTCACCCTTAGGAGCAGCAGCTCCTGAGCAATCTGAAGGAACTCCCACAGGTGCGGAGGTAGGCAACAAAACCACATTTTTAACAACTGGAGAAACAGGATATGTGTGTGCTTGAGACGAAACTGCAACAGGTGTGACTGCTTCTTTAAGGACCCATTCCTCTCGCTTATGTATTGAATTGACCTGAGAATTGAGTGCACACTGTTGACGCACAAGAGACTCAAGGGTAGCCTGCACTGAACCCATCTGCTGTCGCAATGTATGCACCTCGGTCACCAGAAGTTGTACATCCTTGTTTTCAGTGACCGCGGATGTAATGGAGGTCATCAAGTTTTGACGGTCAGTAATCAGGGACTCTTGGAACTCAGACTGTGTTTGTTGTGCATTCCACTGAATGGCATTTATGCACTTTGAACCAAAATCCCTTACTTCTGCGAGCAAATGGTTACTTGCTTTCTCCACCACATTTGTTATGAGAGTAGTACACATTTTTAGAGCTTTATCGATGGGTATGCCCTTTGAAATGTTTGACAGCCACTCACGCTGCCAATCCACTGTATTTTTAAACACAAGTTTCATCGACTCTACAGCATTAGCAAAAATAACTAAATCCGAATCTGAGTGTTCCTGGGTGGGAGGAGCTACAGGAACTGGGGATGAAGGCGGAAGTAATAAGCCCTCTAAAGCCAAAAGAGGATGAGTGTCCACAGACAATTGTGGTTCTACTGGAGCATCTACCCATCCCTCTTCATCATCATCATCATCATCATCATCCAGTAAGTGCACCTCCTGCCCAACTACAGGCATATCCAAGCTAACATTTAAAGAAAGCTCGGATTCCAATTCCGCAAGCGACGGTTCCAATGCGGTCATTGTAATGTCTGGATCTTCCCAAGACATGATGGATAGTCACTAGTAATTATTTGGATTAATAGTCAAGCCACACTCCAAATACACATTTCAGAAATATACACTCAAATATACTTGCTAAATAGATATCAGAAGATGGGACACAAAACTAAATCTCTTTATTGAAAGATTATGCTTTGTGTTACGTGTCCCTTCATGGTTGCCAATTATGTGGCGGTACTGAGTTCCCCAGACTTTAGTTGTTCAGTCAGAAGACTGAAAAACAGTTCCCATTCACATAATAATATAAAATAAAATGCCTTCTTAATAATAATAATGAACAAATGCCTCTTCGCTAATGAACAAATGCCTCTATATTAACAAACAATTAAGGAAACTGAAATATTGGTTTGTGTTTTTCCTTTTACCCTCCTTTAAAGTTTTCCCAAATAAAATACACTAAAAGAAATGGGTATAAAGGGTTTCATTGAAAATCAACAAATGAATAGAATACAAAAATACAGCCTGCAGGCGTTAGGCTATCGTAAGGCAAGCCAGCTGTTGCACAAATAGCACCTAATCGTCCCAGTGCAGGTAACCTAATTGGTTGGCACTTAACTTGTTTCCCCAACTAGGAGTCAACACTCTCAACAAACAAAACACAAAGATCACAGAATCCCAAAAGGGCCCAAAACAGACCAGAGTTTCTGGTAAAGCTGATAACACATGTTGCATTGAGTGAAGGAGAGATCAGAATGACACTGGGTGTGCAGTTTCCCTCCTCTTTTAAGCCCTACAGAAAGGGCGTCGTTACACCCTGATTGGCCAAGAGGGGAATGCACCAAGCTGCTCTCAACTATCATTTAAGAGCCAGTCCCCACACCCTGCGCAACAGGTGAACTGAATAACCCTCTAATCACTCAGCAACTCAACCAAAAAAACACCAGGGAAAAGGGAAACAACAGCAAGCACCAGAGTATTGGCAGCTGCCACAAGTCACCGTTGATTTTTTTGTCACGTACCTAACTTCCATACTTAAGCAACGTCACTTCCGTAGTTGAAGACGATGGAGTAGAAGCGCTGCTGGATCTTTGTGGTAATAACATACAGGTGCTCTTTGGATCCTTCAGGTGTATTGTCCTTATTCAATCTGTGAAGGGCTCATTGCATGGGTGGAATATGGTCTCGAAAAGTAGAAAATGCAAGGCTCCCTCAAAAATAATCCAACGCACACTGTAGTGTTTGAAAAAAATGTAAATGCCTTTATTTTACATGGCAATAATTGTTTAAAATGACCAACGCATTGGGAGACTTGCATTTTGTACTTTTTTTGAGACCATATTCCACCCATGCAATGAGCCCTTCACAGATTGAATAAAGTCACTTCCGTAGTTATTTTAACCCAAACCATGATCTTGTCCTAAACCTAACCAAGTTGTTTCCTGTGAAGACGGAAGTTTATTTTGAAAAGACTGTATGCATGTAACATGCGGAAGTTGACACGTGTTGGTGGACATTGGTAAAGAATGCATGAAAAATAAAGATTAACTTTTTGTAAGATATCGTTCGAACCGTTGTATTAGGATACGTTGAACAATAGTACAAGTGGAGAAAAGTCATTAAGTCAGCAAACTGACTCAGTAATGTCAATTACACAGCAATAAAGTTAGCTAACATTTGATACATTAACATTATATAACTATTTCATACTAGTTTTAAGGCCACAGGGTTTTGTAGCGGCCTGATTTAGGCCAAGAGAGAAGTTTAAACAAAGTCGGTTCCCTCATTGGCAGATTTTTTTTGTTTGGACCAATCACATTTCTGTTGATTACAGGAATATTTAGCTTGTTTGTTGAGGTAGAGAGCTTGAACTCACAAGCACACACATTATAGAGTATCCATAGTACACAACCTCCTCCCTCTCAGCACCCCAGCAGGTGCCATGTTGCCCGGTTGGATACATGCACATTTGAGATGTGAAAGCAGGTCGGCATGGCATCACAGCGGGCATCTGCTGGGCACCGGAGAGATGGAGAGGAGGAAAGAGGAGGGAGGGAGGGAGGGAGGGAGGGAGAGAAAACAGGTTGTCAAACCAGACAAAGAGCAGAAAGAAGAAGGGCAGCGAGAGAGAAGAGTGTTTACAACCACCAAGAGTTTACAAGTGTATGTGTGTGTGTGGCGCTCATGTCTGTGTTCTTTTGTGTGCCCGCTTGGTAACGTGTGGGTGTGTGTGTATGAAACGACAGAAAGGGAAGAAGAGACGAAGAGGGAGAGAGTGTGATTTCACACCAATAAAGTGCAATCATGAGGCACTGACTCACTCCTGACCTCAGCAGCAGTGTAGCAGTGTTGCTGTGTTTACACCCTCCGAGTGAAACAGATGGAGCAGAGAAATAAAGCTAAGCGCCGGAGAAGACCCTCATACTGTATTTACTCTGTACTGGTACAGTACAGCAGCTACGGGAGCCTTTATGTACGTCTGGAGGAAGACCATGAAGCTGAATGTATAGCAGGGGAACAGTTCTGCATCACTGCCGCAGCAGGAGTAAAATTAGCAAGCCTGCAGATGGGACCCTCAAACGTCTCCTTACAGCCTAATCCACGTATGCAAGCCATATGCTGCCGTGTGTGTTGGAACATTTGCATGTAGTCGGCGGCACTTACATGTCTTTTCACAGAAGCACAGGAGGCATCTCTTCCTCCCTGCACTGGGAACATCAAGGCTCTGCGCCTTATGCAACTCTAAGCCGAGCTCATCAAAGCGAGGCAGCACAGAAGCTTTGAGCTCTAAACGTCAGGTGGACGACCTGCTGTTGCAGTCAAACAGGCCTGTTTGACTGACACAAGCTAGAGAGGATAGTCGAAGGACCACCTCACTTGACTCTTTTCAAGTTATTACACTGTAAGATACGTTGTTGCGTGTACGTCGTTGGTGGTGGTATATTGTCATTTGACTACCAGAATGTTATTCTGTATTCCTGGAACATTTTTGCATTGTTACGTTGTCGTTATTGGTTGGACACTGAAAATTCTTCTTCTACATTGTATATTGTTGGCATTGTGGCAACCAAGCCCCCAGGATGAGCGCCGGTCGTTGATGCCAATTTTCGTAGTGGCCAAATGGTGGTAAGACAACTTCTGTGTCTGTAACGTGATGCCATTTGGCCCAAACAGACTTTTTCCCATAGACTTGCATTGGGAAAGAGACGTCTGTAACTCAGCGGATCTTTTTTTTTCAGGTGTTCCCACTATGAACACTTGAATAGCCCTTATTTAAATCATTAGGTCCTAAAAGTTGTAAAATGCACTAATAGCCGAATCCAGAGTTATTTCCCTTCCTCTGTTCATGTGAATGAGACCCAGACCAAAGCTGGAGCGAGGGCCGGGAGGCGGAGTTAGCAAGCCGTGATGACAGCGCCTGATCTATGAGCCCAACGGATGCGGAAGATCCGGGGGACCTTTTCCACTCGGAAGTCGAGTCATTTTGGCTTCATGCGCCACTGAGCAACTTTCAAAGGAATGAACGGGGCCCCGCCTCCAATGCTGTATCCAGTTCTCTTTATACATGCATTGTGGCACCTAGTGCATCTGTCCATCCTGAAATAAGGATCCCCCTCCCTCTGCTGCTACTCCTGAGGTTTCCTGAATTTCTCCTGTTACAGGGTAACTTCGGTTTATCAACCTGGACCCTATTTTCTCATGTTTGTATGTCTAAGTGACTAATGGGGACTACAATTTTTGAAATTGGTCCAGTATTGAGGGAGAGGCAGCTCGTTTCGCGGCTTCCAATTACGGCGTTCTCCCTCAATACTGGACCAATTTCAAAAATTGTAGTCCCCATTAGTCACTTAGACATACAAACATGAGAAAATAGGGTCCAGGTTGAAAAATACGGAAGTTATCCTTTAAAGGTCCAGTGTGTAGGATCTGGCGGTATCTATCCGTGAGGTTGCAGATTGCAACCAACTGAAACCTCTCCCGTGTGCCAAGTTGTTGGAGAGCTACTGTGGCCGACATGAAAAGGTGAATGGCCCTCTGTAGAGCCAGTTGTTGTAAGGGTAGAGTGCTTAGAGTGTGTATGTACGTGGGAAGTGTGTAGTGAAGCAAGAGAGAGAGACTAACGTTATCGACTCCAGCCCAAGCAGGAAAAGTTAACAGAGTTTGATTTGTCCGTTCTGGGCTACTGTAGAAACATGGCGGTGCAACATGGCGGACTCTGTGAAGAGGACGCGCTCCCTATGTAGATATAAACGGCTCATTCTAAGCTAACGAAAACACAATTATTCTTATTATCAGGTGTTTATACACTAAAGAAAACAGACTTATTACTATTATATTCCATTTCTGCCAATAGATTCTCCTAATTGTTACACACTGGTTCTTTAAAGGGACTGTTTGTAACTTTTTATAATGTGTCTTGCTGCGGAGCTTCGTCACCGACCCGCTTTTCCTGCGCAGCCTCCTTTTCCGGCTGAGCAGGAAAAGCCAGCAGTGATTCATGGAGAGAACTTCGTCTGGTCAGCTAACATCACTGCCAAGCAGGTGAAATATAGAGTGATATTGTGGTTTTAGCTGACGTGTGTCGCCTCACTGTTTTGAGCGAGGCTCGTTCATGTCTATTTAGAGCGAGCAAGCGCGAGACCGACGCTGACTTTCGTTGACTTCACTGCCAAAGGTGTCGCTGTTAACAAGCATTTCTGAAAGTTACAAATAGTCCCTTTAAGGTCCAGACATGCCAACATGTTGTAGCAAAATCAATCAACTTAAATGAAAGTAAATCTGGGCTAATCAGCTTTGGTGAACCTTGACATGCAAATTTGAGGGAACGGAGAGCTCCAGAAGGAGGAAGATACATGCACTTTAGTTTAACCCTACTTTGCTGGATTATAAACTGTTCCACAAACAATGCATGGTTTGCAGATAGTAGTGGGACAGGAGCCAATGGTACCAATATGTCTTCTGAATAAACTGTGAATGCATTGTCTCTTTAGCGACTGAGCTAACAAGCTTGCAAACTGTTTGAGATTGGAACTACTTTCAACTGTGGATTAATACACATTTGGTGCATTAGCGAGTATTTTCCAGCAGGAGGACGGTGTATGGTGGATTGACTCGAAATAAAATGTCCATGTCCGTGTGAAAATCTGATTATCTGCATGTAATGAAGGAATATGTCACGCAGTGCAACAGCGTGGCTCACTGATGTGTTTTTAATAGTTTGTATACAACAATGGAGCTCTGTGGCACAGAGGAAGAAGATATATCAGGCTTTGGATACACACACAATACTTTTTAGTAGGATCTTCTCCTCCTACACATGTATTACTCCACCTAAACCATGCCTCGAATAATTTCTCTATATTTACAGTTCAAAACTCCCACCTTGTTCACTTTAAATAATCAGTTAGCCTAAAACTGGAACCAACCACTTGTCTGCGTCGTGATCTTTATCATCAGAATTAGCTGCCACTGCACTTGTAGTGTTTTTTAATAGTTTAACATTCAATGTGCTGCATGTCATACTGTAAGCTATTTCTAACAGATGGAGAACGTAGAATTACCTGGATATAGCTGCTACTGTACCTTTTCCTGCTGCGTGTGTGTGTGTGCGTGCATGAGGGTGGGTGGGTGTGTGGGTGGGGGAGTCAGGGGGGGCAGTTGCCATGGCGATGGAGTGTTTGTACTTCAGCCGTAGAATGTAACCATCCTCCCCGGAGGACGGTGACTTCGAGGCTTGTAATTGGGCAAAGCCTTCTCTAAGGAACGGCGCACAGGCAACAACACATGACCCAAAAGGTTGCTAGGACCTCATAATGAGGTCAAATGTGTTGTTGGTTGTTGTCAGGGAGGCACACAATCCGTGTGTGCAGTCTGATCTGTGTGGAGCAGCATGGCTATCAAACATGGAGGATCACAGTACAGTAAACGGAGAGGGTTGCACGCACAGAGGATCAGTGTACAGTAAGCAGAGAAGGTCTGAAGTCAGTCAGTACATAAAATACCGGAGCTGGAAACCATGACGTGTTCCCACTCATGCTGCATCTACTCATCTAATTAGTTAGTTTTTTTAAGCAAAGGTGAATCTAATTAAAAAGAAGTATTCAGAACAAATGGAAAACATGTTGTCAACGATGAATTTTGCATTCTCTGTTTAGGCCACTTGCAAATGAGGAGGTCTGCAAACCAATACCACACCTTTTGGCCAATCAGAGCAATTTCACAATGTGCCAGCACGGAGAAATGAGAGGCGAGTTTTGTGAAAATCTGATATTCTTTATATTATTTATGTCACAATGGAGCAACAACAGATTATTCCCTGAAATTTGGTCAAATTTGATCAGCATAGTGTCTGACATTTTGGGTAGGAAGCAGGAGGCCCTGAGCTGCGGTCCAATAGTAAAAATCCTAATCCTAATCACTTTTCCTCGACCTTGATGGAAAACGTCATGAAGTCAAGGAAAGATGTGAAGGAGAGTTCATAATGATTTAGGAAAAGACAACCACAGTGCTCAGAGAATTCAACTGCACTTACACTAGGTCAGTAATTTTCAAAGTGAGGTCTGGGGACCCCCCAGGGGTCCGTGGCACTCTGTCATGGGGTCCGCAAAATCATTTGATATAAATTAGCCTATAAAATCATGCTGTATCATTAAAAAGTGCATATCTACAGATGGGGACCATTTGCGCCAAAAAAAACAAGCATATTGTGTCCATTACTCCCACCCACGTTAGCTTTGGACCAATAGAAACTCAGGGTGCAATGAACCATTCCTGCTTAGCTTAGCTTATTAGCCAAAAAGCTAGCTGGCGAGCATAGAGAAATATTTGAGTCAGTGAAGCTAAGCCCAAACTAGCTAAATTGAGAAAATATGACGACAGGTATATCGAGTCTGGTTTTATAAGAGCAGCGACTTCAGGTGCTAGCGAACGAAGCCATGAAGCCGGCCAAGCTAAAGCGATCAGGGCAAAACAAAGTTGTGTTAACATGATTCAAATTGAAATGTGTTTCTGTTTATCACTATCAAACAGGTTTGAAGTATTTAGGTTGAAGTTTTAGAATACAAATACTTCCAATGGCATCTAAGAGTTAATATGGTAGTAAGCATTATTCTTAGTTGGTGTTACGATTAAGAGAGGGTCTTTGGAAAATTTTCTCCACTCTAAGGGGTATCTGGACCCAAAAAGTTTGAAAACCCCTGCACTAGGCTATGTAATATGCAACGGCGGATGTTATTGACGTGGGTCTGCAGTGGTGCTGCTGCAAGGAATTGTGGGACAGCATTATCTTGATTCCTTTGGTAAAGGACGGTCCAGTATATCCTATGCTAAAGGAGATAATAAAGAAAGCATTGAAGCACCTTTACTTAACATTTAGAGAATTCGACCAGCTCTTATCATAGCTGCCACTTAAATACATCTGGGTCACTCAGTTAGGAACGTTCCCAAACAACAAAGACTGTTCATCATGATGCGTACATGCCTGTATCTGTGGTGGATTTCATAAGGCCTGGTCATCTTTCCATATATAAGCAAAGGTTTTACTCCTCATTGATTTCCCTCCAGCGGACACATCAATAATCTCTATGCAAAACCGCTTTGACCTCTTGTTCACTTCTGTCTAATAATCATATAAACATCCGTATCCTAATCCATTTTTTAACAGCTGCTGTACATTAGCGTCCAGGCTGCCTGTTGCCGGATTGATCAGTATGCATTCTGGATCAGTGCTGCACTTTGTAGTCGCTGTTAGTGCGACTGCAAAGATATCGAAAGCAGCTACTATGGAGATCATAACCCACTGTATGCATTATGTTTGTTTCATGCATAATCTTGTTTTATGGGCCACAAATGTATCTTGAATATGAATTTCTACAAACTTAAATCTTCCATCTTTAGCGTTGTGACTAGTGGAGAGCTGGGGAAACCTGAGATTTGAGCTCCTTTACGCTCCTTTAAATTATAAATATGTTTGAGTCACATATAATATACATTTTAAAGTTTAAAATGTGTATTACATGCGGCTCACAATTCTTTAAGACTTTAACTCATAATTTATGCTAATGACATTCCTCAGAAAGAGAACACAGCTCACCTCGTCCTAAGGGGACACACATTTATAAACCTGCAGTAGCACAGCGTGACCAGCTTTAAGTCTAAACCAATATCTACAGGGCTCGTGTAGCAAGTAAGCAGCATGTTAGCAAGATGCAGCATGTTAGTAAGAAGCACGATAGTAAGAAAAGGCACGATAGCAAGCAGCATGTTAGTAAGGAGCATGATAGTAAGCAGCAGCAGCAGCAGCAGCAGCAGCTTCAGCCCTGTGCCTACACAGGATGTGTTCAGGCACAGTATCAAAATAAGATTTTATAAATAACAACTTACTGTATTTGTGGGTTTCTGCTTAAAATTTGACTGTAAAACAGCAATGTTTTTATTTCCCTAAAAACAAATCTAGGAAAAAAAGGCAGCACTCCAGTGGTAAAAATAATAAAAAAAAAAAAAATGAAAGTATTACCTCATTGCATCATTTTGGTGAATTTTATTTTCAACTAATGGACAGACAAAACTTCTTTTAATATGAAGCCTTCATCACATCATGCAATAATATAATAATAAACTGTACTGTGAGTCCATCCAGCTGAAAATAAAATTGCCCAAAATGATAAAAAAAAGAGATGCTTTCTTTGCGGTGCCTTTTTAAGGCAGAGAACCCAGCTGAAACTGAGTGCAAGTGAAGTACACCTTTTTCCTCTTAAGAGCTTGATTGTAAGACCATTTTTATAAATGAAGTCCCAGAGCTGCTATATCTAAACTGTCACTGTCTTATATAGACTACTGTACAACAGGATTTCTCACGCAATATGTCAGGTGTGATGTGTGGTGACAACAGATGCCCATTGTTTGTTCCTTAATCATCCCCTCCGAGTCTGAGCATCAAGTATCCGTAGTACATTATCTTAAAAGCAGTCCCATCCTGGAAAAAGACATGTCTCTGCCACGCTTACTCTACCATGAATATGGCTTCTTTTTTTCTCTCCTCACTACGTTCCGCATGAGACGCTCTCCGTCACAAATACTTTATAGCTGAACAAACAGGATAAGCCTATACTCTGCAGACTCCATTACAATAAAGACGCAGCAAAGGATCAGATGAATGAATGTGCAGTGTACACAAACACTAGTTTACTCAGCTCTGGACAACACGAGAGGAGTAGTGGGCTCAAGTTTCACTGATGTGGAAAGTGGATTCAGAGGAAGTCACAGTAAGACTTCCGGCATTAGTGTGGATGTCTTTAAACAGCTGCTAGTGTCCACTTTTTTAGCCATTACCACCAGCAGCATGCTCGGTTAGCCCGACCAAAAGCCTGCAGCAATCAATGGACAATTATTCGGAAGATATGAGTCAGTGGGAAAACATTTGGAAAGCACTGATGTGAGCATGCTCTGCCTCTCAGTTGTAGGTTACGTTCCCCTGTTGTTAACGCTGAAGCGCTCCTCTCATGAATGTTGCATAAATAAACATGCAGCACGCAGAGACGCTTCCCACCAACACGCTGAACACATGCAAATCTTGCTGTAGAGAAACATTTAAGATACGAGTCTGCAGCGTTCCAGTGAGCATGTAGAACATGTTCACCTCACCAGAGTTTATCTCATCAGGATGGAAAAAGGAAGAGGATTAATGTCAACTACCCAACTACCGGCGTCAATTATTCAATTTGACTGCTTGTGCGTGGCGTCGCTTTTCAGCACCTCTGAGTCGGGAAGAAAAGGTGTTTTTGCACCAAATCCAGCACCTTCTTTTGAAGCTCTGTTGCTGTGACCCTTGGGTGTTACCAACGCAGCAAAGACATCACTTGCTGTTGCTGTGAACTGCAAGAGCTATATGGTAAGAGGTGGATGGCAAGACAGCACATTTTTTTTTCTCAGCATTTAGAAAAGGGCACCTCAAGAGCTCAATCTGATCCAGTCTCTGAGGGGAACAATTGACATTTAGATTCCTTAAACGCCACATTTAAATCTACAATAAATGTCTCCTTGACTGTCAAAACCTGAGTTGACGAGAATGTTAACCACACACACACACACACACATCCTCCACTTTCTCCTCACAGCTATCAGCATCCTCATCAGCCCCTGAGGTGGATTTTCCACAGGGAAACGTGCCGTTGTCGAGGCTGCTGAGGCAAGGTTTGATGTCTGGTCACACGTTCAGAGATGGAAAAAAAAAAAAAAACATGAATGATTTGCATCAAAGATAACAACACCACCGCAGGGAGGAGAGGACGGATGAAGTCTCTGAGTATTTTCAAATATAGACAGCTTCAAATTGCACGGCCCCTGGGCTCTATGAAAAATTTAGTAGCTCGGATATATTGTTTGTTTTTGTAGCTTATAATTTAGTGTAGATTAATAGAGGGGATATTGTTTTTTTTCTTTCAAGGCATACAAATGTAATAGTTTTTTTTTGTCTGTGCATATTGGAATAGGTTCATTGAGGTGTCCAATAGTTTCTGTATGAATCCTATTTTACATCCAAAGATAATACATCCCATGCCCCCAAAAGCACCTGTCATGTATTGCTTTTTTGCATCCAGCATGAGACACTTAAAGCATGAGAGGATGTGTAGAAACAAAACTAATCAGATTTTTTTTTTTTTTTAAACTGGATTGCTGTGTAACCTTTGAATATGGCACACTTATTGCTCACTGCAAGAATCTCCTCCTGAATGACAGATGTCTGTTGCAGCTGCAGGGGTTCAGATCCATAAATAACAGACTCCAGCAGATCAAATCTACACAAGCTGTTCGTGTTATTTCATCAGACATGAATGTGGTTGGAAATTAAAAACCCATCTAAAAGAAAGTATCACACTGATATTATCATCATGATATTATAAGATGTGATCTTTAAAAGGGAAAACATTTTCACACATGTTCTAAAACCTCAGCTGCTGTTAACATCACTGCACCAACATGACTATTAAGCATGCATCAGCAAACATTATTGGGGCTGTGTATATGTCAGCTGAGAGCCTGCATCATTAAGATGCCATTTCAAACAGATTTTTCAACAAATCAATTATTAAAAAGTGGGGCCTTTACTGGAAGAAAAAACAGGCTTTGTGGTTATATATAAATGATCACCCAAGAAGGTGAGAAAACTCTTACATTGACTGTCAAATTTCCGGATGATGGTGTCCAGGAAGGTGTTCTGTGGAGCCACATGGCCCCTCCGGACCGGCATCTTGGCCCACTGGACTTTTGGAGAGACTTTTGCAGGACTTTTGATGCGATCACACCGATGCTGACAGGTTCAGTTAATCCAGGTGGAAGGGGCAAAGTTTTCCCAAGTTGGTCAGAGAGATGGTGGATCCTCGTGGCTCCTCAGGACAGAGTGAGGAGAGGAGAGTTGTGGAGAGGAGGCGCTCTGTTTCTACCTCTCATCCTGCTCTACAGCCCGCTGCTGCTGCTGCTGCTGCTGCTGCTGCTGGGAGAAGGCAGGCTGGACGACGAGCGTCGTTGGAGCCATAGTTGGAGCTGCGCGTCTTTTTCTTTATGTCTCTCTCATTCCACCTCTTCTCTCTAGAGATATATCTGTGCGTAACTGTTTGGAGAGAACACAGTGAAGGTGATGGAGAGAGAACAGCAGAGCGCAGATCCGCAGCTTGACTCGTCCTAGATGTGTGTGTGTGTGTTTTTTTTGGAGGTGTTCTGTGTATCTCTCCTCCTCCTCCTCCTCCTCCTCCTCTTCCTCCTCCTCGCTGTGCGCTCTGCCGGATGACTTCAGCTCCACAGCCGTCTAGCTGCGCCTCTTTTAACCCTTTGCTCGTCGGGAAACCGCTCACACTTCTTTTTCTTATGATGATGATGGATGATGATGAAGAACAAGAAGAAGTAGATGCGCTCTCTCTCTCAGATGCCCAAATCCTCCTCATCCCCAAAAATAACAACAGTTTGAATTACGCACAAGGTTACCAAAAGGGTTCATGGAGATCAATAATAAATATTATCACACTAATGATTGATTTGTTAAATTTGGGCCTAAAACGACACTGGCTCACACTTCTTCTTATGATGGATGATGAAGAAATAGATGCGCTCGCTCTCAGCTGCCCAAATCCTCTTCATCACCAAATAAGAATTACGCATGAGGTTACCAAAAGGGGTTCATGGAGACTCTTGTTACAAAACTGTGTCCATATATATGAATAATAAATATTATTACACAAATTATTGTTCAATTTGGGCCTAAAACGACACCCAGGGTGAGGACAACGACGGTTGAAGCATTTATTATGCAGCTGGTGTCACATAAAGAGGAAAAGATCACTGTGTTATCTGTGCTGCCAACGGCCGCTGTTAACAGGTGTTCGGCTTTAGGCTTCATTACTGGCTTCCTGTGTGGGAGGGACACATTAGAGAGAGACACACACACGTCCTGCTGTCTGCTGCTCCTGCATAAAAACACTATTTCCTACCCTTCCACTGAGGAGCTGGAGTAAAGCAGTGTGTGTTTCTCTCTCTTTCTGCTCCTGGATCAGTGGGTTTTAGTGTAAACGTGCCGAGCAGCTGCGGTTTGTGATGCTGCTTCGTTGTGTTTCAGGGCTGGATGGGGATTCACCGCTCAGCCTGCTCATCTGCTACGTCACACGGGGGTTCCCCCCTCCGTCATACTGGGGATGATGCCTTCAAGGACTGTCGGATATTGTGATTGTAGACTGAAGCGCACCAGAATTATTGATCAGTTCTATTTAGAATGCGTTTTAAAGTCTTTATGTTATATTTATGTAGGATCGAAGGACTGTAATGTCTGTGTATATATATATGTATATACAGACATTATAGTCCTTCGATCCTACATAAAGATAACATACATCCAGCTGTATATATGTTATCTATATATCTACCTATATATATATATATATATATATAGGTCATGATTTGATTCGATTTTCATTTAAACATGCCATTGAATAAGAATCGTGTTTATTGGCAGATGTAAGAGGTATACACTATGAATTTGCTTTGGTTTTGTTGGTGCAAATAAGCAGTATAATAACAAAAGAATAGATAAAAAAGTTAGAATAAAATAAGAATATTTTTTTTTAAATTCTACCAATATACAATAAACAATATAAGCTCTAAACAAAAATCAACATGATATTAACAGATAATAAAATATTGCCGTTAGACTATGGAGACTATGAAGTCTTGATTCGTAAAGATCAACAGATCATCGGTTTTATGCCCCTGACAATTGCCATTTACACTTTCAAATTGTTCTTTAAAAAACGAGAAATGAACTCCCTTTTTATTTAGAAAGTGTTTCAAAATTAGAATACAGCAGTCTACAATATAAAAAGCTGCATCTTTTCAATATTAGTATCTGTGGGAAACACCTCAGTACATAATCATTACAAAAACAAAAACAGAAATCCTTCTGCAGTGCATTACAAGTGTGCTGTAATCTACAAAAATAAAGTTTGTTGTCATTTACTGTTGCACTTGTTTCTCTCCTTTCATTATTTTTTCTGCTCATAAAGATGTACCTTAAAAGGGAGATTTGTCAAGTATTTAATACTCTTATCAACATGGGGAGTGGGCAAATATGCTGCTTTATACAAATGTATGTATATTTTTATTATTGGAAATTAATTAACAACACAAAATAATTACAAATATTGTCCAGAAACCCTCACAGGTACTGCATTTAGCATAAAACATATGCTCAAACTCAAACCCTACAGGCAACAACAGCCGTCAGTGTGTCAGTGTAATGACTTGACTATGACTTGCAAAAAACTGCATGTGATTTTCATAAAGTGGGCATGTCTGTGAAGTAAAATGTCTGTCAAGTAAAAATGCACAACATATAGCCAGCATGTATGTATAGACTATATATGAAACTCAATTAAGGAATTAATACACATTCCAACAGTAAGCGAGACAGCGTGTGTTTCATTTTTATTCAGGTAATCAAGCAACCAAAAGTTCTCGATATTATAAGACTCCAAAAGTTCATAAAGATGAGTGCTACAGGCAGAGTTTTTTTACTGACTGCACTTGAAGGCAGCATCAGACAAAGCTTTTCCCCCTGCATGTCCAACAACATCATGCTTGGGATGTTTTAGAAGATTTGTAATACATAGAGGCTAATAAGCCTTGACTGAGTAACGGTTCTGTGTTTTCACTTGTGTCAGATACAAGCCTGAAGCAACACTGCTGCTCGCTGGATGCATTCATCATAATGACCTGAATGCATTCATTTTCCCAGCGATCAGTGTTTTTAATGATTAGTTAGATATGATGAATTGCAGCCTTGCAGTTGGATGAGGCTCCAGGAGCACATCTATCAAAATGTGACATTTTGGGTATAAATTAAAAGAAAAAGCATCAGTTCAAGCTCGCACTCCATCCAGCTGTATTTACTAGAGCAGAAGATGAAAGCAGAGGAGGCGTGCTGGTCAACCTTCCTCTCTTCTTCTCTCAACTCCCTTATTTAGTCAGGAACAGAGAGAGGGAGGAGGGGAGGAGGGGAGGACAGAGGAGACAAGGAGGGGAAGGAGGAAAAGAAAAAAGGCTGACGGATTCTAGTCATAGATGAGACAGATCCCAGCCTGGCAAACTCTTTTTATATTTATACACACACGCACACACACACGCATACTGTATGCACGAGATAGAAAGCTGCCTCTAGTTGCTGAAGGAGTTGTTAATGTATTCTACTCGCACAATAATGAATTCATGTCTGAATAAAGGAAGTGAAACAGCTCCAGGCTTCACTCTGACACATCCAATAAAGGCTACATCTTCTCATAATTAATAACAGTTCAGCAGCAAATTAAACTCTGTCATCAGAAACATCACTTTATTAAAAGAAGTAAAGCATTGCCGGGAAACATTTGTATAAATATTTGCACAAAATAAGCTCTAAAGGAGGGAAGCTTGTGATAAGGCCAGACACAATTACATCTTTTTTTAATTCATAATTCTTGATTTTCCAAAGGACAAAGACAACTCACAAGACATCATTAGGACATACATTACAATGACACAAACATTAACATGGGGTGGGATGGTGATGTCAAGGCAGCTTTCCAGACACCACTGATCTTCCGTAGTCAGCATGCTGCTCTACTATCATCACCCCTCTCAAGACATCAGTTCAGGTACTACTCATAATCATTTGGAACATGTATACATATTGCACTGATTACTATTCTATTGTTCATGTACTTTCTAATGACAGTCCATCATAGTCTTTAAGGGTTGAAGTTGCACTCTACATTGATAATAAATTCAAGAATGCCTTCAGCCACTTATATTTATTAAAGGTCCCATATTGTAAAAAGTAAGATTTCCATGTCTTTTATATTATAAAGCAGGTTTAAGTGCTTTATAAATATTGTGAAAGTATTGAAGCGCTCAATATACAGAGAAATATACACAGCCCATAGTCAGAAATTGTGCATTTGAAACAAGCCGTCTGTCCATTTGTGATGTCACAAATATACAATATTTAGACCATTACACGGTTTTAAACATAAACATTCTAAATGTGTCCCAGTTTAGTTCTGTTTGCAGTGTATGCTAATGACATCAGCTGACAGGAAATAAACATGGACCCAAACTGTTGCCAGGCAACGCAATTCTATTGCAATTCCGTTGAAATGCACTAAAACGGAGCATTTCAGACAGAGGGTAAATACAGGTGCATTCAAGCAGACAGTATGAGGAAAATCAAGTTTTTTTTTTAACATTACAGGATGTAAACATGTTCTAGTAGAAACACAAAAACAAGTATGAACCTGAAAATGAGCACGATATGGGACCTTTAAAGCGGTCCGGTTTACGGGTTTTCCGATTCATAAGTATTGTCCTCTATACAGAGAGAAATGCTCGTGCGACAATACATTGTGTAGTTCTTTCCTGTATATTATCCACTCGTTCCACTAATATGCATAACACAGAAAAAAGACAGACAGTATTCTCCATGTGTAGAAAATGTTTATTGACGAGTCCTTTGGAACAGCAACATGTGAAAATATCTAACCAGTTAAACTCCAACTTAAAGCAGACTGCTGGTACATATACATTTTCTTTAAACATACAAATGAAACATATTTTAATGCATAGTAGGTCTTACTTGGTTTGTATCATAGGTCCTTTAATATTACTATAAATATACAGTAGAAAAAAAGCTGTACAGGTTGAAGAATAAACATTATAGTTTCAGAAACAGGAACTCTCCAGTCATATGATGACTGAGGACTACAGAACAATGTGTCTCCACTCATCCATCCATCCAGCCATTGATCTGTCCCTCCCTTAATTCTCCATCCATCACCCACGCTGGCTCTCAGGGTGGCGCTCTCACTTGGCTTGGCGTTCATACTCGTCTTGCTCTCGCTCGCACACTCACACACACACACACACTAACACACACACACTCAACATACTCGCTCAGCGTCTGGACAGGTCACCTCCTGTGAAGAAGAGAAACGGAGAGACAGATGGCATCATCATAACAGCAGTTGACAAATGTAATCCATGCAAGTCATCTAGTGTCTGTAATACGAGTGTGTCAGTCAGAAGAAAGAGAACTAGTAGTAGCAGCAAATATGTGTAAGTGTGTGTAAGTGTCTGTGTGAGAGCGGCCACACGCTATCAGAGATTGATCGCCGTAACGACCAAATCCGTCAGACGTGATGTCCGCGGGAGTGTAGCGCTGGGTGGAGAACGTGAGCTGGGGGGGATGTTCTGAGTCGTATGTGGCTACATCCAATTAGCTAACGCAATCAGCCATGTTGATGAATGGATTAGCACATAATTGCTTCAGAGGTGGGATCCTTGATTGAATTATTCATGCTGGGCAAAGGCAAACGTATGTTTCGCTAAGATTAGCGAAGTGTGTGTTAGTGTGTGTGTGTGTGTGTGTCAGCCCTGGCGTTAATGGAGAGTGACAGAGAAATTGCATTGAGAGAGGAAGAGGCAGACATGATGGTTGAGTGTTACTGAGCTGCCGTCTATGGGGTCAAACTTTCAATCAGTGATGTTACAGTTAAGCTTTTATTCAATTATTCATCGAATATAACACATGTCGATCACTTGCACTTTAATTACAATCTGTATATATGTATACGCCTTATGTACATACACCAATATATCCTCATTTGTATATATTGTCTTATCAGCACTTTACTAGTTTGCACTTTGGTTAGATGCAAAACTGCATTTCGTTGTACTTGTACTATGTGTAATGACAATACATTTGAATCTAATCTAATCTAATCTTACAGCAGGTGTTTTTCGTGCGTGCGTTCCAAAAACTGACCAGTGTGTACCCAGAGTCTGGTGACCAACAGAGACCGTGAGCACATACTGTGTGTTTCACATGGCCTGCCATCGTTGAATCCAAATGGAGAAGGTCAAGTAACAGACAGTGGATTATATAACAGCACAACTTGACCTTAACAAGTGTTACTACTGTATGGCATGTGCAACACTATCCGTTTGGTTTTCAGCTAATGCGGTGATTTACAACCAAGGGTACGTGTACTTTTACCGAGGGTACACACTGGACAGGTCGCCAGACTATCACAGTGCTGACACATAGAGACAGACAACCATTCACGCTCACATTCACACCTACGGGACATTTAGAGTCAACAATTAACCTGCATGTCTTTGGACAGTGGGATGAAACCGGAGAGCCCGGAGAAAGCCCACGCTAACACGGGGAGAACATGCAAACTCCACACAGAAGGGCCCCAAGCCGGATCCAAGCCCACAGAAAATTATAATTTGATTAAATATATCCACATTAGGGCTGTCAAAGTTAACGCGATAACAACACATTGACGCAAATATGTTTTAAGGTCAATAATTTCTTTAACATGTTAACGCAACTTGTGATTTTTAGGTTGCAGCGGAATCAGTTTTGAACCTAGTGTGTAATACTGGTATCATATGAAACTAGAAAACCTTATGAATCCATTGGTACCAACCATGTCATACTAACTTATGGCGATAGAGGGTAAATAACGCTCCAAACTTGCGCACGATTTTGCAGAGGAAAAACTGGCACTGCCATTTCCTAAGGGGTACCTTGATCTCTGACCTCCAGATATGTGAATGAAAATGGGTTCTATGGGTACCCACGAGTCTCCCCTTTACAGACATGTCCACTTTATGATAATCACATGCAGTTTGGGGCAAGTCATAGTCAAGTCAGCACACTGACACACTGACAGCTGTTGTTGCCTGTTGGGCTAAAAAAAGTGGGATTCATTTGCAATTAATTGCGATTAAATATTTGAATAGATTGACTGCCCTAATAAATATATATACCAGATAAAAAAAGGCTATATAATAAAAAAAAAAAAAAAACTGTTTAGTTTAAGTCAGTTCAACATGTTGAACGATAAGATTGGGTGCCTTTAATCAGATTTATCTGAGATTTTGTCAGGTTTCACTGCACAGTGATAACATGTTTAAGGTGGTTCCTCAGCGTTAAATGAGCCACCATGCTGGCCACTCATGTCAATGCTGATAAAGGACGGCGCTGAATGTTTAATCATGTTGCCGATATTTCAAAATAAACTGTTATCACTCGTCCAAGGTGTATGAGAATGATAACAATCCTGTTTTCTGGCTCACATGATGTTGGTCTACATTAGTTAGGCCACACTCGAAGAATAGGTCCAGAGCAGCAGCAGTTTTCTGTCCTGTGTGATTTAGCCCCTTTGAAAGGTGTTTTTCTCTTTTATTACACTACCAGTAAAAAGCAATTATCATGTGAGTGAAATACATTCTGCAATACACTACTAGATATGTATATTTTTCCCTGTTAGGAACATGACGGAGCACTTCCCTGCCTTTCCTCCGTGTCTGCTGTGCAGCCTGGAGTGTGCAAATATGTTTACATGTATTCAAACGTCTGGGTTCTCACACTGACTGTGAGAGAAGAACACGCAAATCCATTCGGCCACATTCATTATTTCCCCCACCTTGGCAGCTGGTGCATTCGCAGCTGTGGATGACGGGCAGGACGACCGGCTCGCTCTCTCCGCTCTCACACTGCAGGCTGAGGAAACGGACCGGGGTGTCAGGGTCCAAACGGTAACTGCAGCACTCGCACACTGACTGGAGGTACGGCTCCTGTAGAGGAGGAGGGAGGAGAGGAAGAAGAAGTGAGAGGAGCGCCAAAGGGATGAGGTTGAGGGAGCCAATTAGGAGAATATAATATGATGAGGAAAGTGTGAAATTAGAGGAGAAGAGAGAGAATAAAATGATATTAAAGGTCGGGATGTCAAGGAAGAGAGGAAAAAAGGAGGAGAGAAGAGGCAGGTGGAGAAATTAGAACCACTAATGAGACAGTGTGGACTACAGTGTACAGTATTGAGGACAAATGTGACCTCAGTATGGGGGAATATATATCTACAACACATCAGACAATAGTTGAACGAATCTTGATTTGAATGAATCAAATGCAGATGTGTAGTGTAAAAAAAGGGGTCGCTCACACCGATGAAGTCAGAGAATTATAATCAAACTACGCAGCTCCACAGAGCTTTTTAGCTAATTGGTTTCATCGTCCAAACAAAAACTCGGCTCTCAGAAATCTCATTTCAGCCAGCCGTCGAAAGCAAATGAGCTCCGATAAGCTCGCTGTACGCTGCCCATCATCAAACGGCAGACAGCTGCTGAACATAGTCGAGCAATTAGCAGCTAAGGTCCCAGATATTTCAGGAGTTGATTGACACCAAAACAAAACTGAAAGGAGAGTGAATGTGGGAATTAATTGTCAGGTGGCCAGAAACACAACTTCAAATGAATGTTTTGATTTTTTTTTGCCACTTGGGGGGGGCAGTGGAAGAAGCTGAAAACACAGCACTGATGTGTTATCACCACATGACGTTGTAATGACAAAAGTTTTAGCTTACAGTATGTACACATCCAGCAGACACAAAGCAACATTAGCAACATTACAGTGGGTTTATCAGTGCTTTACCACTAAAAACAGCTGTCTGCAGCTGTACGCTGCTGAGAGCAGTGAGATTCAACCAAAACATTAAAGGCCTTTACAGACTGGGGGCGGGGGGGTGGAGGGGTGGGGAGGGAGAGACATGAAAATGCAAAATACTCTAAATACTGATATGTCTATGGCTTTTATTGTGAAAGGTAAAGCCCGGGACACACAGGGAACGTCAGGAGCGCGTGGCGACTGCACGATTCACGGGTCAGGTGTTCATACCAGCTGTGTTTCTGGTGCGTTTCTGCTGCTGCTGTCAGCCCTCTCTTTCTACATATAGTTTGCCCTTTATAATGGCCATTTCATTTCATTATAAATGTCATTTATATTTATTTTAGACAAAGAAAGGTTAAGAAACTAATTAGTAAATAATTTTATCCTCTTCATGGAGCCGGCTGCCATGTTTCTACAGTAGCCCAGAACGGACAAACCAAACACTGGCTCCATTCACGTTTTCACGTTTGGCGTCGGCCACCGTAGTTCTCCTACACGGTTGGCGCACGGGAGAAGCTTTAGTTGGTTGCAATCTGCAACCTCCCCGCTAGATGCCGCCACATCCTACACACTGGACCTTTAAGCTCATTATTGACAAAATACTTGAAGACTGCAGACTTCAAGTCTTTTTGGTGATCTTACGTTATAAACACTATTATTATTAATAATAACAATAATAATAATAATAATAATGATAATAATAATAGGGCTGTCAAAGTTAACAAATAACGCTAATTCGTTTTAACGCCACTACATTTTTTTACGCGTTGATGTAACCGGCTGCTATTTGATCTTTCGGAGGCTGTAGCGGGCTCAGTTTTCATACTAGCTTGTCGCGAAGGAGGCTAAATAACATTCCAAACTTGGCGAGGAAAAACTGTCATGGCCATTTTCAAAGGGGTCCCTTGACCTCTGACCTAAATGCAGTACCTGTGAGGGTTTCTGGACAATATTTGTCATTGTTTTGTGTTGTTAATTGATTTCCGATAATAAATATATACATACATTTGCTTAAAGCAGCATATTTTTCCACTCCCATGTTGATAAGAGTATTAAATACTTGATAAATTTCCCTTTAAGGTACATTTTGAAGAGATAAAAAACTATGGACAATATTTTAATCGATTGACAGCTCTAAATAACGATAATAATAATGAGTGCCTTTCAAGTCACTCAAAGATACATTACATGACAATCAGATAAGTAAAAAAAAAAGAAGCCAGCACAGCACAGCGTTGGGATTTAGGTGATAATTTGGCCTTTTTTTTGTAACTCTTGAAATACAAAAAAATACCCTTGATGTTTTGCATGATAGAAGGTAGCTTCTTGGAAGTTGTTCTCATGTGTCCAATTAGTGCAGGCGAAGACCCACGGAGGAGAGAGCTTGTGGAAAAGTACAATGTGTGGCGGCAGAGAATGACAGATGATAGGTGGAGAAGAAGTAGGTGAAAGGGACGAGGGAGTCCGGGATCAAAAACACCTCAGACCTCTCTGTAAAATAGTTATTAGTGCTTTACACACACTGAAAAGTCCACAGTGTGTGCATATGTGTGTGTGTGCCTGCATGCATTCAAGACTTCAGCTGCTGGTGTCGGAAAGAGCATGTGCATTCCTGCTGCCTCCAGTCGCGCCGATCAATGAAAAAGGGAACTTCTCTGCGCTGCCTAGTCACTGGTTACCATCCCTGGTTGCCACAGTAACGGGAGGCAATGACACATTTGGCGGAGCTGATGTTTATTTTTGCTAATCTGACTGAATCTATTTTTACCGTCACGTATGGGTGCCAAGGAAGAACAAAGTCACCATGGTGATGAGGTGATGAGCTCGCTGTCTTACAAGGAAGAAAAAGACAAGGAGGGAAGGCAGCGAAGAAACAGATCGAATCACTAACAGACTCTACACGTGACCCCGACATGAAACTCCTACTGAAAACATCTATATTTAGACCACTGGGGACTCTACTGAATTATGTATTTTGTTTACCTGCATGCATGTGAACTGTGTTTTTACAAGCTGACAGAAGGTAGAATGATCAACTAATCGGCTTTCTATCGTCCACATTTTAAGATGTTGTTTATCTATGAACTAGTGAGACTATAGCAGGTGTGAGCAGCTGCACGAGGCCACATGTTTTACTTCATTTTATTTTGCAAAAACAATCTTAAAACCCTGATTAAGGAGGAAAACAGATGGACAATTTGGCTTGCTCAGTGATAATCCTGATTATTTTTTTGCATCTTGTGAAAAATGTTTTAATGGTTTGTGGCTTTGTTAGGATTTGTAGGGAGAAATTTGTTTTTTGGCACTATCCACATAATATAAGTCTGGCAGACATTCCTAATTAACTGAATATAGCAGACATCCCTAACTTTATGGGGTGATGTTCTATGTGATTAAACAGAATTAGCAGCCCTGATGGGCAATTTGCATTGAATTACAACCAACAGCTTTTTTTTTTTCTGTTCCAGTTCTGGTCCCTGTATTGATCTTTATCGTGCCATCAGCTGTCACTTGTGTCGAAGTCGATACTGATCAGTGTCGTCCTGATATTCACAGAGTAACATCTTCTCCGTACCTCCAGGATGACATCAGTCCTGGACAGACAGCGTCCCCTGCAGAAGCTGACCTCCACGTTGTCAAGCCGACAGTCTCCCTTGGTGATGTTCCTGACCTGCACGTAGCGACGACACTCGGGCACGGGCTCGTCTGATGGAAACACAGAGAGGAGAGAGGGAGGAAAAACGGCAAAATGAGATTGGACAGAGCAAAAGGGGGGGTAGAAGAAAGGAGATTATGAGAAACTGTAATTTTTTGCATGAAAGAAATGTGAGGAAAAAGACAATAGAAGAGCGAGACGGAGAAAGAGTTCCTTCCAGAGAGCACGGTGACATTGCCACGCTCCCTAGCAGCATGTGACATTTCCTCCACTGGGAGACAGATTAAAGCCCCAATGTAGGTTAAGTAATGTAATCTCTCACTAATTGGGCACTGCGGTTTTTAAGATAACTATAAAATGAACTATGAAACATTCAAATCCAATGAAGCGGTTTGGAGGTCATGCGATGGAATAACGGGAACCGTCGTGATTTTGTATGTTTGTTTGAGATTTCCATGTATTTCAATTGATCCACATGACCATACATGGCAAAGCATATGGTGATGAACCTGGGTTTAAGATGACAACTGAAACAACGGCCGACGAGAACACATTGTGAGATGTGTTTTTCCTGCTCACTGTATGTTGTACTGACCTGGAAACTGCTTTCTGCAGACTGGACAGCAGCTGCCTGGCTCCTCCACCTTGACCTCCCCCTGAGAGAGAGACAGAGAGAGAGATAACATGACACATCATTAACATTCTTCTGATCAGTCTCAACGAAAACAGACAGATGCATAATATAAATAGAAAATAGAGAAACACACCCCTGGGAACTGGCAGGGGAAGGAAAAAACTATGGTTCACTTAGGTGACCACTTGGGACATCATACCCAATACAAGTTTAAACATTATGAGCAATGTCAACCAAACCAAGGTCAAAATATTATTTACGTCAATAATCATCTTAAAAGTAAAAGAAAGGAAACAGCGTTATTTCCCGAGGCTGAGAGTCGACAGCCATGCTAGCAGCTCTGTGAGGCTGAACTTAGACACAGTTGTGCTATGAACTCAATCTTAACGTCAGCATGCTAAGGTGCTCACAATGGCAACGCTAACATTCTGGTGTTTAGCGAGTATAATGTTTATCGTGGTCACTATCTTAGTTTAGCAAAGAGCATGCTGACATTAGCACTAAACACAAAGTACAGCCGAGGCTGCTGGGGAATGTCTCTAATTTTGGGCATAAACTAAGTGCTGAACACGTTGAAATTTGACCTGAAGACGGCGCTGGAGTGTCAAACTCATTTCAGTTCATGGGCAACAACATACAGCCCAATTTGATCTTCTGTGGGCCGGCCCAGTAAAACCATTGCATAATAACCCATCAATACCAACACCTCCAAATGTGTCCCTTTCTCTTAGTGTAAAGAATTGCAAGTACATTCTGAAAACGTTCACAATTCATGAAAAATCCATTTGCAAAACAGATGATGAACAGCCTGAGATGTCTCGCCGATCTCTCGGCTACAACTAAAAACAGACGGCTGTTTCCTCGAACCTGCCAACGGTTCATTTATCTTCTCTGTTCTCAGTTGTCCTTGCGAGTTCTTGTATTTTTCGCCATGATGAGTCTGATATTGGCACAGAATATTATAGTCCTTGAGCACCGAAAGTTACCCATTTACCTCTGTGAAGAAATAGGAACTGCTTAATTTTTCTTGGGAAAGCTGACACTGCGTTCATTTTTTTCCTATTTTAAAAAAGACATTTTCCACCGGCAGCTCCTGCATCAACAGCAGCCTACGCTTGACAGTGTTGTGTCAAGCAGCTTGTACGTGAGCACGTGCGATATATAATAGCGTATCCAGTCCAGGACTGCGTCAACCCCAGTGGACAAATAGGAACAGCAGTGCATTTTATTGGAATGAATGACTTCCCTGCACTTTGCAAAGTCATCCAGTGGGCTGGATTGGTCCCCTGGGCGGCTGTTCTGGCCCTTGAGCCACAAGTTTGACACCTCTGTGCTAAGTTATTAGAATTCATGAAGAGAGAGATGTAACTGCTCTGTGTACTCAACCATAGATCAAAAATCTGGATAAACAGGTAGGCATTTTAATATTTCCTTCCTCGTTGTCACTTGTTCTAAGATTTTGGAGTGCCTGGATTGCCTTCCTGTTTTATTCAAATTCAACTTGGTAAAGTTCATGGTAAACTGTGCTAGAAGAAACGCCAAGGGATCACAAAAGACACTGGGATAGACCACAAATGTCGTTAAAAAAAACGTTATTGTTTCAAAGAAATACACTAGGACGTACCGGTACAAACCTGTGAGAACCGACTGGGTTAAAACTAGAAGACAATGAAACATCAGTCCCAGTTCTCACCTCCAGAGAACAGACTGATTTAGACCTGGGACAACAACATGGATCATGAGGACCAAGTTGAGATTAAAGATGGGAAAATAAAACCAGAAATAAAAAAAGGTAAAAAAGTGAGACATAAAGACCCCAAAAATAGCGAAGAGAGTGAGACAGTGACACAAGGACACACAAAAGGACGTGACAGGAAGGAGAGATCCAGAAGAGTCCAGAGAAAAAGCAGGGTGTCCCGTGGTGTCTCTGTCTGAGAATAGCTGCTGTTAGTATGCAGAGTCACACACACACACAAACCGTCTGACAGCAGGCTTCAGCACCCCCATCAACACCAGCCTCAGCTCACCCCGGAAACTTCATCCAACTAGAAAATTTCTCCAACACACACACACACACACACATGCCTCCCCCTAACTGTTCACCCCGAGGACTTGTCCTCCCACTCTGCACCGCCGGCAGCCTCCCCTCAGGGGACGGAGGGATGAGGGAGCCCACTCACTTAAAGGGTGGGAGGTCACGACGTCGACCATTTAAAGTCTTTTAAGTTAAGAAACTGGACGTGGTTAATGCGTTTGTGTGATGCGGCAAAGGGGGAGAAATGTAGATTCCTGGTTATTCTAAAGGAAAGGCCACTTGACATTTAAAGCAAAGGGTAGTCAAATTTGTGTCGTCTACAGATATAGAAATAAGAGCTCTATTAATGTGTCTGGTAGAGAAACAATTGTCAGTGTTTGAGCATAAAGCATCTTGATAGCTTTTATGATAACAGAACCTTTAATCCATTACCTTGAGAAGAGCCTCCCAGCAGAGCGGTGGAGGCATGTTGGGAGATTTCATTTTGTGCTTTAACAGTAAGCCGAGTCATAAATAACAGAGTGCGACGTCAGTAACCAATTCTCAGCCTGTCAGGAGTGGGAACACTGCGCATTAAATGACCTTTTCATATTGGCCGGAATAAGGAGTGCTTCCACTGAGGCATAACTTAACTTAGTGCAGCCAGGGGAGGAGACATAGTTACACAACCGGGACTCTCCAGAGGCTACCGGCGTACAGACCTGTGTGTACGCCACAAGTGGAACGCTCAGTAGACTGTTTCCTTTGTTGGAGCTGGGACTGTGCAATCAACCTCTCCTTTAAAGTTCTGGATGTCAGCAGAATTTATTTTTACCCGAGCCTTTTATATGGTCCTGGTGTGCTAAAGACATAGATTCAGCTTACTGTGTCAAGGGTGAGGTTGACTTTTTTACTCTGACTTTTCTCAACTTCATCCCCATGGAGAGAAGATCTTTTATAAATTCAGTAGTGGGTCGCCTTCTATTTAAAGGGTCACCCAAATGACACAAAAACATATTTTCTCACTTACCTCTTGTGGTATCTAGCCATGCAGATAGTTTTGCTTTCATTTAACCCAGATTTTAAGACAAGAGAATCAACAAAAGAAGAATAAAAAATCCACATGAAAATGAATTCCTCTTTGTAGTCCTTGAGAGAGGAAGGAGAGAGCTTTCATATCAAACAAACACAGATTTTCATTCAATTGTGCATCTGATAAAAATAGAGAGGGGAAAGACATGAACTGGAGAAGAGAGGGAGAAGGAACCACATGAGAACACTTCACATCAGAGAAAATGTTTGTGGCATCCCACTGAGGCTGCCGTCATGTTGTTTTTGAAAAAAAAAGAAATGCATGAGGATCGAAATAGTTTTTCTCCCAAATATGAACAATTCTCTAGATGTCTGTTGGCTGCCACTCAATATTTAAAGGGTCAGTTCAGCCGAAATTACACTCTCTATGTAGCCATGCAGTTAGTTTTGGTTTTATTTTCCATGATTTGAGACATCAGTCTCTTGACATCTCTTATCCAGTCCTGCTGGAGAGGAAAGCACTTTTTTTAAAATGCAGTTTGATTGTGGCATCCCACTGAGGCTGTCATCACGTTGATGAGAGAGAAATTAATGATAATTGAAATTATTTTTAAACATCCTTTTGCAACCCTTCTTCTCTCCATGTGTGCTGGCTGCAACTCTGTGCCATTTGTAGCGGTTGGTTGATTGGTCCACCACATTGAAATAGAATAGGAATAGAACGGACATCGAACTGTTTTCTGTGGTCATTTGATTAGTACAAAAGAAAACGGTGACCATTATTAGCTGTTATGGTGTCAAAAGATGTCAGTGGGGCTGTTAAGTGTGGTCCATCTTGCCGGGAAGAGAAAGCGGACACAGCTCCAGCAATGTGCTTTGACAATAGTGTGTGGATGAAGTATTATGTGTTCAATTTGACTCATGTACTCTGGCTCTCTATGCTTCGTAACGTTACTACTCCGATGCTTATTTTTGTCGTTACTGCAAAACCTCACCTCAGTGAGTCCAGGACTTGCTGTAAGTCAGTTTAAGTTTATACAAAAGTTAGCCTGCTAGGATGGGTCCAATGGCAACAGTAGTGTACATATAAAAAATATCCGCCGGTCTGACCATTGTGCTACGTTGATTTGAATGGGAATGTCCGTTCTACTCCTATTCTATTTCTAAGGTCCATCACATGTTCCCCATCCGGATGAAATGTGTTCATTTCGGTGATCCCAACTTGTCCACTAGTGCCATTAATCAGGTCGAAGTGTTTATTTGTCCAATACTTTGGTTTATAACCAGATACCTGTAAAACTAAGGACATTCCCATCAGCCTTAGCGGTACTTGTTCAGTGCTAATTAACATATATTGCCAGATAACATGCTCAACTAATATGATGAACATGGTAAACATTATACCTGCAAAACATCAGCATGTTAGCTTTGTCATTGTGAGCATGTTGGCATGTTGGCATCAGCATTTAGCTCAAAGCACTGCTGTCCATTCAGAACAGCCTCACAGAGCTGCTTGTGTGGCCGTAGTACTCGTAGTCTTGTTAAAGAGCTCATTCATTCACCCTAATTACCCTTTAAATGTGGCATAAGAGTTGCAGCTGAGGAACAAGGAGAGAAGAAGAATTGCAAAAAGGATGTTTGGGAGGAAATACTTTCATCCTAAAGAGAGCAGCCTCAGTGGGACGCCATAAAACGATGTTTAGTTTAACATTGTCATAACCTTGTCCTCTATTTCTATATCCGAAGCAGGACTGGATAGGATCTGTATTTATGTGCTACCAAAAGTTCCACCTGTCTCAAAATGTATTCATATTTTATATGGACTTCATTTTTTCCCTTCATCTGCCTCCAGTCGTACAGGGCGCATACATAATTGACCACTCAGCTCACCCGTCTTCTGCGAGATGACCAGCTGTTAAACCACTCATACAGTACGCGTATGATTGAGCATTATGTGCAAAATGAAGCCAGTTATTTCTGTGATGTCACTAGCAATGACAAGCCTTGCACTAGTACCCATAATTCCTCATGCGTGATGATCCAATTACCCGAACAAAAGGCAAAAAGTCGCTGCAAGAAAAGTTAATTGATGAATATTTTAAAATCTACAGAAGATACTATACTTGATATATAATGTTCTTAATCTGACTCAAAATTTTCATCCTACCTAAAATTGTGCTTTATATATCATGCATGGTGCCATTAATTTAGAACAGGTTTCAGCTTTGCAAATTTTGGAATGAAAGTGAATTATACTTAACGAGTAGAGCAGGTTTCAGTGTGTTTTATGGGAGGTAGAAGGGCACGACAAAAGGATAAAATGCAGGCTTGTGGGAGGATCGGACAGTCAGGTATTGATCTACTTCAGCTGGCGACTTGCAGAGAACATCCCACACATTCTTTAGGGAGCAGAGCATTTTATTCCCTCGCTCGGAGTAATTGAGATGTTTGTGACCAACAGAGCTGTTGGTCTCAACTGTACCACCCCGGAGTAAGAGTGGCGATTGAGTGGACTGATTAGCTTGTCTGGGAGACAGATCGTGCCTCTGCATGTGAACCTTCATCTCTCTTCTACCTGGATTTGGATGCAGTAGGTTGCACACACCCCTGCAGGACAGCAAATAGCTAGGACTACAAACGCAGCTCTTAGCTACACTCCTTCCTCAGAACCTTCAGAATATGGTCAGGTCTGGAGTTTGGTACTTTGTGCAGGTGTCCACATACTTGTGTGGGTTTGATTTTGTAGGTCTGATAGTGTTAATATCTCTGTGATGTCAGCTCACTTTTGACCCTTCAAGCATTCCACCAACTGGGCTGTGATTCTGCTGTTACTACTATAATCATTATTATACTTACGCAGCTGTTAGCCCAATTCAGTTGCTCCCAATCTTGCAGCCAGGGATCGCAAGATACATTTAAGGGCCATTAAGGGAATTAAGAAAATATTCTCTAATAAGTAAAAAAAAAAAAAACAGTTGGGATCTACTGGCCTCCTTTTCTACAAAAGCATCTGTGGTTTGAAAGATGCCTGGTTTCAAATCTCAAGCGGTGCACCCGTGAGAGGGATCTACTTTGCAAAGATGGAAACACAGAGACAGTTATTATAGTTCATTAAGCTCTTCTCTGGAATAGCATGGAACTAGATGGCACTCGGTGTGTGGTGCTCAAAGCTAAAAAAAAAAAAAAAAAAACATTTGATAAACTTGTTATGAGCAGTTTCATGTAGGAACTATTTTCTTTCTACCCAACTACAAAGAGACTCTGGTGCTTTTTTTGACAGCAGCCGCTAGATGGCGCTGCGGTAGCACTGCTGCCATTTTGGACTGAAAACGCCAATGAGTCTGAGGCCATGGATGTATAAAGAGGCGTCTGTAAATCAGAAGATCATTTTTTTTTTTTTTTAGGTAAATCAACTTCCCAGTACGAACACTTAAATAGCCCTCATTTAAATCATTATGCCCTAAAAGTAGTAAAGTTAACCAACAGCTGTATCCGGAGTTATTTTCCTCGCCATAATGAACGTGCATCAGACCCACGGGACTGCACCGCCCTGCACGCTCAAATGACATATCCGGTTCTGCCAGCTTCCTGCTAGCTGTATACGGCTGTAATAATGGATCTATTGGCTGTAATTCATCACTTTCTATTATCTTATAATACACCCATGGGCTGTATGCTGTAAGCCTGTACCGTGGTGGATGTATTAACGTCTCTGTTCTCAAACAATCAGTGTCTCGCTCAAGGACATGCAGACAATAGGAACCGTGATTGAACCACCAACCTTGTAGTTAAAGATCGACCCGCTCAACACACTGAGCTACAGCCACTCATTAATGTTTACATCTTGCACGAGTCTGTGTAGGTCTGAGGATTATCTTGGGTAATCTCAGGTCATGAGTTCTGGAAAGAGTGCTTTGAGCACCACAAGCCAAGTGCCATCTAGTTCAATTATACTGGAGAGAAGGCAGACACCTCTACGGCCGATACCTCCAACACTCGGCAACTCACACTAAAACAATCTAGACTGATAAATAGCACAACAGGTGAGAGGAAAATATGTATTTTTCATTTTGGGGTGAACTGTCCCTTTAAGGTTGTGCAAAAATGATGACATATGAACCCATTTATCAGCTGGTAGAGGTTTTGTTTTACTGTTCCTACTGAGGTAGCTATCCCTCTGTCTCTGGCTGGATCAGGCCATTGAGAGCAATGATGCAAGCAAGACATCTTTAACGCAATATTCACGCAAGGTTTCTGCCTTAATCCAGTAAAAGTTCCTTGATTTTTCTGGTATTTAGGACAAGTTAAAAAACAGACATTGCCACTTAATTTAATTTTAAGTACAAATATGCAATCAGACAGATGCCAATGAAGTTATTGAGTGCCAGTGTGTGTGTGTGTGTGTCTCACCTCATCGCAGTGGAGTGGCGGACATCTTAACTGGCACAGTTTTTTCCCGTTCACACAGCGACATGACAGACAGCCCTCCTCCCACTCGGATCCTGCCTGGCTCACACATACAAAAACAAACACAATATTTAGATTCACTCACTATAGACTTTAGAAATGCAGGTAATGATGCCTCAACAGCCTTCATGCACACTTTACTGTGAGTTTTGATAAGGTGCAACTGGTCGTAGCTCAGGATCTATTCCCTCAGTGAATCCACTAAAGCTCTGGCTGCACCCTTGTGCATAATTTAGATTATGGAGGCCCGTTATGATGCTGTAATTATAACAACACATAATACAGACTACATTATATATGTTCTGTGTGTGTGTGTGTGTGTTAGCTATGGGAATCATTAACAATGCTCAGTTTATACCCGTACAAAAGGCACAGAGCAATTTTGCCGTTATAGTCATGAAGGTAGTTAAATAGGAAACTATAGAGGGTTTTTATGTGGACATTAGTCATCGCCAGCTGAAAGACAGAGAGAGAGAAACAGCGTAGACATAAAGGAAGAATGACTGAGAGGTGGTAGATGAAGGGAGGGAAAGAAACAGGAAGATGGAGGGATAAAAAGAAAAGGGATGGGAGAAAGTGAGATATTGAATACGAAATCCTGTAATGAAAGCAGAAGAGGGACTAGTGAGAGATAAAGCCGGGGGAATGGGAGAGGAGAGAAAGAAACAAAGAGAGAATGAAAGACCTGAAGAAGAAAGATCAAGAGGGGGGGGGAATGTGACCTCTTGTCAGTGTATGATTAATTCTTATAATCCTATAATATCCCCCTCCTTCATAAATAATTCCTGGCAGGCTTGCCCAGTTGCGGGTCCCAGTGCCGGCTTTCCACGGCACTTCCTCCATAATTGATGAGGCTGAGGGCCGGAGAGGCACGGCGGTGTAATGTGGCCCGCGGGGCATGTCACTCATCTTCTAATAGGTCCTTCTTTATGAGTAAATAACACAATGAGAGCGGATTGGAGGGAACGTAAACACTGCGCTACGGGTATGGTTCAGAAGCGCGACACAATGAGGCAGGTACAATGGGTACAAGCTGCCAGCTTAGCCGGGCAGCAGATGTCTGTGTACATTGTGTGTGTGTGTGTGTGTGTACCTCCCGCAGGATGCCCTGGTCATGGCAGGGGCAGAGGGCAGGGATGACACAAACACCCCCGGTGTTGCGGTACAGCCCCTCCCGACACACGCAGCCCTCGGCGGAGCGGCTGCAGTTGACGGGAGCGGGGGAGTAAATGTCCTGGCAGCTCCGCTCGCACAGCGGGACCTCCTCCGACACGCTCCTCCTCCACTGCTCCCCGTCGGGACACGCTGCAGAGGAGGCGAGGGAAAGGAGAGTGAAATGAGGGGGAAAGAGTTGTAAGGGAGGAGAAAATAGAAAGAGGAGGGAAGATGAGAGAGAGAGGAAAGATGGTAGGATGGAGAGGGGGAATTGATAAAGTGGGGAGAGAATTTAATGATAAATTGGTGAGGGAAAGGAGTGCATTTGAAGGTACAGTATTACTCAGCATGACACTTATTTTTCTCAATGTTTCTTTCTCTTGCTGTGGCACGAATTATATAAGGTTAGATAAGATAAGATAAGATGAACCTTTATTAATCCCTGTAGGGAAATTCAGGTGTCAAAGCAGCAAACATCAGCAAACAGAGTGAAACACAGGAGAGGTATAAAGGTATACAAAAATTATAAAAACAATAATAGAGATATAAAAGATACAGAGTGAATGGGTGAACATAGTGTGTGCAGTCTGTCAATAAATAAATGTAGTATGTGCAATAAATAAATGTAATATATGCATATGTGCAGTCTATAAAGTGGTATTTAGGATGTATAGTGTAAAGTAAGTTTAAAGTGCGCCAGTGGTTAGAGTCCAAGATGGGTGCATGTTTAAAAGGTAGATAGTGCATGTTTAAATTTCTTAAAATCCTAATATTAAACATTTTAAACATTTTATAACCATAGTAAATAACATGTAACACCAATTGACCATTCGCTAAACCCCTCCCCCAAACATGCAATTGACCAATCATAGCATGGCTAGCCTCAATCTCAATGAAAAGAAGATTGAGATCATTAAGTTTGGACGACCTGACCTATTGGATGACTCTGCTGGTATTCTTGGCCCTTCGACCTTTTTGTTAAAATTCTCGGCGAGATTTTTGACAACTTCAAATTTGAGAAACAAATTAGCTCAGTTGTAAAAAAAAAAAAAAAAACAGCACTTTTTTCCAGTTAAGACTCTTAGCAAAGGTAAAGGCCAATCTGTCTCCCAGGGATCTCGAGATGCTTTTATTACCTCTCGTTAGACTGCTGTAATTCTTTGCATGTGGGGGTAGAACAGTCGTCTCTTCGTCGGATGCAGTTAGTACAAAATGCAGCGGCTTGCCTTCTCATTGGAAAAAGCAAACGTGATCACATATCACCAGTTTTTGGCGGCCTTCTACTGACTTCCTCTCCGTTTCCGGATTGATTTTTTTTTATTATTCTATTGCTTGTTTGGCTAACACCACCTTATCTATCAGAACTATTGCACCTTCATACTCCAGTTAGAGCACTGAGGTTGACCAATCAGATGCTCCTTGATGTCCCCAGAACTAGACCCAATTCAGAGGCCGCTGGAACAGTTTACCTTTTCATATTAAAACTGCTCAGACCACAGAATCATTTAAATCGCTGCTCAAGACTCACCTCTTATCGCTGGCGTTTGATTACCTTTATCTTTTGTTGTGCTGCTCTTTCACTGCAGTTATGTGCACATTATGTTTATTGTTTTACTCTGTTCTTATTATTGCTTTGCTTTGTATTGTTTGACTTGACTTGATAGCTTAGCAAGCATGACTAGACACAGTTGGCCTGTCGAGCTGTGGATTTCTCTACATTCCCAAGTTAATGGGGCTGTTTGAGAGCGCAGAAGCGTGAAGTCTAATAATCCCAATTGCCCTGCTAGTAGTAGACAATATGCTTGTTAGTCCTCATCTTAGAAGTCTTTATTCTTGTACCGTTAAAGTGAAAACACAGTTTAAAAACAGGGTTATGTTCTGAATGAAATAACAGTCTAATCTTACATTTGTCCTCATCATACTTATAATAGGATAAAACCAGCTCTAGAACAACGCTGTTTCTTTATTTCCATGTCTTCTACATGGATCATGTACCGTAGAAGGTAGGGCTGTGTATTGGCAAGAACCTGGCAATACGATACGTCTCATGATACAGAGGTAACGATTCAACATATCGCGATGTATTGCGATGCTGTAAGCAAGGAGATATATTGCGATTTTTTTCAAATCTAATTTTAGGAATAATGTCATAGTATAAAGACACACCATGAGGAGTAACATCATCACACATGAATACAACTGGACTCATTGAATCCACAAGAGTCTCAGCTTTACAGTGATGCCCAATTTATGTAATTCCTAGACTGTCTAGGGACCCCAGTATGCAGAAATATTCAAATACACCATTTTAGAATAGGCGAAAATAACACCTTTATACTGCATTCAAACAACTGCGTGTTTTTTTTTTTTGCCTCAAACTGCATGTGATTATCATAAAGTGGGCATGTCTGTAAAGGGGAGACTCATGGGTACCCATAGAATCCATTTTCATTCACATGTATTGAGGTCAGATGTCAAGGGACCCCTTTGAAAATGGTCATGGAAGTTTTTGCCCCGATAAAAATGAGCGTAATTTGACAGCCCTAATTAAAAGTAAGGCCTATTTGATCAGTACAGTGGGACAGCATACAGCTACCAATGCCATCAAGACCAGAGTTTGTTCTAGCTTTACAATGTTTAAAAGTAGTTATAACAGTTTCATTGCGACGTATCTGTGAATATAAGCTTCTTTTATTCGTGTAGACGGAGAGAAGGAACTCAAATCACACTGTCTAAATGAGCAGTCTTTGAGTTAGAATTGTACCTGTCTTTTATAATGAGTGACAAACAAAACTTATGTAACTTGACGGAGCAGCTCGGCTTTCGCATAATTCTAAAAAGCCCCAAAATGACTAGTTCTAATTGGCACTACATTACACACGTAGATTTTTCTAGATCTATCTAGATCAAGGTTTGAGATAACAAGCATGCATATCTGTTCCCCCGTTCTCTCACATCAAAGCACACACACACACACACACATTCATTTCATAGGCAACGCTGACGCTGCAAGGCCGTCTGGACTGCACGGCGTAGGAGGAGTTTATCCAATCATCTCTTGACGTTAATGAACTCACAGCAGTGGTCAGCTCATGGGTATCATAATTGTCATCCCTGACAAGGTAGTTAAGATCTATCTTAACAGGAAACCCTGGATAGGCTTTAAAGTGTTATTAAACAAGAAAAAAAACCTGCATTTAAGAGAGGTAACGTCTCTGAGCTAAATGTTTTACAAAAAGGAGATTAAACTTGACATTAAGAGGGCTAAATTGGGTAATAAAGTTAAGAAAAGAGCTGGCTTTAGAAGGCTTTTCATCAGATCTGGCTCTGGCCCAGGAGTTTAATATGTTTTACTCAAGATTTGATGTGCATGTAAAGCTAGAACGAGCCCTGGTCCTGATAGCATTGGTAGCTGTATGCTGTCCCACTGTGCTGATCAAATAGGCCTTTATTTTTAATTAGGGCTGTCAAATTACGCTAATTTTTATCGAGGAAAAACTGGCCTGACCATTTTCAAACAGGTCCCCTTTGACCTCTGACCTCTAGATATGTGAATAAAAATGGGTTCTATGGGTACCCACGAGTCTCCCCTTTACAGACATGCCCACTTTATGATAATCACATGCAGTTTGGGGCAAGTCATAGTCAAGTCAGCACACTGACACACTGACAGCTGTAGTTGCCTGTTGGCCTTCCAATAATAAATATATACATACTTTTTCATTAAGTAGGCTTATTTGTCCACTTCCATGTTGATAAGAATATCAAATACTTGACAAATCTCCCTTTAAGGTACATTTTGAACAGATAAAAACAATGTGATTCATTTGTGATTTATCACGATTAACTATGGACAATCATGCGATTAATTGTGATTAAATACTTTAATCAATTGACAGCCCTGATTTTAATGTGTCATTCTGTCAGCCAAGGGTCCCGGTGCTAAGGAAACAGTCTATAATAGTTCCCATTGCAAAAAAATAGCCATCTTAAGACTATGAATGACTGCAGGCCTGTAGACTCACTAGTCACAAAGTCATTTGAAATGTTGATTAAAATCGAAATTTGTCTCGCCCCGTTACCAACAGGGGGGGTCAGGATGCAAATATGACTGTGCTAAACTTCATCTGTAAGCACTTAGAGGGTAGTACTAGGAACCATGCCAGACTGTTGTTAGTGGACTTCTTGTCAGCTGCAGGGGCTGAAGCTTACTGAGTGTTTTGGGTTGGACACTAATATTGTTTGGCCGGATTGCTAACAGATCTCAGAGAGTTAGAGCGAATGGACATTTGTCTGGACTAACTTTAACACCGACTGGCTCTCCCCAGCGCTGTGTCCTCTCTCCACTACACCAACGACTGCCGCGGTGAGATTAAAAACCACCACACTGTGAAGTTTGCAGATGATACGGTTATAGTGAGAACTTCTAGACGTCATCACTTCAACCCTGTCAAACACTACAATTAACAGTCAGGCTGTAGAAATCGTGGAGTCGTACAAGTACTTGGGCATTAAAATCCTTAAATAAACTGAGCTTCCATTCTAACACCAATATGTTGTGCAAAAAAAAAAAGCCAGCGGCGCCTTTTTAGTCTGAGGAAGCCGGCTGTTGAATGTTGACAGGTCCCTGATGACTTTTTTATATAAATCTATCATTGAGCCGATTGTTTCGTTTTCCTCTATCTGTTAGTTTGCTTCTCTCTATCTAAAAAAGAAAAATGCATTGACAAAGGTGACCGAGGTCTGGAGCAGTATCACCGATACTGATTTAAATCACAAACAAAGAAAGCAGGATCCATCCTGTCTGACAGCATCCACCCCCCGCCGCACCTATCAGACCTTGCCTTCTGGTTCCCACTCTTATTATTATTATACTATATTATTGTATTTAATTGCCTTGTGTGTATTTTTGATCTTGTATTATTACTGCTGCACAATAAATTGCCCCTCTGGGGACAAGTTCTACGTGTGACAAGCGCTCAGTAAGATTCTGCAGGGAGCTGTAAATACTTTTTTGATGAACTGTTACAATATCCCCACAATGATCAATAAAGCATCCCCGATCTCCCCTCCTCTCACTCACCACAGTCTGGGGCCGTGCAGGTCGTGGTGCGGTGCTCGTGGCCCTCGCATGGGGCCCCCCCGTACCGTCTGGGCTGCAGGACGGTTCTGGTGGAGCTCCGTTGCCCCGTTCCACAGCTGGCTGAGCATGGACTCCACTGGGACCAGCTGGACCACTCACAGTCCACTACAGGGGTAATGGGAGAAGAATATAAAGGTCACTGTTCATTTTACCTGCAGCAGTAAAGCAGCATATAGAAAACATCTATCATGTGAGCTCTATTCTCAGCTCGCCCAAACAAAACTATAATTGCGGATATTATTCCCGTTTTGCTTTTTATTAAAGCCATTTGTTAACGACACCACCGCCTAAAAATAATGCTGAAATAGGCAACAGAACAAAACCCCAATGTCAACATAAGATTGTGCACAACAACTTTTACATTACTGTGTAAATGTCTAGACAAAGTCTCACTAAAGACAGCTTGCTTTACTTTTAGATTTAGTTTCAGAGGTCTCTGGGGGGGAAGTCAAGCATTGAGGAGAAGGCAAGAAAAAGGACTCACACACAAAAACCAAATACATGTGTGTATCATTCCCTCTCTTTGAAAGAGACAGAACCTGTTGGGGGTGGTTAAAGGTAAATACCAGTAACTGTCAACCCGGATCTTAACCTCATACTTTTTATCCATTATGACTATTGGTCATGTAGAGATCTGTGAAACACCGACTCTGGCAAGAACAAAGTGAGCTTTCCAAAAACACTTTAACTTAAAGGGACTCTGTAAGAATCAGAAATTGCTTGTTAACAGCGACACCTGTGGCCGTTCAGTCAACGAAAGTCCGCGTCCTGTTGCCCGTGCTTGCGCTCTTCTACATAGACATAAACGAGCGTTGATCAAAACAGTGAGGCGACACACGTCAGCTAAAACCACAATATCACTCTATATTTCACCTGCTTGACAGTAATGTTAGCTGACCAGACGAAGGTCTCTCCATGAATAAATGCTGATACTGTGTTTCCTGCTTCAGCCTCGCAACCGTGTTCAGAAGGAACAGAGGAGACACCGGAGTTTTAGACGGAGACGATAACGTAACTCTTCTGCAGTGTGTAGTGTGCGCGCATGCACGGGAGAGGTGGAGCGAGTGAGAACGAGCGCGGTGTGTGAGTGAAGGCAGGCAGGCAGGCAGGCAGGTAGAGGATTTGGCAGCCATTCAGATCTGGCTCCCCGTCCTATGTCACATGCAGGCTCATTAGAATATACCACCCACAGCTTGAGAACTACCTATGCAAAGGTGCACCATATTTTTCTTGCCAGCCAATCAGAGCAGACTGGGCTTTTTCAGGAGGGGGGGGTCTTAAAGAAACAGGTGCTAGAATAGAGCGTTGGGTGAATACAGGTATATTGAGACAGACAGTATGAGAACAATAATGTGTTTTTTGAACATTAAAACATGTAAACATGTTCTAGTAGAAACACAAAATACAAGTATGAACCTGGAAATGAGCATGAAATGTCAACTTTAAACTCTGTTATTCACTGCGACCAAATCCAGAGGAGAGAGGAAGGCAGGAGGAGGATAAAAGGCACTGCTGATCAAATGATGACAGATAAAAAAGCGTGTCAAATCACAGAGCTATTCCCACACTCACGTCTCTCACGAGGATATGAGGGGCTGCACTTTGTGACACTCTGCTCCCCATTATCTTTCATCTCTTTCTCTCCCCCTGCTAGTTCAAGATGGTATCATGTGTTTACGAAACAAAAGCCCAGTAATGGCCTCTGTAGGCTGTGATTGATGTGGCTGTTGCTCAGTTATTTGAGCCGACTGTTGCAGCAGCTGTTACTAACTATAGATAGGTTGACGTATCTATCGTGGTCCTGACAGTTCAACCAAAAGATTATTGTTCCCGGTGCTTTCAATGCTAAAAGAGAGAGGAGGCCCTATAAAGTGCAAGAAAATGCGTCGGGTAAGAACAGCTGTGACAGAAGCATCACTCACCATCACAGAGCTCGGAGGTGCAGTTGAATGCTCCTCTTTGGCACACGCTGGAGAGAGAAGAATCAGGTGAGTGAAACAATATGAGGGGAAAAACAGCAAGGCTGATATTATTAAACACTGAAATACACCGAGATACCAACGCAATCATCATGTCACATGGCCGATCCCATCAGACTTATTAAATGAGTATCAAAACCACTCTGAGGAAAATGAGAGGACTTACGGCACGTCTGCTTGCATGCCAGACTATCTATTACAGCGGATATCATCGTGGATTGTCGTTGACTGTATAGTTCGACTGAGACAATGAAATTCAACTCTGCTAATGCTCCACAACACTTTTAAAAATTAACTCAGAGATGATTTTCATTTCATTACATTTATCTTAAATAAATCAGACCATGGTCAACCTCACAATGGTACTGCACAAGCAGCATGCCGACCGGCATCTACTGTAGGTAATACACCGACTGTGGATAAAAACCTGATACAACCCCCTTTAAAAGAAAATTCAAACTATCCCTTTAAAGTTAAAACAACATTTCCCATAACCCCCTGTGAATATGGTTGCAGAGACAGTTTGTTACTTCTATGGTTTGGTCAAAGGCTTTTATTTTTACCTCAGTAAAATTGAAATCATAAGTTGAAAAAAAAAAGGAAGATCTGGGTCTGGGTAGACGGGTGCACAAAGTGTCTGACTTTGAGACTGCATCCCATTTTTAACCATGACCACAATCAATCAATCAATCATTCATAAGGACATAAAACAGAGGCAATGCTTATGAAAAACTATTTATGCCACCTCAGTGTAAATGTCTCAATAGAAATTGACCACATCTCCTCAGGTTGGTGCTGCAAAATGCTCGCTTTTTAATGTTGTGCTCACATTTGTCTGTCAGCCACTAAAATATTTATGGAGTAGAGTTTAACATCAGTTTCTCTTCCCCACCACAATCTTCTGTTTTTGCCCTTTAGCAGCCATTTGCAGCCAAGGCAAAGCATTTTTCAAACAAAACTGCACTACTACTCAGAAACTGCCTGAACTTTAGCAGATCCAGTAGAATGCAAAGTCAACCACTCTCACATCTCCTCAGGTTCTTTGTGCTCCCCCTCCTCTTAAATGCATAAATGATAGAGGCGTACTCCGTTACCGTGAACCAATTCAGAGGCTATGATATTTCAAAGGCTCTTCCAAATGTGACCAGGGAATACAGCCTTCTTATAGCACTGTCCATCAGTTGCCTACAATCCACTCTGTGACGGTCAGTTGTTTTGCTTTGATCAGCATTAATATGTCCCTTGATCTAGACCAATGAAAGAGCTGCCGCAAAGTGTAGATAATGGAAGTCAGGAATAAACTCTACGGTTTGATCTTGGTTGCAGCCTGAATATGTTGTGAATAGGGCTGTCAATTGATTAAAATATTTAATCGTGATTAATGACATGATTGTACATAGTTAATTCTGATTAATCGCAAATTAATCACATTCAAAATGTACCATAAAGGGAAATTTGTATTTCAAGTATTTAATACTCTTATCAACATGGGAGTGGACAAATATGCTGTTTTATGCAAATGTATGTATATATTTATTATTGGAAATCAATTAACAACACAAAATAATGACAAATATTGTCCAGAAATCCTCACAGGTACTGCATTTAGCATAAAAAATATGCTCAAATCATAACATGACATGTAGCCCAACAGGCAACAACAGCTGTCAGTGTGTCAGTGTGTTGACTTGACTATGACTTGCCCCAGACTGCATGTGATTATCATAAAGTGGGCAAGTCTGTAAAGGGGAGACTTGTGGGTACCCATAGAACCCATTTTCATTCACATATCTTGAGGTCAGAGGTCAAGGGACCCCTTTTGAAAAAAAAAAATCCTCGCTAAAATTTAGCCTAACTTTTGTGTGTTATTTAGCCTCTTTCGTGGCGAGATTTAAAACTGAGCCAGGACTTTCTAAAAGTTACATAAAGTCCCTTTAACGCATTATCGCATTAACTTTGACAGCCCTAGTTGTTAATCACATGAAAATGTAAGTATTATGCATAGATTCAATATCAGCCGGATATTAAATGTTTCAGTAAAACTGGGTTATGACGGATGCTTTTACAATTTGTATTCCATTTAAAGGGAACATGGTCATAAGGTTTGAACTATTTTACTTTTTTTTTTATTTGACAAATTGACGAGGGCCACCTCCAGTAAATATCATTCAGAGGGGCCAGCCTCTGAGCTACTTCATCAGGCCAGGTCCAGATCCATTGGTAAAGGACAGCCTGGCTGCTCGCTACTACCATGACCCTGCTGGCTTAATGGTTAAATCAGTGAATGAATGGATGAAACCGTGTGTAGTGTATTACCATGTGTTGCAGAGGTGCTGAATGGCCGTTCCAGGCTGCATCAGAGCTTCCGTGATCTCCTCGGTGCTGACGTTCATGCGTCGGTAACCAGTCGGCAGGGACAGCGGTGAACAGGGACAGTCGGCGCGGGACACACAGGAGCCTTCCTGCAACACCTATGAGGGGAAGAATCAGGTTTTATCAGGGGTAAAATAAAATTACATCACAGCTATCCAACTACACGCACACACCCACACATGCACGGGTGTCCAAACCTGTCCATCAGAGCAGCTGCACCCAGGGGTGCAGGGACCAGGTAGACACTGAGTGTGTGGCCACAAGTCCTCACAGGTATATGGACAGGAACCTGAACAGTTACTAGACACCTGCCCGCTAGGACACTCTGCAACACACAGATGAACATACGATGAATTACATCATGTCTCACATATATTTTTAATACACTTGAGAACAGATTGTCTCAGCCACATTTGAGGTCACACCTTTGACTACATAACACTATAAATAAACTAACCGAAAATACCACTCATTAAGGTCCTTATGGGTTGCTTGGTAACCACTTTATTTAACTCGAATTCAGGAATTACTTTGCTCAGTAGAAGTATATTCAGTGATGTTAGTTTCTGAGTTTACCAGGCAGGCAGCTGTTGGTGTTACAGACAGTGTGCTGTTCAAGTGGTCCAACGCAGGCCGTCCCACCAGGCTCTGGCTCTCTGAGGACCGTCTTGATCCGCATCGTCAACCCACCACCACACGTGGTGCTGCACTCGCTCCAGGGTGACCACTCGCTCAACAAACATCCCACTGGAGAGAGAGAGAGAGAGAGAGAGGGGAGGACACAGATGGAGTACTGATAGGTTGATACTCAGTGAGTTAAATGTGTTCGTGTTTTAACACTAAGTTGAATTAGTGTGGGTACTTTGTTCCAAGTCAAACCTGGACATGATGGCAGATCACAGCTCTCTGTCTGGATGGTGTCACCACAGGAAGGACCGCCCTCTGTGCCCTGGCAAAGACGCGTCCTCGTCATCTGGCCGCGTCCGCAGGAGGCCGAGCAGGAACTCCACGGGCTCCAGGGCTCGTAAACCGGGCACTGCAGCTTGGTGCACACCAGAGTGCCGTTCTCACACGCACTGCAGATGGAGGGGTGTTTGGAGAGATGACATAAAAGCTGATCTCAAGCTGGAGAAATAATGTAGCTGAACTCTAGAGAGAAGTATAACAGACCTGAACAGCCTATAAAGTCTGCTCTTGATGCGAGACATCCTCTCCTAATATTACAGACCAATTTGGACCAACTTTTGTACAAGCTTTTTCACATCTAAAAATAAAACTGACAGAAAGCTGTTCTCACCAGGCGTTACAGTCCACAGAAAGCTCCTCTTTAGGGATGAACTCCAGCGTCCCGTTGCCCGATGGGACACCACAGCGACACTCTGTCACTGGCACACAGTGGCCGTCCTGCAACAACTGTCCCTTCGGACACCGACAACCTGAGAAATGAAAGACAAATTAAGTTAAATGGAGGAGAAATATATAAAAACAGACTCTTTTAAGTTACTGTTCATGCTGGAAGTCATAGATTACCTGGGTGACATGCTCCTTGGAGACACTGCACATGCTCCCATAAGTCAGTGCAGCTGCGAGGACACTGATTGGCACAGCTCTCTTGGTAGGTCCGCCCCCTATCCTCACAGCGCTCACCTAGGAAACAAGGAAAATCAATCTTTCCCATTTTTCACAAATAAAGAAATGAGCGAAGCTCGGAAAGCTTGTGTGCTGCAGAAAGTGACAGAAAGACTCGCTTGGCATGCAACAAAGGATTTGAACCCACAGCATCATATTTTTGACAGTATGTAAATGTGGAGTACCTGGGCAGAGTCCGGTGTTGCAGCTCTGGCTCTGCGTCTGTTGGCTCTTACAGCGGGGTCCTGGAGGAGAGGCCAGGGGCTGTCTGTAGCGCTGCCGGGTTCCACCGCTGCAAGGCTCTGCGCAGACTGTCCAGGCGCTCCAGACACTCCACTGACACAGATCTGGATGGGTAGAATGATTATCACAACCAGCATCAACTCTGTTCTCGTCCTAATTATAATGACCGTAATTATCATGATGGCTGCTGTAATAACTTTAATTGTTGTAATCATCATCCACGATAACAAAAGCGTATTTACTGTTTGTTGGACTCGTGTACGAGCATACTTGAGCTGGTGAGATGTCTGATTTATGTCAGAGATAAGAGTTTTCCTAGTAAATGAAACCACTGATAATCCTCACTGAGCAGTTTTAGATATCTGGACTAACTATGATGAAGTACAAGACTTTAAATGTTTGACATGCAAATTAAACCTAAGGTCCATTGGGCATAATAGTAAGTCAGAGACATTCATATCCAAAGGGGAAAGGCCAGAGAAGAATGGAGGGAGTTGAGTTCAGGATGAATCATTCTTTGCACACACACACACATAACACAAAATCCAATCAGCCTTACAGAAACGAGAAATGCACGATGCCATTTTTCACTGTGGATGCAGATTACAAGCTCTTACACTATCTACTGTTGTTAAGTATTAATCTGAACTGACACACAATAAATATTCACAGGAAGAACAATAACAAACCTGGTACCACATTTTAGATTATTTCTAGAGATTCCAGATCAAAAATCATAGTTTTCTGTTTCAAATGTTCCCCAAACCATGTATTAACATGTTCAAATTACCCATTTGTGCTGGAAAACTGGGTGTGACTTTCTGGCAGTTTTCTAATCTGGAATGAATCTTACTTGCCGGATCGAGACTACTTTGTGTTGATGAGTAATTCCACATCTGAGTGAACAAAAATTACATTGAGTTCCCCCAAGGCTCCCTCTAAAACCATCTCCCACTAGTTCAGATTGTGGAAAACAAAACATCCGATCGTAATTACGTGATTTGAACAGATTTACGTATATAACAATATCACCGGGTGTGAGAATACATCTAGAATGAAAGTATATCTCAGCAGGATATAGAAAAAACTATCTATGGGTTATCTTTAATGGGCTCAATTACTGTAATTGTGCCTTCAAACGTCTCTCTAAGAAGTCAAACAGGCAGCTGGATGTCAGAACACCGCTGCTAAACCCTCACTAAAACTAAGAAAGTGGAAAACGACTCCAGTTCTCAGGTCTTTGCTCTGCTTTCCTGCGTGTTAAATAATAGTAATATTTTACTTTATGTTCAAGACCTCTCTGGTCTTCTGGGACAGGTCTGCTTACTATTCCCAGGGTCAAATCTATACATGTACAAGCAGCATTCACTTTTTAAGCACCTATCACCTGGAATTAACTCTCACAAAACATTTTAATATTTCTGTTTTCAACTGTCCTTTAATAAATTAAATCCTGAGCTATTTATTCACATCTCTCACTGGAGTGTTCCTTTCTTCTGTTTGTTCTATGTTATTAACTTTTAGCTTATATTTATCTTTTATTCTTTAAAATCTTTTTATACTGTGTCTTATACAACTTGTCTTGACGCCTTTGTATGTCTCATGTAAAGCACTTTGAATTTCCTTGTTGTTGAAAGGTGCTGTCCAAATAGATTTGCCTTGCAGTGAGTTCCACTCATATTTTGATATTCAAGTATTTCCCTCTCCTCCCGAGAGAAATCACACTCTCTGACCCGATCCGTGATTCATTTTCTCTATAGTGTCATGCTTGTCTAGCTCTGACTAGTTCACTGCGTTGTCTGCATACACTCTTTTGATGGGAGCAAAGTATCAAACAGCTGCTACATGCTGAGGGGAACTCGGGTGGAGCAAAACCATCCCCATCATTACTTTCCCTCACTTTGGAGTTGAAGGAGCAACTGGAGCTTGACAAAGGCAGACTGAGGAACTGACTGCATGTCTGGACTGAGATAAAAGACTCACTTGGCTCCTCTGTGAACCCCTTTTTTGTCCTCTTGGACGAACACCATTACCTCTACAGATGTTAGCATCTGGACAGAGCCTCTCCTCCGACAGTGGTCCTGGACATTGGCTCTCCTCCTCCTCTCTAGAAACCGGAAGACCAGAATCCAGGTCCAAACAGGCCCGGAAACGCCTCTGGATTGAGACCATCTTACTGCCGCTGATGACTCCTGCTTGGGAGTCGTTGTGCTGCGAGGAGGAAGAGGGGACACAGGGAGAACAGGGAGTCCACTCCGACCACTCGCTGAGGATGACTGAAAGAAAAAAACAGGGTAACAGGATGATGGCATTATTCAACCAGGAGCTCTTTACATTGTCTCATGGCCCTCCTTTCTTACCTTCACACTCTCTCATGTCACACTGCAAAGTTCCATCATGGCAAAGGCTGGAGGATAGGACAGCCAACAAAACAGATTACAATCACGACAAGTCAAACAACAAGTCAAACCGAGTCATAGATCCCAGACAAACAGAGAACAAACAAGAAGTGGATAAAAAGATAAATAGCAGAGAATGATTGAGATGCAGCACAGAGGCACAAATACAGTGGTAGCCATGGCAAAAGTCCCTCATACTGCATTTATCCTATTTAATGCAGTGCTTGGCACTGCAACAACAGTATTAAAACAGTTGCAACTTGTCATAAGTAAGGGATAATGTACAGCGAGCCGGTCATTGTTGTGAAAGAATCCCCGACGCAAAGCATTATCCCGCTTATTACACGGAGAAATCAAATATTTTGACACAAAAACGGTCTGCCAGAGTCCGACATCAGAGCTGCGCCCATAGCAACGGTCTGTTATACATAGCAACGGTCTGCTATAGAGAAATTACAGGCCGCAGAACGCCGTGATTGACCATTCAGAATGGAGTATTCAACACAGCCGTGTAATAACTTAGTATATACAAGTGTTTCTAAAAGTTGAAAACTACTTTGGTGTAACAGAGGGACTGATAGAGAAAACATTAGGCCCTCTGCCACAGCTCCATATGTTCTTAAGAGCCAGGGTCTAACCAGGTACTGCAGCCTATGGTGACCGTGGCCCCCTGAGGAACAGTGACAGGTGTGGGTGGTTGTCCTGAAGCCTGGTGCTGCAGGTGGACGCAGCCACACTCCTCTGGAGGAACACAGCTACCGTTCTGCTGCAGCAGGCCCTGGAAGGGAAAACACACAAATTCACAAAAACAGAAGAACTGAAGCAGAGAATCTGCAGCCCCCCTCGGCTTTACGGATCTTTATACACCTTTTTCTTGGGCTTTGCAGACTTAATGAAAACATAAACATTCTAAACAGGCCCATTTGTAGTTCCTGTTCCAAAGGTTGTTAATGCAATATCTGACAGGAAGTAAACTTTGACCAAGCAGGTGAACATAGAGACCAAAACCGAGCTAATAGAGAGTAAATATGTGACTCACATTCATCAGGTGGACATAAAAACAAGTCCAAATGAATGATAATGTTGCTGCAGGATGTGTAAATAATAAATGTTTGCCAACAAGTTTACTATATCAACTCTGTGTGGTCAATGACGTATACTGTAAACGTAAGCCATGGTTGTTGAATGAATTATGGTTCAACAACTCTGGTGATCGGCTTCCTGTTCCATATTTCATTATCTCGCCCCCACACTGATGCTGTATGGGCGTATCATCAGTCTATCTGAGAAGATTTTTGCCATAAATCAAAGCTGGAAGCTCTCAAACTGGGCCAAACAACATTACAAAATTGTCATCACAGCTCCTATCAAAGTGATGTATTAACAACAATATTTAGCACAGCATATTTCAGTTCCTAAACTAATGCCAGTACATTTTTTGCTCTTGTCTCATACAGACACGCACATAAGGGCGGCTGTGGCTCAGGTAGAGCGGGTCGTCCACTAATCGGCGGTTAGATCTGTCTCTCCTCCAGTCAGCATGTCGAAGTGTCCTCGGGCAAGATACTGAACCCCAAATTGCTCCCGAAGGCTGTGGTATCGGTGTGTGAATGCTGACACGTCGTGTAAAGTGCTTTGAGCGGTCAGAAGACTAAAAAGGAGCTATATTAATGCAAGTCCATTTACCATTACATAGAGTCCAGCAATATGCAACTATTTACACATGCAGACTGCAATGTTGTCAGATCTATGTTCCAAAAATGTTTGTCACTTACTCTACATTGCAGTTATAGAGTTTGTAATAAGGAGAGGGAGCAGAATGTTTTGACCAGACAGAATATTTTCGTATTGCTTTCTTCTACATCAAGTGTATTCAGATGTAAAATGAATATCTAAATATAGAATGTGCACAGCGAGGAGTTCTTGCCGCTGTGATGAGTGAGACAGACAAACCAATATCAGCTTGTTCACACAAACACATCAAAAATGTGCCTTTATCTTTATAGTATAAAGATTTAGTCTCACTGTGTTCATTTTCAGAAACAACAATCATGAACACTGTGGACAATATTTCACGTTTTGACATTTCATAGAATGATCCAATTCAGGTTTGCTTTATTTGGAGTAAAAAAAGTGTGAGGGTGATTGATTTGAACATAGTGTATCCTGTATCCTGTACTAAAATATACTAGGGCGAATGAAATATTTACCTGTGGGCAGTAGCAGCCAGGTGTACACTCCCTGACACCTAAACACAGATCTCCGTGGCCCTGCAGTGCACACTGCTTCTCACAGGGCGCACCACATGCTGAGTACACAAACGGGGCTTCACAATCTACAAACATGAGAAAAAGAAACAGGAAGTAAGTCATGGACAGAATCAACATGCACAAAATCAAACACACACACAATCATATGCACGTACTCGATCAAACGCATTTTGACTAAAAAAAGGGTGCTTGATTTCCTGTGTATCTATTTTGTACGGAAGCCCTGAGAGGCAAGTGAGAATAAAATTCTGGTAATCCGTTTTTCTAAGTCTTATCTAAATTGTTTTCTCTCCTGTGTTTATGACATAAGAACAGGTGGAAAAAGGTGATAGTTTTTTTCCCCACCTGTTTTCACAGATGAAAAATGATTTTTTAAGGAACTTAGAAAGATGATCCTGGCAAACTTTTTTCAAGTCATAAATACAGGAAACAATTTAGATCAGGGTTCTCACTTGCCTCTCAGGGCTTCCGTAATTGTGTGTGCCGTTCTGCATAAAAGAAATAATGAAGTGCACCTTTGGCATAAGAACAATGACATGATCACAAACAAGCCTCTTTGTTTACACAGATTCATACACACACTTTTACCGTGGTGGTTAACTCACCATCACATTGACTGAGACTGCATGTCCTGCTCTGTGTTTCAACAGGAGTGCACTGTTGTCCCCTGGTGGCCGGGGAGAGAGCTACACGGTAGCGCTGCTGCCTCGGAGACGCACAGGAGCACTGAGACCAAACACTCCACGCTGACATGGGACAACCTGCAGAAGAAAACAAATTAACAAAACTGCTTACTGTTTAAACAAACACGTCCTGTTATTTGTGATTCACTTAGAATCTGTGGAGCAGGACTTGTACTTATGTAACCCAGAGTTGGTCCCAGTGAGTCTACTGCTAAGTAAATCAGTTCATAATAGATCTATTTATACATTAGGTTTTCCTCTTTTACAATCAGTATAAAGCTGTCTTACTGGTATCAACTACTAAAGTACAGTTAAAGCAGAAACAAAAATCCAATCAGCAACCATGATGCACTAACTAACAACAACAGATGGTTCAATCTAACTATTCTAACTATAAAATAAATCGTTGAAGTTAAGTATCTTATGAACTCATTGTGTTGTCTTCACCAATTAAACTACAGAAGGGAAATGTTTCATTGTACAGCACACACAGGGCCTCCTGCTATTTCACTCTGACCATCGTCAGTTTAATACCAAGCTGACCACAACCAAAAGTAGCACGAGTTGAGTTTTTGTCTGTACCTGGACAGGGCTGTTTGTAACACAGCTGGGTCTCCTCTCTGTTCCTCTCAGCCTCAATCTCAGCGGGACACGCTGCATCTCCTCCCTCCTCGCACACACACACCCTGCGCCGCGACACAGAACCTGCGCCGCAGCTCCGGGAACACGGTGACCATGGCGACCAGGGGCAAAGGTCATCTGTAGACAAGAGAGTCAATATGATCAGGGCCAATGTGAACTGTATTTACTTACTTCATGATCCTGTTTCGCTCAGATCCTTATTCCAAGATTCTACACACAGTTCATACATTATGTATTCAAAAATTATAACTGGAAATGATGCGTGTCTATTTTTTGGTAATATATATATTCATAGCCTATACAGTAGATGGCTATGAATGAATGAATGAACATAAATGTGGCATTTTTGAACAAACCCAGACAAGGAGGAGTGTGACAGTCCTGTGTTTCTCTGTCCGGCCCGCTGCAGTGAGACCCGTTGTTACGTGGAGGGGGGTTGATGCAGGCGCGGGTTTGAACCTGTGTGCCCCGACCACACGTCACCGAGCAGTCAGACCACACTGACCAAGGGGTCCAATCACCATCCACTGGACACAAAACACAGGATTTGGTCAATCGACTCTTATCTTACAAGGCGACTTAGCAACTTTCTTGTCATAATGTATGATTTTCCCAGTTACAGGTCAAACTGATGTGTATACTCTCTTTCATTAAAGGTAAGCTAGTAATGTAAGCTTGCACATTTGCAACAGTGCTCATGTTATTCTACCACATTAAGCCGACTTCATTTCCTTTGTCTTTACAATAATTGCAGTGACGCACCTCTGCAGTCGATGTCTTGGCAGTAATCTCCCTCTGGGGTGCACGTGCTAGGAAGAAAAAACAAATTAGAGTGTGTCTGAAACCATCCTTATTTCCTTTTCACTGTAAAACCTTTTTATCAGCTAAATGTGTGCATCCGATCTCACCATTGTTTACACTCGCCCTGCAGCCAGGTGTCACCCACTCTGAGCTCCTGGTCGTCATGGAGACAGAGAGGTGGGCAGGGTCCTGGGTCGCAGGATTTATGCTGGACTTCCTCAAACTGGCAGTCTGCTCCTTCAGACTCTGGGATCAGCGACCTGACACACACAACATCTGGTTTACTGTACTGCATATTTCTCATTACAAAGAAATACATTTCCCTGAAGAAGGTGGGAATTATAGTTTTCAATGAATAAACAGGTTATTTGTGAGTTTCTTTCACCTCACCTGTATCTGGTTCTCTGGCCCTGCCCACAGGAAACGCTGCACGACGCCCAACTGGACCAGGAGCTCCAAATGCAGGCGGCCTGGCAGCTGTGATTGGTGCAGAGGAGCTGTCCGTCAGAGCAGCTGCAGTTGTTACAGTCCACCTGATGCCAGCTGCCAGCTGCCCAGATCTGTCCCAGTGAATCCACGCAGTCACACTGCCACAGCTGCACACACACCCCGTCCTGCTGCAACTGGCCTGGACACACACACACACACACACACACACACACACACATTAGTTAGTAAAAAGAGAAATATTTTATTGTCTAAAATCCTGAATGTCCCGTACCATCATATTCACTTAGCAGTAATGGCCATAACTTTAATACTAGGCATGCATCAAGAGGTTGTTTTTCACTTCCTGTTTCAAGATCATCAGACATTTGACATTTAACAAGTAAAACATTTTTTAAAAAGAGTTTAAAGACATACCTGATGATGGCACAGAACATCAGCCCCTCTCCAAATACGGCACGTTTTGCTACATAATCTGACTATATGATCATTAATGAGGAACTTAGCTTGGTTTATTTATATTTCGGCAAATGTATACACTATTTCTTAATGGTGCTGCTGTTGTTTTTGAGCTGTATCAAATGTTTATATGTGTGGATACTTTATTTTTGTTTTATTGTCGTTGATTTATAGATCTTTTTTTGGGGGGGGGTTGGTTGTAGTTTGCTTGTTTTTCTTTGTTTTTTTAGTTCCTTCCTTTTGCTTTGTGTTTTAATACCTTGGTAGTAATTAATGGGGATTCCGGGTGAATAAAATAAATAAGGGGTTTTATTAGGCCCCATTATTACATTGCAGCAGCTGATTTAGGACCTTAACTACCTCTGAAATACATGGCACTGAAAACCCCACATGTACTTTATTTAACTACATACAATGGGTTCATTATCCACAAAAATATTCACCTACCTCTACATGTATCTAGCCATATCTAGCCATGTAGAGTGTTTTAAAAAAAAGGGTTTTATTTGTCCTGGTTTTGAGATATCTGTCAGAATTTTTTGCCTCCAATACGATACAGTTGATGTGAATAAAACTCCATCTGTGCTGCTCACAGAATTGAAAAATTACATTTAAATAACGCAACATCTATTTTCTAAAGAAAATCCACACACCTCATTATGAACAGTTTTGATGGGGACTCTTCTTTGTTAGAAAAAAAAAATATTCCTAAAAGGACGTAGACAGGATTTTAGAAATACTGAGGTCATTCCCAACATCCTCAAACATCCCCCAAAAGCAAACCTACCGAAACCAACTACATGGTTAGATACCAAAATAATCAAGTTTTGTAATTTAGGTGAACTGACCCTTTACTAGGTTTATTCGAACTTTGGCTTAACGGCACCCAGTGCACACCTGCACACACACACACTGTACGGTGCTTATCTTTTTAATACCAGCAGGCACAGAACCTTTAGGGAACAATCCCTCAGATATGCACACATACACACATGCAGGCTTATCTGTTAATAAAATAATAGCAGCCTCAGTACCTTTAGGGCAGCGACAGCCGGGCTGACATTCGGTGTTGCCCTGGCACTCTATGCCCTGCTGGAGGTCTGAGCAGCGCTGTGGACACTGGTTGGCACACAACACAAACTCCTGGCCCGGCGGGCACCCTTTCTCATCTGACAATACACAAACAGAAGGTCATGAATTTTTCCCATGATGCTGCAGGCATTTTTTCTTTGCATAACGTGCCTCACCAACAATGCTGATCACACGCTGTGCTGACTTTTTGAACACAAAGATTTACGTAGAAAAGCAGCCATGTACTGAATTAACGAGCATAGGATGAGTTATCTGTGGGGTCATAGCAATCTAAACTCAACAAGCGTGTGTGTGTGTGTGTGTGTGTGTGTGAACTTGTAGGGTCTGTCTCACCGCAGGGTTTGGTGTTGCAGGGTTTCACCTGGTTTTTCTCTCCTTCACACTTCTTCCCTCCGTTCTTGGGCGGAGGGCTGGAGCAGGAGCGAGTGCGTATGGAGCGGCCGCCACCACAGCGCTTATCACAGCGAGACCAGGGACTCCAGCGAGACCAACCTCCATCCACTATAGCATCCACACACACACAAACATGAATATAAGCACAGACATAAAATATGATACAAGTGTTTTTGCATGTTTTATAGTACAAATCACAGACTTTACACAAAATGATCATTCCAGTTTATCACAACTTGGTTCTTATTTTCATATTTTTGGCCATGACTTTGTGGTCATTTCATTAATGGAAAATGAGTTCACTAAAGCACAATAAAATGTAATCGATTGGGACGGGAACACCCACATTATTACCTAATCTTGAGGGCTAATCTTGTATGGCCCTGAGTTAAAAATCTAGTTTTAAGGCCTTTATTATTATGTACATGGTGCACTTTACTCTATAAATGTGTGCTTAATCAAGTTATGACAAACTGATTACTAATTACCAACTAATACAAAAAAAAGAAAAATGCTGAGTGGGTGGGAGACATTTGAGGGTGAGGGGTCATTAGGGGCCCACAGCTGACTCTGCATGCCGATTGGTTGGCTGACCTCTGCAGGGCTTGATGTTACAGAAGCGATGCTCCAGGTTTCCTCCCAAGATGTCCTCACACCAGGAGCCGTTGGTCCGGGGACTGAAGAAGGTTCGGAGCCTCTGCTGCTGACCCACTCCGCAGGACCGCGAACAGGAGCTCCACTCCGCCCAGTCTGTCCATGAACAGTTCCTCCATGCGCAGTCTGGCCCCACACATACCTCGTCTCCATCTGGAAGCACATTACAAAAGACTGTAGTAGAATATCTGTGCAGCTTAGTCTAATTAATTGTGATGCTTTGGTTTAATTGCTGGTATCTCATCTCCTTTTCTCAGTAATATCGCAATATCTATTAATTAAAGTGAAAACGGTACACAAAGCTCCTTGTACTGCAAACGCATTCACATCAAATGAGCAGTTTATTAAGCTTAAGTATAAGTTTTAGTTGAAACCACAATAATAACCTATACCTTACTCTGTTGCGTGTGCACACACAGACACACAATTCACCCAAACGCACATTCAAACATGGTATAATGATTTTTTGTGGATAGTATTCCCGTTTGTTCGTGCATACTACTGTTTACCCCCTCCGTTGGAATAAAAACTTCAGATAAAAATCAGACGGGAAAAACTTCAGCTACCTACTTCCTGGTTAGATTTGAATAAATCAAATCTTATGTACAAATAAAACTCCATAATATTCTCAAACAAAGCTAAATAATACAACTAATCTCTCCTGATGTCTGTGCTGATCAGTAAATAAAGCAGCAAGTCCATTAAAAACAATCTGCTCTGTTGTCTCTGAGATAAGCACGGTGAAAAATGACAAACCAAGCCGCAGCACAAACAGTCCCACACAGCAAACCAACAGATGTTAATGAAACTCAGTTTGTGTACAGGGTGTTTTTCTGGGGGAATGCTGAACATTACTACATCATGTGCTCTCTCTCACACACAGACTCCTAATATCTGAATAATTCATCCTCTGTTGTCTGATATACGTCATTAGAAGCCGCTTTCATCTTATCACAAATGTCTTTTTGTAGAAATGTTATCGAGCAGTGCTTTGTTTAATGTTTACACAGCAACCGTCGTTCACAACCGGGAACTACAATGCTCTACTATTAGCTACTGAAGTATTGGTGGTTGAGTTTCTTTTTAAAGATATAACAGGATTACAATGTAAGCAAGCAGATGGTGTAAGGAAACACTTGGCAGCAGATGTATCGCAAAGTTTAACTAAATTTCGGAAAAGCGCAAAAGAAAAATGTTTCCATCCGCTACGGTTATGCAATCATTAGGAGTTGGTTCATTGAGATAAGCAGTAGGTGGTGCAAATTTTCTAGTCGAAAAACCATTACACCATTTCAGAAGAAAAGGGCACAGCAAGATTTTTTAAGAAGATTTATGACATCAATATTTCTCATATATGTGTTTTTATTTATAAGACCTTTCGGGTGGGAATATTCCTGAACAGTTCAGGTCCATTCTTACTCAACCCGTCAATCTCTAGATCTTCATCACCCTAAATTTCTCACTAGTAGGGGTCAATTTGCAATAAGATTTAGGGGTACCAAATTATGGAGTAGTTTTTCCACATCTATCAAAAAACTGTTAATCTATTAAATGTTTCAAAAGTTGCTTAAAGGGGTCATTCAATTGCTGTTTTGTAATCGCTTTTTCCCATGTTGTCCATGTAGTGGACGGAAACGCACCTATAAACAGCAGCAAAGACAGATAATGTGAGTGGTCGTACCTGAACACTGGGGCAGGTTACAGGCCTTCTCCTGGTGAGAGCTTCCAGAGCAGGGGGGTCTGATACACTGTCGATGACGGGACTTCATGGCCGGGCTGAGAGCATCAGTGCAGGTCTTAGTGCAGGGACTCCATGATGACCACGGAGAGAAGCCAGCGTCCTCATCTAAAGAAAATAGAGGAGGAAAGAGGATGAAACAGGGAGATATATCATTTAAATGATTTGTTTTGTCTCATGAGGGAAAAAGATAGTAGCAGACAGGGTTTAAAATAAACGTAACAAATCACAATACCATGCAAATAGATTGCAAAGGAAGCAAAAAAGACATGAAAGATAAAAGAGAAAAAGTAATTCAGTAAAAAATATTGTAAATGAACAACGGAGAGGACTCAAGCTGGTATTAAACTTTGTATGAAGGGATACTTTACCTGGTAAAACTGGTTCTTCTGTCGGACCAACAATAACTGCCAACAACAAGCAACAATTCAATATCAGTACAAGCTCCAACATTTAGTATTGTGCACAGACAAGCAGTTTGCAGTATATACTGTCTCTGTTATTTATAATGGCTACAAATGAGGGATACAGAATAGCCCTGTATGATGAAATTAGATTTATAATTATATTCTTTTCCTCCATCCCTTAACACACCCATTGCTGTACATACAGTACCTACTCTACCTAAATTAGCTCCTGTACCTGGGCAGTCAGGTGCCTGGCAGTAGGTGGTTTCCTGGCGTGGCCCCTGGCAGTCTCTTCCTCCGTAGCCTGGGGCAGGATGTGTGCAGACTTTGGAGCGAGTCTTTAGGCCCAGACCTCCACAAGACAGCGAGCAGGGGCTCCAGGAGCCCCAGGGTGACAGACCGCCATCAACTGGGCAATGCTCCAAGGAACAGTTCCACCTGCCATGTTCACAGCCGCTGCAGAACAGAGGGGAGGATATGGAAGCAGTGATGACGATGATGATGGGAAGGTTACAGCTTTAAAGTCAGAAATGTGGACTTGGGGCCACCCTTTTGCAAATACATGGTATAGTATGTGCTTTTAATTTGATATCCTTTTAAAGGTCTTAAACTGGAATACCTTTACTTACTTACCTATTCTTTTTTTTAGACATTGTAGGAACCAACAGATACCCTCTAATTGTCCAGCAGTACATGACAATGTGTGTCTTTAGCAGTGTATGAAATATAGCTGCAAATATTCCCAAGATCTTCTGCTCACCAGGTGCTGCATTCATGGACCAGTGTGTCTCCGGACTGAAGCTCCTCTCCCTCAGAGATGTTATGGAGGAGCAGAGATGAGACCTGCGTGACAGAAACACTCTGCAGAGAGGCCAGAAACTCTTTGTCCACCAGACAAGGACACTCCTGAAACACAAACATTACAATCACATTAGATGAAAAACATTTTTCCAATGTTAAAGCTACTACGAGGATCTACATGTCTATGTAGAGCGAGCACGAGCGTGAGCAACAGGACGCTGACTTTCGTTGACTTAACGGCCACAGGTGTCGCTGTTAACAAGCAATTTCTGATTCTTACATAGAGTCCCTTTAAATAACAATTTCAATGGTACATTCATTTCACCACTGTAAGTCTGTTGGAAGACTCGCAGTGAGTACCATTGGACTTAAATGCAGTAATGCTCACTACATTGTTAGGAAATGTGTTCACTACCAAACTTTTGTCCTTTTGTGTTGCAAGCTTTAATGTTAGCATTGTTCAGATGCATAATATGAGTATCACGAGTCTATCAGAAGTTGCTCAGATGGCAGGGAACCCACCTGCAGGCAGACACCTTGATGTTGGTAGGTGTGCGGGGGACAGTGGCAGCCTTCCTCGCAGCCATCGGAGTAGCAGCCCTCCCTGCCGCTGACCTGAGCGCAGCTGAACGGACAGCCTTCACCTCGTTCACACTCCCTGTACAACCTGCCAGGAGGGCAGCCCACTTCTGCAAGATGTCAGCATAGAGACACAGATTAAAGATATGCAAAAAACAGTCTGCAAATGAGAGCTTTTTCTAACAGGTTACCCTGGATCTCACAGTTCATATCATTTTGATGCCAGCGAGACAGATATTCTAATCTACAGGGAACCAGGACTCACCGAGGCAGACCTGGGTGTTGCAGGTCTTGCTCTGACGGCTGAGGCCGCTGCAGGGCGGAGAGCTGCAGAGACGAGAGCGGGACTGCTGTCCTCCACCACAGCTGACCGAACACACAGACCACTGAGACCAGGGGAGCCACGGGCCCACAGAGTCTGGGAGCAAACACACACTGAGATGTGACACGACGGCACGTACCTTCAATTTTATTCCAAAGACTGTATATTTAGAACCACTCTTTATGATTTTTTTGTCATATTTACCATACTTTTATCAGTATTTCCAATATAGCAATAATAAGATTCTCTATAAATGCAAGGAACAAACATCTTCTCCATAAAATTTAAGGAACATATCTACAGTTTCATCATTCATGTGATCACTGTATTGTTCGATATCTCATTTTGCAACAGTACATTACATGTTACCACATAAATATACAGTAGGTAAGGACTTTGCTCAAATTTCTGAACAGCTGAAAGTTGTATTTGAGTCTAAAAACTCAAGTTCTATTGGCCCGACAGGACTACCTGTGCACAGGTGTATGTTGCAGTCTTTCTGCTGTTCAGCGACTCCCAGGCAGCCTCTCCCACTGCTCTGAGGCGACGGGTTATCACACTGGCGTCTCCTGAACTTGACTCCTCCTCCACAAGAGAGCGAGCAATCAGTCCAGGCCCCCCATTGGCTCCAGCCACCGTCAACATAGCAGCCGGGGACTGATTGACACTGCAGAACCCCGGCCTCGCATGAACTGCGAAAAAAGTGAGAAAGACGACAAACACACACACAAAAAGAAAGGAAAATAAAGACATTGAAATTAAATTCTATATTATATAAACTGATCTTATTACAATAATCTAAATGTTGGAGAGCTATACCAGTTTTTGCAGTCACTGATGATGCTGTCTCCAGGGTTTGCAAACTGCCAATCAGATCCACCAGGCCATACCCATGATGCATCACTGGAATCTAGCCCGAATGTCGTTACTATATCAGAAACAAACATCTATTGATTAGACTAGTCTCTGCTTACAGTTTACCAATACAATGTAAACACTTCCGTTAGCAGTTTTCACATTATCAGATTGTAGATCTAACCAGTAGCAGAGCTGTTGTGGTATTTGCAGCGACACTCGTCCCTGGCCACACACACTCCGTCCTGCAGAACCATATCACCCGGACAACCGCAGGTCCGTCTGCATCCAGGGGAGTCCAGGCACTCTGTGTCACCATGGAGATCCGAACAGGAGCGAGGACAGGGTTTCCCACAAGGCCATTCTTCCTGGCCTCCACCACAGTCTGCAGGAAGTACGGTTTGAAGAGAACGAACACATAAGAGTGGAGTGATGGGTTTTATGGTCTAGTATGCTTTGAGAGAGTTTGTGGCACAATAAAAGCAAACTTCAAACAAGCCAATAGATGGAAAATTGGAAACCTCCACGGGCTGAGGTCGAGTACTGGTCCCCAAATGTTTGTCAGCCTAATGAAATGAGTTAGTGTTCTTGTGTGTGCAGCCCTGTTAGTGCATCTTAGCAGTGCAGGAGCCTGTTAACTTTCTGTTTATCATTCTGTGGACATGCACAGCACCGTGCTTCCCAGGGCACAGAGAGTTCATTAATCTTCCCTTTCAGGCATTTATAACAGGCCTTTTTACTTTTTTTGACTAAAGGAAAATAGTCTTTCTCCCAGTCTTCACCACCATGGACAGATATAGAAATGCTAATGGAATCCACCTTGTTTATTTATTTATTTCCACATCTTCAGAGCTCACATTTCACTCTTCATTCCACCTTTTCATCCAGTAACCTCCCTTTTGAAATGGTACACGAGTGCTTTTCAACATAAATACGCAATCAATATACAAGCCTTTATTATGCTGACCTGAGCAGATGGTGATGTTGTCATGGCAACCGCTGCTCTGCCTGCTCTCTCCAAGACAGGGCAGCCCACCGAACCTGGCGGGAGGACTGTTACACTCCCTGGTGCGAGTGGACGACCCGGCGCACCCATCACACTCCGACCACGCTGACCAGGGACTCCACGAACCATGGACTAGAGGGAGAGTCAGGAGAAGAGATGAAGAGAGAGACACAAACAAAGTATGTGTGATAGGAAGTATTGTTATATTTGTCTACCTGTAGAGAAGGACATCAAAAGATGATAAAAACACAGAGACATGTAGATACAAAGAAAAGAAGCAGGAGAGGATAAATGGAGGAGATGAGAAGAATAAATTGAGACAAAAACAGGAGTGAATGATATTAAAACACCACTTTAGAGAAAAACCTTATGTCTAAAGGAGTGACTGACTAATGGTACATGTCCACAGGATCCGTCCTTTCCACGCTTCCCATTCATTGTCTATGTAAGCAGCCGTGCAATGCATTCTGGTAACGTGGCGGTGCGATTCGAGAGAAGGAGCGTCATAATGAGCGTTCCTCATTTGCTTAAAGTTGAGGTCTAGTCTACTTTATGCAAATCACGGGTGTCCGACGCAACTCGCCGCCTCTTGAAACTCCCGAGAATCTTTTAAAATAAACGTTGTCGATCCAAAATAAAGACAGATTTAACAACGGCATGGCTTATTTCTCGCCTCAAATGTTTTCAGAAACACATTTCAGTGAAATATTTTCATAATATAAGAAAAGACAGTTTCCAAATGAGCTGCCACGTTGTTTCTGGTTTGAAAGCTTGGAGCAGCAACCCACTGAGGGAAAGCGTTGGTCCAATCAGGTGCCAAGTGTGTCTAGTGGCAGCCCACCAACGGTCCAATGCTGGGAAGCGACGCGTCCCCTCACGATAAAAAAACGCCATAAGGGATCTGGAACCTGCTTTCGTTCTCCAGACATATAAAATACTAGTATCTTGGGGTAAATAATTCTATTCAGATTCAAAAAACATCTTAAACTTGATCAACTGGCTTTAGCCTAGGTTTTGTCATTAGGAACCAATGATGGTGATACCTGGACAGAAGGTGATGACAGGGCAGGGCTGTCTCTGGATTTGAACTCCGACCCCGTTGTGTATTTCCTGTTCTCCAGAGCAGGCCGCTCCTCCAGCCTTGGGCTCAGGACAGCCACAGCTCCTGTAGCGGGACACCGACTCTGCCCCACAGGTCCTGGAGCACGGAGTCCACTCGGACCACTCACACCAGCCGCCTGACACTAGAAACACACAAAATCGACATTTATGGCCATCCCCAGACGCCATTTCCACATGCAGATTTTCTTTTAATCGTGAAGTCGAAAAAATAATCTTTTTATCGTTTTTCGTTTGCGAGTTTAGTCAAAGAAAGAAAGACTGCACGCAAGTTAAAAAGTAGAGTTTGAAATGTTTTTCGATCATGCATAAGTCCTGGTAAATGGACTTCCGACCATTCAAAGCGCTTTACACTCCATGTCAGCATTCACACCCATTCACACACACATTCATACACTGATGACAGAGGCTGCCATGCAAGGATCTAATCTAAATACTCTGAATAAATACTATTTACATTCACGCCTTGAGGAGCAATTTGGGGTTCAGTATCTTGCTCAAGGACACTTCGACACGCAAACTGGAGGAGCCGGGGATTGAACTGCTGGCTTTCCGACTAGTGGGCGACTCGCTCTACCTCTGAGCCACAGCCGCCCCGTTCCACCGTTCTAACACATACAGAGCCTTGCAGCTGGTCCCACTCACCTGGACAGGGGTCTCTGGTGCAGTTGAGCCTCCCACCCTCACAGGTGCTGAAACAAAGAGGAAATACCAACATAATTATTCTCCTGTCCCTTCTTTCTGTAAGTTCCCTTGTTAAATATAACTGTGGTGTACATGCATGTTCAGCATGTGCTCCGTGTGTGTGTGTGTGTGTATTATTCTGACCAGTTGTTACATCCATCAGGGGCTTCAGTGGTCTCCCCTGGTTCCAGCCTGTGTCCAGTGTTGAGGTCCATGCAGGGACAGTCTTCTCTCTCTACGCACACTGTCCCGTTAGCAGACAGGACCTTTCCCTCTGTACAGTAGCACCCCGGCTCACATTGCCACTCGCAGTGCTGAAGGACGGGAAGAAAATGATCATCACCAGAACACAATGTTAAAGTAAAACCAGTGTTAATGGATGGAAACAGGAGATACTCACAGCCAGGTCATCGCAGGAGCGAGGGCAAGAGGGACCACAGCTACTGAACACTGTGCCTGGGACCTGCGAGCAAGGCGCCACTTACAACACACACACATAATGACAACCTGTCAAAACACTGACATAGAATCAGCTGTATTGTGAACAACACTCATACTCACAGCCTCATCTACATTGTACACACTGTGTAAACGTACCTGGACAGTGGTCAGTGTTACAGGCTACGACCTCAGTTCCCAGCCCCTCGCAGTAGTTCCCCTCCCCCTCTGGACTGGGACTGTCACACTCTCTCCTCCGACTTCGAACCCCCGCACCGCATGACTTGGTACACTGCGTCCAGTTACTCCACTGACCCCAGCCACCGTCACCTAGAAAGAGCCAACACATCATGATGAAATAGTTAAAAAAAAATAAAACAACTTCACCGTAAATAAAGCTTTGTCAATTCTGTTTATATCTGGTCATATTTAGGAGCTGGTAAATACATGAATCCCTATTGAAAGTTTAAATGGCAGCGTGAACAAAAACAAACCTCCATCCAAAAGAGTTATAATTTTGTTTACACTAAAAAACAAGAGTTTAACGTCTTAATTTACATTTTTGTTTTATATCGATATCAATATTTAAAGAAAGAAATTAATGAAAGAACGATGAGAAACTTAAACTAGTTCTGGTGCTTTAATGTAAGCCAAATCTGAAATGTCACCTTGTGGACTCATCTAGATCACATGGACTTTTTTTTCTTAGAATAAAACTATAAAGACAACGTGGCCAGTAGCTCTATACTGTGTGTTTATTGTTATGAATACTCCTGTGGCTTACAGGATGTCCAATTAAATTTTTTCCTGACAAACAAAAACAACAAATTATTTTTGCTCACACTGCTTTAAGATCTTGTGGTCTGACTGCACTTAAAGTTTGAGTTGTCTGGATGCAATCCAGTCTAAATGTGCATACAGGCAAAGTAAAAAAGACGAGGAGTGTAAAATGTATCGCCACTACATTTAACTATCAATAGAATGTCAGTCAATACAAATGAACACTGTAGATAGACACTAGTTTGGCTAAGTTTTTAACAAATCGTGTGTGTATATACAGTAATATACTGTGAGTTGGATTATGTTGACTGGTCTGCTGGATGTGGAGGGGCTGTCTGAGTCAGTGGACGGGAATTCTGGAGTGAAAAGGGCTATTTTTCATGTAGTCTACTTGCTTCTTGTAGGATGTATGATTTGCAATAGCTGCGGGACAATGGAGTTTAACTGACAACTTCATTTTTTTCTGATTATCTGATTGTCATGAGCTTGTCTTGTCTGAGACTGTATTTCAGTCTTGTACTGTTTTATTCTGTAATGTTACGTTATGTCATTCTCTGTGTGTGTTTTTGTCTTGTCCTGTTTATCCTTGCACTGTCACATTGTAAGTGTGCTTGTGGACCCCAGGAAGAATAACTGCTGCAATTCTGTAGCTAACGGGGATCTTAATAAACTAAACTAAACATAAAACAAACTCACGGTCACATGGCGAGGCGACACAGACTTCGTCCTGTCTGTGAGGGCCCAGACACGGCAGGCCACTGCCAGAGCGCTGGGGGCTGGAACAGAACCGGTACCGGGACTGGAGACCCGCTCCACACGACACCGAACACTGACCCCAGGGAGTCCACACTGACCACTGGCCATCAACTGGAGACAGTGTGTGTGTGTTTGTACGTGGAGGAACAGAACAAAGATACAGCGTGGAACAGTGAGGTGAAATAGAAGGAGAGTAGGTAAGGAAAATTGCATGAAAAGTTAAGTCGCACATACATTTGTGTAGACAGGATTTGAATGAGAGATTATTGTCATGCAAACTACTGTTATGCAAACTATGTGGGAAAAAAATGACCTGATATGACAACTATGGAAGCCCTGAGAGGCAAGTGAGAAAAAAATATTCTGGTGATCCGTTTTCTAATTCTGATCTAAATTGTTTTCTCTCCTGTGTTTATAACTTAAGAACAAGTGAGAAAATGTTTTACCAGGATCATCTTTCTAAGTTCCTTATTTTTTTTTCCCATCTGTGAAACCAGTGGGAAAAAAAAGTTTTGCCAGGATAATGTTTGACAATTTGACAAAATAAAGTGCAGGTGAATGTTTTTTTTTGTCAGGATAATTGTTTGTTGTTAAAAGTATTCATTTTTTCTTCCAGGTGAGTTTTAATTTCTCAATGTAATCTAAACACAAGCTACATATATTGTGTGTTAGAAAGTTATGTAAATTAAAACTTTTTTTCCCCACCTGTTTCACAAATTAACTTTTTTTTAAGGAACTTAAAATGATCCTTACAAAACCTTATTTTACCTGTTCTTAAGTCATAAGCAAAGGAGAGAAAACAATTTAGATCAGACTGTGACAATTAATCACCACAATTTATTTTTCTCACTTGCCTCTCAGGGCTTCTGTAGACAACGATGAAAAGAAAGCACAGGGGAAAAAAAGCAACAGCTCCTGTATTAAAGATAGATTCAATGACTTTCTGCCTACCATTGCAGCTGACTTGAGAGCAGTTGACCAGCCTCCCTGCTTCACATGTACTGAAATACAAACACAAATAAGTTAAATCGTCATTTTACCTCTTCTTTATATACCGATGAACTGAAGCACATGCTGGTGGAGTTAAACTCATTATGGTTTAGTTTTACTTACCAGTTGTTGCAGTCTGTGGGAACAGTATCTCCTGGTTTGTACTGTTCTCCATCCAAGTCACAGCGACAGTCAGACTGCGGCACACACGCGCCATCCTGGAGATGTGAAGAACCATGAACAATATGGCCGTGATTACTGTACATATATTTGTGCACGCTTGTGTGTGTGTGTTTAGCCACCTCACCCACCTGTTGGACAGTCCCTTGTGGACACTGGCAGCCTGGTGTGCAGTTCCTGCTGAGGTCCATTGTGAGGTCTGTACATGTCACTGCTCCACTCACACACTGCTTCCACTGTTGGCCTGGAGGACACACCCTGCCATCTCCTGACGCAGCAACACAGAGTCCAAGCAGAGCTCAATGAAAAACCTTCTCAGTGTAATCAAAAGCAAAAAAAATCTGAACGCATAAAAAACTGGACATCCAATGTTGTCCAGTACTGACACAACAAAAGCCCTTTGATGAGCTGGAATGACAAATAATTTGGCTAGTGCTTGAACCTAAAACAATATGTACAGTATAATTTATTAATATGACAATGAATTCTATATCTAAATACAGATATTTACATTAATGCTTTGTGCACTCTTTGTTCCTCTATCCTTTTTTGGTATTTTCACATGCTTCACAAAGTAGGATTTGATATGTAAGGGATAATGTATAGTGAGACAGGGCGATGCAGCACCCCGACATGAAGCGGAAAGGGTCTTGCATCTTCCTTAAGGGGTTTATTTCACAACAATGACCCACTTGCTGTACATTATCCCGCTTATTAACAAATCAATAATTTGACACAAAAATGTTCCTCCAGAGTCCGAAATCAGAACTGCGTCCCTAACAATGGTCTGTTATGCATAGCAGCGTTCTACTTGACCAATCACAATCGAGTATTCAACAAAGTCGTGTAATAAATTGGAATAAACATTCCCATCTTTGGTTTTTGTAGTTCCCTATGACCATCATTTTCTGTAACTGCACTTTCAAGAATTTGAATTATTTTCTTTACTGGCTTCTTATATGTGACAGAGGTTGTAGAATACATTCTTGAAAAAAGTTCCCACTTATACAATTGTGATATTAAACATGACAATATTGTCAGATGATAGTATAGGTCTTGCTGTACCACAGGGCTGCAGGTTACAGGCGCTGAACTGCTGAGCGGTGCCGTGGATTCGGATGGGCCCGCGGGTTCGGGTCCTGTAACCTCCTCCACACGTCACTGAGCACTCTGACCACGCACTCCATGGCTCCTTCACACCTTCACACACATCACACATTGTTTTTTCATTTCTTTGAATGCACACAGGAGTAAAATAAAAACAAGCGACTCGTCTTTTACATTTTAAAATATGGACTCTGTATATAATAGCAACCAAGTACTTCTCACCAAAGCAGGGTTCAATGCTGCAGGTATCCATCCCAACTCTGTCTCCTTTGCAGGGACGACCCCCGAAAGATGGAGGAGGGTTGGTTCCCGAACGATACCGCCTTCTCACTCCAACATCGCATGTTCGACTGCAAGCGCTCCAGTGGGTCCAGCTGCTCCAGCCACAGTCCACTGAGAAACACACAGAGGATAAAAGACGGAGAAAGACGGAGAGAATGGGAGACAAGTGAGGAGAGAAGACAAGACTTAAAGGGACTCTATGTAAGAGTCAGAAATTGCTTGTTAACAGCGACACCTGTGGCCGTTAAGTCAACGAAAGTCAGCGTCCTGTTGCTCAAGCTTGTGGTCGCTCTACATAGACATGAACGAGCATCGGTCAAAACAGTGAGGCGACACACGTCAGCTAAAACCACAATATCACTCTATATTTCACCTGCTTGGCAGTAATGTTAGCTGAGCAGACCAAGGTCTCTCCATGAATCAATGCTGATCCTAGTGTTAACTTTTCCTGCTTCAGCCTCCCAACTGCGGTCAGAAGGAACCGGTGAGACACTGGAATTTTGGTCGGAGACGATAACGTAACTCTTCTGCAGAGTGTAGTGCGCGCGCATGCACGTGAGAGGTGAAGCGAGTGAGAACGAGCGCAGTGTTTGAGTGAAGGCAAGCAAGCAGGCAGAGGAGCAGGGTACTGCATTGACTCCAGCCCTGGAGACCAAAGCTACGGTCTCCCCCGTGTCTTCTGACCGCGGTCGGGAGGCTGAAGCAGGAAGAGCCAACACTGTTTTGCAAGACGGGCTTCACTAGATATAACTTTTGGTGCTTCCGCGTAGTTTGTGTTGGAGTCTGAGTCTGAACAGCGTAGCCACAAGCGAGCGCGCATGGGACACCGACCCGCAATGATTCATAGGTGTAAGAAGTTACAAATAGTCCCTTTAAAGACAGCAAGAGACAGAGCGGGAGACAAGTAAATGTACAATCAAAACTTGAATTAATAGTAAAAAAACACTCACCAGCACAGGGAGCTGTTCCGCACTCCATTTCTCCATTAGTGCAGGTACTGTTTGAGACGCACAATGCAAGAATAAGTGACGTTTGATTTAAGAAATGGCAGTACATTCCAACACACAAAAATATAATTCACAACTTTCAGGCACTTCGATAAAACGTTTATAGACAGATTGTCATTTTGTCTACTTTGCAATAAAAGAAACTTTGGACACAGGCCGACAGTACCAGTTATTGCAGCCATCGACAGGCCAGGTGGCTCCGGCTGGGTACAGTTCCCCCTGGTGGTAACATGGGCACTCTGCCAGGGGCACACAGCTGCCGTTGAGCAGGTAGAAGCCCGGGGCACAGTAGCAGCCGTCGTAACAGGCGGTGGCACACTGTACCTCTGTGGGGGTCATGTCCAAACACACCCGCGGACACGCACCGCCGTGAGCCTCACACTCTGCAGATGTCATGTACGCCATGCCCTCTGGACACACACCTGTGAGGAGAGGAAATAAGGACTGAATATTGCACACGCAGGCATTTATTCAATGGGGTGGATAAAATAACGGGAACAACCGAAATATAATGTATTCAAATACAAAAAAAATTCTATTATAGAGTAATATTATTCACATATAGTATTCAATGCCCCTCCCCTCCCTAGTAGTACCTGAGCAGGGATGGGAGTTGCAGTCTCCTGTCTGTATGTGTGGCCCGCGGCAGCTGCTGCCCCCATGCTCTGGTGAGGGTGAACTGCAGAATCGCTCTCTTGTTTGGACGCCGGAGTCGCACTCTGATGAACACTGAGACCACGATGACCATCCTGACCAGCCGCCATTCACTGGAAACACACAACTAATATCAGCTTTTCAGTCTTCCTCCGACATATATGTAACACATCATTTGTTGAGAGTGGAGGGAACTTAGAAATTGTGGTTTCTTGTGTGAGCGTCTCCATCTGTAATACCTGGACAGTGTACAGTGTTACAAGGCTCTTGCTCCTCATTGTCTCCATTGCAGGCAGAGTCCGTGTGTGTGTGGTTGAAGGGCGTGAGCGTGTGGTTGCAGCTGCGGAATCGTCGTCTGATTCCGACATCATCTACATGGTTGAAACATGTCTTACTGCACTCTGACCAGCTGGTCCATTTACTCCAGACTCCATCTGGAAGCACTGGACAAGAGGACAGTCATCATATATTGTGTGTGTGTAATGAGTATGCAAGTGATTTACAAGACTAGGATACTGGCCTGAGACTACTATTTAAAGATTTGAAGAAAGGCTTTACTGTTATTGTGGCTCATGAAATAATTTTTCACAATTACGCCGGGTTCAAACTGGATGCAGAAGCGCAGCGAAGTGCAGCGCTACGTCAATCTCTGCGCAAGCAGAAGACTGGCTGTTCATACCAGAAGCGCCGGTCAAAAAGCGATCTTCTCCTCTTCTGTTTTCGCTCTCTGTCTGTCTGTCTGCTTGTGTGTTTCTGTGTCTGTTCGTTGCACTCGCTCTCTGTTTAGACACAACTGACGTATATGTGGAATATGTACATCATTTAAAAACTACGATACCGCTATTTTTAATAAGTATAGTGGATGGATTTAGAAATTTGATTTGGGGGCGGAGAGAGGGGAGGGATGTCAAGAAGCGTGTGTGGGATGCATATCTTATCATTTATCAGAATCAGATCATTTATATCATTTATAGTAGATTATCAGTGTGTTTTCTCTCCAGATTCGCTCGCGGCATGCAGACAAAACATACAAGACGCCAAAACTATCACTGAAGATTGTGAGCCGGCCGCGAAAGCTCCGTGGCGCTGGGCATCCTGTGTGAACAGCCAAATTGGTTTACATGGGCACCGAAAGGATGCGGGCAGTGCTTCCCGAAAAAGGGCGGCGCTTCCACGTCCAGTGTGAATCCATTATACTAAAATTGACTTTATTATACTGTAAAGCCCACTACAATGTAAAAAAATACAATAAGTGGAGAGTAGCCCACATGCTATTAACAAATGAAGGATAAGTGGGTTTTTCTATATTATATACAGCACATTCAGTTAAGTGCAAGACGCAAGGCAGCATGTTGATTATAAATCTAATGTCACAAGCATTATTGTTACTGCTTGTGTGCCTGTGGTGTGAATTGGTATACCAGGGAGGCAGGGTCTGGAGCAGCGGCGGGCCTCCGAGGAGTCTCCTGGACAGGGCAGGATTTTTACTGCTCCAGCTGGGTTCACTGGAGACCTGAGGAGACAACGTCGAGACATAAAGACTCCTGATCCAAATTGAATGGGTGGTGTGTGAGCAGTAAAAAAAGCCATCAGTCCATAACAAGTGCATTAACATGACATAAAAATGCTAATTAACTTACAGTAACGATACCTGTGGGGAAACTGGGTTGCTGCAGCAGCAAACAGTAAATGATACAGCAGTGACAGAATAGCACATTAGGATTATAGAGACACAGGCAAACCAATAACTTGAAAACTTTAAATAGAAAGAATAATGCAACCACCTAAAAATGAATTTAGAGTGTACAAAAGACAGCAAATAGGGGAAATAATTCTGTATTTAGTACTATAATTCAATATAATCTCAATAAAAGTCTTGTGGAAAGTGGAATGAGTTGGAGACCAGCCTTTGATAGCTGTTTGAGTGTTTCAAAGATTAAGATGCCTTACAAATCTATTGAATTAAACAGGCTCACCTGTAGCGTTGCTGGAGCCCCAGTCCACAGGTTACATCACATGGTGACCATGACGACCAGGCTGACCAATGACAGTGCGCCACACAACGGGAGGTGTCACAGGTTACTTGTCCATCTGTGCACACGCTGATGGGGCACAAATATGTACTTCTATTAGCTTTTTATTACAATCAGATTTGCTTCTCTTTTTTTTTTTTAACAATAAGGCAACAGTCCAGTGGTCCAAGTGTAATAAGTGTAATTCAAAATAGAACTTTCCCTCCACTAATAAATATGACTACTCCTCAGAAAAAAACCATTTTATTACCTGAAAAATAAACTAAAAACATATGATTTTTAACATTATCATTTTAGAAATAACATCATTATGAAAACCAGGCTTGCTTTCAAAGTGGAAAATGGGAAAAATAAATTTGTCTTTGCTTCTCACCATGTGGTACACTGGTCCCTGCTGACCGTCTGTCCTGGCTGCAGCGTTCGACCGTCCCAGAGACAGACGCATTGGCTGGCATTCACACATCGCCCGTCCTGAAGGTACAGACCATCAGGACAGCGACACCCTGGAGAAGACAGAAATTGATGTCTTACTCAGCATTTCAGCCACCACTGAATCAGCCTGAATGTTTTTAGAAGAAATATCGGCATTGCTTCAATAAAGGTTTGTGACTTTGAAAAAGGTTTTGCTTTATTGTCTGAATAATTTAATAAAGCGTATGAAATTGCCAACCCACTGAATCACAATTAATAGACCACAGACTATTTCATTTAGTCCTACTGGAAATTTCCTGTAAATTAGTAAGTCATCATATGTACTCAACTTAAAGAGAAAGCTCAGATTATTTGTAGTGGGGTTGTATGAGGTACTTCTCCATAGTCAGTGGTGGTCGGCACGCCCCCAGTTTGGAGTTACAGACAGGAGTACCAACACGGGAGCAAAGCAATGTACTACTATGGACGGGGGCAGCAGCAACACGGATTTTAGACACCCAAAAAAAATCGATATCAAGTTTAAGTGTACGCTATATGTAGAATATTTTCACAGCTTTACCTCGCCGTCAGACAGCCCATTCCGACGGGGAACTGAAGCCGCTATCTATGCTCTCTTCAAAGCCACCAGACTCCATTGACAAAAACAGTAACTTTACCTCGCAAAACACGGGAGTTGCTGATCTACCGCTGCCTCGACCGGTTAGTTTGTTTGCGTTATTGTGTGACTTTGGTGAATCTGAACTCACGCTTTAAAACACCAAATTTAAACAGTTAAACTGATATACATTTTTTTTAGTTGTCTAAAATCCGTTTTGCTGTTGCCCCCCGTCCACAGCAGTACATTGCTTTGCTCCTCTGCTGGTACTCCTGTGTGTTTCTCCAAACTACTCATCTACTGTAGGTAATACACTGACTATGGAGAAGTACCTCATACAACCCCACATCAAAAAATTCGAACTATCCCTTCTCATGCAAATCGAACAGCAAGACACTTGTTTGATTTTGGCACCACTAACCCAAAACACTCAACTCCATGTTTAAAATATGACTTATGACTATGAAACATATAGAAGAGGCATTATTACGTCTTGCGTTCTGTTGCAATAATGGATACTGAATGGGCACAAACCTTGTCTTTCAAGGTAGGAGACCATTTAATGTTTTTGCATGGCACTTCCTACTCAAAAGCAATATATGTAGTGTTGTGAATCAACCATAGAAACAGAACAATGTAAAAATACACATTCACTGTGACACTAGGTCTTAGAAACGTACCCAAAGTTACCCTCATATCTATATGACATTATAAAGCAAACAATAACTCGACAACCCATCACCTCCAGTGTGTCCTACCAAGTATACACGCTGCAGTGCAGTTGCTGGTCAAGCTGAGATGTGAGCAGGTAGGAGGACAGGGCTCTACTCTCCCAGCCTGGCAGTCCGCCTCAGTCACGAGCACCATGCTGTTAACGCAGCCTGAACAACCAATCAGAGAGCTAATTAGAATTAGATAAGACTTTAAACACCAACAACAGAATTGTACTGTTTGACAGAGTATGAGCCACCTGTCTGAGTGCCGATGTCTGTGGTGCAGGGCTGGCTGTTGCAGCTTTGGCTCTGCAGGGTCATGCCCCCACAGTCCCGCCCGCCGTTCTTGGGTGGAGGAGCAGAGCAGGTTCTGTTCCTCTGCCTGACACCGCCTCCACACTGAGCGTCACACTCCGACCACTCCGTCCACTCCGACCAGTGGCCGTCAACTACAAGAGGAGACGGGGAAGAGAATGAGATTGAGGTAACCATTAAATCCGGGTACTTGTGAAAGACGCGTCCTGTTTGACATCAGGTTCGGAGAACAGACCTGGACACGCTCGAGGGAAACAGGCTCGACTGTCAAACTGAGCTCCACCACACGATCCTCCAGGCAGAGCTTCCCTCAGTATGTCCCTCTGCCTGAATAAAGACCCTAGACCACAGGACACACTACACATACTCCATGCTGTCCATGGGGACATGATGCAGTCCACTAGAGGAGAGGAGAGGAAAAAGGATTTAGCAAAAATAATCAGTGTTCTCCTGTTTTGTTTTGTCTTATTACCACTTTTGAGGTGGGCTTATATCTTACCACAGTCTTTCTCATCCGATCCATCCGCACAGTCCTTCTGCAGGTCACATCTGCGGTCCAGGTGAACGCACTCCCCACTGTTACAGGAAAACTGCTTGGGAGAGCAGGGGCTGGGCGCCTGTGGAGTCACCGCTGGTCTGGCTGTGGTGCCTGATAAGACATGGGAATACAACTACAGAACTTTATTCAACTTACATACACATTTTTACAGGAATTACACAACAATTATTATTTACTTCAAAGGATTTTCTTTCATTTCACATCATATTTCATGATGATTCCACCTTAATTTCTCTGCTGACTGACAGCGATGATCTCAGATTGCACCACTGTAATGTTGACTGGCTAATTGAATGGTGTGACAAAAACGCTCTTATCATTAACACTAGTAAGACAGAAGAAAATATTTTTGGCCTTCCTCCTGACTGTCAGCTGCCTCCAGTTACAATTCATAATGTAGAAATTAAACAGGTCTCTTCATACAAATACCTGGGAGTTATGATAGACTCCACTCTATCATGAACCCCTCACATTGAATTTACCTGTAAGAAGATACAGCAGCGCATTTACTTTCTTCGCAGACTCAGATCTTTTGGAGCCAGTAGCCAGATTATTTTTCTATTTTTCAGTTCAGTGATTCAGAGTGTCCTGTTGTACTGCAGCACAGACTGGCTCAGTAGTCTATCTGTAAAACTTAGAACTAAACTTTATAGCCAAATCAAAATTTGTGCGAAGATCATTGGCCAACCTGAGACCCCCTCCTTTCAAGCAGCTCACAACAAGAGTATGCTCAGACTTGCCAACAGCATCTCTTCTGATCCCTTACATGTTTTAAATGGAAAATATCAACTTCTGCCCTCCAAGAGGAGATTCAGAGTCCCTACATTTAACATGCATCAGGCTGAAGAACGCTTTTGTTCATCAGTCCATCTTGGTGCTAAATAATAATTAATGTGCTGCTAAGGAGATGTACATCCAGAGGACAGATGGTCATTTTGTAATGGGTTATGTATCGTTAATTGTGATGTGTTTTGTGTTTTTGTCTGATGTGTCCTACTTGTCTGTCTGTCTATGGTAACAGTATGTCTATTGTATGTGTACTTTTTCTCAAACTGAGCTGCCTATGGATGCAAAATGAATTTCAGTGCAAACTGACAATGAAGTTGTATCGTATCGTATCCAATCGTATCGTATGTGTGAAGACCATCTTGAGGCGATATATCTTCAATGAGGTACCAAATATCATCAATATCAAGTTTTCTTAATTTACAGTGTTTGTATTCTTCTTCCACTGGTCTGTTCCCTGGCAGGTTGTCGATGCATACCACAGCGTTCTTCATCTGACCCGTCCAAACAGTCCCGCCTGCCGTCACACACCTGTGCCGCGTCGACACAGCCAAAAGACCGGCACACAAACTGGCCCTCCACGCAAAGCACTCTGGGTAGGCCACCATCATGGGGGGTGGTAGCGATCCACGGGGCTGTAAATGAGGTCACAATATATATATAGGTCTGTTCTGTATAAGTGTTAATCCATTGGGTCCTGCCTGGTTCTAGGATAACTAGAAAGACTGTTGTGTCTCTCACCTGTTGTGGTTTGCAACCCAGGTCTTCCAGAATGGCGGGTTGTTTTGAGATGCAGTCCAGGTTGACCTGTGGTGACCCCTGGGTAAATGGATGGTTCTGAATTGATCAAAAGTGACTGAATGGCGGGGAAATCCTGGTTAAAAACCCAACAACAATGAGCAAAAAGTAATTTTTCAACAGCTGATGATACCTGTACTTGAGGTTGTTGTCTTCTGAAGTCCGGTTTGACCTGTGACCCCTGGGCTAGCCACACCAGGAAGGCCACCTTGGGAACTGGTGGTCTGGAGGCCTGGGGCACCTGTTGTAGTGACACCATGAAAACCTGGTCCCCCTGTGGAGCTGGTCTGGTTCTGCAGCCCTGGAGAGCCTCTGGTTGGAGCCGTACCTGAGGAAGAGGATGAGGAGAAAGAGACGTAAACAAAGACAGACATGGATGGAAGTTGCTGTATATTTCTTGACTAAATTGTCAAATAAACTGTCAATTCAATCACGTCATGTAAGGAGACTAAAAATTGGTGTTGTGGCAGGACTCAAAAGAAGATGAAAAATAGAATCGCTCAGCTCTCACCACAGTTGATCTCGTCAGAGTGATCCTTGCAGTCCGGTCGACCATCACAAAGCACAGAGACAGAGACGCACTCATCACTGTGCTGACATGCAAACAGGCCTGGCTTACAGCGAGGCACGGTCACTTTCCCACCACCAGAGGGAGATGTGGTCACACCACTCGGGGTCACCAGCTCATCTACAAGAGCAGGAGGAAAGGTTGTCTCATATTAACACTGCCACTAGTTCTGTAAAGCAAAGATGAGCTGGCATACAAGAGGAATTTGGGTCCTGAGAATTATGAGCGTTATCATTTAGTGCATTCAGTTGAATTCTTCACCTCCTCTGCAGCCGAGGATCTCCGCACGCAGGTAGAAGGTGTGTCTGAACTCAACAGGGATGATGCGCAGGTAGCGAGCTCTGACGAGCCGACCGAGCCAGCGGGTCACAGGGGTCCTGCCCACCATCCGCACCTCAAACACCTACAACACAAACAAGAGGACACAGCCTCATGACTAGAACAATGCATCAGATTTTTCTTTTTCTCAAACATGTATGAACACAGTCACGAAACATTTCATCATATGAGGATATATGTAAATACAGAAAACATCTGATGTTCAATGAGATACTACATGTACATTACATTAGTAGAAATACCTTAGCAGGGCCACCAGGCTTCCCATCCTCAGTATAGTCTGTGAAGAGGCTGCTGTGCAGGGCGAAGGCTAGGCGGTATTTAGTGAGGTAACCCCACATGCGTTCACTGCCCTGGGTCACCACCCCGGATACCCATGTGGGCTCCAGGAAGTCCACCTGAAAATATGGCTGGGGATCTGCAGGTAAAGGGCTCCATCCAGGCTCCATAACCTGACTGCACAGAAGAAGAGGATAGGGTTTGTTTTTTTTCTGGATGCTTTATATTTGAATCATATTATAATTCAAAAAGGCTTTTACATGCATGTAAAAATAAACGTCAAAACTTCAGAGAAGCATATGTTTTAGAGGCAACAACCAGTCACAGATCGGATCACTCACACGTTAGGGACGATGTTTAGTCGTCCAGCGTCAGCAGGGTTGTTCGCATGGTACGAGGATGAGGTCATCTGACCATATCGTATTCTCCCATCCTCCAGTCCAAGGGGAGAGGAGCAGATGGCTGCAGAATATGATGAATTTTAACACCATCCAACAGAGCCAGCTTGGCTAAATGAACACTTAAAACACAACAACACATGAAAGCATGTGGTCTGCAGTAATATTTGAATTTGTTTTATAAGAAATTAATTAACAGAGGCTGCTGTTCTCAAAACACAAAAAATAAATCAATCTAAAATGTGTTCAACACTCACCACGATATCCTGGGCCACCACCCTGTAAATATATTAGAACATAAATTAAGTGTATATTGAAATGTGCCTATATTAACATCTGTAATCTTTGGGTCTTGTCTTATTCTCTCTGCAAGCAGTTCTATTACTAGTGCAAAGAGAGCTGGGAAAAGGCGGCAACCCTTTAAAAGTCTTGTACCCCTTTAAAAAATAAATTCCTCAGACAATAAATCATTAGAGTACATTTTTAGCTTTAGCAACAATTTTATAAAATGCATAATCTTCACTGGAAAATTTTAATTTTCTAATACAAATAAGGCCATTCACAATGAACACATGCTTTTTCAGCATCCATAGTCATCACTGATAAATCTGTCTGTGTTGTATGATGCTACAATAAACCATGTTCTTGTATTTGTAAGTATCCCTATTTAATGAACCCTGTTTGACTCATATGTATCATCTGGTAGAACCTGTGCTAATCCATTACTCTTACGTTTAGATGAGGACCTATCGAGGCATAAACATCAGTGGCACAGAAATGAAGAATTTGGAGGAACTGATGATTAATTGAAGTGTCGTCTTACCGTTGGTGTTACTGCAGGACGAGTGACAGCAGCCTTGGATGGAGTCCTGAGAGGAGCAGCAGTGGGTGTGTATGGTCTGTAAATTAATAAAGTATACAACAATGAAGAGGAGAAAAATACATACCTAATTCTTGATTATTTTACAACGACCAAGAAAGAATGAAAGAAGAGCTGGATAAACAGAGATGAGATAAAAATGTAAGAAGCGGAATTCAGGAGTGGATTAACAACAACATGATTTATCAAATATCACAACTATTATTACCATAATAATGCCCTTTACCTGTCTGACTGGGTAGTGATGTTTTCGTGGGAATGGCAGCCAGTTTCATCCTCTCCTTTGGGACAGTGGGGGATCCCATCACAGCGCTTCCCTGCCTCGATGCAGCCCCCTGGTGGGGGGCAGGAGAACTGACCGGTAGGGCAGCTGCGTGGACTGATGGTAGTAGGGGATGGCTGCGTACCTGTGTGTGGGGAATGGTCAGACTAAGTAAGAAGGATCTCTATATTCAGTGTTTGTATGTGTGACTTACAAAGCTCATTTAAGAAAACTAAAAAGCGCCAGGATCAAATGCTGTTGATACAGTTGATAACCTGATTTTAAGCGGGTATCCTTTCCACCACATCCCAGAAAAAAAAACACTTTCAAATTGCATCGTTCTTATACAGTAAAATGAAACTAAAGCTATGCATACACTGTACGGTTTTAGAAATGTTGTTGTGTAATTCCTACTCCTACTGTACTAGAGTAGATCGTTTGCGATTGTAAGCCAAAGCTCAAGATTTATGTGCTCACACTGTACGGTCCGATCATCAGTCACGACCTCAGTGCTCACACTGTACGTCTAAAATAGAAAGAAAAAAAACATGGCCGGTCGGCCCCTGAGGGCCGTTCTGGCTGTTGACCTTTTGATTGACATAGATTGGTTTGAAAGCTCCGAGGCAGGTAAAGTTTTTTTGCCAGCAAAGATATGTATGGGTCACAATGCTAACAAGGCAGAAACGTGCTGCATTGATCATCTATTCCATCCTGTCTGCTGAAATCCCAGCAGCGTAACGTTATATATGGACTCACTGTGGCCAGGGAGACATGGACAGTATGGCTTGTCCATTTTGCAGAGAGAATTGGAGGTAAGCTAGTTACGTTTTACTATATCTATTGTATCCTACATTGTTATTTTGATAGCTACGCTCTGATTACTGTAAAAAAAGAGTAGAAAAAAGTCACTGACGTTGGGGAATCGGCTCGTGGCTCCGCTTCAACTATGTGAGAGCCTGTGGTCGGCCGACCAAAACTTCTGACATGAAATTGCTGAAATTCGGTCCGACTCTAAAATGAGACGTGCGGCTCAAAATTCGGCCCAGAAACGGGCTAAAATGGTACAGTGTATGCCCAGCTTAAGGTGTGTTAGGTTGGAAAGCTCACCACAGTACATCTCATCTGATCCATCCCCACAGTCATTGACTCCATCACAGACAACTCCCAGTGGACCTGCTGGCACACAGCGACCGTTTTCACACTGGTACTCCTTCTCTCTGCAGCCACCTGCTGGGGAGACTGGGGAGGGAGGAGTGGGGCTTGTCAACCAGTGGTCACCTGGAGGAGAGGAGAGTGGATTAGAATCACATTTGTGCACAAAATCCCCACAACACCAGCAAAGTAGCATGAAACTACCTACTAACCATCTCCACAGCCCATGATCTCAAGTCGAAGGTAGATGCCGTTCTGGAAGTCGTGCGGCAGCAGGCGGACAAACTGAGCCGACACCATCCTGTCCAGCCGGCTCTCCGCCACCCCTCGATCGTCATGGTTACCGTGAAAAACCTGGAGGGAGAATGGTAATCCATCAATTACAAGATCTGAAAAAAAGCATTGACAAGTGTCCTTCAATATGATGGAGAGTTGCATGGATTTGGTGCGTCTGATGTGTAACCTTGGCTCTGGGTCGGGCATCAGTAACGAGCTCTTTGTAAGTGTACCACTGTCTGCCATCCTGGCTGAACTGGAGGTAGAAGCTGGACACGAATGTGCCGAACACACCACCACCCTGGGTTAGCACACCTACAGAAGGGTGGAGGGATTTTACTGATATACAGTACATAATCTCACATAGGAGTCTGTGTTTAGTAAACCCAGCATTTCAATCTGTACCGGTGATGTTGTATGGTTTCAGTAGGTCTGTCTGGAGGTATGGGCTTTGTGTGTTGCTAGTGTGTCCTTCAGGGCTCCGCTGTGGTAGGTCCTTGTACTGCTCAGGTTCTGGACTCCAGCCCTGCAGATAAATGATTTGGAGATTACACATCATGTTCATGTTGCAGCAGATGTTAGAGATAGTACATGCCAAGTTGGATATTAAGCTTTCAGTTCAGTTTCCCAGCTGTGATTATGACTTGGAACTTGATTTGAATAATTAAAAGTTGGAAACAAATATATAAAAAAATGGACCTGATAATGCAGAGGAGATTACATTCATCTAGAAGGGGACATGAATGTGTGTACCAAAGTTTTTGGCAATCCATCCTACAGATGTCAATTAATTTCACTCAAAATCAAAAGTGTAATGCGGCTGGTGACACTGGAGGACAACCCAAAGATTCAGCCACAGGAGACCTTGAATGTCTATGCCAAATGTCATGGTTATCCATCCCACAATTGTGGAAAATTTCAGTCTAGACTTAAGTGGCGTAGGGACAGTCTGACCAACCAACCGACATGAGCCCCTTTCACACAGAGATTCCGCAATACCACCGTAAAGAAGATCTGCTGTTACATTGGCTTTTCTTTTTCACACTGGACCAAACAGTGTGTGATTTTTAGATAGCATGCCGTCATCACGGGAGCAAAAGGGGCACATCAGCATCTGTATCTAGTGTGTGTGTGCGTGTAGTCCCGCTGTCCCTTTTACACAGACACCGACTCGGCTCTGTGACGACGTCTGCTGCCGGCTCAGTGGCAGAACAACTCTGTCTGTACTCGGCCCTTTCCGTCTCCGTACGTTTTAATGGCTAAGAAATAGGGAACAATCTGCATTACACAAATAAAAAAATGTTTGGGATTGGAAACCAATGGAGCATTGTGAAATGTACCAACAAGCAAGAACCTTAAGGCCCTGGAGCTCATGTTAGCCATCAGTGATCAGATGCGGAAGACAGATCATACTGAGCACTGAGTGTGAAAAGCTTATTATTTTTCAAAGGTCAGAACAGGCTGGCTCAAGGACATTTCACCAGGATGAACAGTACAAAGTCTGGTAGCAATGTATAAATGTATTGACTTTGTGCACCTGGAGGTCCCTATGGGGGTCCCACCCATGGAGGCGACCTGCATCAGGGGGGTGACCGGTCTGCTGTGACGAGGCACTGAAACTGGAGGCTGGGAGAGTCTGAACACCCAGAGGAGACCAACATTCATCTGAACAGAAGAGAAGAGGACATGAAAAAGACAATGAGTGGAAATAGATAAACCCTTGAATAATAATCATAGATTGTAAAAAAGCTTAAATGCTCTACCTCTACCTGTAAAACTGCATGACCAAAAGATCACATTAAAAAAAATCCACTTACCTCCAGGAGGAAGTGGATATGTAGGAACCAGAGGTTTGGTGTCCTCTGCTGGCTTGGAGGTCACAGTGACGGGACTAACTGTCACAAGAATGGTGTCGTTTTCTCCTACAGAGGTGTTGTAGAACAGAAAGATTAATGCAGGAGATCACTGACTTTATTACTGCAATGTTTGCAACACTGAACTGGACCTATACTAGCAGTGCTGCAATTTTGTTATTGAGGGTCCATACAAATGTGAAAATAAACTACCACAGGTACATATTCTGGCACAAAACCCTGTGTAATTTCTATCAAGTTTGACATTTTTGACTCCTAAGGTAGAAAAACGTTTGGGTCTCTTGTCAACCATTGTACCATTCTCTTGTTTTGAGTTTTCTTTAGCAGGTACAGTAATGGTCTTTTGAACATGTGACATATGTCTGTGGTCAGAGGAAGAGGGGAGCAAGGGTTCCTGAATTAGGAGAATCTGTGAGTTTTTCTCAGTACAAGCAACCTTACAAAAAAAAAGACACATATATGGATAACAAGGAAAATAAAAGACTTCCTCCAAAAGGGGGGACAAATATAAAAAGTTGTGTATAATTCATGCAAATCATTTTATTCCTCATTAAACAGGATGACATTTATTCAGTGTAGATAGCAGAACAACAGTTCTGATTTCACCTTGGCAGTAGCAACACCTGTCTCCCTCTCCAGGCTCCAGACTTTGGCCCTGCACAAACAAACCAACATTCAACATTTGACTCAGTTATACATTTGGTAGAGTTGCTATGGGACACAACTATGTAGAGGGAAAGCAAAGGATGCAGAGGAAGCAGAGCTGTGGAAAGTTTACATGAGATAAGATTGAAACACAGATGCATTTGAGCACGCAGTCACACGCTCAACTAAATGGGAAAGTGTAGCAACGTACTGCATCATATTTCCATTAAACATTGGCACATACTGACGCAGCTACAGTAAGTGCAGTCACTTAAATGTGTAAATGCTCATGACACACACACTTTTATACTCTTACCTGTGGACATCCACTGACAGCGTATGGACAGTAGGGTGAACACTGCACTGTAAGGTTGGGCAGACAGTGACATAACTGGCAGGGGTCTGACCTCCATCTGTCTCCCACAGCATGGGACTGACCCTGGTACTCACACTCATCACAGAGGTCTGTCTGGCACCTGCATACACACACACACGCACACAAACATGGAAAATGCATATAGGAGTAATTGAATGCATGTGTGTGTGTGTTTGCTCACAAAAACGGAACCTCACAGAGGTGTTGTTAAACGTAGATGATCGCCAAGGACACAGTTTGTCAACTTCAGTAGGTTTTTATCTTTGATGGATCATGAAAATATACAGGAAATATTGCACAAAATTCTGATTTAAACTCCCGATTTGATTTTGAGAGATGGTAATAGACAAAAGGTCAAGGGGTTATCAAAACCAGCAGCGTTCACCCTCTATGGACAACAAATATCCACACCAAACTTAATTCATTTTTTAAATTTTTTTTATCTTAGTATGTGGTGTACAAAGCAAAGCATTTAGGTTAATGTTGGATGCTGGCTCAAGTCCAGAAGGGCCGGTCTCATTCTTTGGGTAGAATGAATGTGCTCGGTAAATTGACATACAATCCATTTTGATTCCAATAAAAAAATTGGTGGCACTAACAAGGAGGTTCAGTAGTCACCAAAAACATTAACATTCACCCTCCGGGGACCATACATATCCACAGCAGATTGAATGTGGCCATAACTTTACAAGAATATCCATGAGGTGTAGTAGTAACAGTAACAGTAGTCAACAGTTCCATGAGGAGAGGGCTACGTACCGGCGGGCTTTCCTGTAAATCCCTCTACACGTGCTCCCGTCTCCGTGCTTGATGGGGTTGTTTGGGCTGCGGAACGACCACTGGACACTCTGAACGCCACAGGGCCCCAAACACTCTCCCCACTCAGACCACGATGACCAGCCACAGTGCACTGCAGTATTATAAAAACTTTAGGATTGCTCAGAAAAGCATGTGGGTAAATGGAAACTATGCAATTGACATTGATCTTGAAATGAAACATGAACAGAGTCTGTGTTGTTTGACAGACTCACCTGAACAGTCTGGGTTCGGCTGGCATTTCTGAGGCCTTCCTCTCTCACAAACACAAATCTCACAATCCACCTTCATCTGCTGACCCGGCCAGTAGCGCACACCTGCCACCTCGCACACACACTCCTCTGGGGACACACACTGTTGCATGTGGCTCATCACCTGGCCCTCTGGACACCAACAACCTGGAGTTAGAGACAAGTTGTGAGAGAAATGTAAACAAGAACTTAGTCATTTTAAAATGGCAAGAAGCAACAATTTATTTAGAGCACAAGATAGTCCAGATTCCCTCTGACTGACCTGAGGAGCAGGGTGCTATTGGATCACAGGTCGTCCCACTGCTGATGTGGGCACAAGACACTGGGCAGGGAGCACAGCTGTGTCTCACCAGCCCAGTGGGACAGCTGCTGTTGGCACATCCGTCGTCAGGACACGGCTCTGCAGTGGGACAGGAAGAAAAGGATAGGAGAGAAGTTCATTCTTAAAAATAGTTCTTAGCATTCCCACCTTCTTTGATCATACTTTTTTGTGTGATGAGCTTTTTTGCATTTTGAAACACCACAATCAGATATTTTTTCAAGCAACAATACATGGGCAACTTTTTAAGATTACAACAATTTATATTGAGAGTTCCATTTAATAATACTTTCTTTATTCAGAATTATTATTATATGCAAATTGATTAGTCAAAAAACATCTGTTCTTACTAAAACACATATGTTTTCTCTCTTACCTCTAGTGGCATTAAGTCATGCAGATAGTTATGGTTTTATTTGACCAGATTTTGGAGATTTCTGCCTGAACCCCAATACATCGTATCTGAATGGAATTTTGTTTATTGTGCTCACAGCAATGAAAAATTACAATTTAAAAATTTCCAAAGAAACTTTTCTTTCCTGAAACAGAGTCCTCTCAGAGTTACTCTTGAAAATCAGCTTTCATTTGAACTAGTTTTCAACAACACAATAGTCTTTGTGAAAATTGTTAACAGCGTGTTGATCTTTTTTGGCAATTTTGGGGACAACCAGTCCATTAAAAGAGAAATTTGCCACTTTTCACGTGATGTCCGATCAGTGTTGACGATTTAAGTAGTCGATTGAAGCAATAAATTCCTCAGTGTGTGCTGTATTGACTGAGAAAGCCGAGTTCTCCTGCTGCAAAATCTGTTCTTCCGTACACCAGTGATGTACTTGGTGGTATACGGAAGACCTACAGAGTGCTACTTCAGCTTTAGTAGCTGTTGGGTGCCATGCCGCTCCTTGTTTTCTTCTGTGTTACGTTTCCAACAGCGAAAATTGCATCCCAGTGCAGTGCAGAGAATGTTATGGACTGAGGAATTTATTTCTTTAGTGGATTACATTTACCATTAACACTGAGTGGACATCCACATAAAAGGTAGCACATTTTCCCTTTGAAGTGAGCATTGTCCTTCTCAGTTATTGTAAAAGACAGAAATTTCTTTCCATACTGACCAGAAATTTTAAGCCAATAACACCTTTGAGTATCATTTATTTCCGTTCAACCCTAGTTTACAGACAGCTCTTACTGATTTCCATGGGTAGGTTGGATGGTCCAGGGAGCTGGGAGCAGTCTCTGCCTCCGTAGCGAGGAGGAATGCAGCCTCTGTGTCTGACCTGCACTCCACCACAATCGCTGGAACAGTTCGACCAGCTCGCCCACGGCAGCCACTGCCCATCCACTGGAGTGGGGAGGAGAGAGCATCACATTTTAGTAACAGTTACTGTACATATTTGATTTTAAACTATGCTTGGACACCTTTTATTCTGTAACATATTTATTTTTTTAGTTCACGTCCACCTCCTTACCAGGGCAGGTGGTGTTGAAGCATTGCTGCTTCTGGAAGTCCTGTCCACGACAGTGGCGCAGTGGATCTCCTGGAGGGCAGCTTCTCTGTCGGCTCATGGAGCCTGTACCGCAGGAGGTGCTGCAGGGGCTCCACGGACCCCAGGAGCTCCAGCTTCTACAGCCCTGCTCATCAGTGGGGCCTCCAAGTGGTGCCAGTGAGGAATCTGGGCAGTCTACCACACCATTACACACCTAAGAAATAGGACACGGTTAGTGAACAGGAATGTAAGTGAGGGGGGAAGCACATTTTTGCTGCTTTCATTCATTTTTAACAAAAGTTCATGTTTGTTCATTTTTAAAGGTAATCATTTAAATTTTTTTTTTTTTAAAAGAACAGCGATAATATCAATATGCAATCATTTTACATACTTTCTGACCAATTTAAAAATGTCAAATTATTTCTAGACCTTCACGGCCTGTGAGGAAATCCTGTCTAAATCTTCAGATTCACAAAAGAGCGAGTGGAAGATGACGCAACATGGTGCAAAAGAGAAATATATATCCTTCTTTTGCTTGCCTATTCAATCACCCACTGTTAACTAAATACATAAAGTTTGTCTTGCCGGTGCTGGATATCATGTCGGTGTTGGACGTACCATGTTGAAGGGGACACAGGATCCATCCATACAGGTAAATTCAGGGCAGGTGTGAGTGGTGTTCCTACCGCCAGGGGGCACTGGTGAGACAGTTTTATCTGGACAGAGCAAGATTTCAAAAATATTATTAAACATGCCAGAGATCTTACAAGATCTGTCACCGGACTGGGATGTACACTGCGTTCAAGTTTCCTTCCTTCATTTCTTCTTTGCCTCTTTTTTTTATTCCCTATCTTCCGTTCTTTGAACACAACAATGAACATTTTGTCAGGTCTCCTGCAGTCTCTTCACTCCATCTAACCTTGCTTCCATTCTCACCTCTCTCTCTTATCCTTATGTCATGAGAACTCACCACACACCAACTCATCGTCGCCCCGTGGACAGTCTGGAACGCCGTTGCACACTTGCGACATGTTCACACAGGTGCGGTTGTCACATTGGAAGCTGCCTGGACAAGGAGGTATCCGAGTAGAGCCTGTAGGAGATGGACAGAATTATTACCAGTGTCTTCAGACAAAGACCGTTTTTGTGGCCTGGTGATGTAAACTCCTAATGGTTTTCTCAATGCTCAAAATTAGGGATGCTAATTTTGAATTTATTATTAACTGATAACCGACCCTCTTTAACCGATTGTTAACCATTAACCCACAAGATTAGTGCGTCGCTTGCAGCGGTGCGCCAGCTGCAGTGTATATGCAAAACAGACAACTGAGTCCCAAGTTCACATGTCCGGGAGAGTTACTGTAGCAGCCACAATGCTGCATGTATTGTCGTGGACACATGCAGCCACTTTCCCAGTAAAAGTCTCCACCACACCATTTAGTTTAGCTGCTATGTTGTCAGCTGTGTGTCTGCCCGGCGTAACGCTAGCGAGTGTCCGACAGACCGTGTGGGTGTGGCGGCGGTGAGTGTGGGTTTGTCGGTGGCGTTATTGCTGTGCACATAGCAGTAGCAGTGTGTGTACAGTTTGTCGGTGAATAGGTGCTACAACTCCTCAGCTCAAGACCCGAGCAAACTTCCTGTATCCTGCAACAGCGGCTCAGGCTCTCTAAGGTGGGCTCTTAAGGTGGATCAGCTCCTTTAAGTGACAAGCCGCTTCTCTGAGTTTTGCTCAGCTATTTAATTAATTATGAATATTTCTTTTAAGCATTTAACTGGTAGCATTAATCGGTTAAAATTCTTAATGTCGGTTAAACGGTTAATTACTAACATCCCTACACAAAATGCACATTTTTGTCATTTGTATGTACAGTAACTCACCGCAGTTGTCGATACTCTCGTCTGAGGCATCCCTGCAGTGTGGGGTCCCGTCACAGAGCTGCTGGTAGTCCACACACTGGTCCCCACTGAGACAAGGCACCTGGCCAGGACCACAGATACACTGTTGCTCATCACTGCCATCCATACAGTCTGTTTCCCCATCACAACGCCAGGCCTGAGGCACACACTGCCCACCAGTGGCACAGCTGAACTCATAGGACCTGCAAGCTGGAGAAACAGGAGTGTATAAGAGAAACACTGAAGAAAAAAAAAATGTCCTCCTAAATCTCTGAATCATGACATGTCATTACCTGAAGTGGGCATAGTGGGGGTGACAGGTGAGGGTGTTAAGATAACAGTGTAGCAGTTGGTTCTGTTCTCATCCTCTCCATCTCGACAGTCTGTCGTTCCATCACACAACTTAGTGGTGTCAACGCATGTACCGTCACTACAGGCAAACTGGTCAGGAGCACAAGTCACTGCAAAACACACACAAAGGGTAAAATCTGATCACTGATTCAAACCACGCAGGAGTGCTTTGGGCAACATGTATTTAACTAATAACTGACACAATTCAATGCTGTGTTGTTATTTGTACCTTTACTTGGACAGACAGCTTCGTCTGTTCCAGAGGGGCAGTCTCTGTGTCCGTCACACACTCTCTCTGCAGGGACACATTCATCCCCAGGACACTGAAACTCCCCCGGTGCACACACACACCTATAACCAGCCAAAACATTTCAATTATGATGACATCATGCGGTGCAATCCCTCAGTCACTGCTGCTCAGAAACAAAACAAAAAGAAAGTACTTCTCTATGTTTTGAAACAGACATGGACTGAAGAATATTTGCAAAATAATTCTCATTATTTGATTCTTAAAATATTGTTGAGGGTCTGTGATAATGGTGGCATTCAGATGATGTCAACTAGACTCTGATGAAGAGCGAGTCAAGATTTGTTGTTGCCTTAAGAGCTGCATCTTTAGCAGGACAAACTCTACAAAGCATCATCATAAATGCCAGTCCATTTAACCATTGACAATCCAAAAAAAAAGTTCAGCAGAACTGAAAACACACCCCCTCTCATCACTGAGGTCCCCACAGTCATCATGTCCATCACAGCGGTGGAGGTAGAGAATGCAACGTCCTCCGGCACACAGGAATTCCCCCTCATCGCACACCACACCACAGTCTGGACCAACAAAATATACATACCATACAGAAAAGTTATCATTCAAGTATGCCCACATGTAAAGACACAGAAAACATGTCACAATAAACTAAATTGTCAAAAGAATGAGAAGTAAAAGCATGCTAAAGTCTGTGAAGAACAGTGTCTTGCTCAAAAGTGTTTTTGATTTTGTCAATGGAGCTGACTTTGTATATGGTGTATATATTTCTGAATAGAGTGATGATAGATTACCTTGCTCATCAGACCCATCAGCGAAACCACAGTCCAGCCGTCCGTCACACACACGACTGGCCGGCAGGCACTTTCCATTGGCACACTGAAACTCCCCCGGTAGGCACAGGGGCATGGGGGTGGCAGGTCCGCAGAACTCCTCATCAGATTGGTCAGCACAGTCTGGGTGGCCATCACAGCGCAGAGCCAGGTTCAAACATGGGCCACTGCAGGGGTTGGGGTCAATTCACTTTATTCACTACAGGAATCTCATTCCAGCAGCAAAGACTGTAGACTAGCAGCAAAAAACATTGCTTGGTATTTCCTCAACTTGATCTCAACATGTGATGTTTGATAAACTGAAGTGAGTGAGGATTCACCTTGGCTTGCTGGTACAGTGGAATTGGTCTGGAGAGCAGGTGGATGGGCAGATCTCATCCGAACCATCGCCACAGTCGTCCTCGTTGTCACACACCCACTGGGAGGGGATGCAGCGCCCCCCGGCACAGGTAAACTCTGATTCCAGACAGGGAGGGGGGGCAGGAGGGCAAGCCACACCCTCACACTGCCACACACCATCCTCACAGGAACTGGACACACAAAGGCAAAGAAACCCCTCTGACTTTCAATTTGGATTATTAAAGAAAAAAAAAAAGAGTGGAATATACTTTCATAAGCATTGAGATTGACTGACCAGTTCTGGCAGTGCTGAGTGATGGTAGTTCCAGGTGGAAACATGGAGCCCTCCCACTCACATGGACACTGAATGGGAACTACACAGCTGTCCCCTGTAGAGCAGAAAACATGCTGACAATTCTGCTATTCTTAGAGCTTTGCCAGTTGTGCGTTTGTCCTGAGGGTGATGCAAGACGAAAGATCATGGGCTCATTAAAATCTTTCTTCTTGGGCCATCTTGTTTGCATATCTGACATTTTGTCCTGAGGGTAGGATGGCGGCAAAGTTCATGATGTGTCCAAAACAGAAAGAGTTCATGTCTAGGAAGCAAGAAAGTGCTCAGTAAATTCTGATAATTTGAAAAATCTGGCCTATTGGTGGTGCAAGAGAAAATATCATGGAGTCAACTAAATTCATCCAGTGGGAATTATGCGTATATATACCTTGACTATTGACTATTTTTACAGATACATTATCATGGTCCAAGTGTCTGTTAAGGGGAACTTCTCATCTCATCTGACTAAGGAGCTAAGTGAAAGATCAGCTGATCACCCAAACATGATAAATCATCCTCTGGGGAGCATGAATATCCACACCAATCTGATCACAAGTTGTTTCATTATCTTCCTCTGGACAAAAGTGTTGAGGAGAATCATTAAATGACATAAATATGCCCATAAATACACAGAAATATTCCTCCAAAGAGTACATCACCAGGACTAGTTTGGCAAATCTGGCTTACCGTGCCGGACCATGCCAGCAGGGCAGAAGCAGCCCTCCACACAGGAGAGAGCGCCACACTGGGAGTGTGGACTCTGCTGAACACTGGGACATGAGGGAGAGCAAGCTGGACCACAGGGGTCATACACCATCCCATTATCACACTGCAGAGCTGCAAGGAATGAGGGTATAAAAGAGAGTTAGACCAGGTACCATCAGAAAACAAAGGCAGGAGTAAAGGTGCATACGCAGAAGATTGACTGTGTGAGTGTGGGCGTGAGTGTGTGTGCTGTGCAATCGTGTGTCTTTGACATACGACAGAGCTCTTGGGACCTCCAGTGGATGTAGACCCCTCTGCGGTTACACTCTTCAGCATAAGCAGCAATGGCTGTACAGAGACACTCACAGTCCCCACCTGAGTCACAGCTAAAACACATTACATGAACATTAAAAGGTGATTAGGATACTTTATGCTTAGGATGGAAACTATCCAAAGAAGCACATGCATGCCTTATGCATGAGGATGGAGAAACACACATTTCTGCTAATTGAAGGGCAGTAATGCATATTTCCATTTGGTGGCAGTAATGGACCACAAATAGGAAAATTATTCAAAATGTTTTTAGGGATTATGAGGACATATTCATCTTATTTTGGTGAGACAGGCTGAATGTACATGTATATGAATGAGGTTTAGTAATTTAGCCTGATACACACACAGCTCATGAGATTGTAACAACATATTGTCCATCAGGAAACAGTCTCACTTATCTTAAAATATTTGGCAATGCACTGGTAGCTATGATGAATATCTGTAAAATCAGTGCACAGAGGGCAAGAAATGCTGATAAAGAAAGCCATATCGTGGCTGATAGCTTCCCACTGAAGCATCATTTTGCATAGAGCACAGGAAGTGTACATAGTAGGTTACATATTTCTAAAAGATAATTTTGAGATACTCAGCGTAGATTAGTGCTGTCACTCACCCACAAGCATCAAAGACACACCAGTCATAATACTGCTGGAAGGGCACCTCAGGATGACACAGAGAAAAGAGCTCCTGGGTCAGGACTGCACACCTCTTCCTGGCCCAGGGCACCCTGTGAGTGTTAATCTAAACCAAAGACAGACAGAGAGAGAAGTTACTTTGCTTTTGCATGTGTGTGTGTGAGAAAGACAGAGCAAAAGAATTTGCAGCAATGTCCAAGTAAGTGAATAAGTCCAAGTCTAATGTTTCTGCATGTGTGTGAATGGGCTCGTGTCTGTGTTGAACTCACAGCACAAGGGTCTCTGAGGTCCTGGTCTGCCACATCAGGGCAGGAGGGGCTGACCTTCCAGGAGTTACCGAACAGCTCGGCTGTGGACTCCATGATGCCCTGCCGCGTAGTGAAGTCATTCTCTGTGTCCCCGTCAAAGTTACCACACAGGCCCCCGACCCGACCCCGCAGGTTGGCCGCCAGACGCACATACACACGCATACCTGGAATGGCAACATAACCATCGATTTGTTAAAGGTCCCATATCGTGCTCATTTTCAGGTTCATACTTGTATTTTGTGTTTCTACTAGAACATGTTTACATGCTGTAAAGTAAAAAAAACAACTTTATTTTCCTCATACTGTCAGCCTGAATATGCCTGTATTTACCCTCTGTCTGAAACGCTCCGTTTTAGCTAATTTTGACGGAATTGCAATAGAATTGCGTTGCTAGGCAACAGCTTTGGTCCATGTGTACTTCCTGTCAGCTGATGACATTCACATACACTGCAACCAGGAAATAAACTAGGACACATTTAGAATGTTTACATTTAAAATTGTGTCAAGGGTCTAAATATTGTATATTTGTGACATCACAAATGGGCAGAAATCCTGACAGCTTGTTTCAAATGCAGAGTTTCTGAATATGGGCTGTGTGTATTTCCCTGTGGATTGAGTGTTTCGATACTTTCGCGGTATTTATATAGCACTTAAGCCTGCTTTATAATAAAAAAACATGAAAACCTCACTTTTTTATAATATGGGACCTTTAATTAACCTGCATCTACAGCCACGGACATAAGTTTCTACAATAACTATGGATAAAGTTCAGTAGGAAAATGCAAAAATCTGTAGAAAAATTATATATATTTGACAATAATAAAAAATATGTATTGTCATAGGGATCAATGAAACATTGACAAACAAATGACTACAGAGACACCGGACCCTGAGCATAAAAAGGATTGAGTGAGAGATTATTTAAGGTTGCAGAAGTCGATGTATTTGTCCTACCTCCATCCCATAGTAGAGTGACCCCCAGTCGGGAGGAAAGGGAGACAAACAGGCCGACTCTTTCCAAAGTCAGACCACTGCCACTGTAAGACTTTGGTAGATTAACTGGCATCCCATTTACTGTCACAGCTTTACCTAAAGGAGAGAGAAAAGACAGCTTAAAAACAGCAGCTCCTAAAATTCTGTGGTGCCTATGGCTCCCAACTTCCTATCATCAGCCTCTGCTTCCCTTATAACCCCATCGGTCCTACCTCTCAGCAGATGTATGACGGTGTTTCCCAGGCTGAGGGTGACCGACTTTGTACAGGTGACCCCGGTGCTCCCACATGGCACATTCTCTGCAATTACACTGAACAACCCACTGGTCTCCCTCGCCAGCACGTACTGGCAGTCGCCCAGGAAAGAGTAACAGCGGCCGTCGAATGTCACATAGTGTGGGTCGCCAGTTGCCACGCACACGCCGGTGCAGGCGGACTGGCTGCAGTGCCAGCGGCGCTCCTTACACACACTGCAGGAATGAATGAAGTATTAGTTGAGATAATTGCATGTTAAACGGATGTGATGCAATGAGACAACTGCATACATTACCATGTGTTGCAGTCTTTAGTGATGGTGTCGTTGCTGTAATAAAGTCGACCGTTATGGTGACATGGGCACTCATCTGGCAGAACACATTGGTCACCCTGAGGTCAACCGGAGGAGACATAATGTACAGTGATGTTAGTCCAAACTTATGCCACATCAGGTGTCTTATCATCTGTGTTTCCACTTAATTGATCAGATGCACTTAACCTTTGTTAATGTCTTATCTGGTTAAAGGTGAGATCAATTAGATACATTTCATTCCCCTAGTCTGTGTCTGTTTGGCTGTAATAGTACTCCTTCGACAGAATGGAACGCCCCTTTCATAACAAGAAATGTAAGATTTAATGTCACAATTTATGATTAACAAAGCCAAATGTACCAGTAATAATGGAGGAATTATAAAGGTATCATTGATACTCAAGTCACGATACCAGTATTTTCTTTTAACCTAATATGTTGGGAAGGTTACATATTAAAATGTAATAGGCAGGGTCTGAAATTAAGTTTTTTCCTCACCTGCCACTGTGGCAGGTAACTGAACATCTTTGTGCCAGACATTAGAAATATGGATCATGTAATCTTTATCCCTGACAATTTTTAACTTAGAAATTGCTTTTTAAAAATAATATTTCTTAATATAAGGAAAACCAATCCGCTATTGTGGCAAGTGACCTGAAATGACCCTCTATTTAGCAGTTGGCAATTTCATTCCCTGGTAATAGGTGACAGATTACTAGTTACCCAGTTAAATATGTAGGAATGTAACTATTTTAATCAAAGTTATGTAACTTATAACATTTGATTACTTTTCAACAACAACAAATGTTTTAAACTGGGCAATAAAGCTGAAAAGTCATACAATCATAAACTTAAACCAGGCAGTGTGAACCTCACAACAGTACTCCACACTGATTAGCGTTACTGTCAACCTTAAGTTATGTAACTGTACTCCCCAATACTGTTTGTAACACAGTGAAGGAACAGCCTATGCATTCAGTAGGAGGAAACTTCTGAGCCATGTTATAGCACGTTAGCCCAGCTCCATCAAAAGTAAAAGAAAAAAAACATCCAAAATACTTACACCTGTCAGTTATTAACGTACATCCTATTATCAATATTTGCAAGCTAACACCAATAACTAAGCTTATAACAGTGGATTAAATGACTATAAAATGTGGAAGGCGTTTACTCCACTGAGTACTGCAGTGGAATAGAGCCATCATTAATTAGCCTATATTAACTACACCTGTGCTTTGCCTGCAATGACAAGTCCAAACGTCTACTGTGAAAAAAGGTCTGTAGTCTCAACATTTCACATTTCAAAAAGATCTCCTTTATCCCATAAACTAAATTTTGAGTTTTCACCCACTAGTAGCACAGTTCCCTGGGGACAGACGCAGCCAGACAGGGGCTCTCTGCAGCTGGACTGTGCCACACTGGAGCCCTGCTGTTGGCCAGGCGGGTCCAGGCTGGAGCAGGTGAGGAGGCAGGAGCGTGGAGAGTAGACCAGAGAGCCTGGACACTGGTTCACCTCCTCACAGCGCTCCTGGGTGCAGTTAAACAGGCCCTGCTCACACACACTGTGAAGGGAGAGGTGAGAGAGAGAGCAGACTCAGAACCGGCATTGTCAGATTGTCATGAAGGGCTATTAAAGTTCATTTAACCCTCTTTAGACCCACAATAGACCCGTTTTCGTCTTTTTTTTTTAGGGGGGTACAGGGGGTCTTTAGGGGGAGATAGCAGGTCAACAGTAGATGTCACATAGAAGTGGTGTACATCATCTGAAAGCTGGGAACCTGAAGATTAATTTGAGATGCAGCTCAGCACTGTGTGTCTTCTAATCATCAATCAGAAATAAACATGAATTTATTGATTAAAATAAATTATGAAAATATATAGGGGTTTAGAACATTATAATGGAAGTATATGATGGCCATCCCCATGCTCTATTATGTCTCATAAATTGTTGCAGCAAATTCTTGGGTTGATACCATTTGTTACACAGATTTGGTGCTAAATGTAACCATTTTTTACCACTCGAGAATTGATAAAAAAAAAGAAATACCACATTAAGACACCAAGATCTTGAGGAACACCAGAGAAAAAGCCATGCTGTGATTTGGGATAAAAATAACTTTTGAGATTTCTGCAAGAATTGCATTTTTCGGTGATTGGATAGCGAGCACTTCTGTTGTGTAAACTGCTCAGAAACCCCCTTATTGTCAATCTAGCTAGGAAAGCCATCTATCATCGGAATGCACTGGGTCTCTAGTTTGTTGTTTCATGAGGCTGTGATTATCCTAGAGGTCACTACAGGTCATTTTATACAGTGAAGTCTAGCTCTAAAACTGACCCTGCTACAGCCTCTCAAAGACAGCAAGGTCCTCAGGGGGTTAAAGCTTGTAATTAATGACTACATTTCAGCAAAAATCTAGTTTGTATTGAAATATCTGTCGTGAATAAATAACACAAAGTGGAATAATTGCAGTCAAGTGGTTGGAAGTTGGCCCAGCATGCCCTTGAGCAAGATACCGAATCTCTGCCGGCTCAATAAAGTTTCACTTTACAGTTACTAAACTCTATACAGTAGCTGTAAAATATAATTGCAGCAACAAAATGTGCTATGAGGTGCGATGAAAATCATTTCGCTTATCATTCAAGGTGAATGGACGTACTGTACGTCATATTTCATATCAGTGTGATAATTATCCAATCCAGATTTCTTCATAGCAATTAATCTGGTCAATGGTCAGTGCAGGGAACATCTCAGCAGTTTCAACACAATGAAAATGAGATAAACAAATTAATCAGTAGCTTTCTAGTACTATACCGCTCTGACTCGGTCATTATTCAGAGATGGCTCTGATGATCACTGTTGGTAATGTGGTGAAGAGACGCGATGAAATCAACCTATCCTGTATCAGGGAGCAGGAACATAGGAACATTTCACCAGAGCTCTTGCACCACCTCACTGTGGGGTAACATGCTCTCATATTTCAGTCGTTCAAACACACATCACACGCACAGCAGGGATTTCTTGAAGTAAGGGGGTACAGCTTAAAGTTCCCAAGAGTAGACCTTTTATGTGAACACCTAATACTTCCTAACCGGGTAATGCAATCAAATCCATAACTTCAAAATAAATGTGTAATGTAACAATAGCACACACACAAACTCTGTCATCTCTGACCTTCCACGTTGTCCTCAAAGACAAACAGTGTCAGATTTTGTTAGTCCTTAGCAGACTTTACTGGATCTTCAATAAACCTGTCTATATCAGGGGTTTAAGACTTTATCAGCACTTGATCTGAGTAGATTTGATTGCGCCATGGGATCAAAGCTCATTCAAAAGTACCAGAATCATGAAACTGTGCCAATATTATATTGTATCTGCGGCTCTACAGACAATAGACAAAACATGCTTACACCCTCTGATTCTTTATCACAACTACCACATGATAAAAGCAACACGCAGATAGACATAAAAGAGAAAAGGCTGATTTTATGACGTGCTGTAAAAATATATAACCTCTGCAATTGGGTCAGTCTGAGCTTTCACTCAATTAACCTCTACCATGATGCTTCCCTCTGACAGCTTTATGTCTGCAGGCCTTGTTTGTTGCAATACTACATCTGTACAGAGCTGTTAATATTTAACCTAGGGGAAATTCTGCCAATAACAGTCAAAGATGGTTCTGTGAAATGAGCTGATCTAAGTACCAAAGACAACAATTGTGGTTTGGTTATACTTGTTTTTTCAGTGTGGCCTTTAATCTTTTGATTGTACCAAGTAAATTGGATCATATTTCTAGTGAAACTTGGTTCAAAAATATTATATACAAATATTTTAAAGGGACCCTATGTAAGTTTTTACACATATAAACGTGTGTTAATTGTTTTTTAATGCCAATGTGTGAACAGGTTGTAGCCAAACCTAAAAAATGAGACCTTCTGTGACTTTCTGGGTTTCCTCTATCAGCCTGTAGACTGCTTTTGAACTGAACACAAAAGGCACCAATAAAAAAGAGTTATAATTCAATTTTAAAGTGCAGTTTTCTACTGATACTCTCTTTCAACTAACTCATAAAATCCCGAGTGCAATATCGTAGTCTTTCGCAATGTGTTTATTGCGCAAGTTGATATCGCGATGACGATAAAAATACGATATATTGTGCAGCCCTAGGCTTCTTTTCATGGAGGGACATTCGTTTAGTGAGCTAACATTACTGCCAAGCATGTGAAATATATAGTGATATTGTGCTTCTAGCTGGTTAATGTTGCTAACGTTAATCAACATGATGCCTGTCAATCACGTTCAGTGTCGCGTCACTGTTTTGACCGATGCTCGTTCGCATCTACGTAGTGCGAGAAGAAGACGCTGACTGATGTTGGCTTAACGGCCACAGGTGTCACTGTTAACAAGCATTTCTGATTCTTACATAGAGCCCCTTTAAACCGAAGACATGCAGTGTCCGTCAAAATGTTTGAAAAGTCGTGACAGAAACAAACAAATTAGTGAAACCCCAGCCACATGTGGCTCCCTTCTACATACCAGGTATTACAGTTGTTCTGAAGGACAGCCCCAGGCTGGTACGTCTTGTCTCCTTGCACACAAGGGCACATAGTGATGGGCACACACTGGCCCTGGTGGTCCTGCACTAGTCCTGGTGGGCACTGGCAACCTGGAACACACATCCTGAGACCCATCCCACCACCACCACCGGCATCGCAGCTCCATCCGTCTGAACAGGAGCCCCCACAGGCACGACCACATTCCTGGTACACCTGACCCCCCGAACACTGGACCGCTGGGGAGACAGGAGAGAAGGAGGAAAGCCTTTGAAAAAGGCATAATAGTTTGGTACAGTTTGTGATTTTGGACACAAACTCCATATTACCATGGTAACCAGTAATGGACATCGTGAAACACCACTTAAAGGGGACATATCATGCTCATTTTCAGGCTCATACTCATGTTTACATGTTTTAATGTTCAAAAAAACATATTATTGTTCTCATACTGTCTATCTAAATATACCTGTATTCACCCTCTGTCTGAAACGCTACGTTTTAGCGCCTGTCTCTTTAAGACCCCCTACCAAAAAAGCCCAGACTGCTCTGATTGGTCAGTGTTTCCGGTCTTCCACATCTGCGCCAAGGCCGGGCTTTGAAGCAAATTTTCGTAGTGGCCAAACGGTGGTACTACAACTTCCGTGTTCGTCACGTGATGCCATTGAGCCCAAAATAATAGTCCTTATTTAAATCATTAGGTTTTAAAGTTGTAAAATGTACTAATAGCTGAATCCAGACTTATTTCCCTTCCTCCGTTCATGTGAATGAGACCCAGAACGGGGCTGGCTGATTTAGTGACAGCGTGACGACAGCGTGACGACAGCGTGACGACAGCGTGACAACAGCGTGACGACAGCGTGACCGAGTCATGTAACCAAGTGGACGCTACTGCGCCAGCTAAATGGGCCAAATGGATGCGGAAGATCGCCCGAAGATCCGGGTGTTTTTCCACTCAAAGTCGAGCCATTTTGGCTTCATGCTCCACTGAGTAACTTTCATAGGAACGAAAGGGGCCCCGCCTCCAACGCTGTATCCAGTTCCCTTAATACATCCATTGACTGTATAGTTGTGACATCACAACCTTACGGAGGTCCTGACAGCTACTGGCTGCTTGCATTTCTCCATGGACTAAGCATTTTGATACTTTGACAGTATTTAGCACCTAAACCTGTAAATCTCACTTTCTACAATGTGAGTCCTTTAACCAACGGCCTCCTAACTTACGGCAGAAGGTGTGATTGCGCCAGTGGACGGCAACGCCCTCCTGAGCGCAGTGTCGGGTGTAGGCAGCGAGGATGGTGCAGTGACAGGCCCTCTGTGGAGCACAGCCACAAACCTCCGACAAACAGTGATGGAAATAGGGCTCCCTCTCCACCACGTCATGGCACACCTACAGAATCAGAGAGGGAGGTGGATGTGTGAATAAAAGAGACGGAGACAGGCAAAGAGATAGGAGATTTAACACACTCCATGCAAACTACCTGGAAGACGGGGCTGTGTATGGCGGAGCAGACAGTCTCTGCGTACTGTCTCCTCTGGGTGTACGTGGTGCAGGGGTCAGGTGGAGCTCCTCTAGGTAGAGCACACTGCTCCGTGGTGAATTTGCTTGCAAACAACGACACGCTGTTCTCCACGTCGCCCTCTGGGGTGGTAAAGTCATCATGCTGGTTCCAGGTCAGCGTTCCACACAGGCCGCGCACCTTGAATACAGCATTTACACTTTTTTTTAGCTCAAACAAACAACTCAAAATGGCACAAGGGCAAGTTCTGTAGATCAAATTTGGTTTGGGACTCAAAGGGCACAAGTGAAAGAACTATGAGGTGTGAAGGTCACCTTATTTGCGAAGCCAGGTAGCAGGGTGATGAGGACCAGAGGTCCATCTAAGTGCCAGAGCAGCTGGGCTCCAAAAGTCTGGATGAGGAGAAATGAAGAGGAGGCCCTACGCACAACCAGGTCCCCCGTCACCACAGGCAGCGGCTCCCTCAGGCCATTCAGTGTCACTGTACCTGGAAGGAACAATACCAACTGTAAGCAATCAAAATAAAGGACTCTCACAACAGGAAAGGGTAGTTTTAGAAGTCCTCGCCAGTAACTTTCATTCATTAATGAGCTGAAAGACGTTAAAAAGGTCCATAGAACTGAGGGGAACTGCAGAGTTGAGGGATTTTCTGTGAGTTTGTCACTATTACAAGTGACATAAGTCATTTGAGCCATTATTCGTAAAAAGAAAAAAAACAAAAAACTATGTGAAGCTTCAAATTTGATGACACCTTCTCCCACCCACAGATCTGATCCAGAGATACTGAAAATGAATGGGCTGAATAGATATACATACACAGACATAGAGACTCTTCACTAGAATGATTTAATTTCTCTATTAACAGACAAGTTATGTCATCATAATTTTACTGTCCCCATTGTCAAAGTGTAAATTGATAATTTAACTGCAGTCCTGACAGGCATAAGTAGTCAGGTCGCAGCATATACAGTAAGGCCCAGACACACCAACCCGATATCAGAGAACTAGCGGCGATGAAGGCCGACTGTTGCGTCACCTCACGTCGCCTTTGTCTTGGCCGACAAGTTGCATTTGAACACACCGCAAAGACTACAGCCGACGGCCAGTTAACACGTACGTTCTGCGCCTGCGTGAGATGAAATAACTCTCCACACCAGAGGCGGCGGAAGTCTGTATTCGTCAGTCAAAAAGTTTCAATCCAGATGTTCATGTCGTTGTGAAAATATCCGTGTATTTAGAACGATCAGATGAGATGAGATGAAACATCTGAGTTCTGTGTTTTTCCTCTTGACTTTACTCGTTGGCTCGCTTTCCTCACTTCCGTTTCTCTTCTCGTGCACTGATTCATTTAAGCTGAACAGCCAATCAGAGTGATTTGTGGCTCCACTGCCGATTCATCATGCTGAATTGGCACGGTCAGACTAGAGCCGACGGTGCGGGACACACCACAAAAACCAGGCCGACAGACGGTCACCGACGGCCACAAAGTGTCCGATGTGTCAGGGCCTTAACTCACCAACCTGTTCTCATCCAAACTTGTCACATACTGACACTTGCTTGACTACTTGGCGTTACTTTCTAAAACACTGGGTAGCCCAGCGCGTCAAATTATGGCGCTCCACTACGGCCGCAATAAACACATGGTTAAGGCAGGTTAGGTTAGGTTCAGGCAACAAAACCACCTGGTTAGGTTTAGAAAAAAACAACATGGTTTGGCTTAAAACTACAACGTTTGTAAAGTGGAAGTGAACAGCCGGGTGCTAAAGGGTGCTTTGTGTGTTGGTATTTGACGCCCTGGAAATGAGAACGGGCTGAACTCACCGGTGTCTGTGATGGTGACTGTGGTGCGGAGGGCTGTGACTGACATCTCCCTTAGACAACCCAGGCCTCCTCCTCCTCCTCCTCCTCCTGCTCCTCTTCCTCCTGCTGTACACTCCCCACAGCGCACACTCACCACCAGCTTCCTGTCAACAAAGTCCTAAACACACACAGAACATTAGCACAAAGGAGGCTGCTACACACACAAATGCATTGTGTGTCTGTGTCTGTAACTGCATGTTATGTGTCTCACCTCCACAGCAGTGAAGGGACAGTCTCCTCCCTGTAGAGAGTACCTCTTTTTGTCAAATGTGATCACCTGTAGCGCCCCCATCAGGCTGCACTGGGCTGCACACTTCTCCCCAGTACACTGCCACTGGCCTGCTCTGCACACACTGGGAGGATTAAGAATAGAAACACGAGGATGGAGGGTCAGAAAGTGATGAATGGGAATGGGTGAAAGAGAAATATATATATCGCCCTTACCAGGTGTTGCATCTCTGCTCTATCCTGTCCCCTGACTGGTAGGTGCGCCTGCGATGGAAACAAGGACAGTCGTCTCTTTTCAGACAGAGTCCCTGGTGAAGGTAGAGGCTCGGCGGACACTCGCAGCCCCCCACACATTCCTCCCTGCACTGGCCCATGGCTGCAGCAGGCCCAGGGGGCTGGGGAGACACACAGCTGGGGGGACAGGAGGACACGCAGTCTGAAAACACCTGACCTCTGGGACAGACGCGACCTGGAAAGACAGAGAAGTTAGACGACCATACCATAGCATCATGTGTACTTTACATTCCTGCTGCAGTCTCTTAAAGAAGACACAACTCATTTTAATATGTAATGAGAATTGTTCTATTTCATTACCACACAGGGTGGCTGTTCTCCACAGTATGATGACGTGTTGCTGAGCACACTCTCGGGCATAGCTGGTCAGCGTGTCACACACTGCTGAATCCCTGTCTTTGGGTGGCAGGCTACAGTACAGGTAGAGACAGGTGTCTATGTACGCTGCTGGGTCCAACTGAAAGTCACAAAGGCACACACTTATTCCGTCTGCATTATGCATCAGTACACCATTGTCAATGAGCATGCACAAAATGGACTCCACTGTGAATCTCCAAACTTAGAAATGTGCAAATCTTGCACATGGTGGCTTTAACCCGCTGAGACCCACATAGACCCATGAGATTTCTGCAAGAACTGCATTTTTTGGCGATTGGATGACGAGCACTTCTGTTCTGGAAACTGCTCAGAAGCCCCCTTATTGTCAATCTAAAATAGGTAGGAAAGCCATCCATCTTCTGAATGCTCTAGGTCTCTAGTCTGTGGCTGTAAAGTTTCATGAGGCTCTGATTATCCTAGAGGTCACCACAGGTCATTTGATACAGTGAGGTCAAGTTTAAAAAAATGGTCTCACTACTATGAAATGGCTCCTATGGGGACTAACATCATCACACATGAATACAATTGGACTCATTGGATCCACAAGAGTCTCAGCTTTACAGTGATACCTAATGTATGTAATTCCAAGACTGTTTAGAGACCCCAGGATGCAGAAATATTCAAACACACCATTTTTAGAATAGGCGAAAATAACACATTTATACTTCATTCATACAATAGCATGATTTTTGCCCCAAACTGGATGTGATTATCATAAAGTGGGTATGTAATTCACATATCTTGAGGTCAGAGGTCAAGGGACCCATTTGAAAATGGCCATGCCAGTTTTTCCTCGCCAAAATTTAGCATAACCTTGGAGCGTTATTTAGCCTCCTACCCGACAAGCTACTATGACAGAGTATCAATGGATTCCTCAGGTTTCACATAATACCAGTACCTTCACTCTAGCTCTAAAACTGAGCCTGCTACAGCCTCTGAAAGACAGTAAAGTCGGTCTGGATCGGGTCAACTGAGATACACATACAGCATTGATTATGTGGATTTACTGAGAGGCAGACAGAGTATGAATGTGTGCAATGATAAAGGCACAAGTATGAGGGAAAACCTTTACAAAATACATGTTATCATATAAATAACGAGTGTACCAATAATAGGTGGCAAGTAAAGCCAGAGAGAGGTAGGCTGTAGATTATTAACCAGAATTTTATAACACTTATTCATTAATTTCAGAGTTTCAGAGAGAGACATTTTAAAAGGACTAAAACTAGTAATTCATTCTGCAACTGACACTGTTACTCATTACAGTCCCATGGCTCACATCAATCTCATTCCTTGGAACTGCTCTAACAATAGATACCTAGTAAATCATTGACTCTCAGGACCGTTTTGAATTACAGCTCATTAAAGTCTGGGCTTCTAAAGAAATATTATTGAAGCATCTGTTAATAACCAAACGGAATGAAAAACAATGAGTCAGAAAATATTGGTGACTGTGATGAGGATGGTGTGTCTGACCCGGGGATGGCAGTGTTTGAAGGGGTCTTCCAGCAGTCGGTGACACACTGACTCTGCCTGCCTGCGTAGGGCAGGGTCTCCTGAGACATCACAGCTGTGGCCGAGCTCAGCCGCGTCGCTGCAGCCCTGCAGGGGAAAGCGCGGCACACAGAGAGGCTCCATTACCGAGGGGGCATCTCATTAATACACTTTCATTTATTTTGAATACAGTAGAAACGTCACAGAACGGCTGCGGAATTTTTGGATGTTAGAAGCATTAAAATGGTTTTGAGTGTGTATTCAGAGAGCACAAATATCTCATACTAGTGTCTCGTAAAGAAAAAATATAATAGTGGTAACAAAAAGCTATAATGTTGCAAAAAAAAGTGAAATACTCATTCAATGCATTCAGTGCAGTACTTCATTCTGCTGGTCAGGAACTTTCCACGAGTTGCCGAAGCTGGCGGCATACTGGGACACAGTTCCACCCATTGTGGTGAAATCATCTATGGCAAGACACAAACGGTTACTAATGCATTGCATTAAAACTTAAAAGAGCTATTAAATCAAGAGAGAATTTGGGAACAAACAACCCTGGGTTGACAGTAAAAAACAAAAACAGAGTGTGTGTGTTTCTGTTAAGGCTATCAATCGCTTCAAATATTTAATCGTGATTAATTGCAAATTAATTGCACATTTATTATCTCTTCAAAATGTACCTTAAAGGGAGATTTGTCAATTATTTAATACTCTTATCATCATGGGAGTGGGCAAATATGCTGCTTTATGCAAATGTATGTATATACTGTATTTGTTATTGGAAATCAATTAACAAAACAAAACAATGGCAATGAGTTTTTCAATGCCAGTTTTTCCTCGGCCAAATTTAGTATAACTTTGGAGCGTTATTTAACCTCTTTCCCGACAAACTAGAGAGCTTCACTTCACACTAGCTTTAAAACTGAGCGCGCTACAACCTCCGAAAGATTGATGGCGTTAAAGATTAACGCATTCATTTTGACAGCCCTAGTTTCTGTGTGCGCTTGCATCTGTTGAACTTTCCGCACCGTCAGCATTGTTGTTGTAGACTCCACAGAGCCCCCTGGTGGCCGCCAGGTGCTCGGCGGTCACCGTCAGGTAGACCGTGTTGGTCAGGTCAAACTTCACTCTCACTCCCAGGCCGCTCTCCACAAACACAAAGTCCCCCAGCCAATGAACACTCACTCCTGGATGAAGTAAAAAAAAAATTGTTGTTTTGTCACAAATTTCTACTTTGCAGCACTCTATATTGTTGATCAACAGCATTTCATGTTTTGTAAGGTCAGTGAATAGTATTTCTAGTGGAGGTAAAGAAAACCATAACCCAATATGTAAAACCATTCATCCAATTACATAGTCAATGAATATAAAGTCAAGAGGAATCATGAGATTATGTAAAAAAAATGCAGCTAATTATTGCAAATATATGCACACATTTATGTGCAAGACTTTTACTTGTAGTGGAGTATTTTTACAGTGTGGTCATTTTACTGCAGTAAAGGATCTGAATACTTCTTCCACCTCTGGATACCGACGTGTCATGATCATAAGGGGGATTTTCTTTTATTTGAATCTCGTCTCATGTTGTCCAGTTAACAATATCAGACAAGAAATGGAACTGAGATGGAGAGAGCTGAGAATAGTTTACCATTTTGGAAGAGTGGCTCTCCATTTGGAACAGGGAGGTTGTTCAGCGTTAAGTTCTTGTGATGAATTGAAACCAAATCCAGACCAAGCATCATCCTCAAAGCCTGAAAGCAGAGGGCCACAGACGCATTACAACACATGCAGACATTTCCATCACTGCTTTTCTAGCAAACATGTTTATCATTAGCACCCAGCTGAGCTACACAATGTCACTACCATTGTTTATTTATTTATTTATTAATGTCTGCCATATTCCCCACCTTGCTGCAGCCTCTTCTCCCGTCACAGACCGTACTGATGTAGACTGCCCAGGTGCCGTCAGTAGATGAGGCCAGCAGGTACGTGCAGCTGCCCTGGAAGTGGAAGTGCTTCCTGTCAAAAGTGCGGTAGTGGGCTCCACCCCAGCTCATGCAGGTGGCCGAGCTCTGAGGCGCCCTGACGCTACCCAGCAGACCACCGCGCACCAGAGGAGAGGACTGGGAATCTGGAGAGGAGGGAGAGGTGGTGTCAGTGTGTGTCATTTATGTGATGTTGTCATATGAAATACAGGGCTTCATACAGCAGCATTCTCTTAAATGTATCGTATATGTTCTCTAAATTTTCTGTTAAGGGTATAGGTACTAACAAAATAAGAAAAACAATTCGTGGATACGAGCAAAAATAAGAGGAAATTTGTTCTTAAATCACTTTCTGCATGAGGCCCACAAGCAGTAAGCAGCTCCAGACTTGTGAGAAAAAGACAAATAAATTCAGTGCATGTCTCAAATGACTGCCTGAACAACATCCAAAACAGGTATGTGCATTTGTGTGCAGATGTGCATGGATGCTCTCTGACCAGGAAGAAGAGTGTAGGTGCAAGACAAGCATGTCTGGTCGGAGGCATTCCTCCAGCTCAGCCCCCACAGACTGCTGCAGCACTGCTCCATGGCCATGAGAGAGGAGTTGTGAACTCCAGGGAACTCCTCACAACTCCACGTAGAGAAACACTGGCCACGCACACCCACACCTGGGAGGAAGAGGACAGAGAGAAGAAAGGGGATGAAGGAAGAAAATGGAGAGGAAAAAGGGGTTAGAAGGAATGAGAATCATGATGAATTGTTTAATTTCACATGTATAATAAGCATGATGCGGGCCTGCTGTACATGGGACTGATTTGTTGGTTTTCTTGTCCTCACCCTCAGAGCAGCGTGGTCCACCCCAGCCCTCACAGCAGGCCTTCACTGTCTTGTTCACCATCTGGTTCTCCATCTCTGGGGGTCTGGAGATCCACAGACGCATCAGGTGAAAAGTCAATATACATACAACACTGAGTCACTGTGAACTATGGGTATTTCCTTCACATTCTCATGGGTCAGTACCACATACAGATACAACATGTTGCCCTTTAAAGCAAGTAAATTGGATACTGTTGTACCTTCAAAAGTACAATATGTACCCCAGCTGATCAGACGTATAGGAAAACAAGTCACGTTAGGCATTGTTTTGAGAAATGCCTCACTATTTTAACTCCTGCACTGGATTCCTTGTCAAGTTATTTCACCAGGAGGGTGTAACATACACATATATTCCTGCTATTCCCCCTCCATCATACCCCTCAAGATGGCTTTTGTCATCTGATCAACACTGGGAATACTGCTGTAATGCTTAAGAAAAACCCTTTTAACCCTCCAGTTGTTTTCCCGTCGACCATGCAACTTTTGTTTTCCCGGGTCAAAATTGACCCGGTCTGGTTTTACTGTTTTTAAAGCATGCATTATAAATTACAACCCAATTCTGTATTACACCTTTTTGGCCGACTTCATTCCAACTCATTACCACAAATTTTACACTTTTTTTTTGGAATTCATGGTCAATAAACTTAATTTATATGAAATTAAACCAAAGTTTTTTAGGAAAAAATGCAGAAATTACAAATTATTTGGACTTTACTCAAAATTGGAGGACCATATGTTAATGGATTATCACAGACCGGTATATGTCAAAGTTTAGTCAGAATATTATAAATATTATGATATGAAAAATGTTTAATGACAGTGTGACACATTGCACCACCGGGTCAAAATTGACCCGGGAACACCACAGGTGCTATAATTGTGAATAAAATACCCATAATGCAACGAATAGTGGTCATTATTTTTTTTCAAAAATTCAAATTTGACCCAAAGACAACAGGAGGGTTGAGCTTTCAACATCCTGATTGATCCTGTTTACCAGCAACTCTTCAAACCTTAGAGACAAAGAGACAGGCCAACAGACAGTCACTCACACTTCTCACTTACTTGTACAAGAAACAGGATGCCTTTGGCCCCTGTTGTTTGTAGTAGAGTGCGATGCCGTCGTCACCCCCGTGTTTGACGCGCATCCTTTCCACATCCAGCCTCCAGTCCTGGGTGTTGTACTGATACACCTCCGAGCAGCTCACTTCGAGCTGCAGCCGTGGGGAAAGGACCCGCTCCACTCTCTCCTCCACCGTGTGTTCACACCAATGTCTGGAGCACCATACATACATTTAATGACCTCTATAATACTTCATTTTCAAGTTGTGCACAAAGGTGCTTGCATGACGTTTAATACAAGGTCCTGAATGCTGAGGTCAAGAAGGAACGTCTGCTCTCTACTTGCATAAAGATTATAAAACACATACCAAGACAGCAGCAGTTAGAAAACAATGTGTTGATTACAATCATAAATAGTTATTTTAAAAGAGGCTGCAATTAGATTCCTTTACAAAAATGTTTTATTAAAATATCATCAGTAAACATTTTCTTACTCAGACCGATGAATCCTGCTCATCACTGGCTGTCGTGTTCTCTTATTCCTTCTTTTGGTGATCTATATATGATAAAACCTACTAGTGGGTGTAGTAGGCCCCTAACGACCTACATCTATGGTGCCCATAGCGACCGATAACGCTCATTTAATGGCCTGATAACAGTCTAATCGGCTGCCATGCCCTAGTATACTGTCTACAAAATAAGCTAAATCCTGCATTGACTGGTCTGAATCATGCTCACCCCATTCCCATCACTGTCTGCAGTCCCAGCAGAGTCAGTAGTAGGGTCTCCATGGTCCTCTCCTGAATGGTTGTGCTTAAAGTTCCTGTAAAAAAAGTTTGTATTCAAGTTTTTTATTTATGTACTGTATATATTCAGAATTTCTAATTAAAGGGAGACACCCCAGGTGAACAGGGTAAAAAATAGATACCACCATGAAACTTCCCCAGCTGATCACTCACAATAAGACAATTATTTGTTTGTATTACAAGTTTTCTAAAATTGTGTGTTTAAACATGCATATGAGGTATTATCTTATTAAAGGTGTACTATGAGTACATTGCCAGAACAGAATTATTGGATTAAAGTCAGGTTCAAAATTCTTGTTTCATTTTGTTGACATATTAGAATCAAAGGTTTTTACAGAGGGGATTTTACCAATCTCTTTTTATCGCTCTATAAGTCAGATAATACTGCCAACAGAAAAAAAAATTAATAAAAAGGAATAAAACTTTAAATAAATCAGGCTATGAATGATATATGAACAAACCCTTCTGTAATAACCTTCAGAATATAGACAGGAATAAAAGTGTGGTGGATATTAGTGCTACTGAAGTGGAGATTTCTGGCTCAATTTGAGAAAACAGACTTTAAATATATGGATTGTAAAATTCCATTCATTTTGAAAGACACTACAGCTGATTCTTACATTAAGAAAATCATTTTTTGTATTAAAAGTTTTCTGAAATGTTATGTTTAAATATGCTAATGAGGCATTATCTAATGTTTACTTTTTGTGAATTTAGGAGAATTCTACAGACGCAAATAGACAAAATGTAGTCAAATAAACACCTAAATGTGTTTTATTTCCACTAGTCTGAAAGAAGATATGTTATGGAAGCCCAAAATCTCAGAATTGACCAGTGCGTGAAAAACAATAATTACATAATACCAATTTAAAATACTCAAAATTGCCTTGAAGGCTCAGAAATAAAATCAACTTAATTGGCAGCTGAAGAAATTCTTAACAATAAAAGTCGATCAGGTCTACACCTTATTAATGATCTGATGATTGATTAAAATGTGTTGCTGTGTGTCATTGTGAGTGATCAAATCAATCCATCTAAAATTTCTTGAATATTTAAACATCTTTATAATCCCATCCTCCTGCTACAATTAACAAATGCTGCACTTACCTTTGAAGTGCTTTTGGGAAATCTTTGCCATAAAATGTCCTCGGCTTGTTTTCAATATTTATGTGGGCTCACTGTTCTTTTTTTCTGTCATAATTTATCTTTGTTGTTCTCTCCAACAGTATGTGATACACTCCTCCGTGATACTTTGCTTTATGGCGGGGGCTCCGCTCCTCTAGGGTTTTTAAACGCGGGGGGGGTAAACTCATGGGATGTACAGTAGCATCTGAACCTGCTGCCATTGGATGTAAGTGGCAAGGTCACAGCTGGGAGGGCGGGCATTGGTCCCTGGACCTGTGACGGACACATCCACTGATCTCGCCCGTCAAACATTACAGGACGCTGTGTAGTTGATGGCGGGGGTGGTGGAGCCTCAGCCACAGAATAAAGAGGTGTTTGTCAGAGCCTAATCCTGTAAAGAGAGGCGTTTCGGGAAGGATGATGGGGGCATTTATTCAATGAAGCGTGTCAATAGACATGGCGACTGAAGGCTTTTAGACTCACCAATATCCCAAGTCTGACCTCCTGACCCTGGAGCGAGGAGGCTCAAACACAGCTGTCACCACAGTACACCGAAGCTTGAGGAAGGAGATGTAAAAAGCAGCGACGGGACGGGCTGGCCATCGAGAAGCTCGGGAATTTTCCCGGTCTTGTGAGGGCCGGTCTTTTTTTTTTTTTTTAAAAGATGTTAAAGTGGCAGTAGGCAGTATATTTTTGCCATCATTGGGCAAAAATTCCATAATAACCTTTCAGCATATTGTAATTCAAGTGTTCTGAGAGAAAACTAGACTTCTGCTCCTCCTCATGACTCTGTTTTCAGGCTTTAGAAAATCTAGCCCGTGATGGGAGACTTTGGCCAATCACAGGTCATTTCATTGAGATCGCGTTCCTATTGGCTGTGCTCCGTTCATGTGACCGGAACTTGGCGTTCCTTCACCAGATTTCACAATGGCGGCGGAGCCACAAACTTTCTCATTTTACAGCTAAACCGTGCACTACAAGATGATTCTGAAAACATTTGAGGCGAGAAACAGCCATTAACGTAACATAATATTGATTCATATTTGATCAGCGCTGCCTAGTTTGACCGTTTGGTCGGAGTTCGCAAGTGATTGACAGCCGGCTGTCATAGACGGCAGTTGGACAGCAGACCTCAGATCAGCTCTGATTGGTTGTTTTCCTCCAGTCTGTGAAATCTTGCAGATGCCGTTAGGAGCACCTGAGGACACCGGAGGACACAGAGGCACATGATTTGTTTTTCAGGTTACCTGTTTCATGTACTACTGTCACAATATAGCGACCATTTTATAAAAATAACTTTTTTTAATCATATTTGCTCCAATCTCGCCCACTTCAGCTTTAATTGAGTTTTTAACAAACTTAAATGTACAACCAGCCTGGATCTCGCAGCCTCAGACAGCACAGAGCAGAACGCTGCCTGTCAGACTGGGCCAATCTAATCTAATTTCAATATTGCGGGGGGATATGGGGATACAAGCTGCTCCTCCAAACTTGGCCTGATCCTTGTTTTTGTTGAAATCCAATTGGCTGAGTCATTTTCATTGTGAACTTGACGGACTAGTGTTCCAGCTCACCTAGGCTTGCCTGGCTGGTCTTGTTTCGATTCAGTGCGACGTGTTATACAAACTGAGGAGGCAGGTGTCAGCAAGACATCTTCATCAGCATCATCAGATTCTCTTTATACCACACCAATGGCATTGGTTTTGGCAGGGACAATAATGGGGCTTTTGGAACAAGTGATTTTAGTGCCTTTTAAACTGGGTGATTTTATATGTTTCACTTGCATGACTGATCTAGAAGTTTGCCTGCAGAAAGAGCAGTTCCAGAGATGCTGGCAGCTGCAGACAATCAGGAGACACTCGTAAGCAAAACATTTTTTTTATTCGGGTTTAATCGACACGTCATCTCAAAGTCCTGGGCTGAATTTCAGTACGAGTTTAATGGTATAAGCAAAACAGTGTGTCATAATTGACTTCTCAGCAGCCTTGGATACATTGTGTGTCTTGTTAGAGATAGCAATGAGATGAGTCACTTTGTTAGTTCACTGCTTCGTCACCCTTTATGGGAAGAAGGGTGAGATGTGTGTAGATAAAGAAAGAGAGGGAGGTTGGAGGTGGTGAGAGGAGTGTAGATAGAGAAAGAGAGGCAGGTTGGCGGTGGTGAGAGGAGTGTAGATAGAGAAAGAGAGGCAGGTTGGCGGTGGTGAGAGGAGTGTAGATAGAGAAAGAGAGGGAGGTTGGCGGGACCGGGTATATTGACCTTACAATCAGACATTAGGAAGAAACAATATTTAAAGTCTACAGCTATGCTATGCTGCTAATGTTCAGCGGGTATAATGTTTTCATGTTCACCATCTTAGTTTAACATTTGCTAATTAGCACTAAACACAAAGTACAGCTGAAGTTGATGGGAATCATTAGTTTGGAAGGTATTTGGTCATAAACCAAAACGCTGGTGCACTCGTAGGGAAGGGGTTATGGTAGTGTGAACGTCATGACGTGCCCTCTAAGGTGTCCTTCCAGAAGATAAAACGTGATAAAGTGCCCTCTAGGGTGCCCTTCTAGAAGATAAAACGGGATAAAACGCCCTCTATAGTCCCCTTCTAGAAGATAAAACATGATAAAGTGCCCTTTAGGGTGTGCTTCCAGTAGAGAAAACATGATAAAGTGCCCTCTAGGGTGCCCTTCCAGAAGATAAAACGGGATAAAACACCCTCTAGGGTGCCCTTCTAGAAGATAAAACATGATAAAGTTCCCTCTAGGGTACCCTTCCAGTAGAGAAAACATGATAAAGTGCCCTTTAGGGGGTGCTTCCAGTAGAGAAAACATGATAAAGTGCCCCCTAGGGTGCCCTTCCAGAAGATAAAACGGGATAAAACGCTCTCTAGGGTCCCCTTTTAGAAGATAAAACATGATAAAGTGCCCTCTAGGGTGCCCTTAAAATTGAGAAAACGTGATGCAGTACCATATAGGCTAGACCTGCTAGAAAACGTTCTGGGTATGGTAGACCCACCGCATGCAGCTGGTGCCCTTATTATTTTTTATTAATGCAACATACTGTTCACACAAAGAGAAGTAGTTATTTATGCACCACATATCTGGAGCAAACTCCCAGACAATCTGAACTCTGCTCCAGCTCTCACTTCTTTAAGATCAGGGCTGAAAACTTTTGTTTGCCTTTTATTAAATTCAAATGTGTACAATTTATTCATATTTTGCACTGCACTGTAGCTACACTTTAATGTACTCTGTGTTTTACTCCATTTCAGCATAACTTTAATCTTCTATTTGATTTTGCACTTTTTAAATCATATTTGTCTTTTTATATCACCTTGTGTTTCTTTTTGTCTTCTGTAAAGCACTTTGAATTGCCTTATTGTTAAAAGGTGCCATACAAATAATCTTGCCTTGCCTTCTGCACCTGTCATTTCATCATATTTACAACCCACTGTTGGCCAATCAGCTTCCGTCACCACAAAGTAGGTGGGTAAATATAAGCAGCAGTACACCGATTCCTGTTTCCATAAAATAGTTTTCTGCAATTGCTGCAGCAGGAGGACTGGACTGATCAACCTTGGTTTACAAAGCACTTGAAGCAGGAGGACAACTACAGGTACAGTAGCTTGGTCTATTTCTTTGCTCCTGATTCAGAAGTGTTTTTCAAGGAAGCATGGAATCAAAGTCAGTACATCATGTATAGCAACATTATTACGTAAATGCTATTGTGTAAGCATGTTATAAAATCAATTGCATTGAGAATTTGATGGGAATTTTGAAATTGAAAGCAGTTTATTTCGTAAGTGTGCAGCACACACTGGAAGAGCAGGACGCGGGAAGATAAACAGAGCCTGTCCTACAGCAGAGGCTGATACATACTGTACCATTTGTGTTCCTGTGGAGAAGTGACGGAGAGACTAATGAAATAAAAGCAAATAGAGTAAAGCGATCGAGCAGGAATTGCTTATCCAGGTGTGCAGAGAAGAGGAAGAAAGATGTGCCAAGTGTTTCCTTGGACTTCTGCAGAAGAGAGATTACTCTATAGCTTTTGATTATTTAGGCTATAAAATAGTTAGGATAAAAAGTCTGAATGAAAAATGAATAAGCTCTTCTTTGTATTCAAACTGTTGAATACAAGATCTTGTGTTTTTAGATAAAAAAAAATGATGTGTGAATCCACTCAACATATCCAGTTTTTCTCCTTAATTCAGTAAATTCATGCTGGATACTTTTGTGTCGTTATATTGCAGCCATGAGGCTTCTCTGTCTACTGCAGCTGGTCTGCTTGGCTGCTTGTAGTGCTTCCAGATCAAGAGAATGGGCTCATCACGGTGCCCCCATGTTTGCCGACCTCACAGTACATGAGATGAAAGCTGTCCGTGCTTACCTGCATGGTATTCCAGAGATGGGGCTCACTGATGCTCGCAGCAAGACTCTGATGAAGAACAGCATCCTCCTGATTGAACTCCATCTGCCGAGGAAGCACGAAGCCCTGAGAGCTCTGGACCGTGGCCAGGCCAAACCCCCACGTCAAGCCCGTGTGATCATCCAGTTCGGGAACCAGACCAATCCCAACATCACTGAGTACATTGTCAGTCCTCTGCCGTCCCCAAAGTCCCACGAAGTCAAGACGTTCAAGGGGGATAAGCCCATCCGCTTTGAGTCGAGGCCTATTTCCGCTGCAGAGTATGAACATTTTAATGGCATCCTCGGGAAGATCACAAATAAAGCTCACAAGCTCCTGTTTGAGACCACAGGAGGGTTTTCTTTCACTAACTGCTCTGACCGCTGCCTGACATTCGCAGACATAGCCCCCCGGGGGCTGGGTCCAGGTGAAAGGAGAAGCTGGATCATTTTGGATAAGTCTGGGGACGGTTTTTACATCCATCCAGTTGGGTTTGAGGTACTGATCAACCACAAGGACCTGGATCCAGAGAAGTGGACTGTCGAGAAGGTCTGGTACAACAGCATGTACTTTGACAGTATCGAGGAACTGGTAGAAAAATATGAATCAGGAGAAGTGGAGAAGATCAAACTGCCCGACCATGACGACGATGACCTCTACTCCACCTTCATGCCCCGGGGTCACAGCAACACACCCACTGATATCCATGGGCCGAAGCTTGTTGAGCCTCAGGGGCATCGCTATCACGTTGACCGCAACTTTGTTGAATATGCTGGATGGTCTTTCGCCTACCGAGTCCGCTCATCAGCTGGGCTTCAAGTCTTTGACCTCCGTTTTAATGGAGAAAGGATTGCCTACGAGATCAGCCTCCAAGAAGCTATCGCCTTCTATTCTGGTGATACTCCCGCTGCCATGCAAACAAAGTACATCGACGCTGGCTGGGCAATGGGCACCTCATCCTACGAGCTGGCGCCTGGAATTGACTGTCCTGAAATTGCCACCTTTGTTGACCTTTACCACTACTATGACACAGACAAACCTTGGCACCACAAAAATGCCCTCTGTATTTTTGAGATGACCACTGCTATGCCTTTGAGAAGACATTTTGACTCCAACTACAAGGGGGGATACAACTCCTATGCAGGGCTGGATAACACCGTGCTGGTGATGCGGACAACCTCAACGGTTTACAACTATGATTACATCTGGGACTTCCTCTTCTACCAGAACGGGGTGGTGGAGGTAAAGGTCAGCGCTACTGGATACATCCATGCCACTTTCTTTACACCTAACGGACTTCACTATGGTAACAAGGTGTACAACTATGTGCTGGGTAACCTGCACACACACCTCGTCCATTATAAAGTGGACCTGGATATTTCTGGTGAGTATTACAGTACAATTACCCAGTTTTTTAGATCCACTTTAAAGCAGTGAGTCTTTATTGACCATTGACAGTCTGTACTATACAAAACTCAGAAAAACCAAGCCCAGTATGCTATGAATTACGGCCGTATTATGATTCTGCACCTCACAATTTATGGTATAGCATACCTTTTATGTAGCCACGATCTTTACCCAACCCCCAAGTGTTTTAGATGCCCACCCTAACCATACCTTAAAAGGCCAGTGTGTAGGATCTGGCGGTGTCTAGCAATAAGGTGAGGAGATTGCAAGCGTGCCAAGAGTGTTGGAGCGCTACAGTGGCCGATGTGAAAAGGCGAATGGCCCTCTGTAGAGCCAGTTGGAGCACAGCCAGTGCTTAGAGTGTGTGTGTACGTGGGGAAGTGAGTGGTGAAGCAAGAGAGAGAGAGAGTGGTGGCGACGGAAGCAAGCAACATTATCGACTCCGGCCCAAGCAGGAAAAGTTAACAGAGTTTGGTTTGGTTTGTCCGTTCTGGGCTACTGTAGAAACATGGCGGGGCAACATGGCGGACTTCGTGGAGAGGAACCGCTCCCTATGTAGATATAAACCACTCATTCTAAACTAACGAAAACACAACGATTCTTAGTATCAGGTGATACACTGTTCCTTTAACCGTGATTTATTTGTCATAACCACAATCCTTTCCCATACCATAGTTGCCATGCGCAGATATTGTAGAAAGAGAGAATTCATTAAATGTTGCCACTGATCATAATTGGCCATCATAACCCATCATACAATATTTTTCAAACTCTATACATGAGAAGACAATGGGTTACAACTAAGTATACCCCCGCTGTGGTCTTTAAAGAAAAGTGGTGACTAATTATTCCCTTTACACCAATCTTAAAGGTCCAGTCCAGTCCAGTATGTAGGATCTGGTGGTATCTAGCAGTGAGGTTGAGACTGTTGATACATGGCGGTGCAACATGGCAGACTCTGTCGAGAGCACCCGCTCCCTATGTAGATATAAATGGCTGTGAAATGAGGTGAAAGAAAGGGCAGACAGAAATGTAGTCTTTTATTGATGTCAGTCCAGATAAAATTGTTTTCTGGACTTTACTCTGCCATAAAGGAGACAGACATGCCATAGTCCTAGCCTATCAAGCCTGTGTTACTGTTCTGGTGAAATGTATGACCAAGACTATCTGTGATCAAGGCTATGTGCCATACATAAGTCAGTAACTTAATCTTATGTGTCTTCTGACGCATAAGAAAATGTACTGTATAGTGTCTCTTACACCTTGACATCTAACTTCTCCTGACAACTCTTTGCCTTCACTGTGACACAGGTCGAGAGAACAGTTTTGAGACGATAGATTTGAAATATGTCAACTTCACAAATCCCTGGAGCCCGGAGAATTTCATCGTCCAGTCCAAACTCCACAGGACAGAGATCAAGACCGAGCGACCTGCCGCTTTCCGCTTCGGCAAAAAGTTCCCCCGCTACGTGAACTTTTACAACCCCAATGAGAAAAATAAATGGGGACACCAGAAGGGTTACCGTATTCAGTTTAACTCACATGCCCACAGTGTCCTTCCAAGAGGCTGCAGGGAGGAAAATGGCATCAGTTGGTCAAGGTAATAAAATATTTCCACTTATGTTGCTAGAAAACATACATGATGTAAGATAAAATATTCAAATCCAATATGTTTTTATGGTTGCCACCATTCCAGATATCTTGTCCATCATCTTACACACATTGCAATGATTGACCCAACGGAGGATTAGTTGGGCTGAAGCAGTTAATCTCTGGATTGGGAGTTTGATTAGAAATCAGGTCAACATACAGTAGATTTATGGTTTGGGAGTAAACACAGGTGCAGCAAACACTCAATTGTTAAATATCTTCTTTGAACTTTCGGCTTGGATTATCACTATCCAAGTAAATTGTTTGCACTTTAAAGCGAAACTATGTCTCTTTGAAATGGGAGGATAAGGTTACTGAACAAGAAAAAAACAAACTTCTATTTGACAAAATTAGAGCAGCAAAGGAGCACTTTTGAAATGACTATCTGACAGACTGAATGAGGGATTGTTCCTCTGTATGAATTCTCAGAATGACAGGTAGTATAAAAAACTGATCAACTGGGGAACTGTCTCTCCGCAGGTATCCTCTGGCCGTGACTCGTCATAAGGATAGCGAAGCCACCAGCAGCAGCATGTACACCCAGAATGACCCCTGGGAACCCGTTGTGTCCTTTGAGGACTACATCCGCAACAATGAAGACATAGTCAACCAGGTACAGAAGAGAACACAACTTTATTCTAAGTACTTGTGAGAATTTTCTGCTGTATTTGAATTTTCAAACTGTTTAATAATATTATATAAATCTATGAATGCAGGACACCACTAATGTAAATGAACATGTGCCGGTAACTTGAAAATGAGTTTATCCAGAACCTTATTTAATCATACAATATCATGTTATGATCACCAACCACAGGAACAGTTCAATTACCAATTCTGTTACATGTTTTTTGAGATTTGGGGGGTTAGTGATTACAGTGTGTAGGTTTTGGTGTGGTTGCAGATCACAACCAACTGAGTACCCCTCCGCTTACTCCTCCCTTTCCAAGACTGCGGTAAAGTGAGTCACCGAGTGCAATACCATGGTAACGCCGGTCGCCTCCCTCAGAGGCCATCCTTACCATAATAACATTACTAACGTACGGGGTACCCCTCTTGCATTTCTTTAAGACGGACCAGGGACGGCGTGCCAAAATATGCTCGTTGCATGCTAAGTGTCCTTTCAAAATAAACTTCCGTTTTCACAGAAAGTTAAGTTTAGGCAACGCAGCCATTTAATTAGGGTTAGAAAACGACGACGATGCTGACGAGTTACGTGACTAAAGACTGACGTGACAAAATAAGTCGGCGTTACTTTTAGTTTCACGCGGAACATGAACACAGGTCTCCTGGTTGAAAGTCTTATGTTTGTTTGACTCAGCCACCTCCCCTCCTGCCCATACTGAATGTACTCTTACGCTATTAATACTACGCCACTTGCTCCGACCGTCGAATTTCAGTTTCATCACATACTGTTGCTATAGGGTGCCTCCGTGCGCCGGTTTCTGATGCCGAGGGCACTTACCAAACATATGTGACAAGTTGCTAGTGAGAACGGGTTGACTTTACCACGGTTTTATACTCTACGGCTCACGTTATTGAGTTGTTAATGAGAAGTTTCACAAGTGTGTTGGAGAACGACGGTGGCCTTCAGGTAACGTAAAAACGTGAAAGTCTCTCTCTAGAGTCAGTGTTTGGTTTGTCCGTTCTGGGCTACTGTAGAAACATTGTGGAGCAATATGGCAGACTCCGTGAAGAGGACCCGCTCCCCATGTAGAAGGGCTCATTCTAAGCTAACAAAAACATTATTCTTAGTTTCATGTGATTATACCCTAATGAAAACATAGTTATGAATATCACATTGCATTTCTGCAAACAGATCCCCCTAAATGTTACACACTGTTCCTTTAAAGCAAAATTACATGCACATGTTTATTTTTTTTCTGGTGCAATGAGTCACAGTTCACTAATGGACAACATCCTTTGTGATGTTTCAAATGGATTCTGGAGGTTACGTCATCGGTTAAGTTTGTTCTTCCTAAATTAATCTCTTATCAGTTCTGGCCACTCACCATCACGGTAACTCACGAATGCTGACATTTTCTTCTGTTTGCACTTTTAAGTAGATTAAACCACCTGTGATGTGTCCTATTCTAAAGATTCTGATGTAATGTTTGCTCTCGTGTGTGCAGGACCTGGTAGCCTGGGTGACAGTGGGTTTCCTGCATGTGCCTCACTCAGAAGACATCCCCAACACGGCAACACCCGGCAACGCAGTGGGCTTCTTCCTCCGACCCTTCAACTTCTTTGACGAAGACCCTTCGGTGGCATCCAGAAGCACCATCATTGTCCGTCCGGGACAGGACGGCAAGCCCAATGTCCAGAGATGGACACCCGAGGTCATAGGTCACTGTGTGACAGACAAGCCGTTCTTTTACAATGGCACTTATGCAGGAGTCTAGAGGGTGGTTTCGGGGGTTTCCCAAAACGTATTTTAGCTCAAATATCATCAGCTCAGATTAATAACAATCACTTTAATAATGTATGGTCAGATTTATTCTACGTAATGTCTTATAACCTTTTTTTTGGCAATATTTCAGTTTTTGAAAGCAACAAAATCCATGTTATAAATAAATAAAGAACATTTTAAAAAGGGAAAAGTTGATATTGTGTGGCTTTTTTGTGAGCCTGTCATAGCTGGTAACTAAAAATTAAAAAAGAAATTATATAAAATGATTTATCTGCAGACTATACACATTACTATTCATTTTAAATTACATCAATTACTCCCTGTATCTCTCCAATCTTTCCTGCTGTCAAACGAAGAGAAACGTGGATTTATGACCCAAATCATGCACATGTAAAGTGATGTTAAAGTTGATGTACCACACCATGTAACCTTGCAGGGGGAAGGGGAAGCGGTGTGGGGCATAGGGGTGGGGGCCCTGAGAGCTCCTCTAATCCCATGTGGGTCTCCATGGCTGAGGTTTAGCAGCAGCGAGCATCCAGGATGCAGGATGCTCCGTATCCGCCCTGCTTGTGGTAGACTGCGGTCCCTCAGCATGCTCCTCTTGCCCCCATGGTGGGAATGTTTTTCCTGGAAAGACAACAGGCCTTACAAAGCAAACAGTCTGATTCCGGATCCTTCCCCGCAAACAGTCCAGGATACCACCTGGTGGCCCCATCGCCCCTGGAAACCTAACTTTACATACAATGTGACACATTGGACAGAAGATCAATAGCGGCACATGTAAGTGCTTTGTCCTTTATGTACGCATTCCTAACATAGCAATGTCACTGTATAGTTCTCATAGTTCTCACCAAAAAATGTAATCAAGTGCCAACTAAATCAAACTGTTTTGATCTTATTGGAGTTTTACTGTAATAAATAATGATTAAACTAAATATAACTGCCTTAAAGGAGGTGGATGTTGCAGTGGCGAAGTCAGTTTGTTTGAAGGGTAAACAATGAGCAGGGAAAAAGGAATCCAGCCAGCAACTGTCCTCAGGATTTTCACAATCTAAGAACCCTTTTTTATAACTGTGTGCCAATGTTTTACAGTGCGCATGGTAAAAGAGAGATAGTATGAGAGCAATGCTCACACGAGTGAATGGACGGCGTTGGAGGAGAGGAGAAAAAAAAAACAGTGTGAGTTGGGTAACAAGCATTCCTATAGCCAGTCCCATGGCAATGATTTGCTTGATGTCACAGCAGACAAACTATAGACAAGCAGTGAAAAAACAGTTTGTTCATTCTTCGTTCTCTGTACAAAAACATCCAAATAACTGTGTGAAATTTAGTTTCACTCTTGCTGCAGCGCCCTGAAATCCTTCCCTTGGTTCTCGTTATCTTTCTGTAACTTTCTGGGAAGTCTGAAATTGATAAATACTGTTATAAGCAGACACATTTTTTTTAATACTAACATATAAGTTTTACAAAACAGCACAACATACATAATGTCTCTTCAGCCAGGCAGGGGATCACAAATTATAGTATCATGATAATACATATAGGGTTTAGACTCAAAGATATCACTAACAAAAGCTAACTAGTAAAGGTAATCTGCCAAAGAAGAAGAAACAATGAGACAAACAATATTTTGATATTTCTACATTACTGTAACAAATATTTCTAGTGTAGCCTGCAGAGGATGAGAAACTATTATTATTGGCCTTGAATAAGAAGTCTGGGAACTTAGATGGTGCTTTGTTGCCACCTAGTGGTTTCTTGAAGAACTGTTTGGTCCATGCTGAATATCCATCAGCCAGTGTTTCAACAATGATGTTCATATTTGTGTTCTTTCTATGTTATCATTACCAGATGGCAAAGGACTTGTTGGATCATAGATACAGAACATATTCTGTATCCATCCAACTGCATGGGGAATTTGAAATTGGTCGAGTAAAACATGAAACACAGGCCTTTTCATTTCCAAGTATAAATTATTCCGGTTCAAGGGACACCAATTTTGCACATGACGATCACTATACTAGGCTCTGAAAACAGTTGTATAATGTGACTTTGTCAATTCTGAGCAACTTGTGATGTCATCGGGGTTAAACCAACTTGGGCTTGGAGACTACAGTTTCAAACAGGGGCCTAGAGGTTTACCATGCAGACGGGTCAAATGAAAAACATGACCAAGTTCGCTGATAAAATATGCGCTAGATTTGGATGGAAACTTTACTATTGGAAATAAAACTAGAAGTGCACACAGAGAGCGCGGACCTCCGCCAAGGCAGGTTTCATGTACGTCGCTGCCACCGCTGTGTCACCAAGTAACATAGTTTAGCATTCCCTCAAACAAAGATAGTTCTAGTGGAGCTGGAGCGGAGTCCGAAGAGTTTGGTTCGGTTGACCAATCACAACAGAGTGGGCCAGCTGACCAATCAGAGCAGACTGGGCTTTTCAGGAGGCGGGGCAAAGCAGGAGCTCAAACAGAGCGTTTCAGACAGAGGGTGAAAAGAGGTGCTGCAGCATAGCCGGTACATGAGAAAAATAATTGTTTCTTTTAAACATTAAAGCATGTAAACATGTTCTAGTAGAAACCCAAAATATAAGTACGAACCTGAAAATGAGCATAATAGGTCCCCTTTAAAAACATGCAATTGTTTATACTTAACATTAGTATTTCTGTTAAGTTATTTTACCACAGTATGTCTGGATTTAAAGGAGCAAGCCCCCTCACACATAGCCTGGCTGCTGATGTAACATCCTTCCTTCCTTCCTTCCTTCCCACCTTCCTTTCTTAGTTTATCTTTGCCCTCTATTTCCAGTTGTGTGACTTTGTTCTAATCATGCATCTGTTAATCAGTCAATAGATGATTAACCCCCCCCCCCCCCCCCCCCCCCATTCATTTAAGCCTTTGTGTGACTTGGGTATGGAAATGTCACATATGTTTGAATGACGTGATAGTTCAACTCTACATCCTGTTTGAGATCCTCTTAGTCTATATGAATACCATGTGATAATGAATATTTCCAGTGGTGCATGACAGAGAGATGTGACAGTAAACACATTTGTACTGAGGGAATGTATTATTGGACCAGATGTCCGGCAGCTGAGGCAAGCCCGAGCCTTTATTTCCTGCCTTCCACATCACACCCTCATTTCATTATATTACAAGAAATGTCTCCTGTTATGTCAGACAAATGTTTTAATAAACTGACTGTAAACTACCTGCCCAGCGCCAAACGGCAGACGGACAAAGTTAGCGATAATTTGGTGAATATAGTAAATGATTTAGCAGCTAAAGGGACATATATTTTTCTTGGAGTTGGTGGAGACCAAAACAGAGCTTTAAGGAGAGTGAAGCCTCTTTCAGACATGCACCCCTCTACGTTAATCTGATTGCAATTTGACAAGTTGGTCTCATGTCTGAATAAGTTCCCTATTTTTATGTAAAAATCATGACAGCAATGTTTCCGGATCACATTCAACACGGCAAAAGTCTGAATTGAACGCCATTAGATCAATGTAAAGACCACAGGCAGCACATGGTTAAACATGTAGAGAGAGAAAGAGATCAAATCTGCGTCTGTCATGTCTGAATGAAGCTGTAAGGAGCATTAATATAAATGGAGTTCACTGAAAAATAGTCCAACAATACCAATATAGAATTGGAAGAAGTTAAAGATGAAAATATTTAAGAATATATTTTTCCTGCATGATATATAAAGAACATTTTATACAGGGAACAGTGTTACAAAGTTTGGACACTGTAACCAGTGGCCAGGATTTCATGTCAATCCCCTCACTTAACAGTATGCATTTATCAAGAAGGAGGGCAGCTAGGAGATAAACTGAACATATCTTAATAATAAGCCTACACCTCATCCAGCAAGTATGTGTGCAAGTGCATGTGCGTGTGTGTGTGTGTGTGTGTGTGTGTCTGCGTGTGCATGCATCTGTAGAGGGGTGCATGGTGGTGTTTGTGTCCGCTGGTATGCCAACCATCCCATTCCTCTTTGTTCACTTCTCAAAATAACCCCCCACCCCGGCAGCAGCTGAGACAAAACTTCAGACAGACAGACAGACTCCATAAAACAGAGAGAGAGAGATAGAAGCAGGGGGAGAGAGACAGAGAGGTGAGAGAGAAATCTGAATCACCTAACACATCTCCAGGGAGGATATTAGCTGGTCTCATATATCATCTGATACACCAGGATAACCAGTAGCCGAACTTACTACTACAAGTTATTTTGGCATGTAAAAAGTGCAGATATAGTATAGCTATGCACTTTTCGATTTAGCTTTTAATGCAAATGTAAAAAAGTAAAAATGACAGAAGGACAAAGGGAGAAACCTTTAGGAGAAACCCTCACCCTGGACTACTGAGGTCAACAGTAGAAGAGTCTAGCTATATGCAACAATCTAATTTGTGACTGAGTGGATCTGCGTACCCTATAGGTCTACTACCCTCTTGATAAGCAAGATTCTATACATTTCTCAGGAGGACATGCACATTATAAATCAGCCCTGACAGTCTAAAATAGTTAGATCACAGTGGGTGGTGTAAAAAATGTCCCGTCACTGAAATAAGTATGCGGGTGTCACTGCTGTGAATGTGCTTGTGAGTCATCAGTCATTTTGCAAAGACGTAACAGGTATCCGGTAATCCCAGGCTGGTAAATGGTATGGGGGCGCAAGGGAGGACAAGAGGTCAATGGGAGGGCAGGCTCCAGTGAATTTGGAAACAGGGAGGTTTGCGTAATTCCAAACCTCAGCTAATCCCTGCAGCTCCCCCGTTACGGCTCAGTGAATGTTGTTTAGATCCGCCCTTGCTTTCCTCTTACAGTGCCTCTATGTCATAACCTACCAGTGTAAGCACAAGGATCATATAGTTTTCAGTATTGGAAAAGTTTTCTATGGAGAGACTGATTTATATCGAAGAACGTATATTGCTAAGAAGTGATTGGGTGTCAAAGCAGCAACAGCAGCAAACAGAATGAAACACAGGAGAGGTGCAGGTATACAAATATAATAAAATCAATAAATAGAGATATAAAAGATACAGAGTGAATGGGTGAAAATAGTATGTACAGTCCGTCAATAAATAAATGTAATATGTAAATATGTGCAGTCTATATAGTGGTATATAGGATGTATGAGAGTGGATGAATATCCATGTGAAAGTGCACCAATGGTTAAAAGTCCAAGGTGGTTGCAGATATAGTGCATGTTAGAAGTTCCTAAAGTCCTCATGGTTCTCATATGTGGGTCACGCCTTGGTTGTGGAGCCTGATGACTACCAGCATGAAGGACTGACCCAGGTGCTTTGTGCTCTTATACAACACAAGCTCCAAAACATGATGCTTAACAATCTGAGAAAGCTGCCTGTATATTTTTATTTATTCATTTTCATTTAATTTATTTTTAGACTGTATGATGAAGAAAAAAGGATCTGTTATTTTCAAGCACGATGTGTAATACTTTATTATCTGTTCCTCATGATTGTAATCAGTTGTTTGAATCACTTTTTTTTTTGTATTTTTCTAGTTAGATTCTGCTCCTTATTTTGTTTAACAAAAAAAAACTTGCATTTGTATGCTGAATGGTTAGTTGATTGAAAATATTTTATTTATATTATTTACTTTATTTATTTTATTTATTATATTTAATTGATCTAATTTACTTTTAAAAATTCTTCGGCTCTTTCCATCTGTCACGTGACCGAATGCCGAATGGTAAGTAGATTTATTTTATTTATTTTATTTATTTTATTTATTTTATTTATTTTTAAATGCTTCGGCTCTTTCCGAATGCCGAATGAATATTTTATTTATTTTATTTATTTTATTTATTTTATTTATTTTATTTATTTTATTTATTTTATTTATTTTATTTATTTATTTTATTTTTTATTTTATTTTATTTTATTTTATTTTATTTTTTTTTATTTTATTTTATTTTATTCATTTTATTCATTTTATTCATTTTATTCATTTTATTCATTTTATTCATTTTATCTATTTTACTTTTAAAAATGCTTCGGCTCTTTCCGTCTGTCACGTGACCTTAGGAATTCGGAAACACAGCGGACCGGAAGTTAACCGAAAGTCGACCAGAGAACATGATGAGGAGGTAAAAAGGTAAAGCTGCTGCTGTGTGTCCGTGTGTCTAAGTTAGTAACGTTACTTCTCGATAGCACAGCGGCTCCAAAGCTTCTCAGTCCAGCTGTGTAGATGCAGTAGTTTCCCTCCACCGCTGTGTTCAGCTCTGTGTTAAACTACTAGGTACATACAGTCACTTCTATAGCTGCAGTGTTACTGCTGGTTTTAGTGTGTTCTCCTGCTCTGACCAGTACAGTGTGTCTTCATTTGATCATTTCGCAGCTGAATTGTGCTGACAGGAAGAAAAGCATTTTGGAGGATGTTAATTCTGACCAATAAGGAAGTGAAAGGAGTTCTTCAGAAGAGGTGAGATCAAATATATTTTAACATTATTCAGTATTTCCTTCCTTTTGCTGCAGACAGCTTTCACAAGCTATCTAATGATTGCATTGCATTCATCTGAATACTCTGAACACTCTGGAGAAACTAATATCAGCTGTGATATGGAGTTACTTTTGTGTCTTGTGTCAAACAGATTAGGTTTGAGAGCAAAACTTTCCACACTGAAGTCAAAAAATAGATTAAAGAGCAAAACTAATGATACTGCAATTAAAAAATATTTTTTGCAAGTAAAATTAAATTGTGATTAAAAGTGTATTAATGCAAATCCCAAAGTATTGTTTGCAAATCCTAAAGTTTTGTTTGCTGTTGAGCAGAATCTCGTGGGCGGGACCTACGCTGAAAGATGTAAGACAAGTCTCAATAGGCCAGACTGATTGGAGTGACGGCTTGGCATCATACACTGTTAGCAAACACACAGCACATCACAAATATAACATAAACTAACATTAGATCGTTGAATACAAATAGCTAATAGTGCTAATAGCAGCTACATACACAACGTCATGCAGGCTGATAGGCAGCCACGGCATTCAACATGCTGAATCGGCCAAAAAGCCTCAGACGCGGTCAGACTAGAGCCAATGGTGCGGGACACACCGCAAAAACTAGACCGACAATAGCTCACAGACGACCCAAAATTGACCGATGGCTTGGCGTGTCAGGGCCTTTAGAGTCAAGAAACTCAGCGTGACAGATGACGAGTATGACATGACTCTGTTGTACTGATGGAATTAGTGCTGTGGAATGTACATGTATTTATAAAGACAACACTTAAACAAGGAAGTGTTACATTACAATACATTAATAACAAACGGCATTAAGAGCAAATTACAATAGAAGCAGATCAGGAAAGATGCAGTGAAGAATTTGAGGTAAAGATATTACAGTTGTGAGGTTCCATAGTATGGCTTCTTAATGGTTAGCAGCATTTTATCAAGTCCTATTCTCTGACATTAAATACTCTGTCTTTATGTTTTTTTCAGTTGAAACAGACGGACGCAGACAGGATCAGTGTCAGAGACGTGTTGGAAATCCTTCAGTCGGTCTGGTAGTCTAAGGAGGTATGGACTCACTCACGCTGCAGAGGAACTACCACTGTGAAAAATGCGGCAGCAGTTTCAGCCAGCTAAATGCATTCGAGTTCCACCTGCAAACCCACGGCGAAGAAACACCACACTGCTGCGACAAATGTGGGAGACATTTTAGCAACCGGGGTTCGTACAGAAAACACCTGTGTAACCACACTGGACCGTTCCAATGTGACCAATGTGAAAAGAGTTTCAGCTATTTGTGTCATTACAAGAGGCACCTGCGTGTCCACACCGGAGAGAAACCCTACCAGTGTGACCAATGCCAAAAGAGATTTACTTTGTTAAGTAGCTACAAGGACCACCAGCGTGTTCACACCGGAGAGAAACCATACCAGTGTGATCAGTGTCAAAGAGGTTTCAGTCGCTTAAGTAATTACAAGACTCACCAGCGTGTCCACACTGGAGAGAAGCCACACCGCTGTGAACAATGTGGGAAGAGTTTCCGTTTCTTAAGTGATTATAAGAGACACCTGCGTATCCACACTGGAGAGAAGCCTCACCGCTGTGAACAATGTGGGAAGGGTTTCAGTTGCACAAGTCACTACAAGAGACACCTGCTGGTCCACTCTGGAGAGAAGCCATACCAGTGTGACCACTGTGGGAAACAATTTACTGAGTCTAGTGATTATAACAGACACCTGCGTACCCACACTGGGGAGAAACCATATCAATGTGAACAATGCGGAAAGAGATTCTCTCATCTAAGTAGCTACAATCAACACCTGCGTTGCCACACTGGAGAGAAACCATACTGGTGTTCTCAGTGTAAGAGATTATTTGCTTGGCCAAAATCCTTGAAGGTACATCATTGTGTTGATGTAGATGAAGAGAGTTTTGGCTGAGTGTAGAAATGAAAAAGTGTTTTTTTCCAACTCAGAGTATAGTGGCCGAGTCTGCCACTCCCGTGCTGGATTTAGATAGTCTACCTAAGCATGAGGAAAATGATGTATGCATATAATCCAGGGCAGCTTTATGCAGAAGACAGTCTGCATGTCTCAGCAAAGGTCACCAACTTCACTGTGCCCTGCTGTTGTGTGGAAAAGTACTCACACTTTGCGCAGCATGAAATCGGAATGAGTGTGTCAACCAGGACTAAAACTTAAGGATTACAACTTTGTTCAATGTGTGTCAAAAGTTATTTGTTCTAATCATAAACAAATTAATAGATGTACTTCTGTCTTCACAATGTTGTTAAACTGCCATTACATCCTTTTTTTAAATTAAAATGTCCTCAAAACTCTAATTAAGATGTTTATTATTTCAGCGTTACATTTATAACAACTGTAATGGGACATTAACTATAAGGTGACCTTAAAGCTGCAGTAGGAAGAATATTTATGGCATCATTGTGCAAAAATTCCATAATAAGCCATTAGGCGCACCGGAGGACACAGAGGCACATGATTTTTTTCAGATTACCTGTCTCATGCACTACTGTCAGGATATTATGACCGTTTTATAAAAATAACTTTTTTTAATCATATTTGCTCCATTTCTACCCACTGCAGCTTTAACTGTATTGTGAGTGGTTTTGACAGACCTTCATAGCCACGTATATCCAGCAGGGGACTCTCTCAAAAACAGCATACATTAATGTCTCAGAATTCCCATTTAATAATAATTACCATTTGAAATAGTGTAACATACAGGCACAACAGATTGACACGGGATTGTTACTAAATGCAAGGGATTATAGCGGTTATTATGGCAGTCCTGTTCTTTAATTTATTTATTTATTTTTAACATATTACAAATAAGTAAACATAAGAAGGAAGGAATTGAAGGTCTTTCTTTTTATTTGGTAACCGCTGATAAATAAATACATTTGTATAGGGGCATGTAAAAATTGACTTTGGGCAAGTTGATTTCTGACCCTTGTTGATGATGAACACTGAAGAAGACATTTTTAAGCGACCAAAACAGTTATAATTAACTTTCAGGAACTGAAAACACACTGTGAAAGGGTTACAGTTGTAACATGAAAACACTGACAACTCCCAGACCGGACAACGCTGTGGTAGCGACCTGTCAACCACAAGGTAGCCAAGCCCTAAAGCATCCCCTGCTTTATGGTCTATTTGACTCTAAATGGGACCATAATTTACTAAATGAACATCATGCTGTATTGAAGAAGACTTGAAACTAGTGATTAAGACCATAAACTCATGTTTACAATGTTTACTGAGGTAATAAATCAAGTGAGAAGTAGGGTCATTTTCTCTTAGCCTTCTATACAATCAGACTTCTTTTAGCAACCTGAGGAGTCGCCCCCTGCTGGCTGTTAGAAAGAATGCAAGTTTAAGGCACTTCAGCATTGGCTTCACTTCTCAGACCCGGTGGTTGCCCACTGACCAAAAACACACTTGTCTTTATAACAGCGGCCCCTTATGGTTAATCTGGGTCATTTGTTTTATGCTTCAAGTTAGAACAATCTCTCACATACCCTGAAAATTAGATTTTTGTCTCAGAAAGAAATTGAGAATAAAATAAGAACAGTATAAAAGAACAATATTGATAAAAGCCAAAACAAAAACAATAGGCCTCCATAACAATGAGAATATGTCCAAACAATAGCATTATGACAGATTCAATAATAATGTCATAAATCCAATATTATTAAGGATGTGCTACTTCTATTTTAGGATTTTGTCTGCGTCATGGCAGATCTGTCATCCGTCTGTCACAGACTGCAGACTCACCCAGATGTGACTCACCTGCACACACAGACGGTTACTGTCACACACACAATGGGACTTTTTCACACAAGTCCAGATGTAGAGCGTACTCATATTCTTTGTCTCTCTGCACACACACACACACACACTCATCAGTCCCTTATGAATAGTGCAGCCCGTGGGGTCTCGTTACAGACGGCGTGCCATCTGCACGCAGACAAAAACAAGCCCCGTTAACATCTCCTACCTCCTCTGTAATCACTACCTCTCAGCTTCATCGGTCATCCCCTGTGGCCTACGTTTTCTGCCAAACAACCTTTGATCCATAGCTGTTGTACACATTATGTTGTGTAGCGCACATTTCATGTTACAGTACATTTAAAAAGGAAAATACATCATCTACTTATTCAGCTATTCTAAGTTAAACCAGAGAGAAATAAGCTTCATATCAATGATAATAACATTCCACGTTGCGTGAAAAGTTTTCTCCAAAATGTCAACTTCTTTGTTTTGTTCTTTTTGGTGACACTTAATTTTACCCAATTAATTTTATCGGTTAATTATTTAGTCTATGAAGCATCCAAAAAATCACAAGTCACAACCTTACAGAGCTGAAGGTGAAGTCTTCAGATGTCTTGCTCGGTTCCGAGATGTTCAATTTACAAAGATATGTATATGACAACAATTTTTCTCACTTGGCCTACCCTATTTCTACAGGAGTTTAATAATAATATACAGGAGGTATATATATATAAATGTATCCTTAGCTTTTGTATTTGAATTTATGTAATTTATTTATTAATTGATTTATTATTTTATGTCTTATTTGTCCACTGCTCAAATGAAGTTCCTCAGAGAAAATAAAGTAATTTGAATTGAATACTATATTGTCAATTGTTTAATATCTGTTTATCCACAAGTTACAGATGCCTCACAAGGGGGGTTTTAATGGTTGACAAATACATTCATAAAGACTTTAACATATCCTCATATAAGCTTACAACTAAACAATGTATTCATTGTTTATATGCTGCCTATACATGTGAAATAAAAGAAAGTGGTTCTGGTTCATCATATCAGATTTGAAAAGGCTTAATAAATGAAAGAGTTGTACAAATGTCCTCATCGCATGCAGGAGCATTGTATTCTCCTAAATGAACACATGAAAATCATTAAAGTTTTTACCAAAAAAAAAATTGTATTTACACGGAGGTGCTAGGTGTGGCAGCTGGGCCTCTGCTCTTCACAGCATCTCTGTACACTATTACATCATGTTCCCCTCTGAGACTAGTTCAGACTACAGATCTCAGGATGTGCCACCGATGACCCGCCGCTGTCTGTTGCGTCCGGGGGAACACAATGACACAGCAGTGGGGGACCCATTTCCCAATAAAAGCTTCCTTTCATGCTATAGCGCTGACCCACATAACACGCATCGTTGGCTCCTGTAATTTCCCCAACACAGCTGAAGCAGTCTAACGTAAATGACCGTGATTGCTGGAGCTCTGGGTACTTGGAAATCTGGAAGAAAGCAGTAGTGGTGACAGTAACACAAGCAGGTTGTATGATATAATAATTTCTGAATAATTAAAAGATTTAAAGAGATAAAAAACTAGAATGATACAAAAATACAAACTTGATATCACTGCAAACTCACAGATAATTGTGTCACAATCTTAATTTGTTTTTGTCTTGATATTGAAAACCAAAGCCAGGTCAAGAGGGCTAAATGTATCTCGCTCAAGCACCCTGACAACAACTTCACCTCAGCAGCCAGTTTGTTCAGTTCCCTCCCAGAGGACCGTCTCTATGACAACAGAGAAAGATGAGAGGAGACTGCTGATCTATGTATATTTTTCTAATGAGCCGAGACTAATCATCAACCTGCACTTCTCTGTCACTCTGTTTGTCAGGGAAAAGTGTAATGACTCAAATCAAATTGACACATTATTCCTGTTCTTTTCATAGCTGATGTAGTTAAGCAAATGTACAAAAATGTTTTGTTTTAAAGAAGTTGACTAGCAGGCTCTCCGCTCCATGAACGTAATAATAATGACCTGTTGCTAAACAGGATGCTATGGGAGCCCATTTCTGACAGGAAAATACAAAATAATAGATGAAAGTTAGACATGATTAAAATGGTTCTCATGGTAAGTCAAGGTTTTGTCTTACTAAGTCAAAGTTATGGAAAAAATAGTAATTTTATTACAAATGAAATTTTGGAAATCCAAATTATGAGATAAGTAACATTTTTGAGATGATAAAAGGTATAAAGGCACATTTTGTTTTATTACTACAATATTGTTTTTAATCATGCATCACTTTTCATATCTCAAATCTTTTCTCTTCTTCATCAGCATAATCTTAAAAGTTACTTTTCCCCTCTTAAATGAATGAATCACTTTGATCACATAAGACCAAGTATTTCATTTGCTGTAAGAAATCAGTATAATGTCAGAGTACTTTACAAGAGCACTATACACGATACACTGCACAAACAGATCACATTTTTGGATCTCCATCATCCGTTTAACTGGAGACGAAGATGAGGGTGGCACAAAGATGAAGGCTGACATTTGTCATCCTAAACACTTGCAGCATGTGGTTGTGTTGTAAAGGTCACATCTGTTCTCACCCAGCTTAATAAAAAAAAGTAATCTGCATTTCATTTTGTTCAGAGTGCAAGTCCTCCTGACCTGAGGTGATGAGTTTAGCTGTGGATAAGTATGGGCATGGAGGATTACAAGTCATTTTGTCACACCATGAGTGTGCTTCATGCACCCTTCATACGTTCATCCGGTCTGACTGAAAAAGGCAAACACAAAGACACACATTATACACACACAACAACAGGCATAGACCTTCATTTTGCTCTTGCATTTGTAAACTGAACTTTGTGTAGTGAAGCACTTTCTGTCATTTGTATCAGGAGCTAAACTGAATTGACTTTAACTACCACACACACAGTGACCCCACCACTCCAACCCCCGCTATACCCGTCCCACCCCTCGGTAAACCAACTGTCCCGCCAGCTGTCTATTTTAGATGTCCACGTAACACCCTTCAAGCAATTACTGTCTGAGTGGTCCCCTGGAGTTCAAACACAGTAAATGGCAGACTGTTTGACATGGTAAATGTGCACGCTGAGAGGCTAATATTAGACAGAGTACACACACAACAATCACAGGTGGGTTTAGAAGCTGTTTTAAACACATTTGTAAACGGGGTAAATGTGTTAAAACTCAAGTTTTAAAGCCCGGGGTTTGTGGCAATAATAAACTGCACATTATTAATAGTTACATTGTTTATTCGCTGCTTGCAAATATGACACTATATACATAAACAGCTGGTATTTGTAGCCCAAAATAGCCTGCATCCATGGATGGATTATGAAACAACAGGCTCCTGGACACAGACATGTAAAAGGCCTCCTAGGGGGAGCAAAACAGCCAGACTGACTGATTTTGTGTCTCTTTTTGGTCATTTTGCATCCCTTTGTTTCCAGGTCTTAAGGTGCTTTCACAAGCCATAGTCTGTCCGGAACAGAGTGAAATCGATACTATTGGTTTGTTTTTTCTGGTTCGGTTTCACAGTGCACAACTTAAAGCGAACAAAGTAAGAAAAAATAATTATCTCAGGGACGTGTACGGAGGAGCGAATTGATCTTTTTCATCTCGAGAGCTGCCACTTCTAGTTTTATCTTGCGTGGCATCATAAACGTCACTGTTTTTGCAGACGATATTTAGCATATTGTGTATGTTCTATTCAGTCGAGATGTCAAGAAAACATCGTTAGTCCTCTCCTCACTCACCTGTCGTTTACCTGTGTCCATCTCAACAAATGCCTCACAGACAGCCCACATTTTGGTTTGCTTGGAAACGGTCTGAGACCGCCTCTCTTAAGCGGTCTCGAACCGGTTGTTTTGATCCGCACTAGAGTACGATTACTGCGTTCACAACCGCCCAAACAAACTGCACCATAGTTTGATTAAAACAGACTAAATGTTGGCTTGTGAAGCACCCTTAGATTCCAGGTCTGACCCCCGCCTCTGACATAATTAGTGTCTCATCTTAGAGCTTTATGGGAATATCTAGGGAGTATCTAGGAATATTTCAGTCTATGATTCTTCACTTCATAACAGTAATCATTCAATCATTAATTGATTTATCACACTCATGTGTGAGTTATATTATAGTGTAGGCTGTTTTATTGTATCAAAAACAATTGAAGTTAGTTATTCTATCTAAAAAGCCAACACAGGCTTTGTGCTAAAGTTAAACCATATTTGTACCATTAAAAGGGGTTCTTCATGAACTGTTTTCTTATGGTGTGTTCCACTTGTACTGTGACGCAACCTGTTCATTTTTACTGCATCTCCTGACCAGAGAAAGAAGAAGTCATGGAAAGAACCGAGCAGATTTTGAGGGACTTGGCTTGGGAACCAGAGGGTAAAACAGTTCAAGTCCCAGCTATATAGTAGCTGCCCACTGCTCTTAATACTAGGATGGGTTAAATGCAGAGACTAAACTTCACTGTGTCCTGTGCAATGTGTGAAAATAAAAGTTGATGTACTTTTATATTTGACTAGGCAGCTGCTTATGTCATTTCTGTGAAAGGGAGGGGAGATGTTTTCAACCCTCTTACTTTGTTTGTCAGAGTGACGTGTGAGTGGATTCCCCTTGAATTTGGCGAACAGATGGGTCTTTACCCGAGCAACAACTAAATTGGGATGGTGATCTTGATCTGGGATTTCCAGCACCAGATAAGCATGTGTTTTTAATGAAACCAACAGAGATAGAAACTTGATTCAAAGCTTCCAAATTCAAAGTAGATATTATGGTGAACGAAAAAGCTTAAATGCAAGAGATATACTGCTGTGTGTATTGACAATTTGGAGACTGTTTGAAGTCGTGCCCTACTGTATGCTTTTAAGTGTGTCAGACTGAACAAAAAATCAAATGTTGTTCTTTGGGTAACAGTCACTGTAGACTGTAAAGACATTGTATGTGTCAAATACTGCTTGGAAACATGAGAGGTCATCCTATCCTGAGGTTGTGACAAACCATTTATTTTAAGCTGTACACTGCTAAAGTCGTTATGGCGAGGTGTTGGCAAATGACTAAACCATCACAGATTTTTTAAATGAGAATGATTTATTGACTTTCCACAGCAGGCTATTGATAGGATAGGATAGGATAGGATGTATAGAGTGAGTGTTAATTAGCCGATCATTTTGAACCCATTAAAGAAGCTTGTAATGAGTTTAGTGTGACATGCCTGTACATGTGCTCCATTGTGACTGCAGGGCACGGTCTCACATGCACTATTTTAAGGAGTATTCTATTTACAGTCGCTGCGTTGTTTTTGCTCGTTGGCCTATCTCAACTTTAAAGGCGTGAAGCAAAAATACTCCAAAACGTAAAGAGAAAAAGGAAATATATTTTTCATCAAGGCAAGGCAAGGCAAGGCAGCTTTATTTGTAGAGCACATTTCAGCAACAGGGCAATTCAAAGTGCTTTATATAAACATTCAAGAACATTGCGACAAAGTGCAAAAGAACATTAAGACATAATTAAAACAGTTAAATAAAAACAATAAAAACAAGCTAAAAATAAAAGCTAGGATCAAAGCTAAAATAGAGTATAACACACAAGAGTAAAAGTTCTAGATGATCTTTATCTGGTTTAATAAAAGGCAGCAGCAAACAGGAAAGTTTTAAGCTTTGATTTAAAAGAACTCAGAGTTGTAGTGGTCCTGCAGGTTTCTGGGAGCTTGGTCCAAATATTTGGTGCATAAAAACTGAACGCTGCTTCTGCGTGTTTAGTTCTGACTCTGGGGACACTAAGCAGACCTGATCCAGATGACCTGAGAGGTCTGGATGGGTCATAACATAGCAGAAGATCAGACATGTATTTTGGCCCTAAACCAGTATGACATTGATTAAAAAATATTTGATGACTGGATGAAATATTTAGCTGACACAGTTTACGAGAAAAAAAGTCGTAATATTATGAGAATAAAGTCATAGGTTTACGAGAAAAAAAAGTCGTTATTTAATGAGAAAAAAGTCATAATATTATGAGAATAAAGTCATAAGTTTAAAAGACAAAAACTCGAAGTATTATGAGAATAAAGTCATAATATTATAAAGTAGTAATTTGACATGTTATTTTCTTTATTTCTCGTAAAGTTATGATTTATTCTCGTAATATTACGACTTTTTTCTCGTAATATTATGACTTTATTCTGGAAATCTCCAATTTTTTTTCCCTCAATGTGGCCCTAATACTCTGTAGTACATTTTGCACTTTGGCCCTCACTGCATTAGACTTATATACTATATACTTTGACTATAAGCTGTGGTACCTTCATCAAATTGCTCAAATATTTTGCGGCTCCAGACAGATTTTTTTATTTTATTTTTTTCCCCCTAAAATGGCTCTTTTGATAATAAAGGTTGCTGACCCCTGGCATATCTCAATTTTAAAGGCGAGAAGCAAAAATACAGAGAAAAAGGAAATATATTTTTCATCAGTATGACATTAATTAAAAAATATTTGATGACTGGATGAAATATTTAGCTGAAACAGTATTAAAAGTATTTTTTTGGGGTTTTTTTTATATAATAAAAAATGACAGAGAAATTAAATCATGTTGATGATATCATTAAAGTTGATGCAAATTCTAGAACTCCCTCATTCCAACAATTAACAAATTTCAAGCACTCTGATTCGCTACTGTGAGTGATTGACAGCGCTCCTCGGCCCTCTCAGCCAATGAGGGACGTCCGAGGGGGCGGGACCGTCTCTACTGTAATCAATCCTCTGATCAGCCCGTTCAGCGTGTTGTCCGCTCTCCGTCCTCCTGAGTGTGTGTGTGTGTGTTATCGCTCTGAAGAGGTAACCAGGACGGCGTGTTTTCCTCTCTAATAAAATAAAGAAAGTGGGAAGAAAGAGAGGAGGGGACATGGGGGAAAGATTTGTGGTAGTGCCGGTTGACAGAGGAGTTGTGGAGCACCACTCGGACGCGGTTGTCTCTGACCCGGCACCGGCAGCACCGGGAACACCGGCACCGGACTCACCGGAGGAGAGAGTGTCTGCTGCGGGGGAGGACTCGGTGTTCGAGCCGCAGGAGGACCCCGACGCTGTGGTTCCGATCCTGGAGTACAACAGGGAGCCCAACAAGTACGGTAAGGACAGCTTTGACCAACTCCCGGTTGTCCCACTTCTTATCTCTGTGAGGATTAGCCCGGTGCGTCTGTGATGAACTACATCCCTTCTGTCACTTGAACTCATCATAAGAGTTTGATTTACCAGCAGACTAGTAGAAGACTAGTTGATATATTATAGTTTTTTTTGGCACTTGTTGTACCCTTTTAAATAATGTAGATAATTTGAGTTTTAAACAATGGAAAGCACAAAAAAGAAACTTGAGATTGGCTTAACAAATCTGTTATTTAAACTCACTATTGTGTAAAGAAAGGTGTACCTGTGTGGTACTTTGTCATTCAGAATGGTATCATTACTATGGGCTTTTATTTCTAAAGGACATTTTAACCTGTTATATTCCATCATATAATTCTACCAGACAGGGAAGACTATAGTTGATAAATAGGTTTTTGGCACTTGTTGTACACTTTTAAATAATGTAGATAATACATTAATAATTAGAGTTTTAAACAATGGAGAGCACAGAAAAGAAACTTGAGATTTCTTAACAAATCTTTTGTTCAATATCCTGTTATTTAAATTCACTATTGTGAACTATTGTGTATTATATTCTATTTTATCTTCTATTGTAGCTTTTATTTTTAGCTTGTTTTTTTATTTTCTAATCTTTAATGTTTTTATAACTGTTTTAATTATGTCTTAATGTTCTTTTGCACTTTGTCGCAATGTTCTTGAATGTTTATGTGATGCACTTTGAATTGCCCTGTTGCTGAAATGTGCTATGCAAATAAAGCTGCCTTGCCTTGCCTGTGGTAATCAGAATGGTATCATTAGTATGGGCTTTTATTTCTAAAGGACATTTTAACCTGTTATATGACATGATTTTTTTCCATATTATAATTTTAGGGTCACTGCTGATGTTTTTTTAATCATATTGAATGTCTTTGCTCTGAACCATAATTTGTGTGTTGTCTTGATTCTCAAGCCTCGTTCAACCAGTTGCTCACACACAAACACGGTGCTTCTATAGCAACAGGTAGAGAGGGTTAGAAGGTGCTGGAATAATTGCCCTGGCACATAGTTCAAGTAAGCACGCTGAATTACAGTGTGCTGGTGGCTAAGTGTGTGTGCAGACAATCTGTGCTGAGCTGCTTAAGATGGCTCTCTTATTAGTTGTGGTTTTGTTTATGAATATAGATTGTTTTGATGGACGTGGGTCCCTACTTTCCACTTATATGATTCACACAGGCTTTTTTCATATGTCACAGTAAAAAAAAAGGAGAAAAAGGAAGACAGTTATCACGAAACAAATGGAGTTTTTGAGCAATGAAAAATGGAAAAATATGGATAAAAAAACAAAAAGGATATCGCTCTGGTGATTACTGGTGATGAATCATGGTGACAGAAGAGATTGTGGCTGTTGACATATTGTATCGGGGTGTTATGTTTGGATTGAAAAAAAATTGTCTCACTGCCCAGGGCCAGTACAAGATGCTGGGTGGGAAACAAGCCAGTTTCTGGCCCAACTACAGCTACTGATAGCGATTTAAAGTCCTGAAATGTTATGAGTATTAATGTGTTCCATTTCTTTTGTGTAGACTCGGAACAGTATTTGACGACATTAGACAAAATAGAGATTATAATTGTGATTAATCATGCATTTTTTATTTGCTCAAAATGTACCTTAAAGGGAGATTTATCAAGTATTTAATACTCTTATCAAAATGGGAGTGGGAAAATATGCTTGCTTTTTGCAAAATGTATGTATATATTTATTATTGGAAATCAATTAACAACACAAAACAATGACAAATATTGTCCAGAAACCCTCACAGGTACTGCATTTAGCATAAAAAATATGCTGTAATCATGACATGGCAAACTGCAGCCCAACAGTCAACAACAGCTTCCAGTGTGTCAGTGTGCTGACTTGACTAGGACTTGCCCCAAAACTGTGTGTGATTATCATAAAGTGGGCATGTCTGTAAAGGGGAGACTCGTGGGTACCCATAGAACCCATTTTCATTCACATATCTTGAGGTCAGAGGTCAAGGGACCCCTTTGAAAATGGCCATGCCAGATTGTTTTTTTAAGTTTGGAGCGTTATTTAACCTCCTTCGCAACAAGCTAGTATGACATCGTTGGTACCAATGGATTCCTGAGGTTTTCTAGTTTCATATGATGAAGTTGCTTTAATGCGTTAAAGAAATTTTTGGCGTTAAAACAAATTTGCGTTAACGCGTTATTATCACGTTAACTTTGATTACCCAACATGGGTATAAACAGTGGTGTATTCTCACCTGTAGCTGGATTTAGAGTGTGGGAATGTTTTTTAAATCAGTGCGGTTGGCACCTGTCTGTTCAGTTTTAATGCACGGATTGAATTTCATTCAAAATCAGATTAAGTTACTATTAAGAAGGAGATTGGCGTGCACATGTACCCATGCATTTGGAGTAGCTTGTGTCTGCAGTGCGTGGGCTTGTCGCGGTCTTTGCCTCGCATTTCTTTCAGCTACAGTACATGTAGACAGTGACAGAGTATATTGTGTGTGAGCTTTCATCAGCAAACACTCTAATCTCAAGGGGAATTTGTTACACGTCTCTGAAGAAGATTGTATCCCCTCTGTGGACACTTACTCAACTGGGTGGTGGCTTTGTCATGTGATTAGACTTATTTGTGTGTGTGTTAACGGTTATGTAGACAAAGTTGATTAAGTCATTCAGGCCTTTTCATTTGACCCATTTTGAACCCAAACAACCTAATTAACTACTCGGAGCAGAAAGGATGAGATGTTTATTTCACTGTACATTGAATATCTTTGGGGTTTGGACTGTTGAAGATGTCTCTTAGAAGTTGTGATGGGTAGTTCTACTTTGACCTTTTATAGACTAAACAAGAAAATTAGAAAAAGAAACCATCCTCTGCTTGCACTTGGACTCATTTTAACAGCTTTAAGTGCTGGCTAAACTGGATAATGTAGTAAAGATTTGTCTGTTGGACAGTGAATTTGATACTCAACAATCTTACTGTCATGATAAATGCTGGTATTAACCCATTTGTACCCAAAGACTATATTTAGTACGATAAGGAAAAATGCCACATTTGTTCTGAATGGTCAAAAAGTCTTGAAATTTGTTGTGGACATACTTTGGGCAAGGTATCTAACAGTGACATTTTTAGATCACTTGAACAAATCACACTTTTAAGTCAAAGTCAGGATTTTTGAAAAATTAGGAAAAATGCTAACATTGTGTTTATTAAATGTTTTCCATATGAAATATTTTCTATGTGTGCATATACTTGATAATCAACTTGTTATGAGTTCATAGACACCAAATACTTGATTGTGCTCCTTGTAGTTTCTGAGATACAGCCATTTCCTCATCATACTATATCTAGTATTTTGGTACATCGGACTACTGTTTGTCCCTAAAATATAATGAAGTCTATTGCTAGTCTAGTTGTCCCATGTGACCAAATACTAGATATAGTATGATATGAAATACTCACTTTTCAGCCAAACGGGTTTGACTGCATTTTGTCTTCACATTTGTGCTTCGGCAACCCGAGAGAACACTTCCACCACCAAAGGAATTAAAGACATCAGTTGTGGACCTGGACATCAGGAGTGATGCCTCACTTTAGTATCTTATTATTGAATATTGACCCTTTGTTTTGTGAGTCATTTTGCCCTGGATTTCAATTTCCTCAATCCCTTCCTCTACTGCAGTCATTGTGCTGCAATCAATACAAGACTGATAGCAGGGGGATGCCTACTTGTTTTGCTGTAACCTATTTACTGATATCTATTGGATGCGTCTGCTAAATTAAATTCCTGGATGATGAATTTGATAACCGTAGATAACAGACGCTAGATGCAGATAATGAGTCTAGATGCATTTACCTTTACAGAGGCACCTCCTCTTAGAGCGCATTCTACGTACAAGCAGGCTGTTCCAAAAGATTCTTCTTTCATTTTTCTTGTAACTTTCTGGGTCAGGACAGATTTTATCAAGAAGATATTGTCTTAACTGAAGCATCAGGTTCTGGATAAAACAGACTGATTGACGCCAGTTATCTAAAACATACAGTAAGATCACAAGGTCACTGATGCAGTTTACTTTAAGGCTTTCTACTGTGAGTGTTGATTTCTACTTTTCTCTCTCTCTGTTTTGCGTTACTTTTGTCATTGAGGTTGCACAACAGCTGTATAGGAGGAGATTGAGTAACATATTGTAAAGAGGAAGCAGTGGTTATGAAGAAGTGGAAATTATAGAAAAGAACATAGTGTTGTCTGAATGATGGTGGCTGTGTGTGTGTGTGTGTGTGTGTTTCACTGAAAGCCTTCCAGGCGATCTATGAATGTGCTTTATGTTTGTTCCTGTTCAGTCTGCGTGAAGCAGAGGCCAAGCTGTGAGAAATGTAAATAGAATGAATACATGAACATGGCTAAAATGTTTATGTACATATTCAAAGAATGTATTTGTTTGAACAAGTATGCTCTGTAAACACAGTGTCTTAAGAGATGTAATGAATATATAAATAGTAATTGAAATCACATGAAGAGGGTTTCAGGGTGCAACAGATGATGCACTCGCCTCAGATACGTAGGATGACTAAGATTGCAATTGGATTTATGAGAGATTAAGCAGGCGGTGAAAGATAAATGAGGCTCTACGGGGATAAGGGTCTCCGAAAGGGCGTCAGATTTCAGAGCGACTGTCAATCTATCTCTATGACAGCTCACGCACTGACAGATTTTTCGGGGTTGGGAAACACTATTGAGGCTTGTTGCAGAACCTGTTGCAGCTGAGGCACTTTGGCGATAATGCACAGACACAATCACAGTTGCTAATGTTTTCCTATACACATACAGGGTTCAACCAGCGGGCTACCTCCTGGTCTGAAAAGTGAAGCCAATGCTGAAGTGCCTTAAACTTGCATTCTTTCTAATAGCCAGCAGGGGGCGACTCCTCTGGTTGCAAAAATAAGTCTGATTGTATAGAAGTCTATGAGAAAATGAGCCTACTTCTCACTGGATTTATTACCTCAGTAGACATTGTAAACATGAGTTTATGGTCTCAATTGCAGGTTTCAAGTCTTCTTCAGTACATCATGATGTTCATTTAGTAAATTATGGTCCCATTTAGAGTCAAATAGAGAGGTGAAGTCCCGCCCCTTCTGTTTGAATTGCGCTATCAATCACACATATGATATTTTGCAAGTCAAGAAAGTCACACTTCTGTTGTAAAACTGTTGCAGTATCACACTGTGAAAATACATAGTTAGAAAGACGACACACCCAAAAGTCGCGTAAGTGACGTCTCTCTTTCGCTGAAGCTACGATGCCTGCGTGTTTCCTACTGGGATGTACTCACAACAGCAACAGGTCTCGCTCGTTGTTTCGCTTCCTGGCTGATAAAAAGTGGCAAGCTAGCTAGTGTTGGTGACGTATATTGTGTGAGATCAGAGATGTAGTTCACTGAGCGGTGTCACACAAAGCTAAATGATCCTACGACAACCTGAGACTTTCTTGACTTGCAAAGTTTTATTTATTTGCGGTTATCAAATAACAAGAAAGACCAAAGATAACTGTCATGCTTAATCTTTATTTAAGTTAATAAATCTGGAGTTTCGCCCACATCCTCTAACCCAACTAAACTCCACTTTCCAGGAGAATTGAAATGCTTGCTTGCGCTTTAGCTCATAGACTTTGCGTTTACTCACCGCCACCCGATCGGTACTGCTTATGTGCAGTTCTCAGCAGAGATGAGAAGTAAGCGAGATGGCGCTGCCCCCTCTCTGTCGATTAGTCGACTAATCGGTCGTTTTGGTCTATGATTTCTTTAGTCGATTAGTCTGTTTTTTCATGCTTCTTCATGTCTCTGGTAAACTCAAGTGGTGCTTTTGTGTGGTCCTTTGTAGAGAAACCCAGTTTCACAGACCTGTCGATTAAATCAACAAATTGATTCGTTCCTTTGGTCGAGGACAGAAATAGAGATGGCTCACTCCGTCATTATCTTCCATCATCAGCTTTGGAAAAAAACAATGTGTTTAAATATTTGTTACCACTTGCAGTTGCTAGATTTCCTAGCCAGAAGTAGCATTGTACTTGCAAGCGGGCAATCCTGAGCCCTGACATACTGTGTGTGTGGTAGGTTTCTTTGGTTAAAATGCAAAACCCCTGAAATGAGGTTGGTGTTTCAGGCTGTTTAAACAGCTTTTTACTGTAACATCAATGAGTGCTGTTATACAGTACCATCTGTTAGAGCGACAGACATGTCATGTTCTAAAGGTCGCTTTGAGGTTAACACATACAGCATGTACGTATGTGAATGCCTGTGATTGTTTGATATGTTTTACGACCCTTTGGCTCCAGCAAAACCTTAAAGACGAAGGGGACTATGTTTCAGGTGGAACCTGAAGTTACTTAGTAAATACAGCATAGGTATATTGTTAGTGATTTGAGGTGGTTGCAGTAATGAATGGGTTTAATAAATGAACATCCTCACCACACAGTATTGTGTTTGCATGCATGTGTGTGCATTCATGTTTAAAAAGGCATGCACCTTGGGCTATCATGTGCTGCCCTCTGCTTTATTTGGAGCCCAGCAGGCAGCACATGGACACCAACTGGGCCCTGGCGTCCACTATATCTGCTCCTGCTTCTGTGTGACCTCCCAGTCCGACACCCCCCCCCCCCCCTCTGCCAATCTTGCGTGGGATGTTTGTTCCAGTTGCTCGTTATTTACACGCAACACTCAGGATGAGGGGTGTGTCCCTCTCTGGTGAGACAGAAAGGTTCTCAGAGAACTTTCCTTCTCTTTTGGGAAATGCACACGGACCCAGTTTAGCCTAATCCTCCAAATGGCTTTTTTCCTCCAGGACATTTATACCATTTTAACAGTATACTTAATGATGCAAGTTTAACCCCACTGATGTGAAAAAAACATGAGAGAGGGAGTCTGTCAGTGTCAATTTCGGCTGCAATTGCACTTTTACTCAACTCTGACCCGAAGGCATGCAGGGACACATCTTTTCTTGTCTTACAATTCTTCAGTCACTGCACAATCCTGCACTATCCCATCGAGCAGCTGAAAGTCTTGACCAAACTATATTTGTTATTCATTATAAACCCCCACTTATGGAAGACGGAACCTGCCAAAATAAAAAAATCAATCAATAAATAAATAAATGATAAGGGAAAATTGTGCATAAATAAATAAATAAATAAATAAATGCTAAAAATACATAAATAAATGCTAAGATTTAAAAAAAACAAAACAAAATAAATGCATTAGTAAGTAAATACAAAATAATTACAAAATAAATAAATACATATAAAATAAATGCAAAAATAAATAAATAAATATAAAATAAATGTAAAAATAAATACATTTATTTAAAAATGATTAAAAAATAAATACATAAATAAAAGGAAAAATTAAACAGAAGAATAAATAAATAAGGGAGTTAATACAGATAAATAAAGATAAATAAATAAAGAAGCAAATTAAAACAAATATCAATTTATGTCACATTTGATCAATTATTTAATGGTTACATTTATTTTGTATCTATATATATATATATATATATATGTATATATATATATACATATATATATATATATATATATATGTGTATATATATATATAAACTGGAAAAACAAAGTTCGGAAACTTGTGTTTGGTGGATTATTTCTCTGTTGTTACAATGCTAATTGGCATTGTATTTTACATCGTTGGAAAGCCTGTTTATTTACCTTCGCAATGATGTCCAACTTGTAAGGATCATGCATTTGTGGGATGAGCAGCACAGCTGATTATGTGGGTAGCGCCCAAGAAAAATTATATATTATATATATATATATATGTTTGTAGTCATTTTTTATTTTGGCAGGTTCCGTCCTCTATACCCACTGATTAGCTGTGATCAGAAGATTTGAATCTTCCAATGTATGGCTCTATATTAACTCAACATTGTCTGAAGTGCAATATAATAGTGCCTGAAACTCATAAAACCTTGTTTTACTGGCTCCATTCTAAACTTTATTTTTTGCTATTTGAGTACCGCATATCAATTACAATTCCTAAACTATTTGAGAACAGTCTTGTATCTGTATTGCCATCTCCTGTCAGGGACTTTCAGAGACTGTTTTCTCAGTGCATTTAACAATAACCCTGTGTTGTGCTTGTGAACTCATGACACGCACTACACAATGCACAAGTATATAATCATCTGAGATCCAGTGAAGGTCTTTTTTGAAAGCTTTATATTGTTTGATACAATAGCCGTGTTTCCATAAACGTATTTCTGTGCGCATTTTGAAGTACTGCATTAGCTGTATGGAAATGGCAATATTATAATAACACCTCCTCAATTGTGTAAAAAAAGTTTTTACACTTGCTTGAGGTGGTTTTTGCCTTTGTCGAAAAAGAGTTGATACGCTAAATGGGATATGGAAACACCTTCACAGAATAAGTTCTCAGTTCTCAGGCCCAAATGAAACTTGTCTGTTGTCTGGTTGATGTGCTCTCTGCAGCCGGTGTCTGTACTGAACAAAGATCAGTGTTTCTGGAGTTCCAACAAATCCAACAGAGTGATATGTCGTCTCTCTAGCTGGTCGCGTCACGTTTCAGTCACATTCTCCAGTTAAACTTTCATTCACCTTGTATCAATAATTATTATTTAATAGTATTTGAACCAAGACCTTCAGTATTTGGATCATGTAGCATGTGAAAAATAAGGTGTGTTAAATTCAGAAGCTACAGCTGTTGCAGCTGTGATAGATACATAATCAGCATTTAGGTAAATATAAGTATTAGATTGGATTTGGTATCAGCTGATGCACAATATTAAAGGGCTCTAAAAAAAAATAACAACCTGCTCTTATCTCTTCTCATGCTCTTTACATAAAAATGAAGCAAGTGTTTATTTTGGACACACAATGCATGTGGTCAGATAACAGTAACAAATTCCCAGCAGCTGAAAGCCGCCGCTGCTACTGAATAGACATTGAACAGACGTTGTGGGAAAAACTACTTAACATGTTTTTCCCCTGGAGGTCCTCTGCGTTTGCTGTTGGTATATTCATGGGGCTTTCCAGCACTTGCTCAGCACCATGTAGAAGGCTAAGTATTGTCAGGCATTTACACTGAGTCATTTTGGCACTATTACCTTTGCTTTTAGTAATAAATGCTGTTGTAGGACAAAATTAAGATTAGTGGACCAATCGGCCGTTTTGGTGTTAGTCAACTAACATTTCTTCTGTTAATTTTAAAACGCTTTTTTCATGCTGAATGACTTATTATTCCCAAGAAATGTATGAGCACCTCTCCGGTAAACACAAGATTTAAAGTGGTGCTTTTGTAACTTTTTGAAACTCAGTGTTACAGATCCTTTTAATTAAATCAGCTAATCGATTAGTCGATGTTAATGTGTCCACCCCGAGGGGAAAAGACAGCTAAGTACAGTACTGTGGGAGTTCCTCAGTTGTGGCGTTGGTGGGTATCAGATGTCAGAAATGTGTAGGGAGACGTGTGAGTGTCATGTTCTGCCTGTCTCTGAATGAAGAGCCCAGGGAGAACCTTCTTACCCGTCACAGTATGGTCAAAAGCCAGAGATGAAACTGATACAGTGGAAGCTTCAATCATTTCCAGCATCTCTCTCATGACTTCTACTGAGCAGTCTGCCGACAAGACACTTGAGCTGTTTTTGCTAAACTGGCTGATATTATTGTATGACATATCAAGAGCGATAAAAGACCGGCATCAGATTCCCATAATATTCCTGACTTAATTTTCAAGCTCAGTTAAGTGTTCCTGTAAGTGCAATTATCGGTTTTGAAACCAGCTTTCCAAATAATAATCATCGTTAATGTTGCATCGTTCTATTGACTCGGATTGTTTATTCATTTTAGATTGTATTGTCCACCCTTCCGTGTAAATGAAACCTTCATATGCCATTTCCCACACATAAACTGGTATTTACAAAAGAAGAATGTGCAGTGAGAGTGTGCTCACCTCTCACTTATTTCAGACAAATACGTACACACAAATATACGGTGAGAGACGTAACTTTATAATAAGATTGTTTCTTTAGGTTGTTTGCCAATTTCACTGATTGAGTCATTACTTTTTGTAGTCTACAAATAAAAGCAAACTTTTTATCATTGTTTCCGTAAGAAAAATTACTAACAACAACCTAAATCACATCATATGTGTACATATAGTAACCGTAAATTGAAAAACAAAGTATTCAAAAACATGGGAGGAAAAAAAATGAACAGTAATAATTTAATAAATAAATAAATAAGAACAATTTATTAGGAATATAATAAATGACAATTTCTAAATAAAATAAATAGATAATAATGATAAATAAATAAAGATAAATGAATGAATTAAATAAATTCACATACCAGATGCCCAGTAGCTAAGCAAAGGCACTCTTAATTTTGATCAATAACTTACGAGTGCTGCATCTTTTCATTCTTTTAATTGACATTTGAGCCATCATTTTGCTGTGAATGCTCTTTAATTTATCCTCAATTGCAAAGTACTTTTCTAAGTCTGTGCGTACACTTTTTTTAGGTGTCTAAAATCTGTTTTGCTGCTGCCCTCGTCCACAGCAGTACATTGCTTTGCAGGAGTGCTGGTACTCATGTCTGTTTCTCCAAACTGGGGGCGTGCCGACCGTCATCTACTGTAGGTAATACACCGACTATGGAGAAGAACCACATGCAACCCCACTTCAAAACTGAACTATCCCTTTAAAACAATTCCAGGAACTAATACATGAAACTCAAGTTTCATCCGTAATGCAAGCACTAAGCGTATTTACAAATTTGAAAATAAACTGGAAATGGAAACGTAGTTTGAAATTCGCTCTGATTACAGAAGACCCAGCATTCACAGAAAACAGTTAAAAAAAAAAGGAAAAATAAAGGGTAAAATGTCCTTCGCCTTCAAATGAGAGGAAAGTGTCACCTGAGCCTGTTGTGTCAAATACAGTTTAATGGATGACTGGCAGGCAAGTGTGCTGTTACCTGAGATGGTCGAGGTGTGGCCGCCCATGTGTGAAGTCATTACAGACTTCATGTTGCCTCATAGCACGCAGTGAGTGGCGCTTACCTTCCCCCCAGCTACTTCACTGTGGTTATACCTCCACTTTGAATAACTGGTTGTGACCGGTGGGATTTTAACATCGTTATTTACCACGTCAATTGATTTTTCATAGAATTTACGTCTCGCTGCAGACTGGAGTTCACCTTCAACATCCAGCTAAAGTCTCCCTCACAGACCAATAAAGAAAAGTCATGGAAATGTTTCAGAAAGGAAACTTAAAGGTTCAGTCACCATTTTATAGTCAGACATTAGGAAAATCTGACTGAATATGATGGCTGGCATTGTTTCCCCTTTAGTTTCACTTGAGTCAGTGCTCGTTAAAAAAAATAAGCTTTCCATTTGCCAGTTTACACCTGATGACACGGCTTACTGTTAACACTGCTCGGTGCTTTTGATTGGTGGTCTGTTGGTCTAGATCAGGGGTCAGCGACCTCTACTATCAAAAGAATAAAAATTAATAAATAAAAAAAATCTGTCTGGAGCCGCAAAACAAATTTGAGCTTTATAATGAAGGTAACTGATATGACATGTTCTTCTTTCTCCATCTCCCCCGTCTCAGTGCACAAAACGGCGCCGCTGCCACACTATTGTACACATCTCTACACGCAACAATCAGCGATATCCGTCTGATAATATCTAATGATAATTAATGTTGAATATGAATAATGAATAACGTTGTGGGATTATTCCTTATTTAATGGGCTATTTTGGGATAATATTACATATTTATATATATAAGTTTTTTTTTTTTTTTAAATTAGAAAACAAAGCATTCAAATACTGATTTGGAGGTTGATTACCATGGCAATGGTCGAAGCTTCGAAGCATTCGGGTCAGCTCTCCTGAAATGTTAAAACTTATTTTTTTATTCGGTGCTACATGTTTGCAGTTGGTGAATCTAATCACTTTTGGCCTATAACAATGATTAATGAAAGTTAAAATGTTAAAAGATAACCATTATTCATTTCTATATCATTTTGTTTTGAGGGGTTGCATGCGGCTCCAGAGCCGCAGGTTGCTGACCCCTGGTCTAGCTGTAGAACGAATAGTTTGTCCATATTTTGTCATAATGGTGGTGTAACTGGTGTATTTCCGGATGTGATCAAATGGGGGCAACAGAGTGTCATTATTAGTCTTCAGCTGTCTGCTGCAGTGAGGGGGAGACGGGTGAAATTGAAAAGCAGAAGCCAGTCAAAGATGAGTTTTTATTTTGTCTACTAAACTGCTGACAGTTACAGTAACACACATATTGCACAGGGATCAGGCCTATCCTATCCTTTATGTGACAGTTTCAGCTGTCAAACAACTGTGTTATATCTAATTTACTGTGAGTTCCATTCAGATGGCTTGTGTAAGCACACAATCTCACACAGACCAACTGTACACTACCTGCCCTGCTCCAAAAGGCTTATAGCCTTGAAAATGTAGTGGACCAATCCTGAGCTAAAATACTGCAGAATATGGGCATGCATTTCTGCTGGAGCCGTAACAGCTTATAGTGTAGTGTAGTATAGTATACCAAGGGTTTTCTTTTGTTTACTGTACCTTCTGGCCTGCAGTTTTGGGAACCGGAGGAAGTAATAGAGAAAGGGGAAGATGTCATGTGATGAAGACCATGACTAAGACTCACATGACATGATAAAGAGATGATATTCTAGCTCATCAGCCACCATGATGTTTTCTAGATTCATGCACTTTTCATTGCGTTTTACACAGATTTCCACTGTGTCATTCAGAATAATGATCCTCACAGTCAAGTTGTCCTTCCTCATGCCTCCTCTAGAGGGCACTGTCAGTTACTGGTGGGGATTTAGAGCATCACTGAAAAGCTCTTGAGCTGGGTAAATGGATGATGTCACTGACATATGTACAGTAAGTGACATTTCCTGACATTACTGCCTCAGATTGTCAATCAATTGGAGGCAATAACGGGTTGCATCATGTGTCGTGCTTTCGGATCACATGAATTGAAATATTGAAATTCCTTATTTTTCCATTTCGGCCCCCGAAACATCTCTTCAGTCTCATTTATCATAAAGCATCAAAACTATAACAGAGAAATGGAGCAATGGAATGAAATTGTAGCGTTAGATGTGACGTCATTAAAGAGGATAAAAGTCAGGAAGTTGGAATTATCAGTATAACACTTTATCATTACAATTATTTATAAATGGTAAATTAGTAACTACTAGTTGATAGTTATTTTACTGTTAACAAACAATTAAATGATAATAAATAATATTTACTAATTATTAGTAATGCTATAATTTATGTTATTCCAACAGTTTATTGTTGCACTCATTATAACATTAACAAGTATTTGTTAATGATTAAGATATTATTTGTAAACCTTAAAGAAATTGTTGGTAAAACATCTATAAACAGTACATAGATAGATATTAGTAACACTTTGTTAATGGTTAATAACTGGTTTGTAAACATCTATAAAATTATTTGGATGGCTATTATAAAGTTGCAACTGATGATTATAATACCTTGTGAAATGGTTGATAAATACTTTGTAAAGCATCTATAAACATTATTTAGATAGTTATTACAATGGTTAATCATTGGTTTCTGGTCCATCTATCTATGTAATATTTATAAATGTTTTACAACATTTTTTTACTCACTGGTTATCACTAACAAATACTTAATATAGTATATAAAATGTTATAATGTGTGCAACAATAAACTGTCAACACATAGTTTACTAATGTAGTCAGAATTGAATTGCTTTCGTCTCTTTATCAGCTATGATATAATATAGAATTTATAGACTAATCATTTCATTGTTTGTTAACAGTAAAATAACTATTAACTAAGTTTAATTAACTATCAATTTACCATTTATAAACAATGGTTATTATAAAGTGTTACCATATTTTGTCCTCTTTGGTTAGAAAGAAAGGACGGGTCCTTGAGAAGAAAGAGCTGAGCTCCTCTCCACGCCCTGATTCACGTCCTTGAGACTGTACTTGGTGTATCTGTTGCAAATCCCATCTTACTTTGTAGAATCAATCAATACATCTATTCTGGGATTAGAAATGTGAGCTGATGGAGGAAAAGCTCAGCTCAGTTCAATTGTTATTGATAGATTCATCACTGTCTGTGGAGCTAGTCCTTACTGTACCACAGACTGTATCTACACATCATCTATGGGTTAATGGAACTTCTGTACAGGGGGTCTTCAACCCCCTGTACAGAAGTTCCATTAACCCATGCTTTTCCATGCAGTAGAGATCAGCTGTTTTTTGTTGCTACAGAAAAAAACATTGAGTTTGTAAAAAGTCTGAATTCTTGCTTTGTCATGTCTGTCTGCAAGACGACAAGTAAACAACTTTTAAAATGCTTGTTTTCTGAATGGAGTTTGGCTGGATCAGTGCCAGGATATGCAGCTGCTCTATCAACACTCAAGATAAAGTCATCTAGGCGTTAACACGGCAGCGACGTTGTTGTTTATGCCATAGACCGGGGGTCTCCAACAACTAACTAACGCTTCAAAGAATATGTTCATAAATTTAATAACACAAAGTCACTTTGTAAAACTTTAAATTACTACCCAATCAAATTCTCAGACATCCCGCCCCCCTCTGAGACCAAATGGTTATATGCCTATCGGCTGTCAGTGAAACTAGTTAGGCTGCTGTCAGGTTTGCGATGTTAGCAGACTAGCAAGTGCACACCAGATTTGACAATGACTGCAGAAAATAGCCAGGCCAATAAAAGGCAAAAAATATACTATTTTCATGAGGAATCGGTATGTGTCACATTTACCGGTGTGAGCGTGTCAGTCAGTTAAAGATGTAACATCGTGCACCAAGTCCACAGCAACTTTTCACGGGACTTTCCGGCTGGTAGCAGTCTACGAACGAAGAAGATAAAGGAGCCAAAAACAACGCTTAAAAGACGTCAGTCCCTTTTTACCAAACTGACGAAGAAGGCCGATGAAGCAAAGAGCCATCGTTTAGTGGCGCACATCCTAACGAAACACAAAAAGCCCTTTGAATTGTTACAGAGGGGATGACTGCGGTGGCTGAAATGTTATTAAAGGACTATAAAAGTAAGACAGAAATGATGTCTGCTATTGGCGATGTACAACTTGGTGCTTTGTGTAGCTCTCAGCCACTTTCATTTAGTCAAATTAGCTCTCGGAGGGAAAGACGTTGGAGAGCCCTGCCATAGACAGTCTGTGGTTTTTACACATTACATATTTATACACACGTATTATTGTAGCTGAGTGCCCACAGACAGCATCAAAACAAGAGGGAAGTGGTAAAGTAGTAATGTCCGCCTCTTGCTTGATCTGATTGGCTGCCTGGGCCAATTTTGACAGTGGCGAGCAGTGCGACTCCGCGCATGGTGCTGAAATATTTTTTAACTTTTTTTGCGCATCTGAAAGTCTCCCAAAAAAAAATAAGTGGGCGTAAGAGAGGACCGCACAGCAGGCACGCCGTACCACAGGAAAACAATGGTTTTGCTGGTGACGTTTCTAGTGACGCGTCTCTGTGTAATCAGCCCCTTAGGCAGCAAATGTTCAACGTTAGAAGGAGGGGGGATTCTCGTGTAGCTTGTCCAGCGTGAAAATGTGTGATATCATATTGTGCCATTGTTGTCTAAATGAGTTTCACTAAGTAGTGCCTCTGTAAAGCCTTTTGTTTTTAGTATTTTATGATTTGATTGTTTTTGGAGCAACAAATGAGTCTAAAATGAAGTTATGTAATAAATCCCAGGTTGTTTTTCCTGTTGTTTTCATATTGTGCTTTTGGCTGTGAGATATCGCATCAAGCGACGACATGGTGGAAAAACTGTCTGAGAACTGCTTATGTCACAACATTTTAGTCTAGTTCAGTCTCCACTAAACTCTCTCATAAAAGGGACATTGTCCTCGCGGCCTGGATGCACCGACTGTCCCTGAGAAGCAGTCTGACTGTCTGGCCACTTAATCAGCAGATGCCAGTTACATCACTGCTCATCCACTGAGCAGGAAGTAGATGAGTGCTCCCTTTGTTTACCTTAGCAGCACCACAATACTTTGTGAACACTGAGTGGTTGATCATTGATCACCTCATGATTAATGTCTTCCTTTCACTATGCATAGATTCTAGGAAGCATATACTAGTTATACCAGGCTCATTCACTAAACATTTGAGGTGGCTGAATCATGGAGCCCATATTTGCAACCACATCCACTTGCTGGAATTCTCATGCTTCATTGAAACCTGATCTTCCATCTCCATAGCAGGAGGTTTGTTAGTATAGTATAGTAATTCTGAAATACCTGATTGCATGGCTGGTGCTTTACTCATGGACCTATTACAGTATGTGACAAGAGAAGAGTTCTGGTAAATAGATTTATTCACGTTTCTCGTGAAGTACAGATTTCAGATGAGTCCCTGAAATCCCCAAAAGTTAGTTTGTTAGTTTGAAATTATACTTGTTTGTAGACGGATGAAACAAGTTGAGTGTAAGGTTTACAGGTGGACAATATTCATCAGTTTTTTTGTAGTTATTATTTTGAATTTTTATATAAGCATCAACAAATCAAATGACTCCTATATGCATAATAGGTCCACTCTGGTAAAGCCTGTTTATGGGAAATATAGCAATCTCACTAAGCCAGTGTCTAAATATTTCAAAGTAAAGCCTGGATTCTTCTATAGTGAATAAAATTCAAAACTGTCTCTACCACAGTATACTGTAGTTCAAGATGGGATTTTCTCGCTCAGTCTTTGGAGATGAATTCTGAGTCTTGCACAAGTTGCAATGGTAAAAAAGAGGCACTGCTTTCCTGGAAGTTGGTCACTCTGCTTGCCCGTCTCTGCTCCACCTCCTCCCTTTCCTATTTCCTGCAGCCCCCCCCACCCTTCACTGCTATCGATCTTGTATGTCGTCATGTTGGGGAACTAAAGAGGGAGAGCGTCTCCAGATGTTAAGCAACCCAATGGTGCTCCAGGGCTGTTGCATTACGAAAGACCTGCTGAATGAATGAAACAACATTCACTGCTGTTTTATGCTTTTTCTCAGGAAGTGTTTATTTCAGCATTTCCCATCACACAGGGGTGACACGAGAAAAGTATTACTTAGTATTCACTGTTTTTGGATTAGTCAGCTGATGGCATACATTTTTATTCTCTTTCACCCCGTATACTTAAAAATGCTAGCAACTCCACACATTTTCTCAGGCTATTCCTCTAACAACAATCCCATAATTTTTAGGCTGTGTTGTCAACACTGCACTCTGTATTTCAGAGGTTGCTCTGAAGAGATAAAAGCATGAAGTTGACACTTGTATTGATTCACTTGCCTCACCCACTCTACACCTCCCTCAGTTCTATGGAGGACGGAACCGGCCAAAATCATGAATAAATGATGACGCCAAGATGAACACATGTTGAGTGACAGTCCACTCATTTGCATGATGAGGCAGAAATGCATAAAGAAATCTAAAAAGAAATGTGTTTGGATAAATAAATAAGGGGTGAAATACAAAGGGAAAATCATGCATAAATAAATAAATACACACATTTAAAAATTAATATAAAATGAATGCATAAATAAATAAATATAAAATAAATGCAAAAATTAATTAATTAATAAAATCTAAATGCAAAAATAAATAAATACATTTAAAAATTATTAATAATAAAGACATGGATAAATAAAAGGGAAAAAATAAACAGAAGAGTAAATAAATAAGGTAATTAATACAAAATAATTAAATAAAGAAGCAAATTAAACAAAAATCAATTTATGTCACATTGTATCAATTAATTAATGGCTACATTTATTTTTTACTCTTATACATATTTATTATTATTATTATTATTATTATTATTGCTTCATTTAATAACTATTTATTTAAAACTATTTATTTATTTATTTTGTATTTTGGCAGGTTCAGTCTTCCATACAGTTCCTCTTCCCTGTGTATTTAAGGGTCTTTTTTGCAGTAACATTTATAATGAGATGTAATGCAGAAGTTGAATGTCTGTGTTATCATGCATGCATGTGTGCTAACCCTCTACAGGAGTGTGTGTGTTTAGTATACGTCCAGTATACGTCTTTAAATCAGCCCTGCCCACTTGTGACTATGCGCACGGGGGTCAAATAACACTGCATAGGAAGTGAGGAAATGTATATGTGTCCACTTATGTGTGTGTGTGTGTGTGGGCTCAAACTTTCCACAGTGGATCCGCTCTGGACTTCCTCCTCTCTTTGAACAAAAGCTGACATTGCCGGCTTTTGTTGTGCGAGAGACAGAGCGACATTCCTGGGCAGAAGATCTGCCCTCAGGCACAGAAAAAGCCACATGTATGCTCTCACACACTCGTGAGCACAAGTGCTTGTCATGTTTTTTGCTAGTGTGTGTGTGTTTGTGGGTACTGCCCCCATTGGGCGTGGCAGTCGTGCTCTTCCTTATTTGGATAGTCGGCGTGTGTGTGTGTGTGTGGGGGGGTCGGGGTCACATGGGTGTACAGCAGAATCCTAGCGATAGGGACAGAAACTCAGGAGTAAGACCAGACGTCTGGCGAGAAGAAAGGAGAGGGAAGTACACCGCGGCTGGATGAAGACATAAACAACTGAGAAGAAGAGAGGAGGAGTGACAGCTGTTGGACGGAGGAAGAGAGAGAGAGGAGCAGCAGAAACAGAGAGGGAGGAGAGAGCAGAAAGAGATAAGAGTGAGGCAAACAGGAGACATTGAGAGGAAGCACATGGTGTAATAAAAATGCCCACCAACTTCACTGTGGTCCCAGTGAAGGACAACGACAGAAAGGCAAAAAAGGGGAGCGAGGATGTGGATGACAACAATGTGCTGAGGGAGGAAGACGAGGGCGCCACAGGTGAGATCACATTTTGTTGTTGTTGTTTGTTTTGAGCTCCGTCAGGTGGCTGATTAAATAAGATATGTAATGCAACTTTTTAGCTAATTTACAGATTCGGAAGTGAGACTTTTTAAAGGTTTGAAATCTGTGACAGTAGATAGAGAGAAGTATAGTCCCTGGAAAGTTCCAGACTTTGCTTACAGTGTCCAAGTGCAAACTGATAATTTGGCTTTATTGCACCGGATACTGTTTCCTATGTTTTTCAGGAACAGTTTATGGGCTGTGTGGGTGGATAATGTGTAGGTAAGACGGTTAGATTTTAGGGAAGGGTTGTTCAATTTCTAGCAAGTGCGTGAGATGAGGGTTTCCCTCACACGCCACTCAAGGGGAAGTTTGGCATGATTTTTTGTTTCATGCCAGTGTTTCCCCTCTGGCCTGAATCTATTTCCTATTTCCTTTTATTAACCCCCCTCCACCACATCGGTTGTTTTTTTGATTGTATTCAGAGTATTTAGTTTCTATTGTTCTCTATTTCTTATTGTTTCAATATAGTGCCAGGTCTCCTAGTGTTGTAGTAACAAACACAGGACCGACACAGATGCTCTAATTGGGACACACACTCTCTGTGTTGATTGACACATGACTCACCCTCTGAAGACCTTTCAGTGAGTGTGCAACAAACCTGTATTTATTGACAGTTGGTAGAAGTCCAGCTTTTAGACTTGGTAACAGCTGGCTTAACTTGATCTGAATACCTTTTCCCTGACGCCAAATTAGTTCTATCTGGACATCAATGCAAACATTAGAGATTTGTATTAGAACAAAATGTTCTCTCTGTTCTCTCTGGCTTCAAACAACAGTATCAACCTGATATCAACCTGCCTGAAGGCATAAAGCCATTATCAGCCCAGAGAGGTCACGGAGTGCATATTTAACAAACTCTTCTCTACCACTCCGTGTTTTGCCAGACCGTTGCTAGTGAACTTGCTTTTACAGCACACCTCACACGGCGCAGAGCGAATCGCTTCCCAGTATTTAATTTCTGCCGCGGAGCTGCAATTACGGACGCATGCTGGGTTAGGATTTTACAGACTGTGCGGGAGAGAGAATGGCATTTTTTTATTATTATGATGGTCATGCAGGATATCAAACTGTGGCGTGCTTTGGTTTCCCTCTGTGCGCATGCAACAACTTGTCTCTGCACAATGACTGTAGTGCTAACAATAGTGGGGGGGAGCATGTCAGAGAGGGCATGCACTGGATCTGAAGCCACAAAATGATGTGCCTTCAACTTGGCTTGTAGAAGCATCAGGACCACACACTTTATTTGGGTTCCGATGCTGCTTTAAGGAGGACAACTCTATTGTCATCTGCAGTGGATTCAAGCCTGTGTTCAGCAGACAGAACAGAGGACAAACTGTACAGTGTTTGTACATTTTCATCCAAGCTTGGTGAGAACTTGATGACTACAATACGGGAAAATGATAGAGACAGTGCTGGGTGGACTGGGAAGGGAGACTGGTCGAAGGTTTACTAGGGAGGGTCCTTGATAGCATAAATGTTGTTGGCTCATGCAGTCACTGTTATTGATTATCCTGCTGGCTCGCTTCCTGTTGGCTGAGTGGGGGGAGGTGAGACCCCACCCCCATGCTGTAATGTAAAGCACTCTAGTTCTTCTCATTCCCTCTGTCCTACCAGCCCTTTTCTGCGCCTATAGGTTCTGTCTCTGTTCCCGTTGCTTATTTCCTTCTGAAAGGGAAGTTTGAGTCCTGGTGAACTGCATCACGTGAGCCCACAATTTCGGAGGTCCAGTTTAACTTCTGAGACATGTCATTGTTAATATCACGGTGAAGTGAAAGCATAGAGCAAAAACCTCTATCCCTTATTTTGGGGTGTCTTTGTGTCACCGCTTACTACCTCTATCTCACACAGTTTTGCCGTGCTTCTAACAAGAAATAGATTCAAGCTGTGTGACGTGTTCAGCTTCGGTCTCAGGTTCCTTCAACTATGCTCATAAAATATGTATATATATATATAAAAGGGGGAATCACACTAGTAAATGTAAAAGCAAAATGATAATCTTGTGCAGTTAGAATAAATATAAACATAAGTATATATACTGTAAAATAGTAATGTAAATTTGTAATTTAGTTGACAGTATTTCAGATGTGAAAACTGAATTTGTACGTATAAGCATGATGAGAAGTAATATATGTACACAGAGTTGTAGACAGGAATGTAGTATGTATAGAGAGAACACAGAGGTATAACAGTTTGTAAAGTATATAAAGGTAAATAAAGGTAAAGTGACAAGCGATGAGCTCAAGAGTTGAGTCTTATGGCCTGCGGGATGAAGCTGTCATAAGTGAAACAGAAGCTGTTTTACTCCTCCTGTCAGCCACACAAATGCTAAACTTGACCAACTATCACCAGCTCAAGCTTCCTGACCTTTTATTAGCTTTCTCCTACACTTTTCCCTTTCCTTACACAATTTCCTTGCACAAGATCAGACCACTAGATTTATAGAAAACCATCAGCTGGTTTTGGTGTTGACGTGCAGTAAAACTGTTTGTGGCGAGCCCCGGTCCATTTCATCCTCTTTAGAACACAACAAGTTAATTAAACAATAAATGACATGTGTGGCTGTGGTGTGGAAGGAAAGTAACAAGTGTTCAAAGAACAAAGCAAGACCCTACATGGTGACATGACGTCTCGGCCAGTTCATTCTATGTGTGTCCACTTTAAAACACTTCGAAACACAATAGAAGCGCTTGACTTGTGTTTTTGCCAATGAAACAGTCTCTGTTTGACTCTGTTCTGCTGAATAATCTATGTTAAGGTTCTCTGGAACTAACAACATTGCGGTGATCTGTCTCGTCTTGAGAATGTTTCTATGTTCTGAGAATTCTTTGTCCTGAAAATCCCTTCATCATCTTATTGCACCCCTCATTTTTCTCTTGGTTGTTCCACCTGACACGAGCAAATAGTTAACATCAGGTTCTCAATGCTTCATTTTAGATCACACTAGCTTATGCCGAAGCTGTTTCTCTTTGCTCTTATAGTCTTTTATTCAGGATTCTCTTCAGTTATCATCTAAAGCTGACTCATTAAGCAACAGTTTTATAGTTGTTTGGATTAATAAAATCCTTAAGGGCTACATGTGTCTTATTTCCTCTGCTGCGTAGGGCAGATAGATATTCAACAGAACACAGTGTTGCAGATGTGAGTGATCAGAATCTCCATGGGAGTTGGTGGAGTGGGACGGTGTGTGAGTGAGAGCATACGTAATGGTGATACATTTTGTGGGAGGTGGCCGGTGCAGGATTGAACAAGACTCTGTCAAAACCGAGTATGTGGCTGGACTGTGTACGGTCAGTCTGTGAATTTGTGGCTACACAAACAGTCAGTGGTCATGTCTACATTGTTAAATTCAGCGTTACATGCCCACCAGGTCCGGCAAGGAAACACCATGGCGGCCTGCTCGTAATCTTTCTGTTATTCCGTCGAAACAATCCACCAAAATCGACCTCAACAAAACATTTTAAGCGAGAAATAGGCGACGCCGCTGCTGAATCTAGTTTCATTTTAGAACTAGATCGCCTAGTTTGACAGCTTGGTTCCAAGTTTCGTGAGACGGATGAGTCACTCTGGACGGGCTCATTTGTGTAAAGTATTGCTTTCATTTTGAAAGAGCAAAGGCCGATGAGGAAACTCCAACACTCGGCCGACCAATCGTGTAACTTCATCACTCTACATCACATGACTTTTGGGTTTGTAGGGCTGGTCCCCTGTGGTCCAGCCAAGCAGCATGCAGTCCTGTGCCGACCTCCAGTATTGAATGTAAGTCCTAACTTTAGCCACGTTAGTCTGTTCATTGTGCTGCCTTGGGAATCTACTCAGACCTACGCACAAAGCTACACAAAGCCACGCCTTGTGAATAAATGACACAGAGTAGGTATGATGTGGAGCTCCTGGCTTCAGTATTAGTAGTATGTGTGTTGGTTGTGACCCAATAAATCCCTGGTTAACTAAATTCCAAACTGCTATAGAGAAATGCAGCCTTGTTTCAGTGTTGCTTAGGTGGAAACTAAGCAGGTGATCAGACAAAGCGCCTGCGGTGTTGCTGCCTCTGTCCGTTGGTCCGTTTGCCTGTCTGTCCTAGACATGTGTTTCCTATTTATTTCCTAAGCAGGTCTGGTTCTGTTCAAAGCTGCCATCTGTATGTGGCTGTTTTCTGTTTCTCTTTCTCTCCCTATTATGTTGTTTGATCTCTATGCGTTTGCATACTGCCCATATTTCTAGCTGTATTTTACAAGCATCAAATGCAATATGTAATCAGCGAGCTACCATGCAATTATGATGGCAGTCTGAGGTCTTTCGATCTAGGTAGTGCTGAAAACTATTATTTTCACTGTTGATTAATCCGTCGATTATTTTCGTGATTAATCAATTAGTTGTTTGGTCTATAAAATGTCAGAAAATGGTGAAAAATGTCGATCAGTGTTTCCCAAAGCCCAAGACGACGTCTTCAAATGTCTTGTTTTGTCCACAACTCAAAGATATTCAGTTTACTACCATAGAGGACTAAAGAAACCAGAAAATATTCACATTTAAGAAGCTGAAATCAGATTTTATTTTCTTAAAAAATTCCTCAAATCGATTGTCATAATCATAATTTCTTTGTTTGTTAACATTAAAGTAACTCACTAAGTTTAATGTATTATTAATTTACCATTTATAAATTATGGTTATTATAAAGTATTACCAAATAAATACATAAGAAAATACATTTTCTTACCATATACAGCTTCTTAAACCCAAACATAAAAAGCAAGGATTCTCTATATATATTCTCATAAACCTTTCCTTTGACCGTATATCATGAGCATAGACTTTCTCATCCTTTCTCATCCATTCACAAATTTGATTGTCCACAACTAATACTATAATCTCTAACCACTCTTTGTGTGTATATTTTCCAGACAGTTTTTTCTGTCACTAAATCCCCGGCATTAGCCCGCCAAGCTACAATCAGTGTGGTTGAAATAAAGCAACAATTTGCCCAGAGGGGAGCTTCTCCAAATCCTCAGTGATTCAGGGAGGGCTCCTTCCCTGTGGGAACATGATGACCTGTGATCATGCCTGCACATCTCTGTTTTGGGTTATGAGGCTCGGAGATTAAGTTGAGGTTGATAACGACAGGTTAAGACAATTATGAGATGTATAAGGAATGGCTTGTTAGCTACATTCTGCTTGAGCATCATTCTAAATTTATTATTGCAAGTCCCAGTTTGTTTTGGGGGGTGGGAAGTCTTCCTGTGTGTCCTAAGCAAACATAATTTGTATTTCTATTCTCTACCTAAATGTAACGTTGGTTTCAGTCAGTTCAAGTCTCATAATCTGGTGGTAATATGGTCCGGTGTTAAAGACTCTGTACGGACTGGAGGCCTGTACTACGAAGCAGGGTTTGGGGTTAGCGAGGTAACTTCAGGGTTAACTCTGGGTTTCAGTCCTACGACGATGGTTCACTTTTTACCGGGGTAGATCGTCATGGTAACTTATGATGAACAGCTAACCTGCTCCGGAGCAGGTTATGTTCAAGATAACAGATCAACTCGTATAAAAGCACCGCCTACTGACCAATCAAAGCTAAGTCATTACCAAAGGGCATAATGAAATCTATTCATCCATTACATTCTGTACGTTTTTTATAACATCACTGCCCCATCTAGACAACTATATCTGACTTTTGAGTATTCCATTAATAAGTCTGTTAATTTAAGCATTCACACATCAGCAATTTCTTCTTTTGCCAGCTGTCCGTCCTGCATGTGGCAGCTTCAACTGTGTTAATTTTAGTCTGGATTATGTGTTTAACTTCTTGGTATTTGTCTAATATTATAGTTCGCTCTTGGCTCTACTGACAGTAGACTTGTCCATGTCTGGGATTGGTCATATGCTGCAAACACCGCCCCCCCTTTTTTATGTGAACACGCTCACAGCCAGATGGAGAAACCCTGGGTTGACTCACTGAGTTGATAACCAACGTCGTAGGACTGCTTAGCGGGATCTCGTTTGTTAGGGTTAGTTAAGCCAGATAATGAGAAGATACCCTGGGTATGTTGAACTCGCTTTGTAGTACAGGCCTCTGGTTCTGGTCTCAGTTTCATGGCCTTTCAGACCTCTAATCTAGAAGTAGCTTGACAACTCTGCTTTAGATTATTTATACTGCAGCATGTGTCCAGCCTGACCCTACAATGTTGCTCAACTCATAGTGTGTGTGTTTGTGTTGGCCACATTCCTTAGTTCTGCGTGTTCCATCTGCTACACCGAAACCCAATCACCCACAGTTATTCAACATCAGTAGTTACACCATGCAGACACGAGCCATGGAAACATTATTGAAATAGATCTCCCATATAACTCTTTAATATTTGCTATCCTCTTGGTTGCAGAATGCTTTTTGAGTCTTGAAAGTGTAGGGCATCACTACTGATTAAAATAATAGATTGCAAAAATCACCAATAGCATCCATATAAATTCTGTACCGTATGCAAATAATTCAGACATTCAAATTTATTTCCACTGTATAGATATATTAGTCAAGGCTGAGCATTGTCTCTGTGGTGTAGTGTGCTGATGGGTGTGTGCTGTCCGTAAGCGAAGAGCGAATGTAGGAAAGAGAGTTACTTTAGGAATGTAGGGAGTGAGACGAGGACTGGGACATGACATAATGTCGTTTACGAGCCAACAGATTATTTCATTAAGCAAGGCCAGCCCTGAAGAAACAAACATTTGTGCCTGATTCTTAGTGTTTGTGTGTGTTACACATTAAAAAAAGGAATAACAAAGGCAATCACAGCAATAAGAGCCACCTCTGTTAGGCCTCAAACATTTGCTAAACACTTAAGCTAACTGAGATTTGGCCAAACATGGGAAGTTCCCAAAGCTACAAAACTAGTATGAACACGTGACAGTTTTGAGGCTTGCAAAGAAAAGGACTTAAAAAAGAAAAGTTCAGGCAAAATATTCAAGGGGACTCATCACTTAGCCTGCACCCTATGAACAACACATCCTACACGTGATGTACCAACCCGATCTTATGGCAAGGCGTATAAATAGCACAACATTTGAAGGACTTTCCACGTCATTTAACGCCACGTTGTTACCGTGAAAGGGTATTTCTTTATTCTATGTCACTAGCTCTGAGCGTAGCATATTCACGCAGATTTGTTTGCCTTGCAGTCAGTACAGACTACATGACATACACATGATATGGCAAAAGCAACAAAGGCATTGTTATTGCACGCTAAATGCCTTACAAATTACTGTGTCGTTCGCACGCCATTTGGTGAGACCGGGCTGGATGTACACACATCATCATTATCGTCAAAGCTGCCCAGCAACTGTCCAGATGTCTCTGCCATTGGAGAAATCCCTCCATAAAGCCATCACCTCTTTCAGGCCTTCACTTGGATGAATTCCAAGGCAACACCAGGCAACAATCTTGAACCGTTCAGCCAAGTGAATATGTTTCATACCCGCTGATTGGATGGTTTAGTCGGACCGCCCTACTTTCTCTGACTGCTGCTTCCTGCTTCCCATTCAGTGATCTCCTCCCAACCGGTACCCTGCTCTCAATATGGTGTCTCTGATAAGACTTGAGCCAATAAGCACATATTTTCTCTTTTCTCTCTCTATATATTCATTCACTACTGGCTGTAATTTGTGTGAGGCCCTCAGGGTTCATATGGCCTTAGTTCACATAGCTTCATACAGACTGTACAAACACTCTTTTGATTATATTTACAAGCATAACAATTCAGATATCTGTTACAGTAGACATGGTGTGACCAGTGGTGGGAAGTAACTAAGTACATTTACTCAAGTATTGTACTTAAGTACAATTTTGAGGTACTTCCATTTTATGCTACTGCTTTCTACTTTTACTCCATCTCAGAGGGAAATTTTGCATTTTTTACTTTCCTACATTTATTTGATGACTTAAGTTACTTTACAGATTAATAATACAAAAATAATAATAAGTTATGTTATAATATTAGATTAAGATGAAACTTTATTGATCCCCAGGGTAAATTAGCCAGCAGTAAATAAATCAATTAAAATGAGCTCCACAGTTACCAGCTGCAACATTAAAGTGTTGAACATATAAAATATCCCAAAATATTAGTAAAATAGCAGATAAATATTAAAAGTGTTAGACAAAAAAGTGTAAAATATCCAAAATAATATCAGTAAATCATCCCCAAAAATATGAGTGAAATATTAAAAAAATAAGTAAAATATCCCCAAAGAATATTAGTAAAATATCAGAAAATTATGAATACATTATCTAACAAAAATTTGTAAAATATCCCCCCTCAAAAAAATGTCTGTCTTCACCAGTTGCAACATCAAAGTGTTGAACAAATAAAATATCCCAAACATATTAGTAAAATAGCAGACAAATATTAAGTGCCACACAAAAATTAGTAAAATAGCTAAAATAATATTAGTAAATTATCCCCAAAAATATTAGTGAAATATTTAATAAATTAGTAAAATATCAGAAAAATATTATCAGTGTCAGACAAAATTTTTGAAAATATCCAAAATAATATCAGTAAATTACCCCCAAAAATATTAGTGAAATATTAAAAAAATAAGTAAAATATCCCCAAAGAATATTAGTAAAATATCAGAAAAATACTAATAAATCATCTGACAAACATTTGTAAAATACCCCTCCCTCCCCCAGCTGCAACATTTAAGTGCAACACAGTAATCCATCCATAATTATAACACAATAATATAATATATATTATTCTGAGATTTTGAATGCAGGACTTTTACTTGTAACAGAGTATTTCTACACTGGGGTATTCTTACTTTTAATGTAGTACAAGATGTGAGAACTTCTTCCACATCTGGGTGTGACTTTGCTGTTCTAATCATAAGCAAAGCAATAAAGATGATTAAAGTAGCTCTTTGGTTAAAGTCTGGTTAGAACCAAGCTTCATTTTAATAGCTATGAAGTGTCCCAACCCTTGATGTGGTCACCAACAGCTATTAGCAGGCTTACACTCCACAGCTAAGTGCTGGGTCAATACTATTGATGTGTCTGGATTTCCACTATCAAATGTGAGGGGACATAACACACCCGTAAATTCATAGTGGTGGTTTCTGATCTGATTTAAAAATCTGAACAAAAATTAAACTACCTTTTATTCTTGGTACATTTAGGCTATAATCAGCAAACTGAGGCCAAAAAGCCATGTGCAGTAGTAACCAGGTGCAAACTCTTCTCTGCTGAAACGTCTTTGAACTTGACACTGAATCGCTGCCAACTTTTAAAATGCTGTTCTATAGCTTGACCTTACTGGCCACAACATCATCTCCTTGCTGGGCTTTGGTGTTGATAGCTGCACACGGCGTTGCATCCTATTGAAAACAATTTGAACATTGTACATTTATACTTTTTTCAAAATAGATGGCATTTTTAGGGAGCACTGAAATGGTGACATTCCCCTTTTCTTTATTTGTTTAAATACCTCCCACCATTCCTTATATTAAACACACTCTAGGAACCAGATAGAGCCCATTATATCCCTCTAAACTGACTTTTGAAGACACATTTGAAGACACTAGGAGTTATTATAGAAGGGTTAGAGATGGGTCTGGTGTGAATCAGGATGAAGTCCTAGGATTTAGCTTTGCCTGCTGCAGCTACAAGTCATAGTAAAAAATGTAATGAGGGGCGGTTTTGTATGTCCAGTATTTTCTTCAGATTATGAGATGGTGAAACTATGTGGAGAAGGGTGGACTTACTTTCTTTGTGTGATTTCCGTGGTCCATTTTCTGCCTGAGGTCATAAAATAATGACATTGTTTGTCTGGCTTTGGGTGGAGGCTGCTTAGTTTTAGGGAAAAGGGTTTGCCTGCCTGTGAGCAGCAGTCAGATGATTTCGTCATTGCTCTCACATGACCAATGATTCATTTGCACTTTTGGTCAGAACAATTGGAAGGACTCTGTGATACAACCAGCTGCTGTTTTAAACTGTATTTACTTGTGACGATGCAATTTAAAGCACAGATGGATTGTTAACTATTTCTAGAATTATATTACTCTTGCTTGCCAGCCGATAGGTTTTCAGATTCTGTTGCATTTATAAATCATCTAAATAGTTTTGATGCTGTCGATTTGCATTTTAAATCATGGAAGAGTACTTTGACTTGTGGAAGATTCATTTCAATTTGATGTGTCTTGCAAGACAAGAGGTGCTCTTAAATAGGGGTGGCAGAAAATATGGATAATCTTGAGTATCGCGTTATTATGTTTTGTGATACTGTATCAATTTTAGATTTTTAATTATAAGTTTACATCAATCGATTAATCAATCAAACTTTATTTATATAGAACCTTTGAAAGTATTCATGACAAAAAGAACAGACTATTTTTTTCCGTGCAATTAATTCACAATCGCTCAAAAAAAGCAAAGTCTCAGGCCTCTGTTTCTATCTCAGCTAAAAAAAAACAGGAATATTGTGCTTGTCAGTATTTAGCAGTGGCAGTGGAGAGGCACCTAATCTGTGCCAGCAATATAACGTACTATTTTTTTGTCTCACCCATCTCATGCTCAGTATTTACACATGGGAGTGAGGATTCAGGTGTAAGCGGCACTAAGTAACATTGATCCCTCAAACCTTGGCTGACCCCTCTCCCTCTTTGTGTCTTTCTTTTCTTTCTGACATACTCCCACATTGTCTCTGATAGGTTCCTCTCACTCAACAGTCAATCAACGATTTCCCCCATCACAGTATGGATGTTTTAAAGTATCAGATAAACCCTCAGCCCTATATAGACACTAGTACACGCTGTCAGCAACCATTGTCTCTCTCTCTGTCCTTCCTCTCACCCGCCCATGCTGAGGATTGCATAACGGACAGTGTTGTTTACCTGAAGGGTTTAAAGGCTTAGGACATCATTAAGTGCAACACACAGACACTTATGCGCACACACAAAATAACTATGACAGCAGCCATCTGACATGAAACCAAGTGGAGCTCTGATACTACTAAATCCTTCTTACTCTGTGATTTGATAGTCCCTCTTTAAGCTCTGCCTTCACACATCTGTCAATTTAATGATGTCTGCAGCGGATGTTCAGTTTTGTCTTCACATGACGGGTGAGAGCTGAGTGGGCGTCGCGGTGTTTTTCTTCAAGTTGTTAAATTATTATTCATAAATTGCTCTCAGAAATCGTACAGATTTGTCAAAACTGTTTTAATTCTTCAGTGAGTCAGCGATCACAGTCGCAGCGCCACACATAAAGTGTCTCCATCCAGAGCCTCTGCTGACTGACCATCAGCCAGTATGTCTCAACCCGGTTGAAGGACACTCACCTGGCGGCCTGTGGCCAGAAGACGGCAGCAGAAACTGAGCTGCAGCTTCGTCTGCGTCTTTAAAGCCGTGTCTTCTTCAACCCCCCGGAGCCTCGACGCGGCTTCTTGTGCTTTATAAAAAGTTCGGGATTAGCCTAATCTGGTTAGGTGATTAGTGCCCACTTCACATGCTCTTAGACGGGCAGATTATTGGATAGCCAAGACTCTGCCGGGCAGAGTTTGATCTGCCATTGTCTGGCCTGTTTGTGGAGCTGTGGCACATCCTTGGCAACCTTCTAGCTCAGTCTGTCTCACATGAGTTCAGATTAGGGGTACATGATACTAGAGCTGCAACGATTAATCGATTAGTTGTCAACTATTAAATTAATCACCAACTGTTCTCTGATTCCAGCTTCTTAAATGTGAATATTTTCTGGTTTCTTTACTCCTCTATGACGGTAAACTGAATTTTGAGTTGTGGACAAAACAAGACATTTAAAGACGTCATGATGATCCATATTTTTAACCCTTTTCTGAGCTTTTATAGACCAAACAACTCATCGATTAATCGAGAAAATAATCAACAGGTTAATTGACGATGAAAATAATCAACAGAAATTACAGCATGCAAAATATAGAATTTACCTGAATGCTTTGATGCTTTAATTTTTCCCATAATGATGAAGTCAGAAATAAGCATGAAAATCTCAAATATTAATAATGCTAATAGTAAGTAAAAATATGAAAACAATAGTGTCTTTTCTAGACAGATCAGGAGGACACACATATAAACATGGGAGAGGAACACAGTACATAGTGAAATGATGAGTCAATTAATTCATCTTGTCATTCAACAAAAAGCAATCCACAGCAATTTCGATCATCAAGTAATCTTTCAAGGCATTAATTAAACAATAATGCCAGACCTTCACTGGTTCTTCTTTGTAGACCTCACCTTAGCCTGATGGGTGTTTGTCTTTTGATATTTTATAGGCATAATAGGCACATACTAAACCATTAATTGATTCATGAGAAAAATAGTACACAGTTTAATGGATAATTAAAAAATGTCCTTAGTTGCAACCCTACAGTACCTTTTTATGTTTATGGGGTTACCCAGTATTAGTTAAGTTTACTATAATTATATCATATATCATATCTGTTAACATTGAAACGGTTGTACCTATGATTGCATGGCTCCATACCAGTATCCTATGAAATACAGTATGTCCAACCCGGTCTCACAGGAAGGCGTATAGATACCATGACATTACACAGAAATTCCGCGTGTCATTTGTACGCCACGTAAACATCCGCAGGTAGGCTTAGGCAAGAAAACCACTTAGTTAGGGTAAGGAAAAAACATCATGGTTGGGCTTAAAATAAGTAAGTAAACTACGTAAAACAGAAACAACTACGGAAAGCACGTCACAGATGTCAACAAAACGAAACACTGGTCAACGACGGTCTGGAACACGGGTCTCCTGGTTAAAAGTCCAGTGTTTTTTTAATGTAAATACCACCGATGTACCTTTTAAACAGAGGGAGATTTTTTCAGTCTGCATTTGGACTCAAGTTGACACCATTTATAGCCCACATGTCAAGTAAATGATCTTAAAAGCTTTCAGAAAAGGAACAGTAACAAGACATAGTCTTAATAAATCCAGATATTTAAACCTACCAGTCTAAAGCTGACTGTCACTGAGTGCTTCAACGTACAAATAATTAACTTATTGCTGTGTGTCACAATCATATCATCAGTAATGGACACATATGTGCCTCTTGCAAATCGTCCCCATCTGTAGATATGCACTTTTTAATGATACAGCACAATTTTATGATTTATAGCAAATTATTTCGCGGCCCCCCCTGACAGAGTGCCACGGACATCACTTTTAGAATCACTGCAGTGTGTTGTCGTAGCCACCAGCCGTGTCATCCTGTGTGCTTTGCTGATCGATCGACCATTTCTACCTCTACGGCACCCTGGAGGTCAGTCAGGAGGTCACATTGTAAATGAAACTGCTCACTGAGGCAGCACCTGCAGTTTAAAACAGTAAAGGGCTATCGATTCAAAACGATGCACTGCACAGCTTTTTTACTTCGGGTGGAGAGTGTTTCCTCTGCTTTCTCAGTGCTCCCAAATGTTTTCCCTGAAAAAGAAGTCGATTGACTTTTCTCAGTTTTTTTCTTGCTGTCTCATCTCTCCTGCTTGTCCTACATGTGTGTGCACATCCATCCATCCATCCATCCATCCTCCTCTTCTCTCCTGCCACACTCCCCTAAAGCGGTTTTACTACTGCTTCCCTCGCTTTCTTTGCTCCTCCCTCTGTGTAAGTGTGTGTTCAAACATGCACGCGCACATGTGTAGCAGGGATCAGAAGCTCAGGGAAGTGTGTGTGTGTGTGTGCAGGTCTGTCGGTGGGAGGGTGCTTTGTGATGCATGACTGATGTCGCTGACATCGTCGTCACAGGCCACTTTTCTCACACACACACACCAACACACACACCAACACACACACACACGCTGTCACAGAAATAGCTGATCCTCACATTATCCACACAGCACAGGCAGCATTCCTGACTCCTGCACCTTACTAACAGTACCTCTATACTTTGGACCCCCCCCCCGTTACTGGAGTTACCCAGGGACCACTGCTAGGACCCCCCTCCCTTCCATCCCCCTTTTTTCATCCCCGCTCCTCAGAATGGAGCCGAGGGGGAGCGCTCGACGGAAGGGTAAGTTTCCAAAAGTACTCCTTCAGCTGCCCTTTACTAGCAATACTGCTATATTCAAGCTAATACATTGAGACTATGTTGTGGATATTTTTTTATAGGATTAGTTTGCAAGGATAGTTTTTTTATTGATTTATTTATTTAATTGCTTTCTGTAGCACATATGGATTAGAAGTCATTTTTTTTTGTCTTGTGTTATGATTTTCCTCAAGATCAATTGTTCCACCAAAGGCACATCTGTGTTGGTGTGTTTCTGTCCCTATACTAGATATAGTGTGAATTGTTTAGGTGATGAAAAGTATTGACAGCAAATGGCTTTGTGGTGCTCCCGTTGTTAGGGGGCTCAATAAGTCAAAAGTCAAGATGTTTGAATGAACTCTGGTCCTGTGTGGATCACCGGGCACAGCATGGCACTAACTCTGCCAATTAGAGTTGAGAAATTTGCCCTAAAAATGTATGCACTGTGCTGCCCAGCAGTTACATTAAGTCTGCACTAAAAGTCCATATAAATAAAGTCAATTATCTTTTATTTTTCTGCTGCTTCTTGATCTTAAAGCTGAAAACGTGTGTTTCCTGTTTCACGTTAACCTTGAGCTAAAGGAACTGATCTTTGACTTGTCTGGACTCCCAGTTCCTCCTAAAGCTAACCCTCTTTTTTTTTTCTCGGTACAATGAGCCATGGGCTAACTCCGGCAGTGTTAGGCAGCTTACAGCGTCGTCACAGTGTGCAGCTTAGTGGTTATAAATAGGATGCATGGTCATTTATTACCACAGTGACCAGAGAGGCTGAGCCTCGCCGCTGAGCACATCCTCGGTGTACCTGTACCTGCTGGTGAATCTGTACCGGTCAGTAAGCAGAGTGCTTCTGTAGCCTGAGATTGTGAGCACAAAGCAAAAAGCACAGATGGCAGAAGTGGGCGGTTACCAATGTGACATTAAGTCTTTCATTTACAGCAAATAATATGCTGACAGACTGACAACTGTCCTGACTAATAACTCCTTTCAACTGTGCAGAGCTCTGGGGCATGGAATCCCACTCCCTTATGTAACATCACTGCTCTTTAGAGATCAGATGTTGGGGCAGTTTAGCATGCATCGATGGCGAGGAGCTTCAAAACTGATGAGATAACTTCTGTTGTGATTTGACGCTATATAAAAATAAATTGAATTGAATTGAATTGAAAAACCGCCTGCACTCGTAATTGCTTTATCTTGCAATGATACCTTGACCGAAAATATTGTAATGATGGGAATAGTATTGGGCCATATGGTAAAATTGTCCAACCGGCCACCGTCAGTCCAACAACCGGCAATTGCCGTGTGTGTGTGTGTGTGTGTGTGTCGATGTGCGCAACCCCGCCCCCGTTAACGTATAGTTTCAGCTGGGAAATGAGCTTTTCTAGCGGTGTAGCAGATTAAAACACACTTGATTCAAACTCGACAGAAACAAAATAAAACTCTTGGTCTTTCCATTTTAACAATCACCAACTCTGGTTTGGTCAAAATAAACCTTTATTTCATCGAGTTAGATGTGAAAATATGCCGGCTCTACACGTTGTATCAGCGGCTGAGCGGCTCTCGTTCTTCTAGTCCCGTTCTTAAAGATCATTAAATTAGCAAAATAAAATGACAAACATCAGCCAAAAAAATCGCCCACCAAAAAATAACTGATATATTCGTCCAAATTGTTCACTGGTACTTGAATATTTACCTTTGTATTCTTATTTCAACTAAATTTAAAACAACAGTCTGGTCCTTAAAACTTGAGGCCTGCATGGCTCATATGACCGAATCATCACCTCCTGCTAAAGCCTTCTGAGTAACATGACTCAAAAAATGTTTTTATTCATTTCCTGACTATGCTCAGAGCATAACATTGTCTTGGCCAAAAGCCTGAGTGGGTCTACGACAGCAAGCTCTTTCATTAATTATAATTTATTAAGTGTGCAATCAATTAAAGGCAGAGGGCTCCAATAGAATACATAGTGACGATGAGCCATATCATATTTAGTTCCTGTCTACCTGCTCATCACTTCTCATGTTTCTCTGCAGAGTCATGCTTTGGTGTTTGGTGTTTGTGCCAATACAGGGAATAAATCCTTTGAAATGTCCTTCCTGAATGGATCTTATTTTTAATATTTATATATATATATATATATATATATATATGTATAAAACTAACAAAAGTAGTTTAGTAAATGTCTACATTGTCTCCAAGTGAACTGAACTGAACTCATTTTTTTTTTATCAAGGTGTTCTACCACACTAGCTTTGGGTTTTATGGGAGAAGAGGATGTTTTTAACCAGAGAGGGGTTGATTTAATCTGTGTTAGTCTGCGTATGGTCATTGTCTCTTATACACTGTACAGCCTCTAACAATGTCACATTGTTTAGGGGTCACCTAATGCGCTATAGCGCAGGGAGACTCTGCTCTCCACCTGCAGAAGTGGAACACACCTGCATTCATTCATCAACAATTACACAAGAGGTTTCACAATCCTCCCTCTTCTCCCTCTTTATTATAGACGGACCACTGGGTCTCTTGGATTCTGTATTTAAGTTCAATACTGTTGTCATTAATTTATGACAAAATTGCACAAATCGTTGTAGAGTTACTGGATAACCTCTTACCTAGGTGTAGGTAGTGCACGTTTGTTTAACAGAGCTTGAACGCTACAGTTTATTATATTCAAAGCTCTATTGTTGGCCCTGTTTGTTGGATTAGCTTTATTAACCACTATAATCACATGGGTGGTGGTGGTGTTTTGTGTTCGGACACCACTATGTTTGTATACATGCAAAATAAGAAGGGTAAGTAATAATAAAGGAGATGCACTGTAATCCTACATGCATTATTTTACTGCCATTTAAATACAGCTCATAATAATCTTTCACCCTAATATAATCCAGCAGGAAGAAAGGACAGGACTCTGATGTGTTTTGTAGTTTTAAGTAAGGGGACTTTGCACACTCTGCAAAGCTCTTCAGGTCAAGACAGGTACAGAACTCCACTCAAAAGCCATGTCTCCTAAAAATTACATTCCCATACCACTAAATTGCGAATTATGTTTCGAGAGAAATGTATTTTGGCTCGGATTAAGTTTTTGCCGTATCACAAATGCGTCTAATTCCCCGGAAATCGGTGTAGGGAGGAGGTCGGGGTGGTGGATGGGTCACTAAACTAAATACAAGTGTTTTGTTTACATTTTGTAGTCATTTTAAGCCCTTGTTTTTTTACTAGGGCTATCAATCAATTAAAATATTTAGATTAATCGTCAAGTATTTAATACTCTTTTCAACATGGGAGTGGGCAAATATGCTGCTTAATGCAAATGTATGTATATATTTATTATTGGAAATCAATGAACAACACAAAACAATGACTAATATTGTCCAGAAACCCTCACAGGTACTGCATTAAGCATAAAATAAATATGCTCAAATCGTGACATGACAAACTGCAGCCCAACAGGCAACAACAGCTGTCAGTGTGTCAGTGTGCTGACTTGACTATGACTTGCCCCAAACTGCATGTGATTATCATAAAGTGGGCATGTCTGTAAAGGGGAGACTCGTGGGTACCCATAGAACCCATTTTCATTCACATGTCTTGAGGTCAAAGGTCAAGGGACCGCTTTAAAAATGACCATGACTGTTTCTCCTCGCCAAAATTTTGCATAAGTTTGGAGCGTTATTTAACCTCCTTCACAACAAGCTAGTGTGACATGGTTGGTACCAATGGATTCAGTAGGTTTTTTAGTTTCATACGATGCCAGTATCTTCACTCTAGCTTTACCAAGTAGTTTTGTTGGGTCCTTGTTTTGATTCAATTCACATCTACGTGTTTAAAACTGTTAAAAAAAGCAACCATAATCCGGGTGAAAATACTTTTACCTCAAAACGTAATTGAAAATGCAGTTTAGTTGTCTGGGGAAGTAATTTTTGACAGGGTTGCCACTCAAATACTGTTTGTTAAAAAAAAACAAAAAACGGTCCACTGCTTCAGTGTAGTTTTAGGTTTAATGCGATTGAACATGTCTTGTTTGAGCAGTAATGGAATATTCTCTACAGTGCAGTTCCATTTATTAATATGTAAGCCTCTATCATAAATAGATTCCATATCAAGGAGGGTACATGTATGTACATTATAGAGTCACAGGATAAGCCGTATGAGATTAAGGGGACATCACTGGGCTTTAAAGATTGGACATCCTTTGCATCCATTACCAGTTTCACTTGAACACACACATAGACACACACACTCCTCGCAGCTTTCATCTTCAACGGCACTCTCGTTCTTTTTGCTGTCGGCCAGGTGCAAATTTGCCAACATTTATTTTATCATTTGCTCCTTATGAACACGTTTGCATGTGCAGTGCACGTTCAGCATTCCTGAGCTGACATGAGAACAGCTGATGTAAGGACTTTTGTGCAATGCAGGATGGGTAATAATAATGTCAGAGCCGGCTGATCTTTGCAGTATACCTGGTCAGTCAGTATAACTCCGCTGGTTATACTCCTCTCCTCCAATTTCCAGCCCAAACGGAGGGATAGCTTAAGGTTTTTTGATAGCCTAAATCATTCAGTTCTCGATGCTGTAGCAAAAAAAATCTAAGCAGGCAAACCAAGGTTGTTCAGTTAAAGGTCAGTCCTCGTGCTCCTTTCTGTTGCCCCATGAGATAATGCCTACTGTAGATATTTGTCCCATTTAGTAAGAGAGGACATAAGCATGCATTTCCAGGAAGCAGAGTGAATTAGTCCAAGATAAATGGCAACATGTGTAATGTGCACAGAGGCTAACAGCTGTTATCTAGGCCAGGGTCTTGTCATTGCTACTGTAAATGAATCTGGACCATGTCCCACAGGACCGTTCGACAGCGCACACCGAAGCACGCTCTCACATGTTCATGACATTTACACACCAACAGTTAGACAGACTGGCAGACATGTACAGGCATCCTCATCTTCCATATCATCCCTGTATGTTCTTTGTCCCTGTGTTTTTTTTTTCTTTTCTGCATAATCTACAACAACCGCTGCAGGGATTTTGCAGTATTTGGCATTGACTGGGAGGATTTGTGGCAGCTGGCACCTTTGCCTACTTTGGAGTGGTGATATTCAAGTGCAACTTGAGGTCACTGGAGGATTTAATAACATGGAGGTGCAGGACAAAATTTGTCGCCACACATCAGACATTTTAGGTATTTCTATCTGTAAGGGGCATGAGATCCCAGCAGGTCTTTGCACACAACGTCCGTATTTTTCATATATGCATTGTTTTAATCCCTATGAGAAAAACTGAATTATTACGTAGGTGCAATGGGTAGCGCTAGTCCCAAAATGAATGAATGACATGAGCAAGAAGCTATCGTTCAGCTGCCTCGAGCACAATCACTACTCTCCCCTACATCCTGTGTGCTGTGCGACCATTCCTGATTCCAAGCTGTTCTACAATCACCAGCCACAATCTGTCTTTAAATTCCGTATCTCTGTATTCTTTACTTAGATTTCATAAAGTACTTTGTTCTGGCAGACAAATGAGCCAAGTGAATCGGCTTATCAGATGCACCAGATGTTTGCATTTAAACATTCACTTACCACAAGCAAGAAATAATTTCTCCATCTCTGTATACTTTTATTTACTTATATAGTAAAGTGCTTTGTGCTTGGAGACGAAGTGAATGTTTATCATCCCATTTTGGATGATGACGTGTGCACGGACGGTGGCTCTGAGTGGTCAAATAACCCTCTTTTGCCTTTTGATGGATGCAAAAAAAACACGCAGAAAATTGAACCTGTCCCGAAAACTTTAATGACAGAGGAAAGTTTCGGTGTGTAAACGTGATTGACACAACGTGAGGTCGTATTTATTTTTAAACGCGCGACAATATCGCACGCAAATTACGGACTTGGTGTGCAAAGGCCTGAAGAGTGTCGAGGTGGGGTGATGAAATTTGTATTCCACATTCGGCAAAAAAAACAATTAAGACACCGAGATGCAAATAACGAAACAGAGAAAAATCTATAAGCATAATACCAGGATTTTTTTTTTTTTAGTTGTCATTAATTCCTATGAAAAGTCTCAGTTTGCTACTGTATTTGCAACAGTCAGAAACTACTGCTATTTTTTGTATCTTCTCTTTGCCTTGTAGTAAATACTTGATGTTTTGTGCTGTTAAGAAATAACTGTGTCTCCAGGTAGAAGTTGCTTGCAGTTCTTTTTTATTATCGATCAATCAATCAATTATATTTTGGATTAATCGATTAATCATTTAGCCTATAGAGGACCAGACATTTGTTAAAAAAAAAAAAAAAATCTCAAAACCCAAGATAACATGTTTAAAGGTTTTTGTCTGAAATCGACAGATATTTAATTTATCATGATGTACAATAGAGAAAAGCAGCAAATCCTCACATTTGAGAAGCTGTCCTGCATTACACTTGATAATTAACTGGAAAAAGTTCACTTTTATTTATTTATTTATTTGTTTGTTTATTTATTTATTTATTTATTTATTTATTTATTTCAAACAGCGGGAGCCATTGAGTTCAGGAGGCAGTCCTCCAGTACAACATGTACTTCCTTCAGACTGTGCCATTGTACACCCGGAGTGATTTCAGTGTCTCGGTTCACTTCCTGATTGAGTGACGTCTAAACCACCTTACACGTCGGCACATTCTAAAAGCGGAAGCCTCACCTGCATTTGGAAATCGTGCTGCCGGTTTTAGCCTGCCCCCGGGGCCTCAAAGAGGATTTAACCGGTATCATTTAAGACAATGATTACCTGTGGTGTGTGTAGCATCCTACCGAGCTAACCGGTGACTGACGGGGTTGGTTCACCCTTGGCTGCATCCTCGCAACACAATGGTCATCATCTTAAATTCATTCCCACCCCCGTTATCCCGGCTTATTGAAACATTGCGCCCTCACCTAATATGCTCTGCTATCTCTCACTCAGACTGTGTTTAAAGAGCTACACAGTACAAGGACATAGTGACTTTCCCTGTGATTACCAGCGGGCTAAGCCATGCTGCAAGCCTCTTATTCCCCCTGCAGCTGGATCAAGCAGTAAAAAGTTACCCATGAAATCCCCACCGTGGCCAGAGTTCACAGAATGCAGCTGATGAATGAAGAAGTAGCTTAAAAACAAACTGTTGGACTCTAAATAAACTCTTAAAATGGTTATTTTATGACTTCTGGTATTAGTCGTAAACATGATAATAACCACACCAGATATTTTCTGTGGAATTGAGATCAAGTAAATTATGGATCATGGAGACAAATGGTTAAATAAAGAAGTAGCCTGCTACACAGAATTCAACTACTGCGTTGAGCTGCTAGTATTCAGTTAGGCGTTGAGTCATTCAAAGTAGTGGATGCTGTTGCCAATTTAATAGTGACTGATTGTTTCTGCAAGAAACGGCTGCAGGAATCCCTGATAGTTGTTGTTTCTGGAGGATAGTTCACATTTTCTATCCTCCGTTGTTCTTGTGTTAGTTCTTTGTGCTCTGGTATGGACTTCTTTGCTCAGTCTAAGAGGTTTATAGTCACCACCTGTATTTGTTTCCTGCTGTATTATTCCTCCTTTATTCCTTTTGAACCTCATATTTATTGTTTTATTGTCTATAAAGCACAATGTCACATTTTTAGTCTGTGTGTTTGTCTTGCGCCGACAGAGTTTTATTATTACTAGGACTGTCAAAGTTAACGCGATAATAATAATGCATTTAACGCAAATTTGTTTTAACGCCACTAAATTCTATAATACATTAATGCAACTTGCGATTTTTAGGTTGTAGCGAAGCTCAGTTTTAAGAAGGAGGTTAAATAACGCTCCAAACTTACATTAAATTCTGGCGAGGAAAAACTGGCATGGCCATTTTCAAAGGGGTCCCTTGACCTCTGAAAGCAAGATATGTGAATGAAAATGGGTTCTATGGGTACCCACGAGTCTCCCCTTTACAGACATGCCCACTTTATGATAATCACATGCAGTTTGGGGCAAGTCATAGTCAAGTCAGCTCACTGACACACTGACAGCTGTTGTTGCCTGTTGGGCTGCAGTTTGCCATGTTATGATTTCAGCATATCTTTTTGATGCTCAATGCAGTACCTGTGAGGGTTTCTTGTCATTGTTTTGTGTTGTTTATTGATTTCCAATAATAAATATATACATACATTTGCATAAAGCAGCATATTTGCCCACTCCCATGTTGATAAGAGTACTAAATACTTGACAAATCTCCCTTTAAGATAAATTTTGAACAGATAAAAAACTGTTTTAACAATCGTTAATCACGATTAACTATGGACAATCATGCGATAAATTGTGATTAACTATTTCATCCGATTGACAGCCCTAATTATTGCCTGTGTGTTGTATGGTAGAACTGGGATCTACTGCATTGGCTGACACTTTTTCCTCTCTCCTTCTTACTCAGAATCAGAGCTTTGAGACAGAGCAGCTTGCAGGTCATATTATTTGGACTTATTTTGAACCCATCAGACGGAACAGACAAAATCTGCTAAAGCTGATTATGGGAAATAAACAAGTGGATCTTCCTCCATGCTTAGTTTGGATATTTTTTTCTTCCCTAAAACAAACCAAATGATTTTTTTTTAGTGTATACAAAACACTGCATCACAGTTAGTCGCATGTGTGAATACAGTTTCAATCTAAGTAATACAGTATGATATGATTATATGTGAATTAAACCATGAGAAGCTTTTCCATCTTTCATATGATAGAGGAAAGAGAAATCCGATCCCTCACTGTTTACACTTGGACTTGGCAGCAGCATGTCGGGTATCTTAGCTCCTACCCTCTAAGCTGTGTGTTCATTCAGAACGTTTGCTCAGTGCGTTGCTGTGTAGGTTGGCGGCCCCAGCAACAAAGACACAACGCGGTTCACAGTTTGGTGCTAGAATGTGGCCTCTGAGGATGGCTCGGTTGCTGTGAGACTTCTGTTGTGGTTAGTAACGTGGAGAGGGGTGTGTGTACTTCTCAAAATTAGCCTACCATTAGCAGGTCTAAAGAGTTGTTTGGTTGAAACACAAGACCTTAAAGGGGACCTATTATGCTTTTGTGCTTTTTCCTTACCTTAAAATGACCTTAATAGATCCTCTTTAAAAGCTGTGACATCTATTGTTCTAGCTCATGGGGTAGGAGCTTGAAATTAGATCCGATTGTATTCTGTTAAAGCGTATTATCCATGCTTTTCCAAGCATAACGAGTGTACATCTTTGAGAGATGGGGTGAGATGACAATGAGACACTCAGCTACTGTCAGATCAGACTGTCTTAAAATACAAATTTGGCATGCTAGTTAGTTAGTTTGTTAAATTAGTTATGGAAATTATCCTTAATTTGTCCTCTCATTTGCATTATTTTCATCAATGTGCTGTGTGATTGTCTGTGTTTGAGATCAACACATCGCTGGCTATTCTGCCAACAGGCCATATGTGTGTTTTTACATATTGATCCATTCTCTTCTTATGTTCCACCATACTGCCAGATTGTCTTTTTTTAAATGCATCATGTTGAACGTTCCTTTATTTATCAGTGTCGATGTTTTCTTATTAATATTATGTACTAGTGCAGTCCAAACGTAGCGGTTCAGAACGGGCCGATTGCTTGGCCTGTGGTGTTGCTGCTTGCAGCTTTCTGGAGAACCTACTCATCCAAGAACCGACTTCACACTGCCCTCCCTCGGGTCCTGAGCAATACACCTGCTTTGACATAGTTGCATCCCCTAGCAATGCTAGAGTATACGTCATGTCATGTGGGTGCAAAAGCTCACACGAACATCTACAGGGAGCGAGCTGTACTCAAGACAGTTAATAGAGGTCCCCTCTCAATACACCACACAGTCTGTACATAATGCGCTACTATTAAATATGTCCTGTAGTTCTCAAGAGCTCGCACTTGACACTGCACTTTCTTTGAGTCCTCAACAATACACCCGCCAAGTGTGAAGTCGATCGGAAGAACAGGTGTTGAAAAAATTGAAGGACAGACAGACAGAGACTCTGTTTAGTAGAATCCAAATCGTACTCATTCATTTGCCACAAATGGGTGTGTGTGTGTGTTACATAGAGTGAGAGTCCATTTACCTTTTTAAGGTATGAATTATTAATGAATATTATGAGAAGTCCTCATCGTGATCTGAATTATTGTAAATGTATATAATAATACAGAACTCGGATGCACATGAGTGCAAAGCCGAGACTCCAAAGTGGTCTTGGGGGGCATTTAGTCTCTACTGATTCCAAAAAAGATAAATGCCTCCACTCTGTGCAAAAGCTTGTTGGTTACCAACACAAACAAAAGGATGTTGTACCCAGCATTGGGTACGGTCCAGACATTTTCTAATGGATCATATATTGGCTATGTAAAGCCCCATCCATTTTGGATCATTTGTTTTTTATTCACGCTGGAGTTGACAAGAGCCTGTCCAAACCTTCCTGTCACGTCTTTCTCCACAGATATACAAAACACTGAAAGACAATATGCAAAATGTTAAAGCATTTTCTAATGCAGAGCTAAATAATAAGCTTTATTATGTATACTGTTAGCTAAATGTGCACTATGCAGCGATAATAGAGAAATAAATAAATAAATAAAAAACGTTGGCTTGTAACATATTTGATATTTAGCATTATATGGATTGGGTGCAAAAGCTATGATTGTGACAAACACTGACATCAGTAGTGTGAAACCTGCAGACTAGGGCTCGTCAATATGACCATATATATCGTCAAAACGATATAAAAATGTCTATCCTATATATTTTAATATATCTTTTCTATTGCGGTATAGGCTAGGCCTATATTTATTTATTTTTTCTTTATAATTTCAATTAAAACTGTTATGTTCATTTTGCACTCAAGTTCTTAAAATAAGTAATACTTTTAATTTGTCAAGTATTTAATTCACACAGGAGTATAGAAACATAACCTTTACCATGTGGTCATATAGATTATTTATTTATTGAATTACCAGAAAATATGCTATATCGTGATATACACCAATCAGCCATATACAGTAATTATGACCACCTGACTAATATTGAGTAGGTCCGCCTTTTGCCTCCAAAACAGCCCTGACCCGTCGAGGCATGGACTCCACTAGACCTCTGAAGGTATGCTGTGGTATCTGGCACCAAGCCGTCAGTAGCAGATCCTTTAAGTCCTGTATAAGTTGCGAGGTGGGGCCTCCGTGGATCGGACTTGTTTGTCCAGCACATCCCACAGATGCTCGATTGGATTGAGATCTGCAGAATTCGGAGGCCAAGTCGACACCTCGAACTCGTTGCCATCCACATGATGTAAAAGAAAATGTGATTCGTCAGACCAGGCCACCTTCTTCCATCGCTCCGTGGTCCAGTTCTGATGCTCACGTGCCCATCGTAGGCGCTTTTGGCGGTGGACACGGGTCAGCATGGGCACCCTGACCGGTCTGCAGCTACGCAGCCCCATACGCAACAAACTTTTGGCAATATCACCTAGCCCTATCTGAGACCATGAATAGACTTGTCCTTTGAGGAAGCAGGTTCTCGCAGACATGGCTGACAGTGGAAACATTGGAGTGCATCTCTGCCGGCCACCACCCATATTTTGCTTTGCTCACATGACATGTTAAACCGATGCTACATTTGTTGTAAAGAAACAACTGTGTTTTGTTTCCACAGGTGATGGCCTCCCAAAGGAAAACAGTCCCTTTATCAACAACACAGACAACGACAAAGGCAACAGCTACGATGGCACCAACATGGCCCTCTTTGAGGTAACCTTCAGCTTCATATAGCCCTTAGACTCAGGGCAGGGGGATGTTTTACTGCACAAGGAAACGTGACAGTGTGATTTGTTTTGGCAAGATGTTATAGAAAAACCCAAACTGTAAGGTAGAAGTTGCAAATGCATCAATATCCTTTTTAAGTAAACATTTATTGCCAGACTATTTCTGCATTTTAAGTCAGTGTTAATTTCGTTAACAAAAACTATGACGAAATATGTTAGTCAACAATTTTTTTTTCCTTGGCTAAGATGAGACGATGACGATGCGGCACCGACGTCATTAAACACTAACGGTGACGATATCAAACATGCAATATCGTTGGTGAAAAAAGACGAGACCAAAATGTTGTTTAAAAACATAAAAGCTTTATCAAAATCTCTCAAACAACACACACAACGTGCTGCGGCAGTGCTCAGTCCATCTCTTTCCACAGTTGTGCTACTATGAAGCATAAAGTTGGCATCATCAATGAGCGCAGTCAGTCAGGAGGACTCAAACTAACTGCAAAGCCGCATTCTTAATCATTCAACCTGCGTTTTTCATCAGATAATGATAAGATACAATTTTATGTGAAATAAATTTGACTAAAATGACAGAAATGTTCAGTATAATTTGATAACTAAACAGGACAAAGATTAAATAAAAAAAAAGATGACAAAATTAAGAGAGAAAACATTTTGACTAAAATCGAATGACTTTTTGCTGACTAAAACTATGAAGGATAAAATGTGAAAAACTAATAAGCATTTTTGTTTGAAGACTATGACTAAATCTAAAATAGCTGCCAAAATGAACACAGTTTTAAATTAGAACTAACCTACAGTACGAAGCTCAAACGATTCATTAATGCACAGTATGCTAAAGCATCGGGGTAAATAAATACACAACAAGATGAATGTACCAATCTTTTCTTAGCTCAACAGTGCGTCAATCAAAGAGTTTATTTGCCATAAAAGCTTCAGGAACATTGGGGCTGAACTCTTTCCAGGTGCTTTGCTCTGCCATTTGGCAGACCTTGGCACTCTGTGGTCACTGGCCCTTGTAAAGAATCAATTAGGCACTGCGGCGTCTGTTTTCCCCACTCTGCATGAAGCCGAGCCAGCCATGCTATTCTAAGATGCTTTGAACAGTTCACTACATGTTGCATTTTGAATCCTGGGAGACTTTGTCCTCTCTTTGAAGCATGTGGTAGCTGACCACTCAAAGGCCAAATTAAAGTTGTAAAATAAATCATATTATTTTATGTTGTCGACACATGCATTATGTTACTGTAATTTGGGAATAAAGGAATCCTGAGGGAGAAACATGAAACCAAATGATAAGTTTGTGATCATGCTCTTTTCCAGCATATTTTTAAACAAAACAATATTTTCTCTATTGCAGGAGGAGATGGACAGCAACCCCATGGTGTCGTCTCTCCTCAACAAACTGGCAAACTACACCAACCTCACCCAGGGGGCCCAGGAGCACGAGGAGGCTGATGAAGACGGGCCCAAGAAGAAGGCTGTTAAGGTACAGCACGGCAGGGAGCCTTGCTTTATACTGTGGTGGAGTCCAGTTACATACCGTGCAGTTGCATATTAACAGTTGTTCTTTTAAACCCACTGAGCTATCATTACATAACTTGGTCTTTGACCGATGAAGCCCTGCTGTTTGTTTTATTCTCACGTCTTTCTGGGGGTACACAAACTTGATCACCTTATGTTCTTCTCCGTAGCGTTTTGTGTCCCTGCTGCTCACCGTTTACGCTTACTGTGACACCTAATGAAAAAAATCTAATGGTCAAACCATCGTAACTAACTGTAAATAACCGCTTTTGTGCTTCAAAGTTAAATAATTGGTCCCTTAAAGTTACTGCAAGGAACTTTAAACTGTTTATAAAACAGTCTCGATGTAATACTGATGCCTCTTTATGACCTACACAAGTAAACGAGACTACAATAGATAATATATAACAACGAGCCGTTTTAAATAGAGACAGTATTTAGTTTTACTAAAAAAAACCTTGTTGACCCTGTTGTCAGAGAACAGCAGTAAAAGTAGATGTAATAGAAATTATACCACTGGCAGTCCAGCAGCTACTGTCAGCACAAGCCTTTGTGTTGCTCTCGTTCCACAGTCCATCCGTGCGGTTTCTCCTCTAGGATCCTTCGACGCTCAAGTTTTGGTTTCTTAGAAGAGAAAAATTAAAAGTATCCACAGTGCTGCCAAGCGGCACATACATAGATGCTTGTGTAACCACAGCTTCAGTCCCATGCCAGTTGCTCCATCATGTCCCCTGAATGGAAACGGGGCCTCGGGAGCACCTCCCATCGGCTAGCAGGAACATCTTGGTAAAGAACGAAGCTGACATTGTCGCCCCTCTCTTTGTCTGGACCGGTGGGACTCGCGCTGTACATTTGGACATAGATGGCTAAAAACGTAGCTGCTTGTCAATACGAGGTGATCGATTCAACATTTTGTGTTTTTGCCAGACAACTTCAATGTAGTCCTGTTGCTTGTGCCTTTTTACATGCGGTTACGAAACAGTTTTTTGCAAGGGTGGAAGCACTGAAGAATTTTGCTGCTGGTAACTGGATAGAATAGTGCTTTATATAAACGATGCCTGTGTCACTGACATGTAAGTCTTGAATCCTCATCAAACGTCAGCTCTTTTTCATCAAACATTCATGATTTGGAGAACACGATCTTCATGTTGCTTTTGCTTTGACTGAAGATTTTATTGTACATTTATAATGCTGCCCTATCAAAGAGACAGGATTTAACCGGAGTAAAACCACAGCGTATAAATTATTAAGCATGGGAAAATGAATCAGGGTCTTCACCACTGTCTTAGATAAAAATATTATATAAATTAAGTATTTAGATTAGATACAGTGTTGATAGAAGTTATTGCCTGCATTGTATTTAGGGATTTGATTTCATCTTAAATAACAGCACTTTGATAATTAAACTGTTGTTGTTGTTAAACTTTTGTTGCAACTCTGAAAACAGATTTTGTTTTCATGATTTTATTTTTGCGTGATTAACTGAATTGACTCATACCTACATGTATCACCATGTAAAACAATGTTTTGTTCCTGTTTCACTTCCCTTTTAAATATGCCTTTATTCCCCTTAATCCCTCTTTGTCTTTTTCTCTGCTCTTATTTTCTCCAGTCTTTATTTTTTGCTGCTTATAGTTGCCAACATTTCGCCTCATGTTCCTCTCCCTTTTCTAGCCCCTAATCGCCACACATACACATTAATCTCTTTTCTGTTCTATTGTCTTTTCCCATCTCACCCCCGTCCCCCGCTACAGAGCCCTCAGATGGGGACCTTCATGGGTGTCTACCTCCCCTGCCTCCAGAACATTCTGGGGGTCATCCTGTTCCTGCGACTCACCTGGATCGTCGGCGGCGCCGGCATCTTGGAGTCCCTGGCTATCGTCGTCTTGTGCTGCTCTTGTGTGAGTACTCAACCCTCGTGATGACCTACATGACTCGCCTCTTTTTATGCCTTCACGCCGGCTACAGCGAGTGATCCGAACCCAAGTGGACAGCTTTAGGTACGTCTGTTCACACCTGGCATTAGAATGCGTCTCCACGTGCGTCTCGAGTGACCACATGTGATCCGATCTCACTTCCCCCGTTCTATATGCAAATAAACACATAGTAAACACACGGCTAAAACAGCAGATGTTGTGACGTAATATATCAGGAATGTCAGTAGTAATATCCTACATGTTCGTGAATTCGGGTACATTTTATCAACATCAAAATCTAAGGTTAGTGTGCCGGCGGTCCCTGGCAAAAAACACCGACACATCTCCGACAATATGATAATGATGCACTTCCTGTGTCTAGTCTGATAATTTCTAGATTATGAAGCCTTTAGATAAGATATATTTTAATAAAAATGTCCATGCTGCAAGGCAGACAAGCGCTCGCGTCTTCCTGTCTTTTCACATGAGGAGCGCAGAGAGCCGCGGATCCCAGCGGGATGTCAGTTGAGTAGGCGGTCCTTAATGTGGCCTGGGACACATTCACGTACACACTGTTAAAAGAATGTGGCCATATGTGGCTCAGACCACCTCTGAATGTGGTCTGAGTGATCGGATCTCAACGCGTCTTGAGTGCGTTCACACCTGTACCCAGAGCTGTCCACTTGTGAGCCGATCACTCAGGACGCATGTTAATACCAGGTCTGAACAGGGCCTATGTTTTTGGGTTGTCTGTCCGTTCCTTTCTCATGAAAGCGATATCTCTGTCCACTTGGACTCAAGGATGAACTGATTAGATTTTGGTGGTCAAAGGTCAAAGGTCACCGTGACCTCACAAAACATGTTTTTTGGCCATAACTCACAAATTCATATGCTAATTATGACAATTTCAGGATAAAATGATGACGTGATAACATTTTGGACAGACATGGACGTAAAGTGACATTTGACTGGTTGGGGGAGGCATACAGCCATGAGGTGGTAACTCTGGTTATTCTAACTATACTTTATCCATCTTTAGAATGTATAAGATATTCGAAGATAAGATAGTTGAAGCTTCGGGTCAGTGCCGCTGCTGCACTACTGTACACACACACACACACACACACACACACACACCTCTACACATAACAAACAGTGATATCCATCTGAGAATAAGTCGAATACTGATTTGGAGGTCGAATACCATGGCAACAGTAGAAGCTTCGAAGCATTGAAAGGGACGTTTTAACATCTGCTTGTCCACTCTTCTGTAGTACAAACTGCAAGGAGCTGGTCTGACCCTTGACATGGATTATTATTTGTCCTTGATCAAGGTTTTCGAGCCATTAGAGCAACGACATGCAAGATTATGTAAGAGCGTACAGTACTTAATGTACATCCAGCTCTTTAATGCATTATGAATACATTAACACACCAGAGTATATATATGTATATATGTATATATGTGAGTGTTTGGGTGACACCGGGGGGGCAGACGCTGCCTCAACTTTTAATGGCAGACGGGTGCAAATGTTGGACTGACAGCAGTAATGAATGACAGGCAGGTTGACTTAGTGGTCACTGATCCCTCCTATATTTAGCCACTGTGACTCTCCATTTCCCATACACTCCTAGCTTCTAATGGTACGTGGCAGCTTGGCGTGTAATCCCTCCATCTGCAAAGTGTCAGAAACATAGCGACATGCACACCCACACAGTGGCTATATTTGCCAATCCCCCCGGCAGACAATGGATTACTTCAGCTTAATCAGGGAAAGTACAAACAAAAAAACCTGCAGTACTATCTCAGTTGAATGCTTTTTGGCCTCATAATGGAACGCTCTAATGGTATAACATGACACTTACAATATTACCAGAGTGACCACGTCCAGGACAAGTAAAGAATTAAACCTGAAATGTATTCCCATTCCCTTGTAACTGAAAGAAGCGATCACAGCCATACATCTCAGACAGTTATTTGTGATTTTATCTATTGGAATGATTATATATTGTATTGCATCCCAGTCCATTATAGCGCTATGAATTAACATCAGCTTTTGTAGATGTAAAAACGGTGTGCGTAGAAAGATGGGGACTCCATTTTATATATTACAATCTAGCTAAAGTGCGTTAGGAGGGTTTACCCTCCACTGCATCGCTGCTGCTGCTGCTGCTGTTACGTAATAAGAGAGCCGAGCTTAGTCAAACAGATTAATGTTCATTTTCTCTGCTTAGGCCACATCTGACTTTGCACTGATGATTCCACATCAGCCACCTGTTTATAGGTCATGTTTTGTGCGCTCCAGACCCAACACCAGAAATGTCTAAAAATAACTTGAAAAGGGAATTCAGTTGATTTCAATTTAGACCAGTTATGACTAGGGCTGCACAATTAATCAAAATCGCAATATGGCCCATTGCAATTTTCATCCATCCGTCCATCCATTTTCTTTCCGCTTATCCGGGGTCGGGTCGCAGGGGGCAGCAGGCTTAGCAGGGAATTCCAGACGTCCCTCTACCCAGCAACGTTTTCCAGCTCTTCCTGGGGGACCACTGCAAAACAGTTTCTTTTTCTTGTCCTCATTATTCTCTTATTGTTTATCACTCATGATTCAATAACCTTACCTACTTTCATGAAAACAAACAGTTTCTGTTTTATTCCAACGTAAAGAATTACATATGGAGAGACAGACGCATAGATTATTTTTTATAGGATGAAAACATAGAGAGGCTCAGTGAGTCAGGATGGCTCTTATGAGGTCAGATTTCACGCTAACATATTGAGAGTACAGACACACTATTCCATTAGCTCAGTACACAGCTCAGCATGCAGAGTGTTTTCCATCATGTCACGATTAGTAGGTACAGTAGGTGCTTTGTGTTTATAGGTCACTGCCAGCACCTGGTTTTCTAAAAATGCATCCACATCAGCGTGGTATTCACTGTGCAACACAAACATACAGTAAGAGACATGCTTTCAATGAATAGTGGTACAAAAGGTATGATTTTTGTTTTTGATTCATGATAAAATTCAAAATTGATCATTGATTCTCAATCAGCGTTTTTTCTGTGCACGGGTTTTGTTTGAAAACTGTTATTTGTCTCAAGACAGAAGACCAGTTGTTTTTCTATTATATCTCCATGCCGTAATGTTCATAATGTGATATAAGACTAGATAGATACCATGTGGGATTTTCCTAAATGGGATCTTTGTCTTATTGACAGTATTATTTACGAGTGATACATTTGTCTGAACATATTTAACTTAAAGGGGCAGTTCATATGTTTTGTAGTGGGATTGTATGAGGTACTTCTCCATAGTCAGTGTATTATCTACAGTAGATGGCGGTCGGCACGCCCACAATTTGGAGAAGCAGACGGGAGTACCAGCACGGGAGCAAAGCAATGTACTGCTGTGGATGGGGGCAGCAGCAAAACGCATTTTAGACACCTGAAAAAAATCAATATTAGTTGAAGTGTACGCTATATTTAGATTAATTTCACAGCTTTACCACGCCGTCAGACACCCCTTTCCGACGGGGAAGTGTACGCTGAAGCAGTTATCTATGCTCTCCTCAAAGCAACCAGACTCCATTCACAAAAACAGCAATTTTACCTCGTAGAACACAGGAGTTACTGGTCTGCCGCTGTCTCAATTGGTTAGTTTTTTTGTGTTATTGTGCGACTTTGGTGAATCCGAACTAACCCTTTAAAGCACCAAAGTCACACAATAACACAAACAAACTAACCGATCGAGGCAGCGGTAGACCAGCAACTCCCTTGTTCTACGAGGTAAATTTGCTGTTTTGTCAATGGAGTCTGGTGGCTTTTTCCCAAAAACATTTTAGGTGTCTAAAATCTAAAATCAACTGTAGGTAATACACCGACTATGGATAAGTACTTCATACAACCCCACTTAAAAAAATGTAAACTATACCTTTAACAACACTACCATTGACATTGTCACATATTGAGGTATTTAGTTAGAAATGACATGCAATTTGATTTATTCAGAATTGCCCACTTCTTAATGTGGACCATTAAAGACGTGTGAAACAACAAGGGCAAATGAATTTAGCTTTTTTTTTGGTGATGACTTGTACTGTCAGTAATGTATTAGTTAACTTTGAGATCCATTGAAACACAAAGTTTTTTGGTTAATGCAGTTGTTGGACCTTGTTTGGGGTCTGACTGGCCTCTGGCTCTGATTGAATTTCTACTAGAAGCCCCAAAATTCCACTAAATCCTGTAAAAACCAGTACTGCACTGTAAGAAATGTCTCCACATGACTTATGGGAATTGTGTGGTATTTTTTAACAGAGGACATGTCCCCCAGTACTTTCTTTTGCTGTAACTTGGTGGTTAAGACAAGGGTTTGAGTGCAAGCGGAAGGTGAAATTGTCAGCTAATTGGCTTTACTCCAGCACTTAAAACCGGACGTCCAGCATAAGGTTTATCTTGGTCGTGTCCTTGCCCCTCCTCCTCCTCCTCCTCCTCTTCCTCTTCCTCCTCTTTCCTTTGTCCTCTAACCTTCACACTCTCTCCTCTCCCCCTTTCTTTCACCCTTTAAGTTTCATGTCTTTCTCTCTTCTCTTGTCTTTGTCCCCCTTATCTCGTCCCCCTGTCCTTCTCTCTCTCTGCTCTGTCCTCTCTCTCTCTCATCCGGAAGCACTGTTAGGTAACAGGCTGATGTAAATATCCTCCGTCACAAAGGACTTCACGGAACGATTTCATGGAAAAAGCTCCTATCCATTACCAATCTGAAAGATTAGAGCATAAGCCCCCTAAGAAGTATTTCAACAGGCTTTCAATGCTTTTTAAAAGCCCTCCAAGTATCCTATTGTTGGGGAAAATCTGGAAAATTAAAGTATTATTAGGTGGGCATGAAAAAATGATCAAGGAGGATTGAGTTTATTGTCATACTTGGTTTTGAATGGGTGATAATAACAGCCCAAACTTCCTTGTTACGATACAACATTGAAAATGAACGCACAGTAAATTCATCACATTTCAAAGGAGCGTCATGTGTAAGGTCTTTCTATCGGAGAGTTTTGTTCTGATGTTGTTCTTCTGTCCACAGACCATGCTGACAGCCATATCTATGAGTGCAATCGCTACTAATGGTGTCGTGCCAGGTAAGACGCTTTGATACTCAGACATACACACAACTTAAAGGGATGTATTATACATAATTGATTTTTCTGAGGTATTGCTCCGCCAACAAAGGCATCAACCAAACTCATTGTGCGGAATGGGATGAGTAACGCTCTATTTATGAAACAATAACACAGAGGCTACGTAGTCCGAACCAGCACGGCCGACTTTACTCTACGTTTCCAAATCGCGTACTTCATCTTTGTACTTTTAGTACATACTGCAGCTGACATATAATATTTGCAGGCGAGTATTTCACATTTTTGTGTCGTTTATTCATCACGCCCCGGTGTGTAAAGGCCTTTATGGTGATAGCAGATATTGTCTGCGAATTTTAGGCACATATACATTTTTTTAGGTCCCAGGGCTTGATCAAAACCGTGACAACAATTTTCATTGTTTATTGCATACATGGATGTATATGAGAACTTCTTCTTAGTACTCGAAAAGCTGACTTAAGAGAAGTTTCCTTCCTCTCATAAAGCTCTTCCCCCACTATGCTCTCCTCCTTTTTTCTCCCAGCTGGAGGCTCCTACTATATGATTTCCAGGTCTCTGGGTCCAGAGTTTGGTGGAGCAGTAGGTCTCTGTTTCTACCTCGGCACAACCTTCGCTGGCTCCATGTACATCCTTGGTACTATAGAGATTCTGCTGGTGAGTGAACACTTAGCGCTGACTACTTGTTATGCAAGTGCAGAGATAAAACTTGGAGTGGTATAAGAGATAAACTTAAAATAATATCTATGAATTCTTTTTTTCTTCCCCATTCAGACCTACATCGTGCCTAAAGCAGCCATCTTTGTGGCAGAGAGGAAGGAGGATGAAGTGGATGCCCTGCTCAACAACATGCGTGTTTATGGCACGTGCTGCCTCGCGCTGATGGGCATAGTCGTCTTCGTAGGGGTGAAATATGTCAACAAGCTGGCGCTGGTCTTCCTGGCCTGTGTCATCCTCTCCATCCTCGCCATCTATGCTGGAGTCATCAAGACCATTTTTGAGCCGCCAGACTTTCCGTGAGTCCATACTATAACCTCCAATCCAGTCATAGTTCAGTAGTATTTGTATCAGTTTGATCAGCGTGTCATTTTAAAATGTCTCTCTCCTCCACACAGTATTTGCCTGTTGGGGAATCGCACTCTGCAGAACCAAAACTTTGACCGCTGTCTTAAGACGGAGGTCATAGACAACGTGACGGTCACTACCCAGCTGTGGAAGCTGTTCTGTAACGGATCTGAGCTCAACGCCACCTGCAACAAATATTTCGTCAACAACAATGTGACCGAGGTGCAGGGCATCCCCGGGCTGACCAGCGGAGTCATCTCAGGTTGGAACACAGACTTTCTAACCTGAGTTTCTAACCTGACTTTTCCGATGCCTAATGCACAACTCACCAGAATTAGTTTTCGTCTCACTGAAGCTCATCCACCTATCAATACTGAACCAGCCAAACTGCACTTTGAAATCATTGTGAAAAAGATAAACGGAGAGGCTCAGACAGTGTTTGTTAAACACTAACATCTCAGTAGGAATCAACCCCATCATGGACTGCAAATGTTGCAGTGCAAACTCAGGACATTCCTTGTGTTATGCAACTGTTGGCCATGACAAACTAGTTTTACTCCAGTGCAGACGCATTCCTGTCATATTTCTAGTGAAGCGTCTGAGGCAAGCGTGTGCAGATGCTGACTGATTTCATGTGTGATTATTTGACTCTCTCTGCTCTCTCCCATCTCCATTTGCTTCCTTTTGCTGCCTCCTTTTTGCTTTGTTCTTCCCAAGTTGACTATATCTTCATCCTCTTTCTCTGAAATATGTTTCTTCCCCTTCTCATTGAAATCAGATTAACTGTTTTTCTATGTAGAAGTCTGGATCGCTGCTCTTACTAGTGAAAACATGAGCTGTAATCAGTTTGCCTCTCTCACCTGCTTTTAACTACCAATGCTCACTTAGCACCAACCACTCATGTGTTGGATCACTTCTAAATCGATGGACACTGATATCGGATTCATGCTGATGTCAAATAGTTATATAGATTATGTGTAATTTTTGCTACAGTATTAGTTAGGGCTGTGCCAAATAGTTAGAGTCATTCAGGCCTTCGAATTTGAACTCAACGTTTGAATGCTACGCTGCTTTTTAAAAAAATATCTATTCATTTTATTTAAAGTCGGTGTTTCTGCACAGTTGCAGATAAAGATCAGGCTACACTAATATTATTAGTATTTCACTATTTGTAGTATTAGATTCCAGTAGTGGCTGCGCAGGATTGTTTCAGACTCGTGTGATCCAAACATTTCCAATAAAATAATAATAAATAAAAGTAAAAATGTATTGAAAAAAATAGATGTAATCATTTCAAAAATTCACAACAAATTTATCCCATAATTGTTGCCGTTTAGCCTTTCAAAAACAACATTTTCACAATGCTCTCACAAGTTGTATTCATTAAAGAAAGTTGATTTAATAAAAAAGACTGCTCATGTAATCCGATGATTCACTTTATTCAAATATTCTACTTGAGCATTTTCTTCAGGGATTTTTTTCTTTTTCTTTTTCTCGGGTAATGAAATCATAAAATATGATGACAGAAGCTTCATTCGAAAACCTCAATAGAAGCTTTGAATGTAAAAGCTGTAAAAGCAGCTGTAGTATTAATGACATGTTGGATTCCGCTCTATTCCTCTGGTTAGTTCAGCCAAAGAGTGGAATTGTTTGTTTTTTTACCTCACTGTTTCACTGCATTAAGGCTAAAATGACACAAACAGTAACCAGTTGCTTGACTGCAGCCTCCTGTCTCGTTGGTCAAGTTTCCTTTATTGAGTCACTGGCTGTAGGCAGTTACTAATCACTCTGTTTCTGTCTGTCTTGTAGAAAATATGTGGTCAGATTATGGCCCTCTGGGTATGTTGGTGGAAAGCAAGAAGTTGTCATCTGTTGAGGGAGGCGACCCTGCGCAGGACGTCTACATGCCCTATGTAGTCAACGATATCACCACCTTCTTCACTCTGATGGTCGGCATCTACTTCCCGTCTGTCACTGGTGAGACACACGCATTGTGGTAAAAAATTGCAGAGCATAGAGTTTTGTGTCATTTCTAAAGATGTCCCGTTTGATTCTCTGTTGTGTCGTATTCCTCCCCTTCAGGTATCATGGCTGGTTCAAACCGGTCAGGTGACTTGCGGGATGCCCAGAAGTCCATCCCCGTTGGGACCATCCTGGCTATCGCTACCACCTCTTTCATCTGTATCCTTGAACCGTATTTGTGACACGAATACCAGAAAGTCTTGTCACATGGCTAGAACTGTAGCGTTAAACATGTTTTTCTAGCTTAATCAGCTGGGCCCTCGAGATAAGGATGGAAGGTTATCTATCAGTCGCCACAGTTGCCAGGTTCGTAGGTTGTATAAGGCTATTGGGAGGAGTAACATTGGGACAATAATCGAAGCCTGCCAAAGCCCCAATACAACAGGTACCACCAGTAGGATTGTGGGTAGTGTGTGCATTACTTTAGCTTTACAGTAATATGAAAAAGAGAACACTTTGTCCGTGGATTCAATGTACTTTCCTGAACGGTGCTTCCCAGACGTCACCTGTGTGGTTCTATTCGGCGCCTGCATTGAGGGAGTTCTGCTTCGAGACAAGTAAGAGTTTAACACACTGTAAAATACACATGGATATGGTTTATAAAAGATGTTTTTGTAAAAGGAATCGGAAAAAAAACAGTTCACAGATTGTATCATTTAGGTTTTTGTTCCCCCTCTTCTCTTTTGGTATCATCTCTCGAGGGCAGATGGATAATAATCTAGTCATTAAGAGCCCTCATCACAAGAGGCTCAGATTTCATGTTTCTCGGACTCGGTCCTTCGCAAATATTTTTGCATTCATGTGACGTTAATAGACCACTGTGCACATTTTTATGAGTCCTGAGAAGTACTGTGGATTCTTTTTAGTAATTAAATTTAAGAGCTCCATTGAAAACACATCAGTGAGCCACTCTGTTACACCCACTGACATGTTCCTTCATTACCATGAACACACACACACACACTGTAGTTGATTTGGACTCAATCCCAAATTATCTGAAGCCAAAAATAGTCCCCAACAAATGCACTATTTCCTCTTGTTAAATGATTTTTTTGCTCAAGACAATAAGGCCCAGATATTTTAGGAAATTATTCAGTATTTTTTAAGAAATTAAAAGTATATATTTATGACCGGTTTTCTTTGATTTACAAGAACCACAGACAGGCTGGGTAGATCGTAAAGTATTGAGAGATGGACTAAAGCACGGTTGGTTTTGGTCTTTTCATGGGATTTGTTTTCAATTTAAAAAAGAAGAATATCACCACACTTCCTTTATGTTAAGGAAATTAACTATTTGAAATTCTGTTACTACACCTACATGATATATGGCTGACTAAAAGATTATGACCCAATGAATGTATTTTGCTTTGCAGATTTGGTGACGCAGTGAAAGGGAACCTGGTCATAGGCACACTATCGTGGCCCTCGCCATGGGTCATTGTGATTGGCTCGTTCTTCTCCTGCTGCGGGGCGGGGCTGCAAAGTTTGACCGGCGCTCCACGCCTGCTGCAGGCCATCGCACGAGATGGCATCGTGCCTTTCTTGCAGGTTTGACACGCGACACAAATACAGTTAAAGCAGTCTTCAGTCTCGTGCTTATCTGCTTATTTTCATTGGGGCTGTCAAAGTTAACGCGATAATAATGCATTTACACAAATTGTAGCGGGCTCAGTTTTTAAAGCTAGAGTGAAGATACTGGCATCATATGGAACTAGACTTGACCTTATTGTCATACTTGGCTGTGTGTGTCAGGTGTTTGGTCATGGGAAAGCCAATGGAGAACCTACCTGGGCTCTGCTGTTGACCGCTGGGATCTGTGAGATCGGTATCCTCATCGCCTCCCTGGACGCCGTGGCTCCCATCCTCTCCATGTCAGTATTTGTTTGCATAGTAATATTACACACTCTCTTTCCATTAAATCAGATCAGCAGATAAAGTCCATGATCCCTCCAGTATTTGGCTTCTTAAAGCCACTTACGGGAAGTCATAAAGTGGAGATTTAGATGATAAGTTGTTGTCTTTCTTCCACAGGTTTTTCCTCATGTGCTACTTGTTTGTCAACCTGGCCTGTGCGCTTCAGACCCTGCTGCGGACGCCCAACTGGAGACCACGCTTCAAATACTACCACTGGTGGGTGATGAATTATTCAGTCTGGCAAGTGCATTGTCACTCTGCAGTTCACTCTTTACATTTACGTTCTCACGGTGAAAGAAGAGGATATTGAAAGTCTCTGAAGATCATCTGAGGGTAAATAACACTAACAATTTGTCAGGTTTATTTAGCCCACTGGTTCCCAACCTGGGGGTCCCGACCCCCACTAGGGGTGGCCAAAGCTTAGGGTGTAAGACAACCTTTTTTTAAAGATATACATTTGGCCTACATCTCAGCATTTCATTCATTTCTGTGAAGAAAATTATAATTTTTTTAAGTTTGGATTATTATTTAAGATTGACAGCTGCTCAGAGACGGCAAGTCTCCAGCTCGACTCTGATTGGTTGTTTTTCCTCCGGTCTGTGAAATCTTGCAGATGCCATTAGGAGCTTTGGAGGACACAGAGGCACATGATATTTTTCAGATTACCTGTCTCATGCACTACTGTCAGGATATAGTGTTTTATAAAAAATAACTTTTTTAATCATATTTGCTCCAATTCTACCCACTGCTGCTTTAAGTATGTATGATTGTTAAAATGAAATAAAAATACAGACAGATAATTGAATTAAAAGTTCCTAAAAATAACAGGGAAACTCATCTCTGATGCAATATTCACATGAAATAATCTGCTCAAAATGTTTCCGCATCGCCCGTTTTTTTTCCACAAACTTCCTGCAGTTATTGCGTTCACTATTTGGGTTAATTGTACAGTTTATCAGCTGTTCTGTTATTATTGATATGCATTGAATATAATATGAAATATCCATAAAATATGTCACTTAGTCAGGGGTCGTCAGTTTAGTCAACGATAGAAAAGGGGTTTCCTTAAGGAAAAAGGTTGGGAACCACTGATTTAGCCAACTGCTGAGATGACTGAGGCTTTCCTTATGAAGACTGAAGGACACATGCCAAGAATCACACATTAACACAAGGGTAATGTGCTGACAATACATTTGACAACACCAGTGGTCCATTCTGAACTGGTTTCATTGCTCTGTAAATGGATGGGTGTGTAGTTACTGGACTGGAGTTGTTATCTAAAGTGTGTGTGTTTTCTCCTCCAGGGCTCTGTCCTTCCTGGGAATGAGCTTGTGTCTTGCTCTCATGTTCATCTGTTCCTGGTACTATGCGATTGTGGCCATGGCCATCGCTACCTGCATCTACAAATACATTGAATACAGAGGGTGAGAAGGACTTTGTATGCAATCATTTTGTTTCTTAGATATACAATACATCCTTGAGTTAGGCTGGGACACTGTGCATATAGAAACTGATAATTATATACAGAATATAAAATGCTTTAAGATACTCCTATCAGACATCTTGACATTTATTACTATACATTTAACAGGTAATAAATACAGCTTTAAATGCAGGGGAAAAGCACAGATTAAAAAAAATCCCCTTCATTGTGTTGTACAGTGTTATACTGTACCATTTGTCCCAGCCAGTCGGTACAGTGTGATCCTTCAGAATAAGATATTAAATATATTAAAACCTTAACATGTCCCCAGAAGGCCTCTTGAATGATACCAAATGTAGCTGTGACAAGTTTTCCGTAAATGTTTGTTTAAATATGCAAATGAGGCATTATCTGATGCTAACTTTTGGTGAATTTAGGAGAAATCTACAAACACAAATAGACGAAGTAGTAAAATAATCACCTAAATCTGTATTTCAGATGTTTTCTTTCCACTAGTCTGAAAGAAGACATGCTATAGAGGCAAAACCAAAATCTTAAAATTGACCAGGGTATGAAAAACAATGTTTTTTCCAGGGGCGTCTTAACAAAAAGATACTTGTAGGAAGATGTTTTTTTACTGATTTGTTGAAACAAAAATGTTCTCAGATCTAAAGAAACTGGACTAAATCAGCAAAACACACAAGAAACCATTTAAACCGCACCGAACATGTGTGAAAACAGTGTAAGACTGTTGACATCCATCTGATAGCTTTGGTTTTTATCATTCTGAGTGTGATCTCATGTTTTCTTGTTAACGTTAATAATTCCTGGTCAATCGTTTGTTGGCTTTAGGGCAGAGAAGGAATGGGGAGACGGCATCCGTGGCCTGTCTCTCAATGCAGCACGCTACGCCCTCATTCGCCTTGAGGAGGCTCCACCGCACACTAAGAACTGGAGGTACGCTACATTTTGTGTGTGTGTGTGTCCTTGTACTTGCTACATAGTGAAGACCGAAACAAGTTTTTTGAGGACATTTTAAGGACAAAGTGAGTTAATTTTATGTGGTCCTCACTTCTTCAAAGGCCTGTTTGAAGGTTAAGACTTGGTTTAAAGATTCAGGTTAGAATTAGTTTTAGGTTAGGGGTTAATCTCTATAAACAAAATCTGTTTGTAGTCCAAGTAGTATCGACCAATCACGTTTGAGCGGGCTTTGGTTGCATACAGGTAAACAGTCCGTGTGGAGAGCAAAAAGGCGGAATGCATTAGCCGAAATGAAATCTCAGGACTCATTGGCTATCAAAGTTAACGCGATAATTATGTGTTAACACAAATTCATTTTAACGCCACTAATTTCTTTAACGCAACCGATCTTTCGGAGGTTGTAGCAGTTGTTTTAAAGCTAGGGTGATGATACTTGTATCATATGAAACTAGAAAACCTAAAGAATCAATCGGTACCAGCCATGTCATACTTGTCGCGAAAGAAGTTAAATAACCCTCCAAACGTACAAACTGCATTTTGGCGAGGAAAAACTGGCATGGCCATTTTCAAAGGGGTCTCTTGACCTCTGACCTCAAGATATGTGAATGAAAATGGGTTCTATGGGTACCCACGAGTCTCCCCTTTACAGACATGCCCACTTTATGATAATCACATGCAGTTTGGGGCAAGTCATAGTCAAGTCAGCACACTGACACACTGACAGCTGTTGGGTTTGAGTTTGCCATGTTATGATTTGAGCATATATTTTAGTGCTAAATGCAGTACCTGTGAGGGTTTCTGGACGAAACTTCCTTTAAGGTACATTTTGAATAGATAAAAAAAAATGTGCGCTTAATCACGATTAAATATTTGAATCGATTGGCAACACCTTCTTTTTATTGGTTTAAAATTAGCTTGTAAACTGGCTACTTGTGAAACAATCCGGTCTTAGACATCGTCTCTCAACTCAACAAGCTTTTCAAATCGCTAGTCAGACTGTAAACGATGACCGGTGAACGGAAGAGGAAGTCTTGGCACTGATATCTGCTGTTCTACCAGAACCCCAGAAATATTGTCCGTTGGCCCCCAGAGACGTATCGTCGTCAGACCAATAGTCGATGAGTTCTGAGATTGGGGTTAGGGTAAGGGCTGGGGTTAGTCATTTAGTTGTGATGGTTAAGTTTGTGTAAGGAAATTGCATTTTATCATTGAAGGTCCTCACAAAGATAGAAGTAAAGGGATGTGTGTTTCATATGGATGTGGTCACAGTTGACATAGTGCCACCTGTCACTGTAGCGGTGGACTAAAGCGAGACAGGAATAGACACAGAGGGTGAATTTGATTAATCTCTTGGTCCTCTACCTAATCTGACAGAAGAGGTTGATGAGCCTTTATACTGTACAGAGGCGGCACACACACTGGCTGACCTCACAGACTGCCTGTCTGTCTGTCTGTCCCAAAGACCAAACACGTTTCATTTACTCTCTATTGGCACGTTGAGGGTGGATATACTCTTCTTAGGGATGTGATGTTTCCAGTTATACAGATGGTTGTCATTAAAGGTAACTGTGTTAACTGTTAATGCCCCTCTTCTGTTAGTCTGGTGCCAAACACATGGCCTGAAGGACTGACAATACTACTGTAATAATGTAGCCACACCTTCTCTAAAGAAATAATGTGCTTTTTTACTGTGGTGTTGCTTTAATTAAATTATGATGGGCCTGTGTGACGACAAAAGAGCACATTTGTTTTGATTTGTACACATAAAGATATTTGTTGCTGTTCATGAACCCTCTGAGATGTGAGCATCTTCTGTCTTTCGAAACCTGACTTTATCCCCCTGTCTCTTTTCCTCTCGTGATGTATCCAGGCCTCAGTTGCTGGTGCTCCTGAATCTCGACTCCGATCAAGGAGTCAAACATTCTCGCCTGCTGTCCCTCACCACCCAGCTGAAGGCAGGGAAAGGCCTCACGATAGTGGGGAACGTTTTAGTGGGAACCTATCTCACCAAAGAGGACGAGGCCAAGAAGGCTGAGCAGGTACAGTGGGAATGTATACGCCAGCATGGTAATGTGTTTTAGAGCAAGAGTACAACATGCAAAACGCAAATGCAGGCACAAGCTTAGTAGTAGTAGTTTTAATTTTATTTAATTTTAGTTTTGAGTTTTTGATTTCATTTTAGTTTAGTTATAGTTTTCAGTGTGTTTGCCTGTTTTAGTCTAGTTTCAGTTTTTCAGAAAGGTTTAGTTTTAGTTTTTATATATTTAGTTTTTGTTAAGTATATGTAGCTACATATATACTAAATACATGGTTGGGGAACTGTGTAAGAATGGCCATAGCATGTTTAATGTTGGATCTTTGTGCTACTTTAGTGAAGCAATTGTCCTAGTGCCATCTCCTGGAATATCAAGTGTGTTCAATTTCTGTGAGTCAATGTCACAAGAGTTGACGGAAATTCATGCTGTCTCCTTTTTTTTAGTAGTTATATATTATAGTTAAATAATTAAAACTTTATTTAGTTTAAGTTTACAATAGTTTTCACTGCATATTTGCATTTTAGTTTCAGTTTTAGTTTACTATAATAACCCTGCTCTGCACTTCTACCAAATTTCAGGTTTCACAGCTTCTGATAAAACACCAGTTGTCTTTTATACAACTTAATTTATCACCTGTCCATCCGTTGCTAAGCGTTACAGTCAAACTCAGTGTTTAAAGCTCACAGCTGGGCTCACAATAAAATCTGTTGTGTGTCAGTCAGGATCTACAGAGTTAGGAAGCATTTCACACCCCAACTGCAGATGAACTCTGCCATCTAGTGGCCAAACTGAGTAGCTCATTTGATTTTTTTTTTTTTTGCAACCTGATTTGACTGTGTCCTCAAAAGCATTTTTAATCAGTGGATTATTTTTTCCTGTAAAAGCAATCCTATGCAGAAGCTGGATTCCAGATTACACAGACTGCTGCATTCATGGGCGTTGTTTAGACCCGTCGTTATGAACTGTCCTGAATGAATACTAATGAGAGCGCCGAATGGTTATTTAGAGTTAGTGCTCATAATTAAACAGGGAATCTTTGTGCCATTGAGTAGACTATTGAGTGCTGTATCAGTAATGTATTCCACCTCCTTCATACTTTATGTTCATATGTATATTCTGTCTTTCTCTGCCCAGAACATCAAGGCTGCCATGTCAGCAGAGAAAACAAAGGGTTTCTGCCATGTCGTGGTGTCTTCAAACCTCAGAGACGGCGTCTCCCACCTCATCCAGTCTGCAGGGCTGGGAGGCATGAAGCACAACACAGTCCTGATGGCCTGGCCCGGCACCTGGAGGCAGTCCAACGACCCGCAGTCATGGAAGAATTTCATAGGTACCGAGCAGGAGACGGTTCAAAATAAATTGGAGTAAATAGAAATGTATAATCAGATGAATATTATACAGAAAAGTGCATCCGATTTGATTTTAAAAATGCATAGGAAGTAATGATAATGCATCTTACATTGTATATTTGTACAGCTGCTTATGCAATCTTTCCATTGAGATGGCAATAGATTAACGTCCCATAGACAACACATACTGATTGATAGGCCATGTCTGCACCTCGTCGTGCCACAGCGTGGTCTTGTGGGCTGCCATTTTTTTAAAATCTCGGTCAAGTAAATTTTAAAAAGTGCGATTGGCTATTTAAAAATGGCGTGTTCGTGCAGGACATGGGACACCCCGTCTTGCAAGTGAAGATTCTCTGACCAATCAGTGGTCTGCAGTGTTTTAACTACACCTTCTAGTATCGGCTCAGCTCACTTGGAACCTCGACAGAGGTGATACCAAAATAAGTACCAGGTATTATCCAAAGCTTTTGTAAATGGAAAATCAAAAATGAGTGAGTCGAGTCGAGTCGAGTCGAGTCAATTAGAGCTGAGTTGAGGCGTACCATGCAGTGGAAAAGAGGCAGTAGACACTCTCTCTCTCTCTCTCTCCCCCTCTATCCATCCAGAGACAGTGCGGGAGTCCACAGCGGCCAATCAGGCCTTGCTTGTGGCTAAGAATGTGGACAGCTTCCCCACCAACCAGGACCGCTTGGGGGAGGGCACCATCGACGTGTGGTGGGTGGTCCACGATGGAGGCCTGCTGATGCTTCTGCCCTTCCTGCTGCGGCAGCACAAGGTTGGTTATGTTCATCTCTGAGATATTGTACAAATCATTTCTTTCATATTTTTCATTCCTCTCTTTGTATTCATGCCCAGTATCCCTCCTTCATACTCACCTATCTATCATCTCTCCATGAATTTTCCCTCTTGGTGTCACTCTCTTCCCTTGTCCCCTCCTCTCGGTCCTGCTTTACCTCACTGATCCATCCATCTCTCCCTGACTGACGCTCTTGCTTTTCCATAACGACGCCGTCTGTCCGTCCTCCAGGTGTGGAGGAAGTGTAAGATGCGCATCTTCACCGTGGCCCAGATGGATGACAACAGCATCCAAATGAAGAAAGATCTTCAGATGTTCCTTTACCACCTGCGACTCAATGCAGAAGTGGAAGTGGTGGAGATGGTGAGGCTGTGTTTGATAGAATAGCACTATGTTACATCCCGTAATGGTAACGATGCATCGCTACATTGGAGATCAGGCTCCATATTGTATCGCTAATGATGTTTCCGTCCTCTCCTGTGCAGCATGATAACGACATCTCAGCCTTCACCTATGAGAAGACGCTGGTGATGGAGCAGAGGTCTCAGATGCTCAAACAGATGCAACTCTCCAGGACTGAGAGGGAGAGAGAGGTAATGTACACTTCATCTACCTGAACACAACCCTGCACTCACACTCGCTTTGTCTCTGTAGTTCCAATTCAACACAAGTGAATGCAGTATTTTTTATGGCGTGTCTTAGAGTAGATACTAATAATATTAACCCATAAACATCTTCAAGGAGATGGCATTTATTGTTACTGAATGTTGTTTGCAATTTGCCACGCCGCACACCGCTCAGATTCAGAGTATCACTGACGAATCGCGTAGCTCAATCCGGAGGAAGAACCAGGGCCCCGCCCCGAGCACGATCCGCAGCCGGCCTTCCTCCATGGTGGAGGACAATCAGGAGGACGAGGTAGCCGATGTTGTCAACCCACTGTTCCCTTCATTGTTAGACACACAAACCCTGTCTTCACAAAGCTGGATCTTTGGCTACAGTCTCCTCCGCGATCATCAGGGTTTAAAATCTGGACCCATATTTTAAAAAATAGATGTGCAAGTAGTCAGTCACGGATACATCACACACTCTAGTGTGGAAGTCAGACTGTGATGCGTATAAAGTCTAATCAATCAGATGGGAAGGAAGGAAGGATGGAGGAGTAATAATTAGTAGTGCCATAGGAAATGAATTTTCAGTCTAAATGTGGGCACAGTTATTATAATTATATAAAGACTGGGCATAGTTACACTTCTCATTTCAAAGGCCAGACAGTCGTGGTGCTAATCAAGAATGAGTTTATGAGACAAGATCAAGTTGTTTAGTGAAAGAAAGTACAGATTTTATTAGAACAATTATTTGTTTAAATATTAAAATGTTCTCATTAGGAGTTACTGCTTCTTTTAAAACATCTTTAGCATCATTAGGGCTTAAAGTGTGGAACTAGAAATAGAGGACAAAATGCTTTGCTCTCTGGATAACCCTTTGTGCTTTTTAACCATCTGAGGGCTTATCCATAGCATCAGCTCATGGCTGATTTACCATGTGCACACAGCGTGTTAGCACTAGTTCAGGATACTTAGATGATGAGTAACCATGTTACATCAGAGCTAAAGCTGCTTCGGGGCCAGCTATAGTCGTTCTACATAGAGTGCACCAGCGTGAAGTCCTAGTCAGCTCAGGACTACGGGTTAGTTATTGTAGCATTGTGTGAAACAGTAGCCTGTTTGATAAGAAAGAGAGTCCATGATTACAGATAGCATCTTGTACATCTAACAATTAAACCACCAAGTCCAGACTTCACCTAACAAGTAGTGCTACTTACTGTATAGTCACGGAGAGCTGCTTTGTGAACACCAGACCGTTGCCTGAATTCCCATTAATCCCCACCTCATCCCCACCTCCACCTCCCCGACAGACGTGACGGGAAAGAGTGGACAGTATTGTCTCAGAAACCTGAAAACAGTGTCAAACATTTGCTCGGTGTTAAAATCTTGAGACTTGTCCTGATGTCCTGAGATCTTAACTTTGAAAAACTGACTCAGATCTATTTAAAGGGATAGTTCAGGTGTTTTTGAAGTGGGGTTGTATGAGGTACTTCTCCATAGTCAGTGTGTTACCTACAGTAGATGGCGGTCGGCACTGTTGTTTATTGAGCATTACAGCCTCACAGGGCTACTACACCAGGAGTGGTTTATACTGACAATACTGTACTCTCTTTTTTCATTCCCACCCTCGTACCTATAGCCAGTGTCCATACTGGACACTACCAGTCACAGCTAGTAGTCAACAAGCATAACAGGTAGAGGATGATACTGAACAGAAACTGAACACATAGCCTCCCTTCTACAGAATATTAAAAACAGAGAGGTCTAAATGTGTGACATAGTCAGCCTGCTGTTTTACTAGCACTGCCTGTGTTTTTATCAAGATCCATTTTGCATGTATCAAATATGAGAGGTACCAAGCAGCACAGAGGCCATAATCCATATCTTTATGATGACAGATGTTAACAACCCCATCATTTATTGTCATTGGCCGTGGTTACATAACTGTTGACATTGTCCTCTGTAGTACAGGAACAGCAGTGAACAGATATGCTGCCATATGTAATGAAACCAGATTATACTTTATTCTAATAATGATGTCTATAAATCCTACTCTGCTGTGCTACTGCTGTATTATCCCTGCACTATCCCTCATGCATGATAGGCTGCTTTATAGTGTTTAAGTCACATATTTGAGCATGTGTAATAATCCCTGGAAGCCCTGTATCCAATTTGAACACCTGGATAACGTCACACTGTACCTTCCCACCACTCTGTTCTTGTCAGTCATCCATACATGTTGTGTTTCAACCCTCGCTGGGACCTCCAGCGATGTCTGGTGATGCCCAATTTGTTCTTTTATGGTCCATGTGTGTTGTTGTAATTGTTGAACAGCTGAACAGGTTTGTATTATTCTCATTATTCTCTAGCATGGTTTCACCCCAACTTGTAGAAGAAGGAAGAAGTTGTTGGTTTCCTTTCCTCATTGGTCCCAGTTTGCTTTCTCACTGGAACAATCTGTTACTTTTTTTGCAGCATTTATTTATTCACCTCTAGTTTTTGATTCCTTTACTCCTAAAGAGTGCTACAGAGATGACGTATTTTGTCTTTCTGGGATTATCTTAGACCTCCTTGTCGTCCTCTCATCCTTCTTTCATTCCTTAGAGTTATCTTTGAGTTACCACCGCTCCTCATCCATTCTGGTCATCCTGTTTCATCTCATCCCTCCCCTGAAATCTCTCCTGGTCAGTACTAAAAATGCGCTCCACGCTCTCTCTCTCTCTCTCTCTCCCTCCACTCCCTCCAGGCCCAGCTCATCCATGACAGAAACACGGCGTCTCACGCCGCGATAAACGACAAGGCCGAAGCTGGGCCCGATCGGGTCCACATGACCTGGACCAAGGAAAAGCTCTTCACGGAGCGTAATCGGAACCGCGAGCTCAACGCCAACGTGGCTGTACGCGACCTGTTTAACATGAAACCGTGAGTATACATTTGTTTAAACACCACCCAAAAGACGAATCTCTGTACGTACATTTTGTAGCTCAGGAGCTAAACAGAAGGGAAAGTGAACAGTCTGTAACTTTAAGGAGTGTCAAGTCTACTGTATGTGTTACTGAAAATTGCTGTAAAGGTGGTGGTACAAAACAGGACATTATCGCATGTGCCTTGTGAGAGACATTTGCACCATTTTGAACATCAAGTTTTAACATGTCAAAATATGTGAAGTATTATCTGAAGCACACACCACAGCACACACAGTACTGACAGTACTTCTGGATGGTGCCAACGCCTCAGTGCAGGAGGACAGCATGTGTAGATGTAGTAGTAGTAGTAGTAGTAGTGGTCGTACTGAGCCTGACAGGGTGAAATGGGACGACTTCCTGCATGGCGTGTGCATTCAGGCTGCATTTGGTGTGTGTGCGCATGTGTGTACACTTCTAGCCATTTCAGTCTTAGTGCATGGCCGGACCACGCAGATCACATGCACACATTTGTTGCCGTTTAGACTAACACCTCCTCATCCCATACTGTCCATACCACAGATTGTATATAAAGGAGGACGCGTCTCCGCTTCCTCCCCAGATGTTTTGGCTTCACTTTTGGGGAGCTGTCATGTCGTCCATCTTTATATGCAGTCTGTGGTCCATATTATCAGTGTGTGGACTTCATCAGGTGTGTCCCAGTCCACTTCTATTGGCTTTTAAAGAGTCGTTGTAAACACATCGTAAAGTCTCACAGGACAGGAAGAAATATGAGGCTGCGTTTTTTTTCACAAAGCCTCGCCGTACACATCAAACGGTTCCATGTCACTTTCTGGGGGTTTCCGTGGGTCACCTTTGGGTGTCACGACGGGCCGTTTGGGACAGTTGGGAGCATGCAGTGTGGTGGAGAGAGCTCAAGTAGAAAGCATCTAAGCCTATTTCTGTTGTTCTGTCCCATTTTCCTCCTTCTAGAGAGTGGGAGAGTCTGTAAGTGGCATTCTTTTTGCTCTAGGCTGTATGTGTGTGTACCGCTGCTGTGGTGACTGTAGCTTTGTTCAGTGTCCTCCAGCTCGTGTGATAGCGCCTCTGTGTATGTGTGTGTCTGCGTCCTTGTTTGTGTGTCCTCATATGCTAAAATGACTTCCTGTTCAAACAGGGTTGAGTTAATTTGCATGTTTTATTGAAGACATTGTTTGTAGGCATGAGCAACTTTGTGCTTTCCATTTATTTCTGTATTTCAAAGTGAATATCAAATACAAAACAAATGTTCATTTGGTCTTTACAAGAAAATATTAATGTTTTTCTTATTCAGTAGAATGGAAAGCCGAAGTTTGTGAAATTGTCTTGTTTTTCTCCTCATATATAAAAAGGCTTCTGGCAGTCGACGTCATGTGCTTTTATTGCTTTTGATCTAACATTGTGAAGGTGACGATAAAGAGGCAACATTTAAAGAGATAGTTAATAAATATAAGATTACAGCATGTACAATTAGCTATGCTATGACACACTAAACAATAATAAACACCACATGGACTTCAGGGTGTGACACTGCATGTCCCTTAAATGCTGCCTCTTTATTTGGATTTAAAACACGCTTCAGTCCCTTAACCATGCCTTGTTCTCTCATTTGTGTCTGAGGCTGACATACAGAATGCTTTAAAATGCAAATGTTATTAATAGTATATATGTTTATGTGTTATACTGGTGTTTTCTATAGAAGTACACAGTGTGTTAGTGATGTTTTAATTCAGAAGCAAGTCAGAAAAACATTTTGTTACATTAGTTTTTCCATCATATAACCATATAAAAAGCAGAGCTTGTTCTCACTGAGTTTTATTCATTTAATGAGGAAGGCATAAGCAAGCGCTGGCTCAAAAGTTCACTGAAATGTTTCCAGTGCGCAGCTCCTGTTTCCCCAGGAGTGGTGACACAGTAGGCCTTTCTCACAGAAGACATTTTGACATGTCGCAGTAGGTGTAAATAACGGGGCTGTGAAAGTTAACGCGGTAATAACGTGTCGTTTTAATGCCACTAATTTCTTTAACGCATTAACACAACAAGTTAGAGTACCTCAGGAATACATCGGTACCAACCATGTCATACTAGCTTGTCGTGAAGGAGGCCAAATAACGCTCCAAACTTGCGGTAAATTTTGGCGAGGAAAAACTGTCATGGCCATTTTCAAAGGGGTCCCTTGACCTCTGACCTCTAGATATGTGAATGAAAATGGGTTCTATGGGTACCCACGAGTCTCCCCTTTACAGATATGCCTCACTTTATGATAATCAATGCAGTTTGGGGCAAGTCATAGTCAAGTCAGCACACTGACACACTGACAGCTGTTGTTACCTGTTGGGCTGCAGTTTGAGCATATTTTTTATCCTAAATGCAGTACCTGTGAGGGTTTCTGGACAATATTTGTCATTGTTTTGTGCTGTTAATTGATTTCCAGTAATAAATATATACATACATTTGCACTCACTAAACACTCCCATATTGATAAGAGTATTAAATACTTGACAAATCTACCTTTTAAGGTACATTTTGAACAGATTAAAATGTGATAAATTTGCAATTTATCATGATTAACTATGGAAAATCATGCGATTAATTGCAATTGAATATTTGTAATCGATTAGCCCTAGTAAATAATAAAATAAAATCTGTCTGGATTCCATTTAGCTGCACAAAACATTTTAACATAATTTACTATTTCATATTAACAGGAAATGATACATATGTGACGTTGGATATCAATTAAACTAAGATATAATAGGTTTTCTGTGTTTCAAGATATATGGGACAACTATGTATTCTATGAAAAAGGCCTACTGTAGTTTGATGCCAGCATAAAACTATAAAGTTATAAAGGCTACAGTTCAGTTATTGCACTGGTCTCATAAGAAGTGAAGAAGTCCCAGCAGCCTCTTATTACCATCACTGTTCCCACCTTATCACTTAATGAAAGTTAGGGTTGTTTTGCTTCAGTGCTGTCCTCTCTCACTGTGACCTTCTTGTCAAACCAGGAACCAGTCAAATGTCCGTCGGATGCACACGGCTGTCAAGCTGAACGGGATGGTGGTCAACAAGTCACAGGGAGCTCACCTGGTTCTGCTCAACATGCCCGGACCTCCTAGGAACAGAGGAGGAGACGAGAACTGTATCCTTAAAGCAGCTACGATCTAGATATGTTTATAATATCAATGTGAAAGAGGTCGCTCGTAGCGATGAAAGAATTATCAGCTGATTCTGCAGCTCCTCTCGGCTTTACAAAACTTTATAGTGAGTTTCAGCTCATCGTTTAGCTGTCTGGCCCACAACTTTACCGTTTTGGTTCACTCTCAACGCTCATAGTGTTGTTTTCAGCTGTTTTCAGTGGAAAATATTCTTAAAACCCACTGAACAATACCCGCACAGCACCAACCAGCAGACAGACACAGTTAGAGACAATCTGGTGAAGCATTTAGCAGCTAAAAATACAGATAATCCCCTCAGTGGTTGGTGGAGACCAAAAACAGAGCTAAAAGTGAGTGAATATTGGACAAACATTCATCATGTGAACACAAACACGACTCCAAATGAAGGCTAATGGGGCTAATAATTTTGCTATATATTTTTTTGACATACATTTATTGATTTTATACATTTAAAGTATTGTACAAACCTTCCCCCAAATTGATCATATGGCAGTGTATAAAATAGTAAAAATAAAAATCACTTGAAGTACACATAAACTTAAAATTTATATAGATTTACCATGAAAATATAATAAAGTAAATAAATAAAATAAATAAATACATAAAATACATTAAATTAAGAATACGGTCAGCACATTCCTCACAATAGATTAGTCTTTTTGGCTCTTCAATCTCACCATTTATTTTTTTTAAATACCAAAAACATTTCCCAGTTGTCAAAAAACTCTTCCTAACTATATACAGTATGTGAGTTTCTTAAAAAAAGTTTAGTATATTAACTTTAAGGTGATAGTATGTTATTGTTATTGCAGGTTAAATTACTACCATTATACTGTGGTGAATGCTCACTGTGATGGACAGGAGTGTTGCCACAGTAGGAATGAGGTTATATATGAGGGATATAATAATATAATATAATAATGTGGTCTACAGGATGATGCAGAATGTTGTATTTCTTGACTGCCGTCCTCTCAGACATGGAGTTCCTGGAGGTTCTTCTCGAGGGTCTGAACCGGGTCCTCCTGGTGCGAGGCGGCGGCCGTGAAGTCATCACCATCTACTCTTAAAAAAAAAAAAAACACTCTCACGCCCCACCCTGCACACATGGGCTGTTCCCATGGATACCGGTCACCGGGCATTTTCGGGGAAGAAGCCTAATTTGATTTTTATGAAGGGGGGCGGGGGTTGTTGGAAGGCGGGACCACATGTGATTGACAGACGGTTTTGAAGGACCCCAGGATGGAAGGAAACAGCGTTGAATCAGTTGACTGGCTGAGAGAGAGCGCAGCGTGCGTCCACGCCGGGCCACAGCACCCCTGCATGTGGAAGATAGAGCATAGAGACACTTTATATTGTTCATTTAACTCTGAAAAAAAACGTTGTTATGTTCTGTTACATTTTCATATTCTTTCCCTCTCGTGTCGATGTTGTTACTGGCGCTCACTGTGTGTAAAGATAAGCAAAAGAAGTGAATGTGTGCTGAACCTCGTAGTCTTTTATGTTGCACTCTGGGAGCTGCAGAGATGTTTGACCTGAGACACGTTACAGGACTAAAAGGTCATACTGGATTTTCAATATTAGATACAGTTTGGTGGTCTGTATGTTCTGCATCACCACTTGTGCTAAATATTTTCATTTAAAATAACCTTTAAGAAAGTGGTTTCAGTCTGTACAGAGAGTTTCTGTTTAGAAACATGCTGGTTAGGGTTGCAGAACAAGGGTCATTGGTGCAGTTGAAAGGTCGTCCCTGAAGCAGCATCTGTAGTCGTAGCGCTCTGTGGTTGTTCGCCTTGTCGATGATTTAGTGACGGACCGGCCGGGAGGATGTTGAACGTGCACCACATGTTGGATCACCTTTTGTCAGGTGGATATGTGCTACTGATACTTGATGATCCCGCCCTTAAAGAACACTATTGTTGTAATAGGGGAAAATAGCCATAGCTAATATTCTAGGACCCTTTGTAAGCTTTATAAAAATGACATATTAAATGTATACATATTTATGGTGACTGAAGTAGTGCTCAGTTGGGAGTGAGTTGGGGGCTGTTTGACAGTAGCTTAAAGAAATAATAGATTGGCTCTTTTAATTTGCCCTCAGAATTATTGTGGGCATTTATTTAAAATGTAAAAAGCACAAATCGACATGCGAATTAGCGTAATTCTTCCCATACGGACGTAGTTACAGCACTGTTGACTTTGCACTACTCCAACTTTCAGCACTTAATTCATCGTGTACTCTCACCTGGTTCTACCGCCTACAGTGACACTTCCTACTGGTCAACAACACACACCGCTATACATTCTTCTCACACAAAGTGGAGCGACATACTGATGAATGAGCTCATTGGAAAAAAAAAGATGCAGACAGCAAGTGATTCCATACTATTTCATGTTTCAATGTTGTTTTTATATTATTTTACCAAACAAAACTCTTCAGGCTTTTGAGTCGCAGACTGAGTAGATTCATAGTAATGAGCATGTGTAGGAGAAAAAGTGCCAAAATGACTACAAAAGAAACTGTGGACGTATTACTGATGCATCTTAGAGAGCATGGCCACGCAGTAGCTGCCGCTTTTTACATTGACAATCTTTAAAAAAAATATTTTTTTATGATAGAGCTCATCCAGAATTCTTTTAAAATTCTGCAAATTAATAATGAAACAAATGCAACTAATAGTGCAATTTCCAGGGCCGTCTAACATGGTCTAAATGCTGCAAAAAAATGGGTGAGAGGGAAGAAGGAAACCAACATCAACCCTTTTCTCACGCGTACCTCCACAGTTTCTTTTCCAAAATTAGCTGTGCAGTATTTTGTAAAGCAGAAAGTAGTGTTCTCCTGCACCGATCTGCAGGGAAATGAGAACTTACTGATTGTCAGTTAATGCAACATCTGTGTTTTGTTGTGTTTTGTTCAGTCGTTGATGTACGCCTGTGTAACTCTATCATTATGGTCTCTGTAGTGTTTGTTACATTATAATTGATCTTCTGTTACTTTAAGTGTTAATTTTTCAGTGTGATTTTTATGGGAGGAGGCAGAGAGGAGGCGGCACGTGTGAAGACGGCAGCAGATGTTTTTGTGTTTTGTTCCAACCCGTCAGAAACGCATCATGCACAACACACAGGACTGAACACCCCCCTCAGGATACAGTGGCACCCTGGACTGAAAGTATTAAGAAAGTGAAGCAACCAGGGTACAAATGATTGGTTTAACTGTCACTGTATGAAGTTCATTTCAGTTTCCTTTGTTCAGTTTTTATATTTTAGCCACCAAAGATAAAAACATAGTTCTGTATAAATAAACTTGAAATTGTCTAGTTTTAAGAAGTTGTTAAGATAAATTATTAAAGAAGTTTCTTTTGTTTTTAATTTGGTTACTGAGCTGAATAGCAGTAGCTATGCATAAAAAAAATACATGAAACCCAAAACAAAAGATGCTAAATTGTAAAAAAAAAATAGGATTTTCAGCAGTGTGTGTTTAATGTTTGAGGTGACTGGAGAATGTTATCTACCTCAAGGTGTCACTGAGGCCCGGCTGAAGAAATAATAAAAAAAACATGTTCAATCACATCTCTCTTTCAGAACTGATGTTATATATGGATTCATGAAAGGAAAATAAAAAAAAGCCTCCGCGATGTGAGAGGACCAGCAGAATAGTGTGCATGTGTGAGTGAATGTGTGTGCGTGAATGTGTGTGTGTGTGTGTGTGTTTCTGCTGTTGTCCGCCTCAGCTGGCAGGCCTCACAGACTGGAACAGGAAGTCACTTGTGGGCGCACATGTAGAGGAAGGTAGCCCTGTAAATTGTATTTGTGCCTCTGAGTAATTATTAAAAGTGCTGAAATAAACCAAAAACCTGTCTGCGTCCTGATTCTAGTCACACTGGTTGAGCGAAAGCATCATTATCATTATTTTAAATATTTATCAATGGTCTCATTCTATGAGCTAGTGGCTTTATTAAAGTCACTTTTATGACTGATATCATGTTACAATGATGGAAAGACATGGTTTTAAAGGTGCAGTGTGTAGGATTTGGTAGTGGTGAGGTTACAGATTGCAACCAACTGAAACTTCTCCCATGTGCCAAGCGTGTGGTGTGCCGACGCCAAAACATGGGAAACATGAAAACATGAATGTCCCTATCTACAACCGGTGTTTAGTTTGTCCGTTCTGGGCTACTGTAGAACATGGCAGCCAGCGCGGTGAAGAGAACCTGCTCTCTATGTAGATATAAACGGCTCATTCAACGGCAACGGAAACAACCATTCTTATTTTCAGGTGATTATACACTAAAATAAAAAACACGTTGGATATCAACGACCCTGTCGCCGGCTCACCGGTTTTCCTTCCTTGGACCACTTTTGGTAGATCCTGACCAGTGCAGACTGGGAACATCCCACAGGAGCTGCAGTTCTGGAGATGCTCTGACCCGGTCGTCTATAGCCATCACAATCTGGCCCTTGTCAAAGTCGCTCACATCCTTACGCTTGCCCATTTTTTCTGCTTCCAACACAAAGTTCAAAGTTCAAAATGTTCACTTTCTGTCTAATATATCCCACCCACTGCCAGGTGCCATTGTAACGAGATAACCAATGTTATTCACTTCACCTGTCAGTTGTCTTAATGTTATGGCTGATCAGTGTATAGCTTCACATTAAGGGGTAAAAAAGGCTGGAAAACACTGCACATATTGAACGAAACTCAGAATCATTCAGAGACATTGAAGGTGTATTGGTGGTGGTGGTACTGTGGGTAGTGGTGAATGTGCTCACTAGTAGTCCCATTGGTGGAACAGCTTTTATCCACCAGAGAGCAGCCTTGCCTTCCCTTGAATCTGACTTCAAGCTGCAGCTCCATGGCAGCCGCTGATGTAGAGATTTATCTCTGAGTCAAATCAAGCATGGGTACATTTTTGTATCAGATGACGTCTAGAGAGACATCGTTCCAGATGCTTGTCAACACAGTGATATGTTACACAGGATGTCTAAGGCTTGTCTACGCACACCCCTTGATATACTGAGTAGCTGACTCCAGGGCTCCTACCTACTGGAGACGTAGAGGTGCAGAGACTGAAAGGAATAACTCATAGTTACAGCCAGAAGCCTCTGCTGTTAAAATAAATCTTCACTTTCTGCTCTTTTGTTTTCCAGTTTTGCCACAAGTCAATCCAACAAAACTTTACCTTAAAGGACCAGCGTGTAACATTTAGGGGGATCTATCAGCAGAAATGGATTGATGTTTTCTTTAGTGTCTAATCACCTGAAACTAAGAATCGTTGTGTTTTCTTTAGCTTAGAATGAGCCGTCTATATCTACATAGGGAGCGGGTCCTCTTCACGGAGCCGGCCGTCATGTTTCTACAGTAGCCCAGAACAGACAAACCAAACACTGGCTCTAGATTGGGCCATTTGCGTTTGAATGTTTTTACATTGGCCACAATAGTTCTCCAACGAGCTTGGCACAAAATTTCAATTGGTTGCAATCTGCAACCTCACCGCTAGATGCCATCAGATCCTACACACTGCACCTTTAAAGCTGCAGTGGGTAGAAATGGAGCAAATATGATAAAAAAAAGGTTATTTTTATAATATATCAATATATCCTGACAGTAGTGCATGAGACAGGTAATCTGAAAAAAATCATGAGCCTCTGTGTCCTCCGGTGTTCTCCGGTGCTCATAACAGACAGGAGGAAAACAACCAGTCAGAGCTGATCTGGAGTCTGCCGTCTCTGAGCAGCTGTCAATCACTCACAAACTCATATCAAACGGTCAAACTAGGCAGCGCTGATCAAATATGAAACAATATTCTGTTACTTTAATGCCTATTTCTCTCCTCAAATATTGTCAGAAACATTTTGTAGTGAACTGTTTAGCTGTAAAAATTAGAAAGTTTGTGATCCGGCAGCCACGTTGAGATCTGCTGAGGAAATACCAAGCACCGCCCACCAGCCAATAGGAACGCTCTCTCTCTGAAATGACCTGTGATTGGTCAAAGTCTCCCGTCACAGGGTTAGATTTTCTAAAGCCTGAAAACAGAGCCATGAGGAGGTTCAGAAGTCTAGTTTTCCCTCAGAACACTTGAATTACAATATGCTGAAAGGTTACTATGGAATTGTTGCCCAATGATTGCCTACTGCACCTTTAAGTATCTTCCAAATTCACATTTTTTTCCTGTTATCTTCAAGTCAGACACACCGTTAAGGAAAAGGGCCCGCCATTTGAGTCACCATGCATCCCTTTCTTGAAAATCTCTGGCCCTCTCCAGATTCCAAACAGCTAGTATGAACATTTGTGAATTGCTTTACTACTTCGTTTTTTTCAGATCATTTATTAATGTTCCTTCACCTTGATCCCGCGATTTTGATGACAACATTTAAAAAAAGAAAACTGTTTATGTAATCTTGTAAACTGTCCTCTTTTTGTAAAATTGTAAAGTCTAAATAAAGTATTGAACACAGTGCTATGTTTACTGGCCTGTAGCCTACCACTCATCTCTCTGTACAGCAGGTTATCATCAGCCCCTCTGCTGTGGGAGGTATCAGCCTGCTCCTGCCCCGTCTGCACCTCCCCTCCTATCTAACTGGATGATCAGCTATCCAGAGCGGACAGGCCTGACCTCGACTGGTCACATGACCTGTCTCACACAAACAAACCATACCAACATGTGATTCAATTAGAGCGTGACAGAGAAAAACAAGAGGGAGAGCAAACCAGAGACTGTTGGAACATGATGCTTTAAACGTACAGGAAGTTATGTATAGCTGATTGCAACAACGACCTGAATCCTGTTTCCAAATAATCCAGCGTTCAAAAAAGGCTTCAGCTGCTGGTTCCTTTGATTTCAGCAGAGAAACGCACAGCCACACACTCTGCCAAAAAAAGTCAAAAGGAACACCCTTGAGCGTTGGCCTTGGCTGACCTTTGACATCTTTCACCACTTTCTCTGCACAATCTGTCAGTCCAAAGTACTGTCTCTGTCTTCTGTTTGCTCTCTGCGTTGTTGACCAAATCGATAGGAGAGGCTGGATGTTGACAGCACGACCTGACGTGGGTCGAAACTGTATGAATGTCTGTGTGAGACATTTTCTCATTGATTCTCGGCAGCAGCAGCAGCAGCAGCAGCAGCAGCACTACCACTATGGATTGTATAACAGTGAAGTGATGTGTGCACTTCACTGTTATATCGTACGCTTGTGCCCATATTGATTCCAGCTATGACGCTCAGCTTTTTCCATCCATTGATATGTTGTTGATTAATCCCATCAGCTGTATCGAACACCAACAGCTGTGACAAAGCCTCAGTATTGGACGCACTAGGAATGAGAACAGACTGTGCAATCGTTCTCCCGAAAATCTGTAAATACATAATATATATAATATTCTTCAAGCTACAAAAAAGAGTGGTATATTCGTAAGTCTGCTAATATGCTAATCATGTTATTATATAACTTTATTCAACCAGGAAAAGTCCATGTTCCTTTAAAATTAACAATTCAATGTACACAAACAAAAATATTCTCTCCCAAAACGTCCCTGTGCTGTGTCAGACCTTTATAGTCCTTAGCCCAGGTGTGCCAGTTACATCTTTTAGGCTACACGGTGAAAGGCCGGATATCCCCAGAGCAGCTCCGTAATTTATAACAAAGAACATGATATCGATGCAACTTAAAGATAAGGAAAAAAAATAGAAGAAGTGTCGACAAAAAACCCTCAATGTTTCTTTCTTTGTCTGTATGTCAAAAATGCTAATATGCTTATGCAAAATCAAATAGTGTTGGCTGTTTAAATACGGTCTCCTGTCACTGAACTGGTTTGGCCATCACATCTTGCAATACGCTGACTGTAGCTTCAACAATGGCTGCAAGTCATTGTGCAATGGAAACATGTTTAGTATCTTTAAAAACAGGTTTAAGGTAACTGGCTACAGTGTGTGAGGTGTGTGCAGAAGAGGAAGATGATGATGTGTAGAGGAGTAGCAGCAGTGGACTCAGCCATGATGACATTCAAATCCTCTCTTCTCTTGATCCCTGCTGCAGAGAGCAGAGCTACTCTATCATATCTTAAGCCTTTAAAAACTGATGTCTTTCCTGTTGACAGTCTGCGTCTAGTTGCATCCTGTCAGGCTCTGTGTTACACGGCTCTATGGAGCGTAAATGGTGCAGTGTACTGTAGGGCTAGGGGTTCAGCTCCCTGTGCAGCAGTGAGTGAGTAAAGCTGCTGGACAGCAGAGCTTGGTGAAGAGTAAAGCTATACCAGTACGATGACTGATAATAATAGATGCATGGTAAATATTTATAATAATAAAGTGTTTTCATTCACAAGTAGGCAGACAATCTGTTTTGGACTTCTGGAACCACTGATGATCTGAAAATGAAAGAGCACCTTTAATTCCCTTAATGAATATAAACAACAATATGACAACACATAAATGATGAGATAAAGATAATATAGAGCATAGCAAGTGCCCTTTAACCTCACCTGGGACATCAGAGGAATATTATAGTGAGTGTTATTATTTCTGTCCAGCAACCGAAGGGTTAAACTGGGAGGAGAGCGCGCTGAGAGCTCCATCAAGAGACACACAGACAGGCAGGAAGAGACCGGAAATGGTCCGTCGAAAGGTTGCCATTAAAATAAAAGCATGTAACATGTAATACTACCACCACAACAGTTGTTATAATAATAATGATGATGATAATGATGATAATGATAATAATAATAATAATAATAATTATAATAATAATAATAATAATAATAATAATAATAATAATAATTATAATAATAATTATAATAATAATAATAATAATAATAATAATAATAATAATAACAGTAAAAACAAGAAGAAGAAGAGTGTAATTCTGCGTATTATTATTATAATGATTATTATTCATATTATTATTGTTGTTATTATAATAAAGCCGAGGGCACTGCTGAATAGTATGAGGAGGAAAAACTAGGGTACTTATCATAAATAAATAAAAAATATATATACAAGAATAACAATGATAACAGGCAGAAGAAAGTCCAAATTAATTCATTTTAATCTCATTTTTTATTTGATTATTATTTGAAAATTTATATTACAGTATTTTATTATCTTATTATAATTAGAGACACCATTCTCATGATAACTAACACAAACTTTATTTTATTTTTTTTAAATGCGTCCATATATCAGAGGTGGTTGGTCTTGCAAATACAGATTGCTTTACATTTATTTAAGATAAGATAAGATAAGATAAGATAAGATATTCCTTTATTAGTCCTGCAGTGGGGAAATTTGCAGTGTACAGCAGCAAAGGGGATAGTACAAAAAACAAGGAGCATCATAAAAACAAAAAGCAAGATACAACACAGTAAAAAAAAAGCAAAAACAAAAGTGAAACAAAATATGAACAATTTAAATAGAAGGATATATAAAAAAAATAGGAACAAATATAAACAAGGGGAAATATTAAAATTAAAAATTAATTTGTGCTTTAAGGGTAATGTAATTAAAACAAAATAAAAACAATTAAAAGCTGAATATCTCTGTATCGTTATTTTTTTTACGTCTTTTTTGATACTCCATACACAGGCAAATATCAAGCGTGTCAGTAAAGTGCATATAGTGAGTGGAGGTGGTTGGTCATGCAAATACAGATTGCATTACATTTATTTGTACTTAAAGAGTATGCAATTAAAAACAAAATAAAGAAATAATTTAAAACTGAATATCTTACTGTTATTATTCTTATTCTTATTATTCTTATCATTATTATTATTATTATTATTATTATTATTATTATTATTATCATTATTTTTACATCTTTTTTGAAACTCCATACACAGTAAAGCTTTTATTTTGACACTTCTTTACCAGTAGCGCTTCATGAGTCATACAAATACAGATTGCTTTACATTTATTTGTACTTTAAGAGTCTGTAATTGAAACAAAATAAAGAAATAACTTAAAACTGAATATCTTATTTTCCTTATTATTATTATTATTAATATTATTATTATTATTATTATTATTATTATTATTATTATTATAATCAATATTGTTATTATCATTATTATTATTATCGTTATTTTTACGTCTTTTTTGATACTTAATACACAGTAAAGCTTTTATTTTGACAATTCTTTACCAGTAGCGCTTCATGAGTCATACAAATACAGATTGCTTTACATTTATTTGTACTTTAAGAGTCTGTAATTAAAACAAAATAAAAAAAATCATTATCATTATTATTATTATTATTATTATTACTATTATTATTATTATTATTATTATTATTATTATTATTATTATTATTATTATTATTATTAATAATTTATTGTCATTATTATTATTACTATTATTATTATTATTATCGTTATTTTTACGTCTTTTTTTTAATACTCCATACACAGTCAAGCTTTTATTTTGACAATTCTTTACCAGTAGCGCTTCCTGTCGCTCTCTCTGACTTCACCTCGCAGCTCTGAGCTGCAACATCAACAGCAGCCTTCAGTCTAGTAGCTTTACTGCTGCTGTTGCTGCTGCTGTGGATCCTCCACGGAGCTGACACAGAGAGAGAGAACCAGGGCCGTGTTTCTGACTGCATGCAGCCGGTTGAAGCGTCTTCCTCCCGGCTGTATCTGAAGGGTGAAGCGGAGGCTCCAGAGGAGGTGACGCGCTCTGTCGCTGCTTGGCGCAGTCGGTGCGCTGCTCGCTGTCAAACGAGGACAAGCTTAAAAACCGGAATTTACATTATTTATTTATTTTTAACGCTGAGGAAGCCTGGATCGGTTTTCCATCTTTTTTTTTTTTTTTTGGATCATTTTCCTGGGACATTACATGCCCGAGCCTAGAGCCTTGTCGACGGGGGAAATGCATCGCAGCGGGTGTTTGGCTGCAGGTGGATGGCCAACCTGACGGTCCCGTTCAGCCGACATATATCTAATAATACAGCCGAGCCATGCTTCCAGGAGTCGGCGTGTTCGGCACCAGCCTGACAGCCCGAGTGATCATCCCGCTGCTGAAGAACGAGGGCTTCGCCGTCAAGGCGCTGTGGGGCCGGACGCAGGAGGAGGCGGAGGAGCTGGCCAAGGAGATGAACGTGCCCTTCTACACCAACCGGATCGACGACGTACTGCTGCATCAGGACGTGGATCTGGTCTGCATCAACCTGCCGCCGCCTCTGACCAGGCAGATCGCAGTCAAAACACTGGGTGAGTGCTGGATTGATGCTGCTGCTGCTGCTGGGTGGGATGGATGCTGCGGCCCTGGGTGGTGGGGGTGGAGGTGGAGGGTGGAGGGTGATACCTTCATATGTCAACTTTGTGGGTTTATCTCTCCAGCTGTGAGGTTGGAGTGTAGTTAGCCTATATAAGTGGAGGCTGGGGATGAACACCATCACCCCCTCCTTTATTGATGGAGCTGCCCTCTTGGCTGACCTTATTAAGGTGGAGGAGTCAGGAGTGCAGTGCTCTTGAGCAAGGCCATGGACTTGTCTCCAGGTGCAGCAGTGTGTGCAGTATAGCTGTAGAGTATAGAGTTAAGAGAATATATCATTCACTCCATGAGATTTAAAATGTGACCTCCTCCGACAGGATGCAGTTTAGCACTGACACATGAGGGTGGAGGGTGGATGGTGGGTGGAGAGCTGACACACAGGACACGGTGCCACTGATACCTTCATTATGTCAACTTTGTGGGTTTATCATCCAGCAGTGAGGTTGGAGTGTAGTTAGCCTATATAAGTGGAGGCTGGGGATGAACACCATCACCCCCTCCTTTATTGATGGAGCTGCCCTCTTGGCTGACCTTATTAAGGTGGAGGAGTCAGGAGTGCAGTGCTCTTGAGCAAGGCCATGGACTTGTCTCCAGGTGCAGCAGTGTGTGCAGTATAGCTGTAGAGTATAGAGTTAAGAGAATATATCATTCACTCCATGAGATTTAAAATGTGACCTCCTCTGACAGGATGCAGTTTAGCACTGACACATGAAGGTGGAGGGTGGAGGGTGGGTGGAGAGCTGACAGACAGGACACGGTGCCACTGATACCTTCATTATGTCAACTTTGTGGGTTTATTGTCCAGCAGTGAGGTTCATTCATTCATTCATTCATGGTTTATTTAATAGGGACCAATACAATGCACACAGACAACTTAAAAACAGCTATCTGATGCCAGTATCATGGTGCTTATAGATAGGATGCTAATTTGCAACACATGTCCCTAGAAGGGCTTTTTTTTTTGTGAAAATAAGAGATTAAAACAGGAATGGGTACATGAAAAAATAAATAAATACAATAGAGCACACATTTAAAAACATTACATGTAAAAACTATAGACATGAGTACAGGTTTGTGGCTGAATTAAACAGGATTTGGTTGCTCTCTTAAAGGTGGTGAAGTTTGCAGCAGATTTTAAGTGATCAGGTAGCAAGTTCCAAGACTTCGCTCCTTTCACAGAAAAAAGCTGTCTGAGCAAATGATGTTCTGCAGAATTGAACTTTACAATTGCCACCTGGGGTGTAGTTGGAGTGTAATTAGCCTATATAGGTGCATGGGGCTGGGGACGAACACCATCACCTCCTCCTTTATTGATGGAGCTGCCCTCTTGGCTGACTTATGTGAGGCTGCTGCTGACTGACCTTATTAAGGTGGGAGTCAGGATTGCAGTGCTCTTGAGCAAGGCCCTGGACTTGTCTTCATGTGCAGTATAGCTCTAGAGTAGAGGTAAGAATATGTCATTCACTCCATGAGATTTAAAATGTGACCTCTGACAGGATGCAGTTTAGCATTTGACACATGCCCTCCCCTCCTCCTGTGTGACGCTGATGTATTGTATTAATAGAGGCCTGCTTGTCTTCAGTATTGCTACTAAAGGAAACAAACCCACAGCAGTACTGGATGTGGGTTTTAGGGGACTCCCCTCTAAAACAAAGCCCTTGGTTAAACACTGAACTTAACCTGCGTTAGTGAAACTGGCAGACACAGAGAGGAGGGCCTGAAAGCAGCGAAAAAGAGAGGCACACACACAAAGAGAGGTTGTTCTAGTTTCAATCTGGAGCAACGCAGCTTATTTTGGGGATCGCAATTCGGGAGCCGCTGTGAAAGAATGGAGGCTAGAGGAGGGCTAGTGAGCTGTGTACTCCACACAGGCTTTATTTACCCCGCCGTTTGGCAGCAGAGCTGTGAGCTGGCAGTGAGCTCTAATAGGTCAGGTTTGTGACTGAGAAACAAATGAGTCCAAAGATGCTTAGCGTCCGTTGGATGAACTGGATTATATCTGGAAGAAACACATATTGGATCTTAGCTGCGAAACAGTTTGCAGTGGGGGGGGGAGTACATCAGGGCTGCAAGTAGGGATGATTCATCTGAGAATTTTTTTACCATTAATCAATCATACGTTTGTAAAAACGCAAACTCCATCTGCTGGTGAAGCTCATGTGATACAGCGGTCAAATGCTGTTTCCAAGGTCAAGAGCAAACTTTGAAGCTCAGTAATAGATTCACATTGCAGCCGCAGCATCTGTAGTGCAACAGCTAAAAACCTGAATACTCCAAATATCTGAAAAATACATGTGCACCCGATTAGACTGTTATCAGGCCATTAAATAGGCGTTATCAGTCGCTATAAGCACCATAGATGTGGGTCAATGGGGGCCTACTACGCCTACTATGTTGTAAAAGTGAAAGTTAAAAGCAACACGTTCTAACATCTTCAAAATCAAAAAGGCTTCTTTAGGTTTAGGCAATAAAACTACAACTTCTTTAAGTTTAGGTATTAAAACTACGACTTCTTTAAGTTTAGGTATTAAAACTACAACTTCTTTAAGTTTAGGTATTAAAACTACAACTTCTTTAGGTTTAGGCAACAAAACAACAACTTCTTTAGGTTTAGGCAAAAAAAACAGTTAGGTTTAAGCAACTAAACTACAACTTCTTTAGGTTTAGGCAACAAAACTATACCTTCTTGGTTAAGTTTAGGGAAAAACATTGTGTTTTGGGTTAAAATAACTACACATTGTTTGTTTTACACGTGATGCGTGTACTCTGGTCTCCTGGGTGAAAACCCTGTGTTTTGTGTCCCATCTATTGTCCCTGACCTCAACTCCATATGGAGTTTCACACACACATTTTTACCATTAATCAATTATACGTTTGTAAAACGCAATTTCCCAGAGCCCAACGTTAAACATCTGCTGGTGAAGCTCATGTGATACGATTATCAAATGCTGTTCCCAAGGTCAAGAGCAAACTTTGAAGCTCAGTAATAGATTCTCATTGCAGCAATAGCTAAAAAAACTGAATACTGTGTGTATATGAACAGACGTAACCCTGATACATCACATTTTCATGAGAGATCCTGTTGTAGTGAGAACATTCTATTGACACTGACAACACACCGAGGTTATTCTGCACCGTTTATCCCGTCATATACAGCAAGGACCTACAGAGACTACGATCCGAACAAGTGACGGGTTAAATGACTGTGTGTTTCTAATGAGTGAGGATACAGAAGTGATGCTGCTCTTGTCAATTTCCATCACGTCAATCAATCATCACACTTTGAGGGGAGCATGTGTGACCTGACAGCGACAGGAGAGCCTGCATTTAGCACTATCTCTAGATGTATGAGGGGCTGAGCTGTGTGAGTGTGATCCGCAGAGGGACTCATGTGGAACAGGTCTTGTGACTGGACACCAGACTTTTTGACGTGTGATGTTATTGATTGTCATAAATTGCGAGTTTCAAAGGGTCACATGCATCTGCAGGCATGACATGGTTGGATTGGGTGTATTTCTAAAGGGCTGTTCCACATATTAGCATGGTTGAGAATAGGGCTGGGACGATTCACCTATCTACGGATTCGATACTGTCACGATATTTGGGTGCCGATTCAATATGTATTGCGATTCTACAAGTATTGCGTGTCGATATTGCGATTTATTGCGATTTTTTTGGTAGCTTTTTTAACACAAGACCATGGGAAAAAGTTGAATCATACACTTCTAGGGACTTTTACTTTGGAAAATATCTAAATTAATACAGTAAGAATGTTTGATTTTCAGCATATATGTAGTCAGAGATGTCCTGAAGTCAAATATATCAGTTATGGTCAGGCATTATTTATTACATTTTTTCCAGCAACCCAAAAATATAAACAATTAAAGTCATTTCCCTCACAAATTAGTGGTATTTTCTTTTTAATTTATAAGGGACATGTAATGTTTTATACTTCTGGTATATGTAACGCAATCAATTTTATTTCCATATATGTATTTTGTATATACAGTTCCCTTTGTTAACACCTTATTTGGAGAACCGGACGTAGTCACACGTGTATACTTCCTCTAACTTCTCCAAGGTCGTCTCTAGCTCTCCTGTCAGCTCCGTTCTCTTTATACAGCCATGGTCAGCTCCATCGGAGCCGTTTGAATGCATTTAACACAAATGTCAGTATATGGGTGCTCTACAGTTGTAGCGTCGGCCCATTTGACCACGGAGATAAGAGTGGCGGCCGGCTTGACCGCACGTTACCGCAATACGATAACGTTTCCTGTCCGTGACAGAGTTAGCATGCAGCTTTAGCCGTGATGTCTAGCTCTGCTTTTCCTGACCATGTGTGAAACCTAAAGTATTTCCATACTTTAGTGGATGTGTAGTGTTTACCACTTCGGATTTAACATGTGAGGGTGCAGGTCATATCCACGTTGACCCTCCGCCGTTTTCTATTTCCTTGTTTCGGCTCGCGGCGGTTTGTTTTGGTTGACGGATACGGAACGGATATGACGGCACGTTACTCAGACTTGTACAACAATGAAAGCGGTAACTTCCTTCTACCTCTGCGTAGACTCAAATGAAGCAAATATATATCGATTCTGGCATTAAAAAATTGATTTTAAAATTGTAAAAAAACAAAAAACAATCGTGATACATCGGTGAATCAATTTTTTTTACCACCCCTACTTGAGAAAGTGTCCGTAAAGTAGCCTGTGAATCCCCAATGTAAACGTGTAACTTGTGCCCCGGCATCCCAGCATCAAGATAAGCCCTCTGTGGCTCCATTCATTCTCACACTGCTGCTACTGTTTGCTCGCTGGCTTCAGAGGCAGCGTTGAGTTAACAAGAGGGGACGGGCCTGAGGTACAGTAGAGAGCGTTTGTTTACACCATGACCACACTAATGTCAATATATACTGTACATCCACACGCTAAATTATAGGCCGCATTAACACATGCAATCTCAGACAGGAAGTAAATCTTCATCCCCGTCTACATTCATGCATGTGTCAGACAGTGCTCGGGAAGTCCTGTATGAAAGTTGCACAAGCCAGCTGATCCTGAGCCAGAATCACTAATCGGCGTCCCAGTGAACTTGATTCAACCTGCACACCAGCCGCCCGCCGAAGACATGTCAGTGACCATTCTTTCTCTCTTTCCTCCGGAGATCATTTCCTCACGGCCTCATTGTGTTCCTCCCCCACCGGTACCGTCCGGTACTGTTTGATGACAAACACATAAAACAGTGTTTGCAAATTCTGTTGAACCTGGTTTGAATTATAAGACCAAGTCAGAGTTGGATTTTAGTGTGTATCAGTCGGAGCTATTTTATTGGGCCATAGTGACTTTATTGTTGTCAGTATTTATATAAACAAATATAATGTTAATATATTTATAATGTGCTGCACCAATATAATCATGTATCATGTAACTAATTATTATTTTCAATATAAAATGATAGAAAAAAGTGAAATCACAGCTCAAATTGATGTCTTATAAATTACTTGTTTTGTCTGACCAACAGAAAACTCAAAGATGTTCAATTTTCAGTGATATAAAGCAGAGAAAAGCAGCAAATCCTCACATTGTAGAAGCTGGAAGCAGAGAATCCTTGGCATTTTTGCTTGATAAATGACCTAAACGATTAATCGACTAATCGTCTCAGTGGTATAGATAGATAGATAGATAGATAGATATGTATACTAGGTATGCTAAATGCAGTACCTTTGAGGGTTTCTTGTCATTGTTTTGTGTTGTTATTTGATTTCCAATAATAAATATATACACACATTTGCATAAAGCAGTATATTTGCCCACTCCCATGTTGATAAGAGTACTAAATACTTGACAAATGTGTGATTAATTTGTGATTAATCGCGTTAAATATTTGAATCGATTGACAGCCCTAATATACACACATTTCTGTGGATATAATTTAATAAACACACAAAATATTACAGGTTGGTGTAATGATCTTTAGTATATTTATTGTCACAATAACCAATAAACTACCAGCTATGACAAAAAGTATGGGGAACCACTGTAAAATACAATGGCAAAGATGTTAGCTAGTAAATTTGATATACCAAATATACTTTATATTTGTCATTGTCCATTGAAAACATTGTATTTCAACGTGTTCCTTTATGGGTCCACTTCTTAAGATAAATAAACCAGTATAATGTGAAACATGCATTGTCAGACAGGAAGCTGAAAACACGGCTGTTTGTCTGCGCTCATGAATATTTAAATTGTCAATGCTTTGGAGATACATACAACGACAAAAGTCTAATAAAGCCGTTGTATAGAAAGTAGACGCATAGTATTGTGAAATAACAGTCATATGTTTTAGTATCATCAGATAATCTCCATAAGACGTCAGTCAAAACTGTCAGTGTATTGCATCACTATAATGCTTTGACGCCTTCAGGGAAGGATTAGTCAGTCAGTGAGTGGTCAGAAAGCAGCCGCCAGCTGCGTGACAACGCACAACTGACTTCCTCTTGTGACAGGGCGTGAGCTGATAGTAACCTAGATACCTCTGAGATAAGTTGATAAGTGACATCAGACTTCTTCAGCAGAGGAATGTGAACGTTGAAGGCATTTCACTAGTTTATTGTCTGCCTTAATTAGTCTTTTATTCTATTATGCTCATTTTACGTAGAGCTCCCTGCAGGGTTTATGATGAATATATGTCCTTCCTTGAACTCAGTGCTATATGCAACCGTCTCAGGTCATTTGGGATGTCCTTGTGGTCACCAGCCATTATAACAAAAAAGTCAAAATCATTGCACAAAATAAAATAAGCTGACTAAAAGGAGACATGTGATATAGAATGAACGTTAACCATAGGGACTTGAGCGATGAGGAAAGTGGAAAAACACCGGTACGAGTCAACAACATGCTCCGCGTGTCGGTCAGGTTTTACCAGAGTAGGATCGTCGTCCCCTCGATCCAGCGAACCAGTCGGTCTGGTTGAGCCTCGTCTCTCCTTCCATAGGGATCTCTTTCACTTTGTTTCCCCTCCTTTCTTTTCTCTTTCTTACTACGGTGGCATTCCTGAGGCGTCTGATGTCACTCAGGCTTTCGCGGTGTGTTGTTGAAGGCAGAGGGAAACCACACACTGTCTGGTGTGAGCCTGAAGGATTTCTTGGCCACCAGCTTGTGAAAGTGTGATTCTTAAACCAGAAGAGTATTGAAGCGTCTTTTGGTCTGTTTGAATACATTAGCATATCCAACATACCGCAGGCTGAGGAATTCAGACTGGCTGCTGTCTGTGTCGGCGCTTTACATAAGATACATTTTAGTACGGCAGGTTGTACGTTTATCAGTAGAATCATTTCTTATCTATATTTTAGATCTCTTAAAGGCAGTAGCTCTTAAAGGCGCTCTATATGATATCCAGAGCGTTAATACAGCAGCAGATATAGAAGAGTAATGTCTACCTGAGCAGAGAATGAAGTCACTCTCCCTCTGTGTGTGTTGTAATCATAGTATATAAGAAGTGGACGTAGTCGTAGTGACGTCACCCATTGGTTCGGCATTTTGGCCTTCGCCATCTTGGTTTTTGGCCGACGGCATCTTGGTTTTTAGCCGTCGCCAACTTGTTTTTTGGCCTTCGCCATCTTGGTTTTTGGTCCACTTTCTAGCTTTTTTTTTACAGAGCTTCAACCACACCTTATAGTCTTCCTCAGTGGAAGGAGTTGGATTTGTTGTCATGATGGAATTGTAATTTTCATCACATTTGTCACAGAGACAGCTCATTTGTTCAACTTCATCTGCTGAGGAAGACCATGAGATATGCCTGAGAGCTCTGGAAAAAGCTAGTAAATTGACCTTTTTAGTAATTTTTTCCCCATTTTTTTGGTAGAAATTAAAGTGTATTTTGCCAAAAACTATGTTCCAAATAATTTAAAATGATTACATCTCTAAATTATTGTCATTTCTGTTTAGGGCTGTAACTAATGATTATATATTGATTAATCTCGGGATTATTTTCTCAATCAATTAGATATTTAATCTATAAATTATCTGAAAACAGTGATAGATGATCAACGCGATGTCCTTGAAATGGCTTGTTGTGTATGACCAAAATCCTCCAAAACACAGAAAATTAAAAATATTCAGTTTAGCAGTGCCATCACTTTTTAATTTGTGCTTTTATTGTGGTAAATTGTCATCCTATTGCTCCTGCTGGGTGTGGTTGGGGCAGCAGCTTGTGTGTATGTGGGCCAGATGCTGAGGGGGATTCTGAGAGCTGAACTGAAACGTTACACTAGCGTAAACTTTCAGGTGCACTTTCTATCCCTTTGTGCAGTTTTGCTTTGACTTATGAAGGAGGAAGTGGTGGGAGAGGAGCCCCCCCTCCAGCTCAGCTCTGTGTGACCGTGGAGAGCTTTACAGTGATGAGTAACAGGCGTGGAAGTGTGTCTTTTTATAACGGCACTTCATGACGTTTGTGTAAAATCCCCTTCATCTCTCTGTTCCATAATTCATCAGATTGTGAAACGGAACAAATTCTGTCATAACATCATGTATGAATGTAACATAAACCACAAGGGAGGTGAAAAGGTCAAGCAGCACTACATACTGCAATAATGACTGATATCACATGACTACTGAATATGAAACTGACTCAAACCTTTTTTAAAGTATATATCCAGAATGAATATGATTTCTTGTCTCTCGTCATATCAGTGATAGACGCTATCAGGTATCAGGTCAGTGTGTGCTGAGCCGACTGGACCAGACTGTTCTGTCTAATAATAGCATCTAGTACTCATCCCACTCTAATAATATTTTGAATCACGGTAGATGAGCAGTTTGATTAATTACACGTCCTCCATTGCCTCATACATTTTCCACATGTACCCTTAAAGCTGCACTAACCAATATTTTTATATGGATCAAATGACCACTACTTGATTTTGTTACGGCGCCTGGCGTTCTGAGGATAGGGCCATTATTTTTTTTTTAGGTGTTTTACATCATTCTGTAGCTTCCCAGTTGTGTTCCTCATGCATTCAAATCCAAATTTGGTCAAAATATGTATGTTTTAGTGTCAAAATGCTATTTTTCCAAGCCCTTCTAAAAATGTTTTCCCCCGTGACCTGACGTAGGTTTTCTGCATGATGACACTGCTACAGTATATAGACACATATATATACACATCCTTATAGTCAGTGTATTGATGTTACATACAGTAACTTAGCTGGCGGTTGGTACGCTCCCAGTTTGGAGAAGCAGACAGGAGTACCGGAACGGAAGCTCGTTGTTCTGCCAGGTAAAATGACTGTTTTTGTGAATGGAGTCTGGTCTGATGGCTTTGAAGAGAGTGAAAAGGTCTGTCTGACGGCGAGGTAAAGCGTTGAAAATATTCTAAATATAGCGTACACTTAAACTGATATTGATTTTTTTTTCCGGTGGCTACTGCTGCTCTCATCCTCAGCCGCTTTACCTCGCCGTCAAACAGCCCTTTCCAACTGGAAACTGAAGCCATTATATTGCTCTTTTCAGAGCCACAAGACTCCATTCACAAAAACAGTCATTTAACTTCGCAGAACACGGGAGTATACATACAACCCCACTAAAATCAATAAAAATCAGAACTAATCCATTAAAACAGAAAAGAACGCAGATGGAGCCGCCCCTTAACTTGAATTCTATTGGGTAGCTGTAACATCAGGGAGTGTATTTTTAAGTTGCCTCAAGACTTGCTGTAGCACAATAGGATATTATTTCACAGATTACTTGGTTACAAACTTTGTCATTTCACTCAAAAGAATTGAATTGAATGAAAGTAGTGCCCGTTTCAATTAAGAAGAAGCTGAGAAAATGGATTAAGATGTCGGATGCTATGAGGTTGATTCATGGCAGGCCTTTCTCAGTTAGTTTATCTTGACAGCTGGGCTGTCGTGGAAACTTTAAATTAGGTTATTGTGACACCCATGTATTTTTACCTCCACCCTGATGATTACCTCTTGTGATGAACTGTCACATGTCCACACAGGGTGGCCCATCTCTAGCACACTGACCTTAGGTGTTATTTAGATGGATTTATATCTGTATATAGCAAGTATTAGTGATTTATTAAGGTGTCTCTGGGTGAGAGTAAACAGAACGAATGGTGGCGATGGTTCATCCGTGTTGTGATGAGCTCTTAGACACCTGCTCTGAAGGGCCACCCAAAGGCAGAGAGCTATTTATAACCTGACTGCAAAGGGCACGCAGGCGTCATCATAAATACATGTTCCCACCACTGATGCTCTTATGCAACTGCACTTCCGACCGGTGATGAGCTCTTTGGCAGCCCACTCAACTTTGTTTAAAGGGCTAGTGGACCCCAAATGTACCTATAGAAACCTGCTAGAGGTGAGCACGTCATACTGTAGCCAGCTGTTTCTCACATCACATATTCTTCGTTTCAAGTATGTTATTTGACAAATTAAAGGGACATTCACAGTTTTTGCAAGTAAAATTGAAATTCTCCTCACTTTTTGTTTAACAAAAATATAAACTATAATGATACAGCTATTTTCCCATTTTTTTTTGAAAGATGATAAAACCATTTTTGGACATATTTGTGGAAACAACGGCAAAGCTTGAAGTCTCACGGTAGGTGTTGGCATGGTGTTTCTCATGGCAGCATGTGACAATAGGCAAGAAACTGCTAGGCTATTTATGCCCTTTTTAACTTTTGGAAAAGCAGTTTCTTCTCCACTTATGAAGCACAGACTATTTCTATTTTCTTCTTCTATACGTACAGCTTTAAAAGTACAGTGTGTAGGCACACTTGCCAACCCTCACAATTTTCCAGAGGGACTCGCTTTTTTCATTGCCCTCCCCCCAGTTTCCTCCCGGGGTCAAAATTCTTCCGTATTTCTCCCAATTTATGACACATTTTCACACATTTTTTTTTTTTCCTTTTCCTTATCTCGGCATTGTCCTGCATGTATAAGCCCTACTGTTTCCTCCCGGATGACAATACAGCTACACCTAATGTCATTTCCTGGGGGGAAGAGATGCTCACGATGGTCAACGTGTAGCGCCCAAAGTTGGGCTTTGTTTGATGCACTGAAAAGCCGTCGTGGCGTTGGAAATAATGGGTTTCAGATCGCAGTGGTGCAGTTGTTACATTTTGTCTGAAAGGGCCTTCAGTGAGGGAGAGATGGAGAAAGAAATGGAGAGTACTAACAGAAAGGAATACTCAAGCAGGAGCAAAAAATGAATAGAATAAAAATGGCTGAGTATTAGTGCACGCCCAGAGGGGCAAATTATTCAGTTTTCTTTACTGAGAATTAAAAGTAAAATCAAAAGTAGGCCTATTTAACATAAAAATGCTGTTGCAGTGTACTTATTATTTTGTTATTTTCATTCTTTAAAAGTCTCCAGAATGCAGGAAACAAAGTCTCTGAAACTATTTTTTTTGCATGTATGTGAGTAGGATTTGGTGGCATCTAGTGGCGTGGTTGCAGATTGCAACCAGCTGAGTAATCCTCCGTTCACTCCTCCCTTTCCAAGACGGCGGTAACGTGAGCCGCCGAGTGCAAAACCGTGGTAACGCTGTTCACCTCGCTCAGAGGCCATCCTTACCATAATAACACTACTTTAGGATCAACGGAAGTCAGACGGCGTATGGCGGTACCATTTTTTTACACTCTGCGGCTCACGTTACCGCAGTTCCATAAGCGTGTCGGAGAACTACGGTGGCCATTGGGTAACGTAAAAACATGAAAGGCTCTCTCTTGAGCCAGTGTTTGGTTTGTCTGTTCTGGGCTACTGTAGAAACATGGCGGAGCAACATGGCGGACTCCGTGAAGAAGACATAGACATGAAGGACTCATTCTAGGCTAAGGTGATTATACACTAATGAAAATATAGTTATGAATAATATATTCCATCCTTGCCAATAGATCCCCTGAATTGTTACACAATGTCCCTTTAAAATCTAACTACAATTAAAATTTGATTTGTCCAACTTAAAGTAACCAGGCTTGAGAAGACTTTCCAGACCAGACAGAGAGGCTGCATCAGCTTTTTCTTTAGTGCGACTTCCCCTGTATTCATCAGTCTGATGGATTAGGGTCTTTGGGTCGAGCAGTGTTTCCGAGCGGGTCTGGAGACGGATCAACGGACGGAGTCAGCCAAGAGAATGCCACAGATAGAGAGGTACGCTGCCATTCCCAGGCCTTCTCTCTCAGTGTCGCCGCTTATGTGTTTTTTTCACCACCAGTTTCCCACCGGTTCACGTTCATGTTCTCCTGAACGTCCATTAGTATGCTAATGACAGCGCGAGTGTGTGGGAGAGAGAGAGAGAGGAAGGGACGAAGACTCAACGAGTAAGTGAGGAAGAAAGGCAGAGAGAAAGCTCGTCTTCCTGTGAAATTGCCTTTGTGTGTCCGATGAATGGCTGGATGGGGGGAAGTCTCTTTCAGCCCCGCCGCCACGCTGCGCTGACAAGTGAGCATTCCTGAAGACCTCCTGGTCCCCGCCCCTTCAAAGTGATGCTTTTCTCCTGCATGGACCCATAAGGGACTGCCGTGTGGAGGTGACTCAGGCTCTGGATGAGGAATCACATTGTATTATTAAATCCAGGGGGGGTAGAGAGAGGGCAAGCTTTTGAAATGTGGAATTATTTCCAATAAATACAAAGGATGGAATTGGCTTTCAGTTATGAATAATTCTGCATTATCAGACTCGAGTCTTAATGAGGATTTTTTTCTCTATTATTCAATTTGAGCAGAGGAAAGACTGCTTTTTGTCCTCGGGTTAATCTGTAAAATGCTGAGGGCTTTTCTCTTTGAATTTTTGCCTTTATTGTCATATAGTGCACAGTAGAGGTGATAGGAAATGAAGCTGGAGAGAGAGAGAGAAAGGATGACATGTAACAAATGTCCCCAGCAGGACTTAAACTGGGGACGTTGTGTGATCACATGGACGGTGTCTTAAACCGCTGGGCCATCAGGGCTTGAAATAATAATTCATTTTTAATCTAATCAAATTATTTCCAGCACGTCTGAACCTCATGATGAAAACCTGCCTCTAGCTGACGATGATGGCCGTGGCATTTTACAAGTTTAACCTACTTAGACTGCAATTATCATGGATGAAATCATTTCAAATTTTGCAAACCGCCCCAGTGCGTGCTGAAGGTCACGGTCTGATGAAGCCAACAGAACCACATCATCTGCAAAGAGCCGAACTGGACACTCTCCTCCCTTCTGGCTGCTGCGCCTTGAGATCCTGTACATGAAAATCACGATCAATTATCACTAAGCCCTACCAGCAATGATAAACAATTAACTATTGCTTATAATAGAGACAAATGTTTCAGTCTAATACTAACTAGTCAGCTCTTCATCAGAGTAGCTATTCTATCATGTAATGACTTGCACCGCAGCTGCATTAAGTCACAGGCTTACTGCTTTTCCACCTTAAAATACTTCACTGACGAGACTGTTAAAACACACCCACGCACTGTGTGTATGAGCTAACTGTGGCATGCCAAAACAAGGATACCTGTGTAATCAGCAGTAGTATTGGGTAATCACTTGTGAAATATCTTCATCTTGCACCAACACATTAAGTAGTGTTTGTGTGTCTACCAGCTTGTCCTCCTCTTCCACACACGTCTGATCATTTTCTCTAATGTGCGACCGACCGCTGCTCTGTGTCGTGAACTTCAGATGGCTCTTTATATGCCGTCCTCAGTTTATCCTGTGTATTCCCAAGGTGAAGCCGTTCCATTATAGGCGTGCTCAGATGTCCTTTATGTGCCAGTGTTCAGGAATAGGCCTGTCTGTGTCTCTTAATTGGCCATCTGGGACCGAGGACACGAGGCAGCTGCAGATCTGAGAGCAGGGCGGCGACGCTACTGTCTGTCAGGACCTCTGAGCGAGCGACCTCGCTCTTCGCCCTTGGTACCGACGATGTTACTGTTACAGCGTGTTTTGGGCTTATTCTCTCAGATATTAGCTTTGTAGTACAGGATGTTAAAAACATTTAAAATAGGTTGTGGGAATAAATTTAGCATTCATATTTTTTTTAAAGCAGCTTCACAGTCAAACGGCTGCAACAGGAAGTGATATGTTGGTATCTTCACCGCAGCGAAGTGTGTCTCGCTTCCTGTTGTGCGTGCGGTAGGTGGAAACAGTTTAACATTGAGGAGGCTTCTCAATAACTTCCTGTTACAACAACGTTATCTATCTCTCCGAGCTCACGTGGAATATAGTCTGCCGTCCAGTGAAGAGAGACACACACACACTCTTCTCTCTACTGCTTCCCTCCATTTCTAGAATATCATCTTGGTTTCAGGTTCATGTTACTGAATGGCTCATATCTCTTTCCATCCTTCCTATTTTTGAGAAAGAGCATTCCAGCTTAATACAATGCATGACTCAGTCTTACTGTTTTCCACTGACTCAACTAGCCTGTCCGTTAGTTAGTCACAGGAATACAAACAGGTGCATTTCCTAGTAGGAATGAATGATGTCGATGTCTCGGAAAAGAAGAAAAATGATGCAGCTGATGCATGAGGTGGCTACCAGAATTATAATCTTTAGTGTTTGAAGGACTAGTTCAAAATATTGGGAAATATTTGCTTTCTTTCTGAGAATGCAATGAAAAGTTCAACATTAATCCCATGATGCCTGCTGCTGCTGGAAAGGACGCTAATGAGAGCTGTAAGACTCAACCAAAACAGTCAATCTACAGGCCGTAAAACCAAAACAACGCTATCAGTGGTCAGTAGTTTTAGCATGCAACTCAACTTTCAACAATGCGCTGGTAAGGGAACTTTGGAGGAGTTAGTTGTTATTTCTTTAACTTTGGACAGAGCCAGGCTAGCTGCTTCCAGTCTTTATGCTAATCTAGGCTAACAATATCCTGACTCCAGCTCCGTACTGAACACAGAGACATGAACTATTTTTTTTCTTTTTTAAAGGTGCTCAATACGAAATTCAGAGCACTTCTATTGCCTCCACACAGCTCTCAACATGACAACGGCTGAGCCGGCAGCTCGCAGCTAACGAAGCTAAGTGCTAAGAGCTAAGTGCTGACAGAGCTAACAGTGTTAACCTGGGGGTGAACCGCGTCCGCGCCGACGGCGTTGATCGGGACGGCGTTATCAGCTGTAACTGCCATATGAGAGCAGTGCAGAGCGGCGTCCGCAAGCTAGACTCACATGCACTAAAAGGAACGCACGGCCAGCCCGGCTATGCCAACAAAGCAAGGAGAAGCTCTGATTACAACACACACAGAGTAGGAGAGACTTCATTCTCTGCTCAGGTAGACATTACTCCTCTATATCTATCTCAAATAGTTGTTTGCTGCTCTATTGATGCTCTGGATATTGTATTGAGAACCTTTAACGGAGGCAGTAGGTCAGGCCTGCATCTACTTGGCCTGCCTAGTCTCTTCAGTCTCTATACCAGTGGTTCACGACCTTTTTGAGTCCCCCAGAATAATCAGATTGGTGACCCCATGAAGGCCCCGACCCCCAGGTTGAGAACTACTGCTCTATATACAATGCTGCAGGCAGCAGGAACTTGCATTTTAGTGACTGATTATGTTTAGTTTAGTTGGAATTGAATGAGAACATACAAACATGTACTTCAAGGAAATAAAATATAGAACCTGAGGACAATTTAGTGAAAATCTGAAATGAAAAGTGCAGAAATTATAATGAGAAGCCTAGAAAAGAAGCCTCCGTGGCAGTATGATAATGAGCGGTCAGATTAGATCAGCATGAAAAGATGCAAATAGGTGACTTTGCATACAGCAGAAGACAAGGTTTACTGTGTATATTCAGTTATTCAAATCCACACAGGCTGCTACAAAGCTAGTGTATTTCTTAGAGTGACAGATGAGCCATATGTCAGTGATGATGGCTACATACCACAGCACATCTGGATCTCTGAGGAGACTTTGGCGAGTTCACAGTGACGCAGGTATTATTTTCTGCTGTATTCGGTTTTCTGTTTGCTGCACAGTCATGTGCTTTGCATTTTTCACCTTGTTTATCTCACACCCCAGAAGAGCCGAACATAAATGAATCATTGTGTCGGTGCCCCGTCTGCTGTTAGCCGGCCAAAGTGAGTTATATCCTCCCAAAGCAGCCAGGAGACAGCCTGCCAAATCCAATTGTGGCCGAAACAAATGGCCCAAAAAAAAGGTATGAAAGGCAGTATTTCAACTCGCCGCGCTGTCTCAAAGGGGCAGGAATGTGTCAATAGTTAATGGAGGTCATCTCGGTTGATTTATGTAACATCATTGTTGATCTCAGTCTCATGTTAGTGATTCAGAGCCCCGGACCGCAGACTGTTATGTGTCATGTCTCAGTAGTAATTGGGCGGCGTTCCCAGCGATGATTGTTTATAGAGACAGGAAACACTGTTTCCTCTTAGCTATGATATCAGTGACCCCAAAGAAAAACATTTGACATTTTATGTGATGTTCCTGTCAGCAGAATGATGTTCTTTTTTCTGTATCTTTTGTAAAATGACAAGGAGTTTAAAATGTTTAATAATGATGTCAACTGGAACGATCTTTAACTATATTTAATGAAAATAACAAAATGGCTGAAATTACTAAACATAATGCATTCATAAACTAACTCTGAAACACATATTTCTCCATGTATGCAGATATAAGTCAGGGTGGATCGGGGGGTCTAAAAACACTGGACTTTCGCCTTTCGACCGGTGTTAGTGCCTCGTGTGAGTCACATAACGTCCGTGCTTTAGAAACGCCACTTCCATGATCTTTTCCTAAACCTAACTAATGGCGGGAACACACTACACAAGAATCAAGCGGATTTTGGACCTGATGGTCAGCACAGCCCCCATTTATTAATGGTTCTAAAGATTATCTTTCCAGATGTTCCGGTGGTGTGAGGTATGATAGGAGTGTTTTTTACATCCTCTAATCAACTTGGAAGTCCATCCTGGCCGCACCGATTTCAAATCGTAAATATTAAACATGCTCAATATTTACGATCAGATATCCTGTTGGATTATCCTGAGGTTGGCCGATGACGCAGTCGATAGCCAATTGGGAACCAAGCTGACTGAAGAAGAAAGGACAACCATCGCCACCATGGCGGCCGCGGCCGCAGCTAATGCATGAGCTAATGCATGAACTAATGCATGAGCTAATGCATGAGCTAATGCTAAACGTGAAGCATAAAGTAGTAGTGAGATGGAGCTCCAAAATGGAGAAACAACATGTTTATTTAACGTGTCTCTGTGACTTCATCCATCCATCCTTTGTGAATTTTCAGTACAAAGTAACATCGCTACTTCTTCCGCCATGTTTGTTTACACTAAACTCACGTTTGATCGCCAGAGATTTTGCGAGGTTTCCCTTTTCTTTTTTTTTTGTCAGGACTCTTGTTGTTGATGAATTAATCTGTGAGTGTGAGGGGTTGTTGCAGTTTTGGCCAAATCGTTGCTCTCCACACACTGTAGGAACAAAACTGTTAAATTTAACATAACATGTAGTTATGTGTAGACTCTCACATTTTCAACATCTGTTAAGATCTTTTGGTGTGGTTTTGTTGCCTAAACCTAACTAACTTGATCTTGTCCTAAACCAACCGAGTAGTTTTGTTGCCTAAACCTAACCAAGATGTTTCCTGTGTAGACGGAAATTTATTTTGAAAGGACTCTATGCATGTAACGTGCGGAAGATGTTGCTGGACATTCGTAGGAAAACGCTCGAAAAATAAAGGAATAACTTTTCGTAAGCTCATCATTTGAACCGTTGTATGAGGATACGTTGATTGACTGAACTAACATTAGCTTGCCAATGTATGTTCATGGTTGCTTTCTATAGGATGGCGCTACAGATGTTTCTTAGCAACCGGTTAACACATCACTAAAGATACTTTTGAGGTTTTAATGGTGCACCCAGCCTCCATACTGATATTAACTATTCTGTCACCAAATTCAGTCGTCTCCTTTCCCTCTGCTCCTCTTGACCTCGGTGGTAGACAGACAGCGAGGGGTGTCAGGGGTCGTCATCACCATGACAACAGTCCAGATTCAACCAAGCATCAGTGAGCATTCTCTCCTCCCCTCCTCCTCTCTTTATACCGAATTAAAAAGGGAAGTTCATCTGTCTGCGTCCCTCTCCAGAGCGGCCCTGACAGTGAGCTGGATAATAGCAGAGTGGAGCCTCGCTGGCACACAGCTGTTCAGGAGGAGCGTCTTCGCCCCCGCGGTGAATGCGATTTAGTGAAGATGTCTCCATCCATTAGCTCGTGCCTGAAGTCACTCGGCTGCCCGTGCGCCTCAGGACATTAATGGTTATTAATGAGCGCTCGCTGTCTTTTATTACAATGTCAGCTCGCGGTACTAGTGTGTTTTCTCCCCTGTTCATGTCAGTGTCGCTTCTCGGGGATCTTCTCAACATCCTAAATCAAAGGTGGAACTCCTCCGTCAGCACATAGTATGGAGGTAATAAGCTTAAGAGGCAACTGAACAACGATCGCGTGCAGTGAGTCATGTGCTCCTTACAAGAGCAGTGTGTATTAGTGCTCACAGCTGTGTGTATGATGGAAAAAGTGCATTAGACCAGTAACTATTAGCTCTCTGCTGCTTATTAGCATTCAGAGCTTCCTCCCCGCCTCCTTCATTCAGTCCCTCAACGGCCTCGTCTGACACAAAGATGCCCTTCATGGCCCCGACAGAAGCCACCAGAAAAGAGGGGTCGAGCTCACCTCATGTTGGTCAAAAGCCTGACTTTTCCCACTGAGATCAACTGAAACTGAGCTCTCTTTTCCTTTAATGCTTCTGAATTCAGATCCATAGAGAAGGATGTAGCAGATGATGGAATATGGAGTTTTATCCTGGTCCTGTTTTGTCCAAGTAGCTGGTAAACTTAAATGGATAATATGTGCATCCAACTCAGTCCTAAATCATTGTTCATATTTAAAAAAAACCCAAAAAAAAACAGTTTCTATGTTTATCTCACTAAACTACGGAGGCCGGGAAGGGGAAAAAAAAAATTACTTTTGCAGTTTTTTACAAAAGTTAGGCCAGTAAAATTTTAGGTCAATGTACTTTCGGATCAGTTCGGCACCATGGAAACAACCACAACAATGAAGTGCACCCACCCGTGGGAGAGGTTCATAGAATTGTATTTTGAGATTGGCCTCAAATATAAAGACAAGACAAATGAGTCAAGAATTAGCTAGCTAGCTCGCAAAACGTTTCCATTTAGGGACCCTATGACAGCTACAGTGGCTTGGAAAATGGCAATATGTCGCACCGAATTTGATGAATTTACTGTTTATCAGACCACAAATGCAACAAAAATTAGCTATCTAGCGCTGCCACTTCTTCAGTTAGCGTCTGTAGCAACTCCAAATCAGCCAGTGTAAAGCCCAGCACCGGGGGTCACAGCGGGCTGGTGGCCAGCGGGCAAGCTGGTTCTGACCTTTCTGTTGTTGCCATTTCAAGTTGCTAAAGCCGCTAACTGAAGTTTTGTCTCCGGAGCTGTTGACCATTCACGTCCCGGCAAAGTAGTCTCCTAGCATCAAAGAGTAAGGTGAAGGGACCGTGGGTTGCGCTATAGCTAGCTAATACTTGTCTCATTTGCGGTCTGATAAACAGTAAATTCATAAAATTCAGGGCCTCATATCACTATTTCTCAAGCTACTGTATCATAGGGACCCTAAATGAAAACGTTTTGCAAGATCTCGCAAAAGAGTACACTTTTGATTTTTTCCCCCTGCATGTCCCTTCTGGGCCTCCATACAAAACACATTTTGCATAGTTCCTGGTAATAAAAAAGAAGAAAAAGACAATAGAATTTTTTTTTTTTAGATGACACATTGGACAAATCTCCTTTACCATCCAGCTTTATACACTAAGTGGTAAAATGGGAACATAAAAAGATATTCTTAGATAGATATTTGATATTTTTAGATGGTCACTAGACAAGAAAGACTTACCAACGTCTTTTACCGCCTGCTCTTTTGTATTGCAAGGGGGGGAAATCACATCACATACCTGTCAGGTCAGTTTTAGAGCTTCAGACATGCAAAGCTTCCTAAAGTTTAGCTATATACATTTCTTTAATATGTTGATATGATATTGATACTCCTCGTCGGTGTCAATTTCAATCATCTATTATTTACGACCTCCCCTCACTGCTACTTTTAATAGAACTTACTGAGGCCAAACTCTGTCACCAGAACATTAGGAGCAGTCACGGCACAGTTTCTAAGGGACAAAGAATCACTTACCTATATATTATTGATGAGCGCTGGCAGTCTCAGTGGGTGTTGCTCACTGCAGCTTTCCTCAGACATGTGAGCAGTCTTGTGGTGAATTGCTCACACATTGCAGGGCTCTATCAATGTTTCCCCTCTTCAAAGGTCTGACATTTTATTCTGCGGTGATAATTAATCAATTGGGACGCATACACAGGGGTAATTTATAACCCGCCGCAACCAATCATTAGTATGTAAAACAAGCTCAACTGCTCTTTGGATCACCTTCATTTGGTAATTACAGGAACAAAAACAAGACCCGTTTCTGGTCCCGTCTTCCTGCTTGACCTATACCTGACAAAGGCAAATAAAGGCTGTCCGGATAGTAAAATGCAAATGGCACAGGGAGAGTCTGAGTCTTTGTGTGGAGGCAGACAGCTCTGTCTTTGGCAGCCATGTTTTATTTGTCTCAGTTGTGTGTGTTGCCATAAGAGCTGCGAGGGAAAGTGTGCTGATTAGGATGCTGTGTGTGTGTGATTAGAAAGGAGGGGTAGTAGTTCAGCTCAGCAGCTAATTAGACCCTGGAGGACCACAGGGGGTGCAAGGGGCTGCAAGTGGAGGCCTGATCACACACACAGAAACACTCACATTTGCTTTTGCATGAGGTGTGTTTAAAGAGCAGCAGCACATCAGTTTTTAGGATATGAAGTGTTTTTCTCCATTTTGCAAAATTAGCAGCCCGTTTGCACGAAAAGATGTATGAATGCCACAATGATGCATTTAGCGTGCAACAAGCACACCTTTCTTGATTTCCGTGTGTCATTTGTACGCTATGTATCCTCTACTTACTGCAATATAAATGCATCTGCGTGTAGATACTACGGTAAGAGTTAGTGACGTAGTATAAAAAGTGAGAAAGACAACTTATAGTGGGCGGATGAGGAGGTGAATGGGTCCAACAAACACAGGACTAGCAGACCCGTGTTCAAGACCGCTGTTGTTACGTTACATTAGTGATGTTTGTCACGTAACTATTGTCATGTGTTTTTTAGTGTTACTTTGTTTCAAGATGTATTTGACTTAGTTTATGTACTTATTTTAACCCCCTTTGGGGAGCATGGATGTATAAAGAGAAGTGGATACAGCGTTTGAGGCTCCCGTTCATTCCTCAGTGGCGCATGAAGCCAAAATGGCTCGACTGCCGAGTGATAAAGTACCCAGATCATCTGGTGATCTTCCGCATCCATTGGGCCCATAGAGCAGGTGCAGTAGCGTTTCCTTTAACTCCGCCTCCAAGCCCTCAGTCCAGTCTCAGTCTGGGTCTCATTCCCATTTCACATGAACGGAGGAAGGGAAATAACTCTGGATTCAGCTGTTAGTGCATTTTACAACTTTTAGGACCTAATGATTTAAATAAGGGCTATTCAAGTGTTCATACTGGGAAGTTGAAGTCTATGGAAAAAAGTATTTTTGGGTCCAATGGCATCATGTGACGGACACGGAAGTTGTAGTACCGCTGTTTGGCCACTATGAAAATTTGCTTCACAGCCTGACGCACTTCCTGGGGGCTTGATTAGAATATACCATCCACAGCTTGACATTTAATAAACCCTACTAGCCTGTCAATAGCATGGTTACTAATGTTATAAGGGTCAGTGGCAGTTTAAGATACTTGTTACTGAATCATTCCCAAAATGATCATTTCCTAAAATCCATCAATAATCCACTGTGGAGAAAGTGGATCTGGGATAAGTCACACATGAATGTATTGACAGCTTCTTGAGCCTCAGGTCGGCTAACTGTTATTTGCAGTGTGTCTCTGTGCTGACGTAACAGCCTTCTGAGTGCACGCCCATCACCATTAACATGTGCTTTTAGTGCACGCATTAGGAACCACATGGCCAGAACCGAAGACACTCCTTTGGTTACTATTCATCTCTATAGCCAGCCACTCTGGTGAAGGGGTTAATGGTAGCACTTAAACACATTTAGGAATGCTAAACTCCTCGCAACTCAGGGGCATTAGCTGAAGGGGAAAGCCAGTTGAGTGAGACTAATGCTTGTCATCACTCATAGCTGTGCACTAATGGACCTGAAGCTACAATACAGACCCTAAATGCAATCTGCAGTTGTTTTATCATCCCTATCAGTGCGTTAGATGTAGTCCATTTGGTTGATTTTTCAACCAAAGACAGATGACTGTATTGCATGATGATTACTGCTATGTTTGAACAGAAAGGAAACACACAATACCACCAACACCCATCTGTCTCATCTGAGGAAAATAACTGCAATTGTTCTGACAAATATTGCGATTGTGATTTCAATTTCAATTATTTTCTGTGAAGGCCTGTTTGTATTTGTAGTCTACATTACAACATGAGGAGTTTTCACCAAGCATCAGCACAAACTTAACTTGTGTCTGCATAAAATAATGTAGTTGTTTGCTGTTGAGGTCCTCCCAGGCCAGAGAAAAGTTAACTTCCACATATACTTACCTAGTTTTCTATTTAAAAAATGGACCAATTAAGCCGTCATGTATCAGGATGTTACAGTGGAATACATCAGAGTCACGTGACTAAAGACTGACGTGACAAAATAAGTCAACGTTATACTTTTAGTTTCACACCGGACACAAACACCGGCCTTCTGGTTGAAAGTCCTATGTTTATTTGACCCCTCCACCTGTACTCTATACCTGTAGAAACATTCAGCACTACTAGTTGTAAGCTGTTTGTATTTGACAACAGATCAGTCAATGGCTTAATTTTTCCAAAAGCTCTCTTAGAGTCCCTCTGAAATTGAATGTTTTGTCTGCTACAGTACACATATCTGCTCTGTAAATCACTTGTCCTGTGTTCTCCTTTGAGAAAAACAACAACCGTCCACCTCGTGACTTCATTGAAACACAAATAAAAACTCATTAAATCCCATTCATCCGATGACAAACTCCAGTCTTATACATTGAACTGAGTGTTGCTGCATAACGGCAGAGGGCTGTGCCTCAGCTGCAGGAGAAAGGCAAACATCACAGCGATCATCCATCACCGCTATCAAGGTCTCTATTTACATGCTAATTTCAGACTGGGAACGCATGCCAGTCGCACAATAAGGGCAAATTAGTCAGCAGGAAGCTTGTTTTCTCTGAGTTACATCCAGCGAGAGAGCTATACGCTGAGGAGAACGTATAGTTCTCTATGTCTGTCTCGGTGTCCCAACCCCCTCCTCTCTTTGTAATTGCTTTAAGCTAAATTTCATTTGGGATAATCAGCAGAAAGATGAGCCGGGCCTGTCTGAGCTGAAGCCAGCTGAAACACAGCTTACCATACCATACATATTTTTTTTTCTTGGATACTTTGGCGGTCCAGTCTCGATAATAATTTGAGTTTCACTTCTTGATTCTGTTATCAAGCAGACCACACACAGAGCAGCAGGCCCATTCTGCAAGGATGAGTCAGTAGTCTTCCTTTGAACATTTGCGAATGTCTCGCTTGATTACACCGCGTGTGTGTGTTTGTGTGATTTTCATCTTTTTAAGGCCCACTCGCTTCCCTTTGTCTGATCGCCACAGCGCTGCCGCACACAGTATTATATACACTGGTGTAATCGTGCACACATTTCAGCACACACACACACACACAGACTGTTTTTTAAAGCAGGCAGGCAAACGTGAATGCACTGTAATAAAGTTGGCAAATGTGTTAGCAAACAGTTGCTTTGCATTAACAACATAAGTATTCATTTGGAGTTGTATTTGTGTACTCTCTTTTAGCTCTGTTTTTGGTCACCACCAACTCCTGACGGAAATATCCGTCTCTTTAAGCTGCTATGTGCTCCACTGTGTTCGCCAGCTAGTTGCAAACTGTGTCTGTCTGCTGTTTGCTGCTGAGCAGGTAGTGTTCACAGTGAGCCGATAACACCTGCATTAAAGTTGCAGGGAACTTCAGATTCAGGTGATAAGTCTTTGCCACTACGAGTGGCTTTAAAATATACTGTTATATAGTCTAAAAATGTGAAGAAATAATGACTGGTGCAGATCCCCCTAGCCAAAATCAGTGTCTTGAAATTGCATTTTTTGTCTATCTATCTAAGTCCAAAACTCCAAAAGGACCCGCTCCCTATGTAGATATAAATGGTTCATTCTAAGGTAATGAAAACACAGCGATTCTTATTATCAGGTGATTAAACACTAAAGAAAACATTCTTATTAATATTCCATTCCATTTCTGCCAATAGATCCCCCTCTATGCTACACACTGGCCCTTTAAACACAAGCTGATACTATTCAATATGGCCTGTAAATCATGAACGGCGTGTTGGCGTTGTCTCTCAGACTCAACACTTCAAATCATTTTCATCAGTGGCGTATGTAGGAATCTAAAAACAAAGCTCTTCCCTGACTCGTCTCCTCCTCCTGACCCTCGCCCTGCAGGAGCACGTGCGCGGCACAGCGTGGCAGATGGCTATCACTCCCGACCGGTTATCCTCCGCTTTTCTATTTCTGGCATCCTTTTACGCGGACGTTCTATTGTCTAGGCTGTCATGATGAAGCGTTCAGCATCCTTCTTAATCCACCTGGTTTTTCCTCTGCGGTGATTTCCAGCTGTTGCCAACGGGGCCGCATTAAAGATGGATTTCATTTCATTTTAGCACGGAAACATGTGGTCTTGTAACGCAGCTGTGGACATTTGTGATTCATTTCCCAAAGAACAAAGGAGGGGAGAGGTGTTTGTTTCTTTTAGGGCATCAGAAACGGTTCAGAACTACAGTTTCAAGTGTTAGGGGTCAAGTGCATTATATCACAGTTGTCATGGCATGTTTCCATCTTGCCGTGATAAAATATAACAATAAAGAATCAGTAAGAACAAATCTGCCAGCCTCGCCTTCATTTACACACAACCTGACCTTCCTGCACAGCCGCCACTTCCAGCCCTTCCTTCCTGCGCATTACATGCTCCGGCACACAATCACTGGAGGTGTGAACGCACAAAATCTCATGCAATGATGACGTTCCCTCTACCACACACTTACAGCCCTATGTAGCTCCTTTTGAGGCCATGCCCTGTGTGTGTGTGTGTGTGTGTGTCCAAGTGAATATTGGTGTTCAGTAGAACACACTGGAGCCATGCAGCGAGGCCCAGATGATGTGTGTGGCAGCCAGCCGAGGCGAGCGTTGGACTGGAGAGAGTTGGCCTTCACTCGTAATGATGCAGCTGCTCTCTCTCCTTCGTCTCTGCATGTCTCTCCCCTCACCCTGTCTCTGGTCCTTTCCCTGTAACTGTGTGCGTTTTTCCAAAAAGAAGCGTAACCTGTTCTTCCTGCTGCTGTGTGAGCCATAATGGTAAAAAGACACGTGTCTCTTAAAGGCCCTAAAGTATTAGATAGGTCGCTTACTGTGGTGTAGTTCACACTAATTATCAGTAATAATATGCTTTACTTACAGGCGCTCTGTGTAGCTTTTTTTTTTTTAAGACAAATATGTAATTAACATAAATCATTTAACAAATAGTGGAATCATCATCTTAATCACCTGTTTGCATTATCAATACTCAGGCTGTTCTCATACACCGTTCATGGTAATTTGTATGTAATCTACGTAATCGTAATCCCGTGTGAAACCAGAAGTCAACATTCTGTAGTTATTTTAACCCGGATGTTGACTAATTTGTCACGTAACTTCCATACTTAAGTAACGCCACTTCCGTAGTTGTTCTAACCTAAACGTTGACTTATGTGTCACGTAACTTCCGTACTTCTGTAACAACAATTTCATAATTATTTCAACCCAGATATTGACTTATTTGTCACATATTTTGGTACTTAAGTAACGCCGCTTCCGCAGTTATTCTAACCTAAACGTTGACTTATTTGTCAAGTAACTTCCATACTTCTGTAACGAGTTATTTTAACCCAGTTGTTGACATACTTGTCACGTTACTTCTGTACTTAAATAACTCCACTTTTGTAGTTATTCTAACCCAAACCACGATCTTTTCCTAAACCTAAAAGTAAGTTTTGTTTTGCAGAAATTGACGTGTATTGCTGGACATTCGTAGGAGAACGCAGGAATAACTTTACGCAAGGTATCATGCGAAACGTTGTGTGAGGATATGTTGCAATGCGTTAATGACAAGAACAGCAAAGAAGTACCGCAACTTCAACCCTTTGTGTTGCACCAGCGAGGAACTCAATTAGAACATTGCTACATGTCACCCCACCCCACCAAAGCTTTGTTTGTTTATTGTAAGTGATTATTCATATATGTCACCCGTCTGCCATCGTCAGAATCTGTTGATGCAGATTTCCTGACCAATCTGACCTTGTTGCACCGGTATAACAGGCTGCTAAGTTAATGTACAATAGCTGATACGTAATGCTGTAACGATGTTAAAATGCTTCACACGGCACCTTTTAATGAAGATTCAGTGAGTCATCTGTTCCATCCAATTAACCGTAACGCCTCTCTTTCCTTCTCATTCTCCTCTCTCTGTGACGAGATTAAGGAATTCACATTTGTTTTCCAGTAGGCGATCATGAGCAGAACGTGCAGGCAAATTATTAAACATTCATGAGAAAACTGTTCCCCTGCCGCTGAGTGCGTGTTTCTGCCTCACTATTTGGTGACAATACACAGCTATGTCAACCGCTTATACTTGGAATTGTTTGAAGAGTTTTAGGCCTCAGGTCTGTGAGACAGCAGGATGGCATTTCAGTCTGCGAGGTTAGCTGATTCTCTCTGACAGGACATCAGCAGTCTGCCCATCGACGGCTGTCGGAGGCAAGCAGGCTGCCACCATGCCCTGCTGCTGAGGGAGGCACTTCCTCTAATCTTAGAAAGCAGAGAGAGATGCATATGAACTGTGGTCCGGTACCACCTGTTCTGCAAAATGTCCGTTGTGTTCTTCATGCTATACGAGATGCATCTTGTTGTTTTGCTTCTTCTCTACTTCAAAAAAGCACAATATTCCTGCTTCGATAAGGAGTTCTATAGTGACCTTTTTCTGGCATCTATAGCACCAAACTTTATGTTTTAATAAATCCATTTGCAACCTATAATTGTGCTGTAATACTTGCATGATATGTACAGGATTGCTGTTATCTCTCTCTGTCTTTAAACTCTCTAGGTTAGATATGTCCTGTACATGAATTATTGATGTTGAGGGACTGAGCTGCTGAGCTGGAGTTTTTTTTCTGCTCCATTACTGCTCTCCCACCGGGCCGGGAGCTTTACCTGTCAGTGAAGCTCCACTTTGCCCTCGCTATTACAGAGTTACTGTAGCTATTTCACTAACCCCGGCCCCAGGTGTCTTACAGTACATCTTTTAAAACTGGTCTAAAATAACACAAGCCTTCCTATCATTGTAGTCAATGTTACTCGTGCATTTTATGCCCGTTGTTGGAAAATCAAGACGTTTAGTCATTTTAGTTGCCACCAACATCTGCTACCAGACTCTGTTGACCATCCGGCAAGCATTTTGGTTGAAGTATACTGACGGGTTAACCCAGCCACCCTCAAGGAAACTAATTTTGGCGACTCGTATCCAGAATCTCATTCTTTTGATCACTCCCCAAAGCTCATGCCCATTGATGATGGTTGGAACATAGATCGACCATGTAAGAAGTGGACGTAGTCACCGTGACGTCACCCATTGGTTTGTTTGCTGTTTTGAAGCCTTGAGTTCGGCATTTTGGCCGTCGCCATCTTGGTTTTTTGCAACCTGAAGTGACACAAGAGGGTGAAGTACAACCGAACACTGAATAAGACATTTTTAGGCGACCAAAATATTACAATTAACTTTCATGAACTGAAAACACACTGTGAAAGGGTTAAAGCTCTAATGCCAGAATCAGACTACACAATATTTCGTCCGAAGACATCATTCTGCATAATAAGTAGCCATGTGCTTCTGTTTCTCACGGCCATGACGGAACACGTCGTGGAAAGCAAAAAAAATAAATAAAACGAATAAATCAAGTGAGAAGTAGGCTCATTTTCTCATAGACTTGTATACAATCAGACCTCTTTTTGCAACCAGAGGAGTCGCCCCCTGCTGGCTATTAGAAAGAATGCAGGTTTAAGGCACCTCAGCATTGGCCCACTGAAATCAACAAGTAAATTGAGATCTTTGTCTTCCTTTTTCACCAGGATAGTCCAGTATGTGGTGGTCCACATTACTGCTGACGCTGCAGCAATCCCCCTGTGGCTCCTGTGTTCCATCTTACGGCCAATTGTTAACCAGACTTGGGGGAGCAACTCACTCCCAAAGTACAATGGCATCAAACTTGGAGGTCTTTACTCTCATCCTATAGTTGTAATGACATAGAGTCAGTGAACTTCTTTCTCCTGCCTCCGAACATACAACACCCTGTATTTTTTGTCTTTTTGGAACATCAGTTTGTCTCAAACATTTGTCTTCTGTGTGTTTGTGTAGGGTTATGAGAGCAACACTTAACACTCATCCACTGTCTCCCTTTCAAAGTATTTTCCACATCAATTGTTAGATTGACAGATGCTCACTTTCACTTTTTCATGTTTTCCTCTCCTCGTTTTATGATCACTCTACTCATTTTTTACCCATGTCTCTCTGTTTATGCTCCTCTTATTCCCCCCTTTTTGTGTTACTCTCATCCCTCTGTCCTCTACTTCTCCTCTCTACTACATGTTTAGTCCAATGTCATTTCATCTCCCAACTGTTGGTTTACTGCAGTAGCTGCTATCTCATGCTCAGGTGCATCCGTAACACTATTGGACACAATGCATCCTCTCACTGTCTGAGCAAGGCCGTGGCTGAGTAGCTCTGATGACTCAACAGACTGACCTGCTTAAGCCAGCCTCGACCTTTCAGGGCGCCGTACGTGAGAAGGAGGAAGGTCATTGTTGATCTGAAGAGGAGATGATTTTTTTTATCTCTGTAGAGGTCATGTACTGCATTAATAGCCTTGCATTGGCTTTAGTGTTGTATAGCTTCATGGACCTTTCTAGAAACTTGTATGTATTTTGGCCAAATCATGAAGAGAATCACTGTGGGAGAATGAAATCTGCCTTTAGGCATTTAAGCAGCCAGCCAAGCTATTGTTCCGTAAAGACATTAGGCTCAATATGAGTGCCAAAAATATCAGTCAAGAGCATTTAGCATTTACCCAGAAGGGCCTTACCCAGGACAATGCATCTTTTCCAGTATCTGTTTGTGTGTGCTGCTGCCAAAAAGAATGGGACGGGGGTGCACTGTCGTTGCTTGGCTTTGTGTGTCTGCAGGGGTTGGGTGGCGGATGGCGGGTGTGGGCTCCCACGGTGCTCCTCAGAACTGGGTCAGAGGGATTAATTTCCTGGCCTGGTCGATTCAAGCTAATGGCAGATTAGCATGGGAAGTTTCACTTCCAAAACAGCCCCTTCCACCAACAACACCTCAGAGCCAGGACTGGGAGTGAAGCGGCATGCTGCTTTTTCACACTCCGGGGGCTCGAGGAATGTGTAGAGTGATGCCCCCTATATGCTTTCTGTCTGACTCCTTGCTGACCATGTGTGACCATCGCAATTTGAGGTTATTGTGTGCAGCAGCACAAGAATATTTACATGTAACATTGCTCAAAAATAAATCCTTTGACAGTCTGACACGGCTGAGAGGTTTAGCCAACCAATATTTTGGTTTGGAAAATGAAAAAAGATTGCTATAGTTGCAGACCTAATCCTGAAGAACTGACAATGAATGGGTGAAATCCAGCTAATGATGTATTTTATATGCCATTCCCTGGCTCCCCGTCTGTCTCCTTCCAGTCAACTGTCCAGTAAAAAGGAATAATAGTAAAAGACATCATGTTTCTGTCTGCCTCTATTCACATTACTGTCCAAACCTCTTCTTGTGTTTGGGTGTTGCTGGCACCAGTGGACCCTTTAATGTGCTGGAAGTGATTTTAATTAGGTTTCGTACAGTGTCTACTACAGGCTCTTTATCTCCTCTCCTCTCCATCTCTTCTGCACCTGCTGCGCTCGTCTTTTCATCAACCTGCCGTCGGGCCTCCGGTCTGTCTCTCCGAGCTGTGCAGTCTCACCGTACACCACACAGTTATGATGACTGCAACATCTTGCATGCCAGCCAATGTTAAAGCCCTTCTAAATTGCATTCAGGGATCCAGATTTCGTCCGTGCACGATTTAGTATTCTAGCTATTGTTTTCTGGTTCTGTATTTTGATTGTGGAAATGGGTTTGAATGTTATTAATCTGCTAATTTTAGCAGGGTTGCAGCGATATAATAAGGAGTCTCTACATATATGTTGTGTCTTTTTGCAAGAACCCTCCTTTGTCATAAGGTTCCCATGACTCAGAAGGAGAAAGCCCAGAAAGTTTGGGAATTCTTAAGTCAGCTATTCTGGGAGTTGCCACATTTCGCAGCTCGGCATTGTTTCTTCAGGGCATGTTTTCATACTCCAGAGGATATTATGTCTGCTAGTGTAGCTGAGGCTGACCACATTACTTCTCTCTCTCTCTTCCTCTCTTGTTTCCAACCTCCTCTGTCATCTCAACATTGACTTTGTCAAAACTGTCAAAACAATAAAATGCTGCAGCAAAACAGAAAAGCTCACACATGGCTCATCCCCAACTGTCTCTCCTCTCTTTTATAAGGTATTGGAAAGAACGTCATCTGCGACCGGACAGCAACGCCTCTGGATGCCTTCCGAATGATGTCAGCAGCCCAGTACTACCCCAAATTGCTGAGCATTATGGGGAATGTGTTACGTTTCTTGCCGGCCTTCGTTCGAATGAAGGAGCTGTTAGAGGAGGGGTACATCGGGGAGCTTCTGGTCTGTGAGGCCCAGGTATGACCATTGCTTTCTTGCCATTTATAATAATGATTGCTCAAAGTCACTTTAGCAGCGTGGGTACTTTCTGACACAAGATTTGACCTCACATACCACCCCAACTGTTTTATAGTTTTGTTCTTTCTTGTCCTGATCACATCAGCTGAAAACAAGACCTAATACGGTATCAAATCTTTGCCCTAAAGGTCCACAGCGGTAGTCTCCTGGGGAAGAAATACAACTGGAGCTGTGACGACCTGATGGGAGGCGGCGGTCTGCATTCGGTGGGCAGTTACATCATCGACTTGCTTACGTTTCTCACCGGTCAGCGTGCGGCAAAAGTCCACGGCTTCCTCAAGACCTTCGTCAAACAAACGGATCACATCCGGGGCATCCGTCAGATCACCAGCGACGACTTCTGCACGTTCCAGATGGCGCTGGAGGGGGGCGCCTGCTGCACTGTCACGCTCAACTTCAACGTGCCCGGAGAGTTTCGGCAGGAGGTGATCGTCGTGGGGACGGTTGGAAGGTTGACGGTCACGGGGTGCGACCTGTACGGACAGAAGAACAGCGGAGGCGGAGGAAACGGCGGAGGTCCCGAACTCCTGCTCAAAGACACCACGCCTCTCGAGAAGGCTTCCTTACCGGAGAAGGCCTTCAGCGACATCCCGTCCCCGTATCTTACCGGAACGATCCGCATGATCCAGGCGGTGCGGCAGGCCTTTGAGGACCAGGACGACAGGCGGACGTGGGACGGGAGGCCTCTGACAATGGCCGCTACCTTTGAGGATTGCCTTTATGCTCTTTGCGTGGTGGATACCATCAAGAAGTCCAACCAGTGCGGAGAGTGGCAGAACATTGTGGTGATGACGGAGGAACCGGAGATCAGCCCGGCCTATTTGATCAGCGAGGCCATGCGGCGGAGTAGGATGTCGCTCTACTGTTAACCTTAACTGATGGTGGCACTGGAAAAGCCTCGGTGTTGGAACTTTATTACAGCTTCGGGGTTCAGTTCCGAAATTCGTCACCCGTTCGCTACTGTTACAGACAGAGAGGTTACACCACTATGATGCAGTTTCCTGATACTAGGTAGAGGAAACACAATGTGATCAATAATCAAACCTTTATTTATAAAGAAGCCTTTCCTGTTTTTCCTTCTGACTAAAGACTTGAGTCCTTCCGGGGAGATGCACTTGTAAATTAGACTGATTCAACAGAAAGATCTACAGCGGAGGCGGATCAGGGAGTGAAACTAATGCTTCTGTGTTCTGCTTGACCATAAGGGTATTTGCGCCTCTCATCTCTGCTTCTCTTCTATATGACCGGGTCTGGAAGACAACACCTTACACTGTGGGTCCAAAACGAGGACAGCCAAGGAAGAACGATAGTCCTCTCAGTTCAAACTGTGCCGCTGTATTGTTGCTGTAGTCTCAAGTACTTGCTAGTTTTACCAAGTGAATGTTTAAAAAAAAGAAAATCAGTATGCTTGATAGCTTCAGTCTCTGTCTGCTCGGTATGCCTCCTCTGTGTGTGTGAAACAACAGAGAAAAGAAATCAATAGTTTGGCTGGTGGGTTTTTACCTTCTGGTTTATGTATGCAATAAATCCAGGCAGCAGAAACACTGTTATCTTCCAGCCTGGAGTTAAGGGTTAAAACATACTATGGTATGCCTTTATGCAGTTACAGTAGCCCGTGCATCAGTTTGCGAGTCCCGTATGAGTGGCCAGTGCAGTGATACTTTGATGTTCTTCTTATTTATTTCATGCATTCTCTATTGTCATGAAGCATGGCCATGAAATACACTGTGTGCACATCTGTACCGAGCCTTAAGTGTGGATATTAATGCAGTCTTGCACTAAAGGTGTGAGTGAATGCTGAGCAGTGTGCGGGTTTTGTCCCGATATTGCAATGCGATGGGTCACACTTGCATCTAGCTACCGCGATTTAGCATTTAGCATGCTTTATAAAGCTTCTCTAACATGCAGGTTTGTCAGTATGCATCACATGTGAGTTCAGTTTGGACCCACGCCGACAGTCAGACTGAAAACGTTTCTTTCAGTTTCCGTAAGAGGTGTTACTCTACGTTCCCGGGATGAACAAGCTCTTTTTATTCGTATTGAAGGTATAAACCTTTAAAGCTGCACCAATCAATATTTCTTATTTAACAATGTGCCAGATGACTGTGTTTATTGTGAAAGGTGTCACTCGTAGTAATGAACCCACAGATATTTATCACCTGACTCTTCAGTCCCCCTCAACTCTACGTAGTTTTAGTATCTTTCAGCTCATTGTTTTGGTTTTATGGGCCACAACTGTGCTGTTTTGGTTCACTCTCACAGCTCTCATCAACCTTGTTTCCTATCACAGCAGGCAGCTGTTTACAGCGGAAAAAGGTTTGATACACCTATGGTATGCTACTTTAGGCCCAATCAAAGAGAGTGTTTTTTTTGCATTTTGCTGCCTCTTTTTATTTTTTATGTTGCTAGGCAACCACTGAATGAGTGCTAACGTACCTTATTACAAACCATGAACAGCAAGCGACCCAAATAGTCAATAGAATAGTTTAAATTAATGAAAACAACTTACCCAAAATCTCAAGTACCGCACTAATTTGTCTCCTGCTGTTTTCTGTTCAGATCATGATAACTATAGTTGGTAAAGTCATAAAGCTCCGGGTATCCAGCAAAAGTCACCACAATGAGAAAAAAACGCTAAAGACTTCGGGAGCTGTTTATTTTTTCAACTCAAGGCGTTCAGGGCGTTCCATTAAAAAACGTGAGGCACTCAGCAACGCAAAAGCAGCGAGCAAAACGCTTCAATCTCATTGAAAACAATTACAAAAAGCCGCCCCAGCCAGCTAAAACGCACTCTGTCTGATCGGGGTCTTGCAGCACCAAAGAAAGAAAGACAGAAAAAATTAGCGATTTGAAAAACAAAGCTTTTACGTTACACGTTACTAACGCGTTAAAAACAGGTCAAAAATATATAATGTAATTTTTAAAAAGACGGATTCCCCAAAACAGCTGGACACTGTCAGTTTTAGCTCATGTTATCCTAACAGGAGTGAATAGAGCATTCTTTTGGGACAAGTTTTAGCTCTTGAGTAATACACATTTGGTACTCTAGTAAGAAACTATAGAATACCACCACCCTTATCTTTCTAAGCATAATTTACATGAGTGCAGCCGAGTGCAGAATATGTTAATAAAGAGAGCCAATGAAGAAGAAAAATGAAAAGCAAGATTGAGGGATTTGACACAAGCATGACAGTTTTTAAATCAAAACGTGATTCCAATTGAAAGGGATGCTTAGTGTGATTTTATGATGCGTACAAAATCACACCTGACTCTCACTGTGTTTGGAGCATTTTTGCCACTATCAGACACTGAAAATCGTACTTCCCGTCAGTCACAAGGGAAAGCTCAAACAAACATTCGGAGAGTATTTGCAAATACAGTTTGTCTTAAAGGAGCAGTGTGTAGCATTTCTTAGTAGTAGTGTTATTATGGTAAGGATGACCTCTCACTGCGGTTTTGCACTCAGTGGCTCACGTTACCGTAGTCTTGGAAAGGTACTCAGCTGGTTGCAATCTGCAACCACACCACCTAGATGGCACCAAATCCTACACACTGTCCCTTTAAGGTTTGGTGGCACTCAATACAGGTGAGAGAACTGCACCGACCTACAAGCCAAAAGATTGATTTTCTTTTTTTGATGTCCCCCTTGTGTGGCTTCAAGTTCTTAAACTGTGCTGAAATATTATCTATGTAACGACTACTGAAAATGTACATATGAAAATATTCTAAAACAACAATATGCGTTTGTCTAAAGAAATAAATGATTACTGTATGTATTTTATTTGTACAAACCAAGGAACTGGGACATGTTTTTGATGAGTGTTACGGTATTTATTCTTTGTTTTTTTTGCTGTTGACGTCTTGTGGGCTGACCTGCAGTGTATTAGGGAGATTAACAGCACACTGAGGCCTTGGAGCATTCAGCTTCTTATCCCCGTCTATGAATTATTGACCAAAATACTCTTTCTTTTAACGCTGTTACGAAAAGCTTTATGGTTGCTGTTGAGATGCATCATAAATCATCACAGTCATAATCCAACATAACTGTCATGCAGTGTAAACTGTGATGTAAACAAAGTTGTAGCTGTTCACAGCTCCTAGTATCTGACATGTCTGACCCCTTTTTATTGTTTAGCATGTTGATTTAAGCTACATGTTTTAGGGAAAAAACACCTCTGCCTGACAAAGAGTCCAACACTGATAAGCTATCACTCTTTAAGATAACTCCAGTTATATTATTGCCCCTTGTGTACCAAGCGCCTTATCAAATCTGCATATAGACTTTCCCCCTTTGTCCGATAGCAATATATTCATGATTTGAAACTAGACACTGGAATTCCCTTCTTCTTTAAACATTATTTTTATTCTCTGTTCTTTTATGAATGCTGAATATTTATGATTGAGGAGGCCTGAATTGTATGTTGTCATGATTTAAAGGGGACCTATCATGCTCATTTTCAGGTTCATACTTGTATTTTGGGTTTCTACTAGAACGAATGTTAACATGCTTTAATGTTAAAAAAAAAACATTATTTTTCTCATACAGTTTGTCTGAATGTACCTGTATTCACCCTCCGTCTGAAACGCTCCATTTTAGCGCAGCGCCTGTCTCTTTAAGAGCCCCTCCAGAAAAAGTTTACATGTTTTCTGATCTATGCGCCCACAACATACGGACTGGGTTGACTCATTTCACAGTTTGTGGGTTGCTAGACCCCTCCAGATACCCAACACAAGCACTGAAAAAGTGAGTTTTTCATGCTATGTCCCCTTTTAAATTTGAATTAAGGTCTAAGCAGCCTCAGTGAGAGGGCAGACACTGGACAGACGGGCATCGAGCCAGGATACAAAATCATATTTTGATTATCACGTGGTTGTTTTCTTCCCTCGTCAGGCCTGTAAACATACTTCATTACTGTCTGATTTACGGCTCTGTGATGGAATAGCCTCAGCTGTTTAGTCTTGTTGAGTCTGATTTGGATGTAAATTATCTCCTGCTGGTTAACTGATAGACATGTAACGGGGAATCTAAGACATAGGTGAGCAAACATGCAGCTGAAAGTGAACAGATGCCAGTGATGATAGCAAGTAAAGCTGACTGGAAATCCTTCACAAGGAGCCCAGGATGCCCCTTAAAATGGCTGAGCATTAACTCAAATTCGCTTTAACGCCACTAATTTCTTTAACGCATTAGCGCAACTTGAACAATTTTTAGGTTGTAGCGGGCTCAGTTTTAAAGCTAGAGTGAAGATACTGGCATCATATGAACCTACAAAACTTAAGGAATCCATTGGTACCAATCATTTGCAACCGCTTGTTGCAAAGGAGGCAAAACAAAACGCTCCAAACTTACACAAAATTCATTTTCAAAGGGGTCTCCTGACCTCTGACCTCAAGATATGTGAATGAAAATGGGTTCTATGGGTACCCACGAGTCTCCCCTTTACAGACATACCCACTTTATGATAATCACATGCAGTTTGGGGCAAGTCATAGTCAAGTCAGCACACTGACACACTGACAGCTGTTGTCTTTGCCATGTTATGATTTGAGCATATTTTTTATGTAAAATGCAGTACTTGTGAGGGTTTCTGGACAATATTTGTCATTGTTTTGTGTTGGTAGCCCTAGTTAAAATACAGAGAAGGTTCTGAGACTGTTATTTCAATTCATAAGTTCAATTAGCTGGGTTGAGATATCCATGAAAGAACTGGTGCTGCAGACATTCATCCAGCCCCCAAAGAAACACACCAGTAGTTAAACTCAAAGATTTAGGGAAATTAACTCCAATTTAATCATTATTCAATTTTAAATATTTGTTTGCACCTATTTCTTCCCCTTTATCTCCCAATCCATCTTCTGTTTTGTCCCCTGGTGAACTTGGTTTACAGTGTTTCATTACCCAGGCCTGCACAGGTCTGTGTGTAGGGATCCTCTCACAATAGACCCGGTATGTTTAAGTCAGCTTGTGTCTCATGCTAAAATTGAATTAACAATACTGAGTGTCCTTGGGGAGAAAAGATGTATAAGAAGCAACAGATGACATTAGCTTTACCAGACTTGTATTTACTCTCAGTTTGTTATGCTAACTGGAGGTTTATGCATGTCCACACAGACTCATTCTCCTCCTCCATGGAGCTGTGATCAAACAGCTGAACAGACACATCCTCAGCCAGCTGCCCATGTACTGTGGTAAATGTGCTGTTAGCATCTGTTTCTAATGAAGAGCATCACAAGACCAGAGGGCTTTTCATTTCAGCACATACTTGGCAAGATATTGAAAAGTGCGGGAATTTAATTTGGTGTCATTATGATGCTGAAAATGATAGTTGATGCAATATTCTCACATCACAACCTTAATACTCCTAACCCTTTACTGCTTATTAGTGAAGCATCTGCAAATCAACCCCAGCTATGCATAGATCCACACATTCAGCGCTGCATGGAGGTGCAATAGATAGATGGCAATATCTGGGTTCTGAAGCACTGAATATTTAATGAGCTGTTGACAGGCTATTAAATAGGTGTTATCAGTCGCCATAAGCACCATAGATGTGGGTCAATAGGGGCCTACTACACCCACTAGTAGGTTTTATCATCTATTCACATGGTAGATCGCCAAAAGAAGGTATAAAAGAAGACGACAGCGACCTCTAGCGACCGTAGTAATTGTGACAGGAGCAGAAGCCGAAGTCAGGGGGCTGTGGTATAGACCGCGTGAAACTCCATATGGGGTGCAGGTGGAAGTCGTGGACGCAAAACACAGGGTTTTCACCCAGGAGGCCGAAGTTTGCATCACGTGTGAAACCAACAACGTGTAGTTGTCTTTGTGTTTGTAGTAATTTGAACCCAAAACACAATGTTTTTTCCCTAAACTTAACTTTTTTTTCTTGCCTAAACCTAAAGAAGCCTTTTTGTTTGTTATCAAAAAATTGACGTTTCATTCACTTTTACAACGTAGTAGGCGTAGTAGGCCCTTATTGACCCACATCTATGGTGCTTATAGCGACTGATAACGCCTATTTAATGGTCTGATAACCGTTGAATCAGGTGCTACGGTACAGTATGAGGATTTCATACATTTTAAAAATGAGTTCACTTGACTGTTTTTCTTCTATTTTCTTTTAAAAGTTGAATCACTGAATATTTGATTTTTTTATGCTTATTGAAAAGTTGTTCTATGTCGTAGCTCATATTCAGACATCATGTTGATGTGGAGGTGACGTTATGCAGTATCACCAGTGCAACAGAGAACTGTGGACAGTGGAGCTTATGTTTCCATAATACAAATGCTGTGCTTTATGGACTCAGTTTATGGATCTAGATTTTGCTCGCTGCTTGAGGCCTGTTAAGAGCGAACCGGCTTCAGAAAAATAACACAGGAGGTGCCCCAGTTCCAACTTCTTGCACTTTGACTGCCTTGTCAGTCGGGACTATGGATTGCTTGTTCTTGGTTTGCCAGCATTCACAAACTGCTCAGGAAAGGCTTTCCCTATACTGAGGGAGAGAAGGGTGGAGGTGGAGGAGGTGGGATGGGCTGAAAATTGTTCATTTTGGAGACGAACAACCTCAAAGAGGGGCTTCTTCTGCCCTTGGAGACCGTTACTTAGCAACCGGAAGCCACGTTTGCCGAAACTAGGTCCTGTCTTCTTTTTTTCCCCCTCTCTTTCATTTTCACTCACACACAGTAACACGCTACACTCACTCCTCTGTATGTCTACACCTCTTCCTTTCACGCATCCGTCCTCCATCTCTCCTCTCTTTCTCTGACTGACTGGTCAAAGGGTGAACTCTGAACATTTTTACAATCAGTGTTGTTGAGGAAGGTAACGGTTTCTGATCTGCTGCTCGTTGAGCTGTCGTTTCACGTTTTTCACGGGGTAACCCTCGAGATCAGTTTCTCCTTTTTTTCTCTCTATCTCTCTCTCCCCTCCCTCTTTTTCTTTCTATTGTGAGTCAGGTTGAAGCCTGGAGGACAAGCTCACTGGTGCTTTTTCAGACCTTCCCCCAAAACATTTACCTATCTCCTCTCCTCTCCTCTCCTCTCCTCTCCTCTCCTCTCCTCTCCTCTCCTCTCCTCTCCTCTCCTCTCCTCTCCTCTCCTCTCCTCCTCTCATCTCGCTCCTCCTCTCTCTTCTCCTCTCCTCTCCTCTCCTCTCCTCTCCTCTCCTCTCCTCTCCTCTCCTCCTCTCATCTCGCTCCTCCTCTCTCTTCTCCTCTCCTCTCCTCTCCTCTCCTCTCCTCTCCTCTCCTCATCTGGAGCTAGGAGAGGAGTAACCACGGTAACCCCTTTAATAAAACTACAAACAGACAGATAACAGGTTGTGAATGTCTTTCCTTGGCTGGTTTATGAATGCTGACTCCTGCCATGTCTTGCTGTACCCTTAAAAAAACAAACGATGCTGTATTAATGTGACTATATCCAATATTTATTGTTATGTATGTATATTGTGGATGCATGGACCTCTGTGCATACTGTAATATGAGCTCTCAAACGCATATTTATGGGTCTTGCAGTAATCTAGAGAATGTACCTACTGTAAGAATAAGTTATATTTTCTATCCGTTAAGGGCATTTTTAGGAGGTCTGCCACATGTGTCACGGAAATAAAAGCCCCTCTGAGTTCTCAGCGTGCTGTAAAGTGTGACGATGCACTTCCTCCCCTCCCTCTTATACTGTTTTTGATTGGCTGTGTGACTCCTGCCTCAGTGTTTTATTGTCTCATCTCCCTGCACCTGTGCTCGCCATTGATTGAATGTGTGTGGATGAGGGTGTGTGTGTGTGTCTGCAACATGGTTTATGGCTTCAGCACTTGTCTTATGCTGCAGTTTCTATGGAATAAAAAAATATGTACATCCATAATGACACTCATTTCATGTTCTTATTTCACATCTTTTGGTGACAGGATTGATATCACAACTAAACCCATTTAAGTGTCTCATCCTCTCTGCATGCAGAGATGTAAATGATACAAAAAACACCTGCTACTGCTCAGAGATTTTGTAGTTTCATGTTATTAAAGAAGTCATTTTTCATGGGAGGATGTGCAGGAGTCCTTCAGCTTCTCCTTGGCTGCACAAAACATAATAAAGCTTCTGCTGCCCCCTGCTGGCTGCTGTAGATGCTGCACATTATATCCTTCTACTGCATCTAGTCACACATCACCTCCCATTTATACATTTGTACACATTGTGTTATTTGATGACATGTTTTCTGGTGAATCAAATAAAAAAAGCTGAGTATACTGTTGCATTCTGGGGCGGGCACATCTTTTCAGGAAGCAGCTACATGTGGCACACTATCAAGGGTTTATTTGACTATTTGCCTTTTTTATCCGGTCTGCCTGGTCTCCTTTTGTAATAATGCATGTGTAACTGTGATGCACAATCATGTTATTTACATCTCTTTTTTCAGGACAAACTGAGCTATGTATCCTGCAATGATGTCACATAATTTCATAAATAGTTATATGACCAGAAATGCAAAAGTAAAGCAAAAATGGAAATTTTATATTTTCATACTTTCTTCATTTTTGACATTTGTACATGAAGTAAATCTAAAAAATAGCATTTCCTCTTTGAATTTGGGATGATGTATAGACTATATTAGTATTGTGGGTGCACTGGTGCAGTTTATTGATTTTGTGTGTTATGTAATATTTAAGGTAATGTATATTTTTGCCTCTCAGCGAAGCTTTTTCTGCAGAAAAGCATTTTTACTGTCATCTGCGATATTAATATTAATATTGTACCATACATTCATTGTTTTCATTGCTTTCTTGTTTTGTGAGGAAGAAATGTTGACAGATATAGATCCATTTCTTTCATAAATACAAAGAAATTAGGCTTTTTCTTTGGTAAATTTACACTTGTGAATGTGGAACTTCAAAAGAATTAAAATTAAATTAATAAGAAAAATGCATAACTGTCTTTGTTACTGTAATCATAGCAACCAAATATAATATTTCTATAGTACAGTGCAAAATCTGAGAAAATGTTAACAAGTATAAAATTATTGACATCTTTCCACAACTCACATCCATATCAATGATGTCAACACTTCCGAGACTGTACTTCCTGTCCTTCACAATAAGACAACATGCTTCTAGCAGCGCAGTGAAAATACAGACACACTTTTAAAAAGACCTGCGCTGTAACTGCCAGGTTCAGGTGCACCAACCATTTTAGTGGAAGTTATTGGTATAATATTTTGGCTGTAAATATATTCAAGGACTCCTCCAACACAGTGAACTTTTCTTTTTTTCTTTTTTTATTGAAGAAAAATTAATTTACAAACATTAAGGCATTGTAATCTAAACTCAATACTTCTAACATACAAGGCACAATTGGATAGGAAAGATAACTTAAATTATAAAAAAAATAATACAATAACAAAAATAAATAGGGGTAGAAAATAATTCAAGGAACAAAAAAAAAATGCATAAATAAATAAATAAATAAATAATAATAAGACTGCACTCTTCCATAGTAGCTCTAAGGGTCATCATCATATTATGTTCAGTTCTTCATAAGCTCTGAGGAGATACTTTGCATGTTATCCTTTCATTAGTCTTAAAGCACTGAGATGATTGTCCACAAGGTCCCTTTTGCAAATGGAAAATAGGGGTTTCATTTTCCTCCATTTGGATGCATGGATGAAAAAATTTGCCAGCATTATCAGATTGTTCAATATCAAGTCACTCTTAATGTCCTTCATGTTAATACCAAACACAATATTTTCTCTTGTGAGAGGAGCCAACACAGTCAGCTGGAGCAGCAGCTGAGGAGCATCTCTGTGAGGGGGCGCGGCCTCCTCCTCCTCTCTGGCTCCCCTGCTGCTGCTGCTGCTGGTTTTAGTGTCAGACTGTCACTGGAGGACGGAGCTTCTCTCCATCCATCCATCCACAGCGGAGGGAGATGGCTGACCCCGCATCAGAGACCTCTATCAAGGTGGTGTGCCGTTTCAGGCCCCTCAACAGCTCGGAGTTGGCCCGGGGAGACAAGTACATCCCCAAGTTTCAAGGGGATGACTGTGTGACGATGGGGGTGAGTGTGTGTGCTTTCTCTATTCTTCACAGCTATGGGGGTCAGAAGATTAACACTTATAACTCAGAAGCTCCACTTGTTCCACTTTTCATTAAGTGAAAGTCAGAAAATTATCAATAAAAATAAGTTAGTTCAAAATGTCTCTTTTGGTGTCACAAATACCAAACACACCTTTAAGAAGTTAAGTTAAAGGTGCTGGTTCTAACCAAACTTAAAGGTCCCATATCGTGCTCATTTTCAGGTTCATACTTGTATTTTGTCCTTCTACTAGAACATGTTTACATGCTGTAATGTTAAAAAAAACCTTTATTTTCCTCATACTGTCTGCCTGAATATACCTGTATTTACCCTCTGTCTGAAACGCTCAGTTTTAGCACATTTTGACGGAATTGCAACAGAATTGCGTTGCTAGGCAACAGTTTGGATCCATGTTTACTTGCTGTCAGCTGATTTCATTCACATACACTGCAACCAGGAATAAACTGGTACACATTTAGAATGTTTACGTTTAAAACTGTGAAATTGTCTAAATATTGTAGATTTGTGACATCACAAATGTACAGAAATCCTAACGGCTTGTTTCAAACACACAGTTTCTGAATATGGGCTATGTGTATTTATCTGTGGATTGAGTGTTTTGATACTTTCACAGTATTTATATATCACTTAAACCTGCTTTATAATATAAAAGCCATGAAAATGTCACTTTTTACAATATGGGACCTTAAACCTGAAAATTGTCATTAAATTTCACACTAGCCTCAGTAGTAAGCTAATTTGAGGTTAATGCTAACCTTAGCATGCTAAAACCGTCGAACGAGTCATGATAATGCTAGCATGCTAACGTTAGTGTGCTATGCTAGCAGTAAGCATAGCTGCACCAAAATGGCCACTGTAGAGCCCTGTAACTGAAAGACTAACTGAAAGCCGAGTGAGGCCAGACACCGGTGGCACATTAAAGACAAAACTTGAATAAATGTGTAGGGAAACATGACTAATACAGAGTCTTCCATTCAGCGCATAAAGTGAATGATTTGGTGAGTATGAAAATGATATGAATGGCCTTCACAGTCACCAGATGGCCAGAGGCTCGTGATGGAACAACACCTTACTAACATACTTTATGTTGGTGTTTCCTCTAATTCGTCACCCTGAAGTTCTCTGTATGAGTATAGCTTTAGGCTAAGGTGGCTCTGTTCTAGGACACATGGCAGCTTTTGTCATTGTGGCAGTATGCATATTAGTAGGGAAAAAAATCAATTTCCTTGGCAAACTATAACCCCTGATGTTCATGACCGTTGAAAATGAATGGCTGCTTTGTTCAGAGGTTTTGACTCCCAGTCACAGGCAAACTGATAACCAGTTATGTCACATGGAAAAGTGTTGATGTGCTGTTTTCCTGCTCTAAGAAAGGATCTAAGGCAGCACTACGCCAGGCCCAAGATTAGGGCTGAGCAATATATCCATATTTTATCGATATAGTGATATGAGACTAGACATCGTATTCGATTTTGGATATCGTAATATTGTAATATGGCATAAGTGTTGCCTTTTCCTGGTTTTAATGGCTGCATTGCAGTAAATTGATGTAGTTTTCTGAATTTACCAGACTGTTCTATTATTTCCCTTTACCCACTTCATTATATTCACATTACTGAGGATTATTTATCAAAAATCTCATAAATATTTTGTGACAACACCAATAGTCAGCCCTACAGTATCATCACATTAATGATATCAAGGTATTTGATTTTCTCCATAACTCCTAGCCCGACCTCAGATATACGTTGTTTTTTCTCCACTATTTAGTTAAGTAACACAATGAACATCTGTGCCAAAAGAGTTAGAATATCATCCACATTTTTGACAATTTTGCATTCCTCAGTGCAGATGGATTTCACATTTAAGTGTTTCATTGTTTTTTTTATTAACTGGAATTTTAGAATAACATTAGTTTATGAAATATTTGTGCCTTGTTCATTGTGTCATGCAAAATTAATCAGGTATTCTTTTTTCTGTGTGACTCAGACATGACAAAACTTTCAAAACTTTTGGATTTTCAAAAAAAAAATTAGAACCACATTAAAGAGTACATGTTGTGCTTATTTACAGGTGCATACTTGTATTTTGGGTTTCTACTAGAACACGTTTACATGCTTTAATGTTCAAAAAACACTTTACTTTATATATATAATAGTTTTTCTGCAATAAATATTACATCCAATATGCTGTACATAGCCTACTGTACTTAACTTTTGCTGAATAGCAGTCCCTGTGGCTACTAATGACATTAATGGAATCATTGTAAAATGTTGAAAAACAAAATAGCAAAGAGTAGAGAGGAGTCAGTGAACTGACTCAGTAATGCCAGTTACACAGCAATATCTATAATAAGCCACTGGTCATACAAGACCAAGTAAGACTGCAGCAGAATAACCTCAGTGCATCGCATGGAACAAGGCTGTGTTTTATGACTTATGAATTCAACTTTTCATTTGTATGAATGTGTCATTTCTTCTCTCAAATGTGTCACGGTGTTTAATAAGCGAATCACAGGATGTTAGTACATCCCCCTGGCCTGTACTTTATCCTTACATATGACTTGCACAGTGTATTTACTCATATCCTCTTTTGTTCTGAAGGTCAGGTCAGCGGTCCATATTGGAAGTCTTATTGTTTCGTGTATGAACGCATGCTGACGAACAATCCTCCAAATATTCCTCCCCCCCTCACAGTTTTATTGAATATCCCACCTACCTACTTGAATTGCGAACATGCAGCTGACATATGTGGAGTTATGTAGGAAATTCATGTTGGCATGCTGTTACCGGTGCTGACCACTGCCACCTCTTCTTCACAGGGTAAACCGTACTACTTTGACCGTGTGTTCCAGTCCGATACAACTCAGGAGCAGTTCTACAACGCTTGGGCTCAGAAGATTGTCAAAGGTAAGATGCACAGTAGAATGCAGAGTGGCCGACGCACTAAAACCCAGTGAAACAAAACCTAAACCTCAATACTAAATGTGTTATTTCTTTGTCGTGATGTGTACAGATGTTCTTGAGGGCTACAATGGGACAATATTTGCCTATGGGCAGACATCCTCTGGTAAAACACACACAATGGAGGTAATATTTACCAGCGACACTGGTATTGTTTTCACCTTGTGTGTGTGTGTGTGTGTGTCATGATGGTAAAATGTGACAGAGACACCTACTGTAGCGGGAACTACCATAGAGGAGGTTTTTTGAGTACTTTGCCAGATGTTTATATTTCTGTGGACAGATTTTGTGACCACAATAATGTTGCAACGTTAGGAGTTCGAAGATGGGCATGGTCCGAGCAAGGGGTGCGAACACACACATACACACACACAGGCCCAATTTGGCATCACTAAACTTTACAGATGTGTAGTTGAGATCAAACCCGGTCTCACAGGAAGGCGTACAAATACCACGACATTACACGGAAACTCCGCGTGTTCATGAGTACGCATTTTAGCGTTTCCGCGTGTCATTTGTACGCCACACAAACATCCGCAGTTAGGTTCAGGCAAGAAAACCACTTAGTTAGGGTTAGGGTAAATGTCATGGTTGGGCTTAAAATAAGTAAGTAAACTAAGTAAAACACATACGGAAACAACTACGGAAAACACGTGACAAACGTCAACAAAAAACATGTGACGTTTTGTCACGTGACAGTCAGTACAGGATACATGGAGTACAAAAGACACGCGGAAATCAAGAAAGGCATTTATACGCCTTTTCATGCGAACGGGCTGTGAGATAAAAATGAAGGCCAAGCTCGAAGATGGGTGTGGTCTGAGCAAGGGTGTAGGAAGTAAGGGGGGGAGGTGCGAAATGGGGAAATGGCAATTGGACCCCCCACTTTACACCCCTGGCCTGATTTGGCGTCACGGCTGGTGTGATCTGATCTCAAGATGATCCTATAGTTTAACTGCTGCTTTTACTGCTGAACAAAAATGAAAAAAAAACAGTGACTGAAAAGCCTAAAATACTTGTTTTGTCGTGTTTCCAATTTTTTGTTTTATATAATTGTCTTCTAAAGGGGAAACTCCACAACCCAGACATGATGGGAATCATTCCCAGAATAGTTCAGGACATCTTCAACTACATTTATTCCATGGATGAGAACCTGGAGTTTCACATCAAAGTACGTTAACCTCTCAATCAGGTGCTCAGATGCTTTAAAACATCATAATGTTTGGTTGAGTCTCACTGGAAGCTTTTTGCTTTGCAGGTTTCATATTTTGAAATCTATTTGGACAAAATCAAGGACTTGTTGGATGGTATGTTTTAAAGTCTCTTGTACCATATCGTTATCATTCAGAACCTGATGCAAACAACATGACAGATTCAGAACCTGATGTCTACTTTCCTTCTCCTCCACAGTGTCAAAGGTCAACCTTTCTGTGCACGAGGATAAAAACAGGGTGCCCTATGTTAAGGTGGGGATTTATTTTTAGGTTGAGAAATGTTATTTGAGGTCTAACATTGTTTCTGATTAAATCACACAGTCACAAGTTTGTCCCAGCTAGTTGTAATGCACTATGAATGACATAAGAGAATATGATCAAAACAATGGCACAACTGTGATCCGCAGGATGAGATGAGGGTTTACTTTACATTACCTGCTCAATACAGACTTTTACACTCATTGTGTTTAATGGAATAAGATTTTTTAGCTTTCATATTGTTGTGTATATGTTTTAATATACTAAGAAAACAAGATAATAAGATCACTCTTCATAGCTTTCCCTCTGAGAGCATCAGCCTGATACAGTATGTCTCGGTGTACTCAGCTAATAGTTGTGTCTCTGTAAAGCCGGATCACTGCGGGGCTGTTGAGCACAGCGTTTCCTTGTGATTGCATGTGTCTCCAGGGGTGTACCGAGCGTTTCGTGAGCTGTCCCGACGAGGTCATGGACGCCATAGACGAAGGCAAAAACAGCAGACATGTGGCTGTCACAAGTGAGTTCCCACACTGAGCGCCTCGAGGGCTGCAGCCTCTCATGGGTTCAACCTCACTGAGTCTCCTGACTGCAGCGAGACTCTCATCAGCCAAGACACTGTCTGCGCTGCTGCACACATAATAAGACTGAAAATTGAGGTTAAAATAAGCATGATTCCTAAAACACACCAAGCATTTCTATTCCTGGACGCTTGGCTTAAACTGTAACTAAACTCAGCTTAAGTGTAGCCTTCAGTGCATTTTCTGATAATCTTTGATTTCACGTGACTTTTTTTGCATCTAATATTTTCTAAAATTAAACGTTTGTCATTATCTATTAATCATTAACTATTAGACAATAGTACAATAGTAAAAAAAAATTAAAAAGTGTTAAAAATAAGTGACCCAAAATGATGTATGTGTTGTTTTTGAATCAGCTATTACTGTTAAGCCCTTTTTATACAGGATAACTTTTATAGAAGAAGTTAGACTAATGTTTGCATATGCAGAGCTTCTCTGTGATTTTAATCCAATTTAAATTGGCCGTATCAGTAATTTTCATGAACAGTGTGTTCCGACACTGCTCCGTTGAAGCACTTATACTAATTTATACTTATAATTGGGGCTGGCAATCAATTAAAATATTTAATTGCTATTAATTGCATAATGGTCCATAGTCAATCGTGATTCATCGCAAATGAATTGCACATTTTATCTTTTTAAAATTGTACCTTAAAGGGAGATATTTAATATTATTATCAACATGGGAGTGGACAAATATTCTGCTTTATGCAAATGTATGTATATATTTATTACTGGAAATCAATTAACAACACAAAACAATGACAAATATTGTCCAGAAACCCTCACAGGTACTGCATTTAGCATAACAAATATGCTCAAATCATAACATGGGAAACTGCATGTGATTATCATAAAGTGGGCATGTCTGTAAAGGGGAGACTCGTGGGTACCCATGCAACCCATTTTCATTCACATATCTGGAGGTCAGAGGTCAAGGGACCCCTTTTAAAATGGACATGACAGTTTTTCCTCGCCAAAATTTAGCACAAGTTTGGAGCATTATTTAACCTCCTTTGCGACAAGCTAGTATGACATTGTTGGTACCAATGGATTCCTTTGATTTTTTCGTTTCATATGATGCCCCTCTAGCTTTAAAACTGAGCCCGCTACAACCTAAAACGTGCAATTTATGTTAATGCGTTAAATAAATTAGTGGCGTTAAAGTGAATTTGCGTTAACACGTTATTATCGCATGGAGGTAGAATAATTCTCTGAACACGTTGACGCTGGCCAGCAAGTTTTGTACTGTCACTCACTGTCAGGGACCACGAATGTTAGTGTTAAAACAAACTTATCAAAAGATAAACTGACAATATCGGCAAAGCGTTTCAGAGATGGAGAGAAAATGTTGCCAATAGTTTAGCTACTGTTAACCGCAGCCAAAGACTCTGAATCCTACATTTCCCATAATGCAAATGGATTGGAGTTGACTTGAGCATTATTATTATTAGACCTTCCCTGTGTGGTACATATCCAAGTTTTTCAAATGTCACACCTCCAGTTTGAAACACAGGCTTTGTTAACTGTTCCTCACGCATAAAATTGATTGAGTGTTCCTTTAAGGCCATTATGTATTATGCTCAAATGCTGCATGTGACACCAGGCATTTTTGAGAATCATTAGCACTACAGCTGTTCTGTGACAGTAGATATCCCTTTTCACACTGCAAAAATCATCATCATCACATGATTTTTCTCTGTGATTCAGTCAGTCACTTGTTTCAAGTATTTTTTTTAAGTTCATTTTTGTATTTCTTGATTCTAGTGTGGTGTAGTGTTATTCTTACTTTTCTTTCTACAAAATGAATTTCTAGAAAATTCTATTAAAAAGATTAGATAAATGAATTTAAGTGCAAAGATCAGATTGTTAATGTGTTTTATACTAATAGCATACTAATTATTATTAATAATATAATTATATTTGTGTGTACATCTGTATTTCAGACATGAATGAGCACAGCTCCAGGAGTCACAGCATCTTCCTCATCAACATCAAGCAGGAAAACAGTCAGACTGAACAGAAATTCACCGGCAAGCTCTACCTCGTCGATCTGGCCGGGAGTGAAAAAGTATGTTTTCCTCCTTGCAGTCGCCCTCCACCTCTCTCTGTCTCCTTCTCTTTGCCTCTGTGGCTTCCCAGTTTCAGCATCTGCATTTTTTTTCCGGTTTCAAAAACCAATCGCTTCTGTACCTCAAACCAGTAATATAGTAAAAGAGTAGTTTTTGAGAAGCTTTTTTACAGACATTGCAATTTCTTATTTTAAAAGGTGCGTTGTGTAAGATCTGGCCACCTGCTCCAAACAAATAGGGGTTAGCATTTCACCTCTTCTACTGGCTCCATACGATCAACATTTTAAATCTCTTATTAAAAAAAGCCAACTAACAGCAGGGCAAGAATAGGCAAAATTTGATCAAACTCCTGAAACTCTGAGAGCCTTCTTCACGTGTGGCGTCGGCCTATGTATTGTGTTTACTGTGCCACTAACGGGGAGCTGTACTGTCCGTGTACATTTAGATAGTTTGTTCATTGGATTATATCTAAAGTGGCAGAAATGAGAACACAAGACAGGACGGGCCAGGGCTAGCTGGTTAGGATGCTCATTTCAGTAAATATCTCTGCAACACAATACATAGGCGTCTTTGACATAACGTCGACACTGTAACCTCTTCACAATCTGTTGATAATAAAAAAAATGATAATCGAAACAAAAATTCTGGCCAGATCTTACACATTGCACCTTTAACCTTGACTTTCTAACTTTTCTTACTCTCATTTCATATGCTCCCGAAGGCACAGTTTGCTTGCCTGTATTGACGCCGCTGCTTCCTTTCGACAGGGGTCGCTACAGTAATCTGTCCATCAGTATGAGATGTTAATAAGCCAAGGATAGCACTAAACTCCAGTAAACACATTAACATGCTCTGTCAACCTTCTTTTATTAATCTCCTTGTTATTCAATGAACAATACACCTCCCCATCATCTTTGTCATAGTATTTTTTGACTATTTGGAGAATCAGGACTAGATTGGGATCAGTTTTATTGTTAGTTGTGCAGATCATCCAGTCTGGCAGTCAGGTCATGATGAGAACTCTCCTGTGTTTGTGTGTTTCTCAGATTGGTAAAACAGGAGCAGAGGGCACAGTGCTGGATGAAGCCAAGATGATCAACAAATCCCTGTCTTCACTGGGAAATGTCATCTCAGCTCTGGCGGAGGGCTCGGTGAGGCAGTTTGCACTTCCGGGGGTGGTGTAACATGGTGATGTCACCAAGTAACATATCTGTAATACCTGCCTAGCGGGTAGTTTGGCACGGCCTCAAACAAAGCTAGTTAGAGCGGAGCAGGAACCGAGTCCAAAGAGTTTGGTTCAGTTGACCAATCACAACAGCAGGCCAGCTGACCAATTAGAGCAGACTGGGCTTTTCGGGAGGGGGATTTCTCATGCAGCACAGCTGGTATGAGAAAAATAAAGCTTCTTTAGAACATTAAAGCATGTCAACTTGTTCTAGTAGAAACCCAAAATACAAGTATGCACCTGAAAATAAGTAGAATAGGTCCTCTTTAAATCTCAGCAGGAACTACACACGTGTCCTGTGGATTTTAATTTGTGTCCTCTGTCAGGCCTATGTACCGTACAGAGACAGTAAGATGACCAGGATCCTGCAGGACTCCCTGGGAGGGAACTGTCGGACCACCATGGTCATCTGCTGCTCACCCTCCGCTTACAATGATGCTGAGACCAGATCCACACTGCTGTTTGGACAGAGGTACACACACACACACACACACACATACGTACACATAGCGATTACCGATACAATCTGTGAACCACACTGCATGGGAATGATTCTGTTGTATCCAACGGCCCATTTGTCCACAATTGGCCTGTTCCTGTGGGAAGCCAGTGAGGGATCATGTTGTTGTTGCTGCACCAGTGAGTACCAGTGATAGGTCTTAACCTGTATCAGAGAAACCACATGGTTGTCTGCAGTTAGAGTACTTTTAAATAAGAAATTATTTACATTTGACAGAGCCACAGTGGTTGGGTATCTCATCTGTGACATCTCTCAGTTCACTAACAAAAACCACGGCAATAATAGTATGGGTCTGGAATAGTTTATTACATATTGAAGATGGAGGGGAGCAACGATGATTAAATACTTTTGCTGCGGAAATTGGATGCGCATGAGGCGTGGTCTTTGTTCCCGAACTTCGTTATAAAACTTCATTGATCTGAATGGGCCTGTTAATGATATGAAAAGCGCACCATCTTCAGGGAAAACAAAGTGCAGTGATGACAGTCTATACGTGGCCGGGACCGGTGATGTTACCTTCCTGTCTGATCAGGGCAAAGACCATCAAGAACTCAGTGAGTCTGAATGTGGAGCTCACTGCAGAGCAGTGGAAGAAGAAGTTTGAGAAAGAGAAGGAGAAGAACAAGACGCTGAAAACCACCGTCACCTGGCTGGAGACCGAGCTCAACCGCTGGAGGGGCGGTGAGGACCACGCTGTCCAATAACACCTCACATCTTTACGTGCTACATACTTATGCTGCATTATGACATTCAAACAGAGGCAGACGAGCTTGAAGGGAGCATATAACTATTACTGAGAATATCTTTTTTTCTAGTGTTACAAATTTTTCACAAAAAGTCTCCATCCTGATATATAGTCACTGATATTTGGGATATACTTTAAGAATAATTGAGGATAATTTGGCCTACTTGTTCTTAGCATACATGTTTCTCAGCTGCTGTCCGAGCTTATTCCTCTAGTGTATTTTCCCAACCGAGGAAGCAAAATATGTCCAGAAATATTGATGTTTTAAAGGTACAATCTTCCACATGCTAATAAAGATGATCATTATTTTGGTTTATAATGGTTTGGATGAGATGAAAAGAAGCAACCAAAAACAAAAACGTTTTGAAGTTCTATCACTTAGTCATGCTCCAAAGAGCTGAATCACACATTGGTCCTATTTTGGGCTTTTAAAGGAGGTGCCTTAAGAAAGAATCCTTTGTTTCCATATTAGCAAAATCTAGTCTAGCTCTCTTGAAAAATGTGCATGATCACGTCTGCCTTACACTAATCTAAAGACATGAGGAATCTAGAGTTGTCACAGGTCTTCCTCTTAAAACAATAGTTTGATTGATTGAGCGACAAATGAGGAAGGAGGACTCATCACAGACCCCCCCACACAGACTGGAGCTGATGTCCCCTTTTCTTCTGCCCCCTGCAGGAGAGAGCGTGCCAGTGGAGGATCAGTTTGATAAAGAGAAGGCCAAAGCGGAGGTCCAGGCCCTGGACGCGGCGCCCAACAACGATAAGAAGGCATCAACACCTGCCCTCAGCACCCTCCCTGGGGTCCAACTCACAGGGGCAGAAAAAGAGAAGTACGGGGCAGACATGGCCAAGCTTTACAAAGAGATGGATGACAAGGTGAGGAAAGTGTTGGAGGAAGTGTTCATACATCCTCTTTTTTGCACAACGCTTGTGGTGGACACACACACCAAGCATTTCATTTAGCAGTGTGTTGACACACTGGAGAGTTCACGCCTGTAGCGTGGTTTCATTGATCAAGTCAGAAACATGTTATTGATTTCAGGTGGTAACATCTAATCACACTGAGACCACCTGAGAGATTAAAGCTGGGGTAGGTAGTTTATTTTTGGCGTCCCTTCGGTGAAAGTGTGATTCAACGGTGGAATATCCTGCAGGAAAAGTTTCTATTTCAGCATTGGCAACAAGCACCTACACTGCAAAGACGCATCTGAATATCCTGTGTTGTTTGTTTTAAAAAACACATTTATCATAACTGTTGAAGACCACTGGAAACGGCATCACATTAAAGGGGCTGTACGACCATTTTAAACGTCAAAGTCAATTTAAAATGTCAACAACATAACTGTTGGATGTTTTGCCATGTTTATGTGCTCTAAATGCATTTGTGAGAGTCAGCCTGGTTAACTCATCACTGTCGCACCCCCCGACCAAACGCTCACACTTTGTAGTAGGCAGTGTGGAAAGCAAAGCAGACACACAGATCTGCACAAACTTATATATACACACGCAAACCGGGGGGCCTGTTTTTCCTGTCTTTTCTAATTACACAGCTGATATCCAGACACCCACTATGTCTGGACGTAGGTTGCACACGCTGTACAAAATACAGTGGACACCCATGTTTACATGTGGCGCAGACCCTCACGGGTTAAAACCAAACCCACCCTTCCTAATCAAGCTGATGTTCACATGGAACGCTGGGAAACAAAAAGTGTGAATGCAGGATTTACAGTATGATTGTAAATAGTTTTACTTTACTGCATTGTCCTGCTTGTTATTGCCTTCTAACAGAGGCTGTATTAAATGTTGCCATGTTCATTTCAGTTCATTTGATTATCACACTAACAATCGCAAACAATGCTTACATGTATGTAGTAGGGCTGTCAATTGATGAATATATTTAGTCTTGATTAACCGCATGATTGTCCATAGTTAATAACGATTAATCACAAATTATTCACACATTTTGTTTATCTGTTCAAATTGTACCTTAAAGGGAAATTTGTCGTGCATTTAATACTCTTATCAACATGGGACTGGGTAAAAATGCTGCTTTATGCAAATGTATGTATATATTTATTATTGGAAATCAATTAACAACACAAAACAATGACAAATATTGTCCAGAAACCCTCACAGGTACTGCATTTAGCATAAAAAATATGCTCAAATCATAACATGGCAAACTGCAGCCCACAGGCAACAACAGCTGTCAGTGTGTCAGTGTGCTGACTTGACTATGACTTGTCCCAAACTGCATGTGATTATCATAAAATGGGCATGTCTGTAAAGGGGAGACTCGTGGGTACCCATAGAACCCATTTTCATTCACATCATCATATTTGATGAACTAAATGTGGACCTACATTACATGTAGTATCTCTTTTGGTCAGCAGATGGCGTGATTGGCTGCTGTTCAGTATTGCCTGTAGTTGTAGTGGAAACAAATGAGTGATGAATTGTATTTGTCTTTCCCCGTCTCCTCTCCACCGTCCTTACCCTCCTCCAGGACGAGGAGATCAACCAGTTGTCTCAGTTGATGGAGACGCTGAAGCAACAGATGTTGGACCAGGAGGAGGTGACACAACTCCCCCCTTCCTCTCCCCTCCTCTCCCTTCACAACACGGCTAACAGCCATTCCTGTTAGCACGAACCCAGCCTGACAGCTCATAGCAGACCATTAGTAGCCCTGCAGGAGAGGTCAGACTGTAGCTGACCTGTAGAAAGCAACATTGGAGCCTTACAGATTGAACTCATGAGGGTGTATTTAGCTGTATTCTAAAGTATTTAGTAGATCCTGTTATGAACTTTACTCCCCTTTACCCCCCTTCCCTTCCTAGGCTGAGCATCACTTTCTTACCCACCCTTCCCTATCTTCACTGGTAGCTCTTAGCCTCCTCCAGCAATGACCACGAAACCCTGCAGACAGAACTAAACCGGATTCTGTCGGAGAATGAAGCCTCTAAGGAGGAGGTGAAGGAGGTGCTGCAGGCCCTGGAGGAGCTGGCTCTCAACTACGACCAGAAGAGTCAAGAGGTCGAGGACAAAGCACTAGAGTTCGAGGCTCTCAGCGACGAGCTGAACGAGAAATCGGTACTTTTTTTATTTCACCTGAATCCATTAGAAGTTCTTATTACCTTTGTAAGGCGTGTATTTATTTATGTTATCATCCACCATCAGAGCTCCTTGGCCTCCATTGACATTGAACTCCAGAAGCTGAAGGAGATGACCAACCACCAGAAGAAGAGGGTCACTGAGATGATGTCATCATTACTCAAAGACCTGGCTGAGATAGGCATCGCCGTGGGAAGCAACGACATTAAGGTTACCGGGCGCGGTGATGTTTCAAATTCAGAAATATACTAGAAACTAAGAATAGATTGACATGTTGGCAGAGCAAAAATGGCCTGTTGAAACAAAAATGACATGCTGATTTCAGTGACATTACCGTAGCAATCTCGGAACGGTCTGATGACCTCTGGGGGTAACGGCCAATAGTTCTGGGGTAGCCAATGGCCGGATTGTTTCACAAATAGCCAGTTTACACTCAATTTAAGAACCACAACAAAATATAAAACTATATTATCATCAGACGATAGCCGATGGGTTCAGAGACTGCATTTCAATCAATGTGTTCGCCTCTTTTGCTCTCCACAAAGACTGTTTACCTGCATGCAACCAAAGCCTGCTCAAACCTGATTGGTCAATACTACTCGGAAATGGAAACCAGATTCCGATACCAAATCTTGCCTCCAGATTCTGCATTCATATGCAGATTATCTGTTTATAGAGATTAATACCACAGTAGCTGAATCATCCACTGCCTGCATCACATGTGTCCTTTGGGCCACATGTTTCCAGTTTATTGTCTTTGTTTGCATCATATTCCTCTATAATGTCAAATCGTATGCCCTTTGATCTGCTCATTTTCATTCCATTCATTATCACCAAGTATCTAGGCAATACTTGCTCAAATTAGCGATGGATTTGTGTTGGGCTGCAGCAAATATTTATTTGGAAAATGGTGGAAAATGGCCCTTAACAATTTTCCAGACGGTGCCTTCAGGCCCAAAAATATTCAATTTACTATCAGGAAAATGCAGCAAATCCTCATAATGAAGATATTGAAACCAGATGATGTTTTGCCAGAAATGACAAAGTAGTTGCCGATAAATATTCTGTCGATCGACTTATCAATTAATTGATTTCAGCTCCATGATTAATTATTTAATTTGTTTAGTAATTGTTAAGTCTATAACATTATAACTACTATAAGTAAATGTGCAGTTTGGTTTCTGTAGATGGGGCTCTCCATATATTGAGCTGTAATAGTTAGTCAGTGGTTCTCCGTGAATCACTGATAGAAATATGCAAAAAAAAAAGACATTTACTTGAAAGAAAATGTTACTTATAGCTATACAGACAGAATGACAAAAGGCCTAATTACTATGTTTCCTGACCTCAGCAACAAGAGAGCAGCGGCCTCATCGATGAAGAGTTCACTATGGCCCGTCTCTACATCAGTAAGATGAAGTCAGAGGTGAAGACGATGGTGAAGCGCAGCAAACTGCTGGAGAGCACCAAGGCCGAGAGCACCCAGAAGATGGACGAGACGGAGATGGAGCTGATCGCCTGCCAGCTCCGTGTCTCCCAGGTAACCGCTGCTGCTTACCACCTCTGCTGTCATGGATACTGTCACCATAGTGACAAATGTGGCGGTTAATTAAAATGGCAGATCATGTGGTTATCAATCAAACAGCAGCTTGACAAGTTGATGGGTTTTTTGCCTATCTATCTATGCATGTCTCTGTTCTGGGGTTTAAACAGAGCTGCTGTGGAATTTGTGTGAGTTTTAATCGCATGTGATAGTTTATAACCGTTTTCACGTCTTTTTCTTTTTCCTGTTGGTGTCCAGCATGAAGCTAAAATCAAGTCCCTGACAGACAGCCTCCAGAATGTGGAGCAGAAGAAAAGACAGCTGGAGGAGAACGTGGACTCTCTCAATGAGGAAATAGTCCGGGTCAATGCCCAAGGTGAGCATCACTCACTATGTTGTCTTTAAAGCTGCGGTAGGTAACTTTTAGCAAATATGATAAAAAGTTATTTTTATAAAACAGTCACTATATTCTGACAGTAGTGCATGAGACAGGTAGTCGGAGAACAAAATCTGGTTATCTGTGTCCTCCTAGTGCTCCTAATGGCATTTGCAAGATTTCATAGCGCCGAAGGAAAACAACCAATCAGAGCCGAGCTGTCTCAAAGCAGCTGAAAGTTAAACTTTCTCATTTTACAGCTAAACAGTTCACTAAAATATGTTTTTGAAAACATTTGAGGAAAGAAATAGGCATTACAGTAACAGAATATTAATTCATAATTGATCAGCGCTGCCTAGTTTGACCGTTTGATTGGAATTCACGAGTTTCGCGAGCAGTGATTGACAGCTGCTCGGAGACTGCTCGGCTCCAGCTCGGCTCTGATTGGTTGTTTTCGTTCGGGTGCAGTAGAAACTTGCAAATGCCATTAGGAACACAAGGGGGAGACAGAGGAACCTGATTTTCTTCACAGATTACCTGTCTCACACACTTCCGTCAGGATATAGTGACAGTTTTATAAAAATAACTTTTTATCATATTTGCTCAAAGTTACCTACTACAGCTTTAATGGTCTTCTCGAGCATTCTAAGTTGTGATATCATGTTGAAAAATTGGTTGTACTTAACTCAATGGACTGAGCCCAAAACAATCTGAACCAGGAAGTTTTATTTATGGTGGAATCTTCCTGATTCATATTTTTGCTTTATAATATTTTATTTAAAAAAACAAAAAACATGCTCCACCAATCCTTAAAAATAATCCATTTTTGGTAAAGGTAGTATTTCTTAAATTTTTTTTTAACAAAAGCTGTGTATTTCTATGTTATTTGAAGTCTTTTAATTATAAGTAACTATTATAAGTAATATATATTTGTTGAAATTATTTTATCGGTGTCATTTTGTCTGACATTTGGTGGATGTTTTTAATGAAAATAGTCATTGGTGGGGTAAATCCAGGTGGCTACTTCTAATATTGGTATAATGATTCAACACTAATATAACAATTGTGGACATTGACGTCTTCACTTCAACATTTGAACCTTTATTTCACATTTGTGGAGATAAATCTAAGCAGATTTGTTTGATCACTGTAAATTGACATCTCTGCTATTTGATAGACGCTCAAAATACCAAATTATCAGGTGTAAAAAATAAAGTTAAAAAAGAACTCAAACTAAAACCTTTTTGCATTGCTTTCAGTTCTACTTCCAGAGAAAGTCAAAACCATGGAGAAGCAGAATGAGATCCAGTCTGCCAATGAAGTCAAGGTACTGCATCGCTAAGCTGTCCCATAGGAGGGTGGTCTCAAACTAGAAATTGTGACTAACGGTGTATGCTGCTTGTGTGTCTTCAGGAGACTGTGGAGAAGCAGATCCAGGCTCACAGAGAGACCCATCAGAAACAGATCAGCAGCCTGAGAGACGAGCTGGACGACAAGGAGAAACTCATGACGGAGCTACAGGAGTAAGACAACAACATCACCAAACACTTCTCTCTCTAAATGTGATGCAGAGTTATGTACTGATACTGTCACCGACGTGTGTGTGTAGTCTGAACCAGAAGATCGTGCTGGAGCAGGAGAGGCTGAGGGTGGAGCACGAGAAGCTCAAGGCTGCCGACCAGGAGAAGAGCCGCCAGCTGCAGGAGCTCACGTAATGCCTCTATGTATAGTTAATGGGCATGGTTTCTCATTATACTACATACGTACATCAAGTAACATCCTTTTTACATTGTGCAGGGTGATGCAGGACAGGCGGGATCAGGCCAAACAGGACATGAAGGGACTGGAGGAGACTGTGGTCAGTTATCAGCATGTCCATCTAAAGGACCAGTCTGTAGGATTTAGGGGGATCTATTAGCAGATACGGAATATAATATTCATAACTATGATTTCATTAGAAAATGTAAATTCTGCAGTCATTTTGAGTCTCGTAGTTGCTTTGTGTCTCTTTGTAGTTGTTTTGTGTCTCTTTGTAGTTGTTTTGCATCTCTTTGTAGTTGCTTTGTGTCTCTTTGTAGTTGTTTTGTATCTCTTTGTAGTTGTTTTGTGTCTCTTTGTAGTTGTTTTGCATCTCTTTATAGTTGTTCTGTGTCTCTTTGCAGTTGTTTTGTGTCTATTTGTAGTTGTTTTGCATCTCTTTGTAGTTGTTCTGTGTCTCTTTTGCATTTGTTTGTGTGTCTTTGTAGTTGTTTTGCTTCTCTTTGTAGTTGTTCTGTGTCTCTTTGCAGTTGTTTTGTGTCTCTTTGTAGTTTTGTGTGTCTTTGTGGTAGTTTTGTCTCTTTGTAGTAATTATGAGTCTCTGTGTTGTTTTGCATCTCTTTGTAGTCGTTTCGCATCTCTTTGTAGTTGTCTGTGTTTTTTTGCTCCTTTCCATCGTCATTAGTCATTAGTATCTTCAATGTCTCTTTGTGTCTCTGTGCAGCTTTTTGCTTCTCTTTGTAGCTGTTTTGCATCTCTTTGTAGTTGTGTTGGTCTCTTTGTAGTTGTTGTATGCTTCTTTGTAGTTGCTTTGTCTCTTTGTAGTCATTTGTGTCTCTTTGTGGTCATTTTGTGTCTCTTTGTAGTTGTTTTGAGTCTCTTTTTAGTCACTTCATCAGTTTGTAGTTGCTTTGTGTCTCTCTGTGGTTATTTTTCCCCTTTTCATAGTTATTGTGAGTCTCTTTGTTGTCTCTTTGTGTCTCTGTGCAGCTGTTTTGCATTTCTTTGTAGCTTTTTTGGTCTCTTTGCAGTTGTTTTGCATCTCTTTGTAGTTGTCTGTGTTTTTTTGCCCCTTATCATAGCCATTGTTAGTCTCTTCAATGTCCCTTTGTGTCTCTGTGCAGCTGTTTTGGTCTCTTTGTAGTTATTGTATGTTTCTTTGTAGCTTTTGAGTCTCTCTGTAGTTGTTTTGTATCTCTTTGTAGTTGCTTTGTCTCTCTGTAGTCAGTTGTGTCTCTTTGTAGTCATGTTGTGTCTCTTTTGTAGTTGCTCTGTGTCTCTTTGTGGTTGTTTTGCCTCTTTCCATCATCATTGTGAGTCTCTTTGTCTCTCTTTGTGGTTGTTTTGCATCTCTTTGTCGCTCATTGTAGTTGTTGTATGTCTTTTTGTGGTCATTTGGAGTCTCTTCCTGCTTGGTATGTGTCTCATTGAGTGACATTTTGTAGGTGAAGGCCAAAGGGGCCCCGGTCAATTTTGGCCCTCTGGGCCTGTGCCCAGTCGGACCATCCATTATTATGTTCTGAGCTTCTTGCTCTTAATTTAAATAAACTAATGGCATTCTATTCACTACACTTGTGTTTGGGTGGAAGCAGAAATCTCAGGGGAGGATATCTCAAAGACAAAATCTGCATGTAATTTGGGTGAACCAACCCTTTAATGTTTCCAAACTGTTTGTTATTTTCTGAACTGTGTTTCCTTGGTGTCTCACAGGCCCGAGAGCTGCAGACACTTCACAATCTCAGGAGGCTTTTTGTCCAAGACTTGGCCACTCGAGTCAAAAAGGTAACAGTATGTACATATCCTCCCGTTCTCCCGAAGCCGCTCATGGTCCATTATCACTGTAATCATCCTGCTGTGCTCTGGTTTTGTGTGTGCTTTTACCTCCTATCTAGTGTGATATCGCATGAGCTCTTGTTGCCCAAGACCGCAACATTTACCTGGAATGAGACAAACGCAGCCATAGCTCGATCATGCGCCGGCTGCACTCCATTTAATTTGCAACATGATGAAATTTTAATGAATCCAGGGAACACAACAGAAAGTGTCTGCAATAAGTAGGCCATCTGATTCTTCAAAGGTAGCAGCTGTAAATTAGGGACCCGGGCTCTCTGCGTGGCGCTCATCTCCAGCCCTCAGGCTGAGCCTTGATGAGAGAAACAAAGGCAAAACAGGCTTTCCTGGAGGACAGAGGATACGCCATGGTGTTGTACCCATCCCAAAATCTTCCATTTATCATCTCATTAAGCCACAGATGGGATGCTTTGGATTTAAGGGGTTTGGGTTACAGACTTCTTTTTAGACACTGGGTGGGAAGAACTGAATGGGACAAATCAGTTGCACGCAAATAAATAAACGCAGAGGCAAAACATGGATTGAAATCAGTGTACGGTTAAAGCTGTGTGTTGTGCTTCATTAGAACGCTAAGAACTCGGATGGCACAGAAGGCAGCGCTGCCCAGAAACAGAAGATCAGCTTCCTGGAGGACAACCTTGAGCAGCTCTCAAAAGCTCACAAGCAGGTAAAAAATATCTACAAACACACAATTACCACAATGCTTCCTCCCATAGAAGTGATTCTTTTCCAGATTTTGTGTCTAAAGGCTACACACTCTCTGTGTCCCTCTTTGTGTTACCTGTTCCCCTCCCCTCGGTAGCTGCTACGGGACAACGCCGACCTTCGCGGCGAGCTGCCTAAACTGGAGAAGCGCCTGCGGGCCACCGCCGAGCGGGTCAAAGCCCTGGAGGGGGCTCTGAGGGAGGCCAAAGAGAACGCAGCCATCGACCGGAAGCGCTACCAGCAGGAGATGGAGCGCATCAAGGACACTGCCAAGCCCAAAAACATGGGCAGAAGAGCCTCGATTGGTAGGTTGACACACAAACACACACACATGTATGGAACTATGTCTTGCACAGGTCTAAAAATCCTGAAGTCGTGAAAAATAATAATGTGGAAGTCTAAAAATGTAATTAAATTACATTTCAAATATAAATTACGCTTGGGCCAGACTGCCCGCATGAGCAGTGCGTGACGGATGCCTCTCTGAACTGGTGATTGTCCCGTGCGTGGGTTGTCCACAGCGGCAGCATCTCTGCTGCTGGGCTGCTGCATAGAGTTTGCCTTTCTAAATGGCTATTTCTTTTCATTATAAATGTCATTTATATTTATTGTGTGCTCATTTGTAAATAATAGTAGTAATCCACAATTAAAAAAAAACCCGGGAGTCGTGCAAGTCACTGCATCTCCTACAGCAATCCTGCAAATATTTCAGAATAAAAGCCTAATGTTAACAAATGAAGGAATTCTGTCCACAGAAAAAAACGTTTGAGGGCTTTTAGTTCGAAATGAAAGCAGGAAGTGTTGATTTAAAAATAAATCTTTACTTTTTTCATGTCTGTGTCATATTCAGATGTCTAGACATTGAAACTGTAGTAATGTTGCTGATATGATGTCAATATACGATCAAACAATCACTTTCACTGTCTGTTGTTGCTGTGAACCGCACGGCTCGCGGTAAAAATAGGCGAGATCTCGAAACTCTAGAAGAGATGCAGCTGCTGATGTTCCCTGAGTGGCCCGGCCGTTACACCTTTAAAGTTCACTGACTAACGTGTCCTATGTCTTTTTTCCCTTTAAACTCAAAGAAATGTGTGTACTCTCTGTATGTGACCCACGTTATCTCTCTGTGCCCAACCCAGCCAAGCCCATCAGAGCAGGCCAGCTGAACAACCTCATCAAGGCAGCAGGCATCAACAGGTGGGAGAAGAATACACACCGTGTGTGTGTTCAGTAGCTGCTCGATAGATAGCTGAATAAGTATACTTACTTACTCACTTGTGATTGGCTAAAAAGAGATTTTGTATTTTTTTTTTTTTATCCAGGTAAATGATAATGTACTTTATTAGTCCCCTTGGGGAAATTTATGTTTTCATTCTGTTCTTATATAACTTGATTAACACACACACACACACAGGCTGATGCATCAAGGTGGAGAGATGTCAGAGTGATGGATCGCCGCAGCACTGCGCCCCGAGCAGATAGCTCCAGCTCCTTGACAGTACCCAGGAGGTGAACTGACGCCCTTTCCAGCTACCGGTCCACACTCCGTACCCGGTCTGTGCGGGACTTGAGCCGACTACCCTTCGGTTCCCAAGCCAAGACCCTACGGACTGAGCTACTGCCACGCAAGACATCCAAAAAGATATCATGTAAATTCCTTTCCATTCTTTTTCTTTCCTGGTTTCCCCTACACCTGTGGAGCACAGTCACCCCAACAACTAGCCAAAGCTCCAGACCCAGAGAAGTTTTCACTCCAAAATATTGAACTTTTACCTAGAACCACTGCACCATTCTTCAATCATCAAAGTCTGTATATATACTGTATATAAGTATGGCATGTACTGTGCAGTCATTCATGAAACCAAACCACATTAGTGCCTTGAAAATCAACATATAATGCAACAAGTTGACAGCAACTTACTAAGATATTAGCCTAAACTATCAGACGTTGACGGATCCCTGAACATCAGAAGACACTTCTGTCATGGCGTACAGTAAAGAGAAAGGTCCTGTTTCTCAGGGATTCCTTTGGTTTTAGCTAAATAGATTTTTTTAACCGTACGTGTTTAAAAACACCAGAACCTGTGCAGATGATTGTAATAATCTGTCTTAACCAACCAAAAGTGTATTTAACCACATATCAGTGGTTCAAAATGAGGCTGAATGATGATGAATTTTTTGCAAGGTGAGTAAGAACTGAGAATTATCTGAACATCTATCTTCCGTACACCTATAAAATAAGTGTATGCATACTCTGCCTTATTTTTTGTCTGACTGGATCACTGTTGTTATTAACGTTGAGTGCTTGAAACTATCTCAGAAAGCCATTAGCTCCTCAGAAGGTTTGGCTCGGCGACAGCGCTCTTGTCTTTGGGCTCAGGACAGGAAGAGTGCTGGGAGTGGGTAGATAGATATAGATGTAATGTATGCCTGATAGCTGCAGGCAAGAGCTCACTTATGTTGACCTTGTTTGTTAAAACATGAATTATGTTTTGTTTTTAATGTAGCTAATGTATCCAAGCTGAATTTCCAGGATGAAAGTGGATGATTGATACTTACCCTGTAACACTCTGGAGCCTTAATAGCACTCCTGACAAGTCATCCGTTTATTATTGTACAGAATATAAAATTAAAGCTTCTAAAGAAAAAATGACGTAACTCAAACTTTCTGAATAAATCAAATGTTTCTGTCCCTCGAACTAAAGGCACCATTAAATGTTTTGCTGAAATTTTCAAATGCGTATTATGCTATTCACTTTTATTATTGATGACTGAAAGGGAAAATTCGCCACCTTTTATGGATGTCCAATCAAGCAATAAATCCCTCAGTGCGTGCTTTATTGACCCAGAAAGCGGCGTTCTCCTGCTCGAGCCGTGCCGGCGGTGCCTACATGTACCAGGATGCATTGCGCGCAAGCTTCTGATGCCCCGCACCGGCCGTATTCTCTTGCACGGCTAAAGCAGCGGCAGCCTCGGCCGTATACTCCGGCTGGAATAAATACGGCTGAATATCCGAGTCAGACAAAACGATGTAAAATATATCCTCATCCACAACATCCTTAAACTTCAAAACCTTTATTATATTTTTCATACATACAGGTAAACAACGTGAAATTTGACCTCTGCATTTAACCCATCCTAAGGAGCACTGTGGAACTTGTGGTCCAGAGCGTCTCGCTCAAGGACACTTCGATATGCAGAAAGGAGGAACCGGAGACTGATCCTCTGCACTGATATTCTGGGATGCCGTTTTCACTGTTAGAAAAGTAGCTAGTTTGCAATACAAGCGAAGAGAACACAGAAGTTCTATTTGAGTGGCATCTAGAGCACGACAGTGCGGTGGTTAGCACGGCCGCCTCACAGCAAGAGGGTCGTAGGTTCAAACCCGGCTTGTTTCCTTCTGAGTGCCTGTTCTCCCGGTGTTAGCGTGGGTTTTCTCCGGGTTCTCTGGCTTCCGCTTACTCCCACAGTCCAAAGACATGCAGGTTAGGTTAATTCTCGACTCTAAATTGGCCGTAGGTGTGAATGGCTGTCTGGCGACGTATCCAGGGCTCCTTCGCCCAATGTCGAATGTCCATTCCCCTCCGATTGACCCTGAGTAGGATAAGCGGTTACAGATAATGGATGGATGGATCTAGAGCACGGCGCCCCCTGGCTACACAGAGAGATACAAGCTGAAACAGCCTGTAGTTTCTTCCTCGTATCCAACCACGTCACTGTCACGTCAAATGATGGTGCTGGATGCAGGAAGAACAACAGGTTTTGCAGCAGCTTCCTGGGTCAATGTAGAAGCACTGAGGAATTTATTGCTTCAATCGACTACATTTTACCATCAGCAATGGTTGGACATCCACATAAAAGGTCCTGAATATTCCCTTTAATGTTGAGAAGTCATTGAAACAATTGTATAAGTGCCTGTGCAGTTTTTCCAGGTTATAACATCACCATACTATAGCTTTGGACCTTATTAAACCTTATTGTGGATCATTTATTTGCCTATCATGAGAGGATTTGAATAGAGTCAGACAGCTGTTTTATTTTCACATCAATATAAGATTATGGGTCTTAAGTATTGTCCAAAGAAGCACTGCATGCCAAACACAAGTTTGAGCTTCTACAGTATACACTGTTTATTTGAATGAAAATGTATGAATTCTCTATGATATGTTTCATTTTTATTATTTTTATATCCCAAAAGATTCACATTATCAGTCCTTAAAACCTCAAAACAAAATACTGAAACCAGCAGTGCTCATGTGTGTGTCACTTCCCCCCTCACACCAACAGAGTGTGCTTTTATACAAATATGCTAACACACAATGAAAAGCGATGTGATTAAATCACAGTGCAGACGCTCATCTCATACATTATTCTGCAATAATGTAAACTTGGACTTTTATTGCCTGAGGCTAATTCCAGTCCCTCTATATAGTCTGAGAGAGATTATAAACCAGAAGACTCGCTGTGTTCCTGGATCATCCGAGCACTAAATCATTCATGATCCTGCTGGATGGTGAAACTCTCTGCTGGGGTTGCTAGATAGAGCTCTGCTGATGAGAGGAGGACGCATCTTCGCATGTTTATCCTACACATTTTAATGATGGTTTTAAAAATAGGATAATGAAAAACCAAAGGAGTCATGAGGAGGTGCAGAAGTCTGGTTTTCTCTCAGAACACTTGAATTACAATATGCTGAAAGGTTATTATGGGATTTTTTGCCCAATGATGCCAAAAATATTCTGCTTACTGAAGCTTTAAAGGTCCCATATTGTCAAAAGTGAGATTTTCATGTCTCTTATATTATAAAGCAGGTTTAAGTGATATATAAATACTGTGAAAGTATCAAAACACTCAATCCATGGAGAAATATACACAGCCCGTATTCTGAAACTGTGCATTTGAAACAAGCTGTTAGGATTTCTGTCCATTTGTGATGTCACAAATCTACAATATGTAGACCATTTCACAGTTTTAAACGTAAACATACTAAATGTGTCCCAGTTTATTTCCTGTTGCAGTGTATGTGAATGACATCAGCTGACAGGATGTAAACATGGACCCAAGCTGTTTCCTAGCAACGCAATTCCATTGAAATGCGCTAAAACGGAGCGTTTCAGACAGAAGGTGAATACAGGTATATTCAGACAGACCATATGAGAAAAATAATGTGATTTATGAACATTAATGCATGTAAACATGTTGTAGTAGAAACACAAATACAAACATGAACCTGAAAATGAGCATGATATGTCCCCTTTAAGCGAAAGTGACATTTAAACAGGGGATCCCCTGGAACTCTGTGAAAACCCCCTGGGTGTCCGAGGACCAGAGGTTGGGAACCCCGGACAGACAGTGAGGTGCTGAACCCGAAGGGGGGCAGGCCTGCCGCGGGGATCTGGACGCCGTCTATCAGCGCTGACAGACGGGCGTCTGCTGGTTAAAGACCACAACTGAGTCAAGCTGAACGGAAACACACCGACTAGAACCGGATGCTACTGGAATCAGCCTTCAAAATAAAACGAACTAGTGCCCAAATAAGATCACATTATATTTGACATCATTTGATCACATTATGGAGACAAAAACCCTGCACTGGTATAGCTTTAAAATGTATTATAGTCAAAGCTGTAGACACATTTTAAGTCACCAGGCACGTGTGTTTAGACTCAGTCTGGGTATTTGACTGTAATTCTTGTAGTGATTTGTAATTTCAGCCAGTTTACCCAACATGCATGAATTGACAATCTGGAGAGATTTCAGTTTATAAACAGCGGATATATATATATATATATATATATGTAATATTTACTTGGGTATGTTGGATTTTCATTTTGAGGCATTCTCATGCTTTCATTGAATTGAAAACTATAATCATTACTATCAATAGACCGCACCACCAAACACATTAAAACTGCAGAAGGTAGAATTGGAGCAAATATGATTAAAAAAAGTTATTTTTACGAAATGGTCACTGGTCAATGGTATATCCTGACAGTAGTGCATGAGACAGGTTATCTGAAAAAAAATCATGTGCCTCTGTGTCCTCCGGTGTCCTCCGGTGTCCTCCGGTGTCCTATGGGGCTCCTAGCGGCATCTGCAAGATTTCACAGACCGGAGGAAAAACAAGCAGTAAGAGCTGATCTGAGGTCTGCTGTCCAGCTGCCGTCTATGAGAGCCAGCTGTCAATCACTTGCGAGCTCTGACCAAATGGTCAAACTAGGCACCGCTGATCAAATATGGATCAATATTATGTCACGTTAATGCCTATTTCCTCAAATGTTTTCAGAATCATCTTGTATTGCACGGTTTAGCTGTAAAATGAGAAATCTGGTGAAGGAACGCCAAGTTCTGGTCACATGACCGGAGCACAGCCAATAGGAGCGCTCTCTCTCTCTCGATGAAATGACCTGTGATTGGTCAAAGTCTCCCGTCACGGGCTAGATGTTTTAAAGCCTGAAAACAGAGCCATGAGGAGGTGCAGAAGTCTAGTTATCTCTCAGAACACTTGAATTACAATATGCTGAAAGGTTATTATGGAATTTTTGCCCAATGATGCCAAACATATACTGCCTACTGCAGGTTTAATACTGTAGCCTATTGGGGAAAATAATAACCAAAGTGTCATCCTAAAATAACATAATTGAAAAGAAATAATTTAATTTAATACACAGTTATTTTATTAATTAGTTCCAGATGCTTTGCTTTAATTCCAACATCACAGATATCAAAACATGCAAGCCAACTTTATTTTGAAGGCTGTGACCGGATATGCAGCGTGTTGCTTAGCGACGCTTGACCGCCTGCAGAGAGGCGGGGGATTGAACAGAGACTGACTGACTGGAGGTCTGGAGGTCTGCTGCTGCGGAGGAATAAAGTCAGAGCCTCCGACAGTGAAATAGGTGGGGAAAGTTGCTGCTAACTAGCTGTACGGTGGACGCGGAACACGGAGACTCAACACTGGAGCTCTTAAAGGTCAGTAGTATTGAGTTATGTGTGTGCGGGGGTCTGTTGTTCCCCTCGGTCGGCCGGTCAGCGAGCTGCTTCTGTCGGACCACTTTGTTGCTATGCACGCTCCGCGGAGCTGAGAGGCTCCAGGCAACCTGCGGTGCTTTCTGTCCGAGAATGAAGCCTCTGGAAACGGTCACATAAACGACTCCCACCGGTAATATATAACCCATATATGAACATTTTTCTTTTTTCTTCTTCTTCTTTTAGCTCGGGTTTGTTTTATCTGATACCTTCCACGTGATAGCATCAGTCTGTGTGACACTCAACCCTGGTGAGCTGGTTTTCTCAGCGGTGTGTTTGGCTTGTTTGTATCCGCTCAGGGGGCGCGTTCTCCGGCAAGGCACGTCGCTGCCCTGCCCCTCGCTTCTGGAAGTCCTTGGTGATGTCGAGTCCGAGTCCTTTGTTATGATTGCACATGGATTAAACTCCCTTTGTGTTGTATTTCTGCGGTCTGTGTGGGGGGCTTGAAGGGGACCCTGCCACCCCCCACCTATGCACCCCCAATCCCTCACCACCACCACCAACACCCTGCACGGTTTATACACCCAAGCATGCTTGTTTTCAGGGCTTTTTTCAGTGCATACTTGCAAAAAGAGCTGTTTTCATGCAATGCATGTCCATATGCAGCAGATAACCCGCATAGATGGAGTGAACATGCTGCAGCAGCACATGTTGTTGGAGTGATGCTGCTCGGCCACATCTGTTTTGAATGAAGCACATGCAGGGGACAAAGAGCAGTCCGAGTCTTTCAGGGTGTTTTGCTGCTTCAGTGGCTGCTGGTCTGCAGATGTATGCAGCAGACAAAAGCACAGGTCGTGATCTCCGTGTTGATGCATGCATACCTTCGTTTTCTGCCAGCCACACTCCTGACTGAGTGCTAGTATTGAGTGCTAAGTTGCAGTCCTTTTTTTACCATGATGTCATTTTTTTTTTTACACAAGTGTGTTATTAACTAAATGACACTTGTTCCTGTCATACAGGTGCATTTCAGTACAGTGGCTTGTTAGTGAAGTGGCTCAAATGTTGTTTCATTAAAGCTGCAGTAGGCAGAATGTTTTTGGCATCAACAAATCCATAATAACCTTTCAGCATATTGTAATGCAAGTAGTCTGAGAGAAAACTAGACTTCTGCACCTCCTCATGACTCTGTTTTCAGACTTTAAAAAAATCTAGCTTGCGACAGCAGACTTTGTCCAATCACAGGTAATTTCAGAGAGAGAGAGAGCATTCCTATTGGCTGCTCATTCAACGGAGGCAGCTGTCAGTCACTCGCAAACTCCGATCAAACGGTCAAACTAGGCAGCACTGATCAAATATGAGTCAATATTCTGTTACTGTAATGCCTGTTTCTTGTGTAAAATGTTTTCAGAAACATCTTGTAGTGTACTGTTTAGCTGTAAAATGATAATATTTGCTACGGCTGGTGGGCGGTGCTTGATATTTCCTCAACAGATCTCAACACGGTCGCCGGGTCACAAACTTTCTCATTTTACAGCTAATCAGTACACTACAAGATGTTTCTGAAAACATTTGAGGAGAGATATAGGCAATACAGTAACAGAATATTGATTCATATTTGATCATCGCTGCCTAGTTTGACCGTTTGATCGGAGTTCGTGAGTGATTGACAGCTGCTCAGAGACGACAAGGCTCCAGCTCGGCTCTGATTGGTTGTTTTCCTCCGGTCTGTGAAATCTTGCAGATGCCATTAGGAGCACTGGAGGACACAGGCACATCATTTTTTTCAGATTACCTGTCTCATGCACTACTGTCAGGATATAGTGACCGTTTTATAAAAATAACTTTTTTTAATCTTATTTGCTGCTTTATTTATACCACAGAAGTCACCAGTACATTCTTTCCCAGGGAACCACTTCTGTCATCAGAAATTGTTGTTATTCGTTGCGTTTTTTTTTTATAGAATTACACATCTGTCTACAGATAAAATAGCATCACATCTGGAAACAACATCAGCACCAAAATCTACATAATCAATGTCATGAAAGATCAGAGGAAGTACTGAAGTTTTAAAAAGCTGTTAAATTAATTTAAAGGGACAGTGTGTAGGATTTGGCGACAAATATTGGTGTGGTTGCAGATTGCAACCAACTGAGTACCCCTCCGCTCACTCCCCCCTCTCCAAGACTGCTGTAACGTGAGCCACCGAGTGCAAAACCGTGGTGATGCCATTGGCCTCCCTCAGAGGCCATCCTTACCATAATAACACTACTTTAGGAGCAACGTCAGTCAGACGGCGGCTGGCGGTACCACGGTTTAGCACTCTGTGACTCACGTTAGCGCAGTTTCACAAGCGTGTTGGAAAACTACGGTGGCCTTCAGGTAACGTAAGAACGCGAAAGGCTCTCTCTAGAGCCAGTGTTTGGTTTGTCCGTTCTGGGCTACTGTAGAAACATGGCGGAGCAACATGGCGGACTCCCTGAAGAGGACCCGCCATCCCGGTGTAGATATGAAGGGCTCATTCTAAGCTAATGAAAACACAACGATTCTTAGTTTCAGGTGATTATACACTGAATATTATATTCAATTTCTGCTAATAGATCCCCTGAAATGTCACACGCTGTTCCTTTAAGCCTTTAATAGTTATGTTAAACTAATAATCTCTGGCTACAACATCATGAAGTTCATCCTGATCAAACATAGCTATCATAAGGCATACTGTTATTGTCACACTGGGCCTCACTTTGAAAACTACTGATTGATTCCTAAATGGTAAAAAAAGGGGACAATGTGGCTTTGTTCACTATATAGACAGATGGACAATAGTTCAGTCACTGCTGTGCCAACCTGTTTCTAAACATTAGCAGCATCCTTTGAACCTCCGCAGAGCAACAAGTTGGCCAGCGCACTCCTCTGAGACTTCACTTTACTCTTGACACCATGCGGTGATTCCATTGCTGCATGTTTACTCCCTCGTGTCCTCTGGCAGAACTCTGAGACACCACAGCAGTTGAGAAAGAGAGGAGGGGGGGGAGCGGAGTTGTAAATTTCTTGCCGTTTTGTGCCTGAGGAGCCCGTTTTAATTTATGGGTAACAGTAAGTTTTAGTGTAGTGACTCAGTTGTGGGCCTCTGCAGAGGTGAGTGATGTCATGCTTGATCTCCAGCCAGCTTCTTCTGTTCTGTCTGCTTTTAAAGGTTTCTCATGGTTTTGATGTGCCTCCAGAAAGACAATGAAAGTTACTCCACATCTGATCACTTCAGTTTCATGTGTTTGCTTTTTCTGGCTCCCCGGTTTAACAACAAGCTCTTTGACATTGTGTGGGAAGTGGTTTTGGTTGTACTGGTGTATATTTGGGAGACTTAAAGGGGATGTAAGAATCAGAATTTGCTCGTTTTAACAGTGACGCCTGTCACTGTCAACGACAGTCAGCGTCCTGGTGCTCGCACTAACGACACACATAAGACTGAACGTGATTGACAGGCATCATATTAAATAATGTTAGTAACATTAGCCAGCTAAAAGCACAATATCACTATAGAATTCACCTGCTTGGCAGTAATGTTAGCTGACCAGACGAAGGGCCCTCCATGAATCGACGTTGATCCTAGCGTTAACTTTCCCTGCTTCAGCCTCCCGACCGTGGTCAGAAGGCACAGGGGAGACGCCGTAGTTTTGGTCTCCTGGGCCGGAGATGATAACGTTTCTCGCTCCGTAGTTAACCCCCGTCACTCCACTCAGCAGCAGGGAAACGAGACGCAGGAAACCTCTGTTGGTTTGGAGGAGATGCAGCATTTATTTCTGCACAAACAGCAACTTCCACTGTACATTCACTTGATATTTTCAAAGCTAAACTAACTCTCTTCTGCTCCGCTGCTCGCTCGTTTTCTCAACTATCTCTCTCTTGCTTCACCATTCACTTCCCACGTGCACACACACTCCCACAACACTAGTTTTCCCCCAGCGTCGGTCACATTCCTGTTTTGCATGACGGCTTCACTAGATTTTTTTTTTTGTGCTTCCGTGGAGTTTGTGTTGGCGTCTGAGTTGTGATGGGGGCTGGTGGTTTGTTGGCGTTGGCGGACTCCTTTTCTAGCCGAACATTAGCTATGCTTGCACACTGTTAGCTCTGTAGTGGAGCTGAAAATAAAGGCACTCGCGAGCGCGCATGACGTCACATCCATTGGATTTTCCCGGAAAAACGGGCCCGGGTTCTTCCCATTAAAAGCAGTTTACGGGCAGAAAGATGAAACCCAGAAAGTTGCAGAGGGATTTTTTAGGTTAGGTTACAACCTGTTAACACATTGGCAATAAAAAACAATCAAAACATGTTTAACATGTTTATACTAGGGCTGTCAATCGATTCAAATATTAAATCGCGATTAATGTCCATAGTTAATTGCAAATTAAGCACACATTTTTATCTCTTCAAAATATACCTTAAAGGGAGATTTGTCAAGTATTTAATACTCTTATCAACATGGGAGTGGACAAATATGCTGCTTCATGCAAATGTATGTATATATGTATTATTGGAAATCAATTAACAACACAAAACAATGATCAATATTGTCCAGAAACCCTCACAGGTACTGCATTTAACATAAAAAAATATGCTCAAATCATAACATGGCAACCTGCAGCCAAACAGGCAACAACAGCTGTCAGTGTGTCAGTGTGCTGACTTGACTAGGACTTGCCCCAAACTGCATGTGATTATCATAAAGTGGGCATGTCTGTAAAGGGGAGACTTGTGGGTACCCATAGAACCCATTTTCATTCACATATCTTGAGGTCAGAGGTCAAGGGACCCCTTTGAAAATGGCCATGCCAGTTTTTCCTTGCCAAAATGTATTGCAAGTTTGTAGTGTTATTTAGCCACTTTTGCCACGAGCTAGTATGACATGGTTGGTACCAATGGATTTCTCAGATTTTGTAGTTCGTAGTGATGCCAGTATCTTCACTCTAGCTTTAAAACTGAGTCTGTTATAACCTAAAAATCACTTTGACAGCCCTAGTTTATACGTGTGAAAACGTACATACGGTCCCTTTTAATCTTTTGGATAAGTGTTTCCAACTTCAGATGCTAATGGTATGAAGAGGACAGTTGCTGGTAATCCAATAGATAAAGTTATCTTTGGACAAACTAATAGCGTGACATTCTCTCACTCTCCGCCGCCGTCATGTTACAGGTTTTTATCCTTTATCTGAGAATGCAGCAGCTCTGTGAAGATAGCGTGAGGCGGAGGTCAGGACGGTAGCTGCTGTCATGCATCATCAGTGATAGTACGGTAATCATGTGCGTGACTCCAAGCTCTGACAGACTCCTGACTCCGTCTCTGGCACCTCTGGTGATGGTGTGAACTATAGGTTGTGTGTGTGTGTGTGTGTGTGTGGCGTTAGAGGCGGGGTTACGTGAGGATGTGTGATTCTGATACACACACTTTAAAACAGAGACAGTGACTGTTCTTTGAGAGACACTCATTCATAAAGGCTTGGACGTGTGTGTGTGTGTGTGTGTGTGTGTGTGTGTGTGTGTGTGTGTTGACATCATGGCTGAAGCTTGTATTGGGACAGGCCTGGACCGGGCTGCTGCTGGCATGATGCAACACTGTGTGTGTGCGTGTGTATGCTTCATGGTGTTGAAACAGATAAAACAGAATCTGTTTAAGCCCGTTATGAACATGCAGCTCATCTCTCATGGGCTCCCACTCCGGCCCAGACGGCTCTCACCACCGTAAATCTATTCTGGGTGAGTCTGAGCTTCAGAGAGTGTGTACATATTCCTTTACATAAGGATGGGCCCCCTTATAGATTCAGCGGCGTGTTCTCACGCCTCCCTAAAAGCACCTGCTTTTACCGCCTGCACTTCCAGGATGTCAGTCTACGGCGGCTGCTATTTCAGGGAGGAAGAGGGAGAATTCGATATGAGGGGGAGTCGCGGCTCGCTCGGTGGCAGCTCCTCTGCTATGGGAGCGCCCCGGTATTTATTTAGGTTAACCGACGAAGGGAGACTCTCTGACAGACGGATCGATGACATCCCAAAACAAAACCCTGCAGGACTAGCGAGGGCCCAGCTGTCCTCTGACTCACACATTGCGTATAATATATATATATCGGGAAGATCACCCTGAGCTTTTTAAAGGTTTCTGACTGTGTCTTGTAGCTGTATTAATGAGTGATGATGCCAAACTCTATGAAACATTTTTATTTTTGGATCCCGTCTCCGAGGGAATGTAAGCTCCAGGGAGTCTTTGTAGTCGCATGCAGGATCTCGGGGTCATGTTGTCATCAGGTTTAGATCCGCAAAGGGAGATCAGGTTACCGGGCTGGATATCCTTAGCTGTGGTATCGGTTACCGGAACAATCAGTGTTGAGTCTGTTGTGGGTTTTGATGATCAGAGGGAGGAGTGTGGTGTTCTTTACTCGACTCACCAATGGAGTATTTCGGTCTGGTAGTAAATCGTCATGTCATAATGTGAGTGTGTTACAGTAGTGGCACTTTGCTGTTGTGGTAATCAGGTGAGTAATGCGGCGGGTTGTGACAGGCTGGGAGATTTGTTGTGTGGTCATGTGTCTGAGCTTGCTAAAAGTTTTTTTAAAAATATAGCTTGTGACAGTTAGCTGAAATAAACCCCCCCCCCGTCCCCTGTCTGTCTTATCTCCTGCAGTCCAGCAGTTCCCCCGGTCAGACATGAGAAGCCCTCCAGGCCTGGGTCGCTGAGCAGCTGAGGTCACAGTTCAAGTGCTTGTTCCGGCAGCCATGGCGGACAGGGAGGGGCCGCCCATCGCTCCGGGCCAGATCTACATCGAGGTGGAGTTCGACTACGAGTACAAGGCCAAAGAGAAGATGGTGGCCATCCGCCAGGGAGAGTGCTACATGCTGGTGAAGAAGACCAACGAGGATTGGTGGCAGGTGAAGAAGGAGGAGGGCATGAAGGCCTTTTACGTGCCGGCGCAGTACGTCAGGGAGGTGCGCCGGGCGCTCATGCCCCCGCAGAAGCCCACGTTGAGGGCCAAGCCCACCGTTTTGGATATCTGCCGCGCGTCCAATGAAAACCTCAACAGACCCCAGCCGGAAATGTCCAGCTTCGGGCGCCCGTCGCCTTCTTCGACGCCGTCGCCATCCTCCGATCGCGTCACGCCGCCGGCTCTGTCCAAGGACGCTAACCAGAACGTGGGGAGCCCCCATCACTGCAAGATGGTAGCCGAACTGGTGCTGCTGCACAACAACAACAACCATCACCACGCCAACAGTTCCACGTTGCCAAGGACACGGGCGGACTCGCCTCCGCTCAAAGTGGGGAACAACCACAACAAAAGTCCGGACAGCGACAAGGCGTCCCCGCCGAGCGAGCTGCCGGGAGATCGGCTGAACAAGCTCCACAACGACTCGGAGTCGGGGGACGAGCTGAGCAGCAGCTCGACGGAACACATGCAGGTGAGGTGCTACTTTATGCTTTTTTAGAAATGGCGTCCTTCAAAGATCTGCTTCATTTGAAGCATTTGGGAGTTTTACTTTTGTGTATTCTTTGATAGTTTAAGAGAATAATCTACGCAAAAGTCAGTCACTATGTCGCAGTCTGTAGGGACACCGAACACAATGCACGGTAGCTCATTTAGTTCTGTCTCCAGACGGGAAGTTTGCACCACTGACTCTCTTGAGCACCATTGGTTTTGTCCCTCTTTGTACCCTTTGTTCTTCCGCTGTCCCTGGTTTATTTCCCACCATGTGCTCTTTTTATTTTTGCTCTCGGGCCGGCTGCAGATATCCGCCCTCGTCGCCATCAGATTCTGTCATATTGGGTGTGCAGAGATTGCACGCTCTTCGCTCGCCGCCTCTTGCCGAGCTGCATTCATTCATCAGCCCCTACGCCGCTCTACCTCCTACAATTTTGTGCCTCATTTGCCAGATTTGACCTAAGCGGCAACAGTTGCAGGTCCTTATTAAAATGCTTCTATTGCCCTTGAAGCATAATTTGTCTGGATTGTACAGATGTGCATTTTTTTTGGAGGGGGGGGGGGTGGCTGGCTGGCTGTTGCATTTGGGTCATTAAAGACTAAACGGTCTGTTCACAGCTCCACTGTTAATGGAGGATTCTATAATTGTTTCTCCAGGTACATTTAATACAAGGAAATGCCAAACACAACTGCTTGGATGTGTAGTTTTGCTTATGCTTTTTAACCCCTTACCATTCCACCCTCTTTTTTTAGAGGGATAGGAGTGGGGTACAGGGGATGTTCCCCCTTATTGTCAATCTAGCTAGAAAAGCCATCCATCCTCTGAATGTCCTAGGTCTCTAGTTTGTGGTTGTAAACTTTCATGAGGCTGTGATTATCCTAGAGGTCACCACAGGTCATTTTTTACACTGAGATCAAGTTTCAAAAAATGGTCTCTCACTACAATGAAATGGCTACTATAGGGACTAACATCAACACACATGAATACAGTTGGACTCATTGGATCCACAAGAGTCTCAGCTTTACAGTGATACCCAATTTATGTAATTCAAGACTGTTTCGGGACCCCTGTATTCAGAAATATTCAATTGCACCATTTTTAGTATAGGCGAAAATAACACATTTATACTGCATTCAGAAAAACTCCATGTTTTTTGCTCTAAAACTCAGCCCGCACACGGCTGTCGGAGTGTTTAGGGGTCAAACTTGTTGATGTCCTTGTACTACAGGAATGTGTGCAACAGCATTATTACACCCAAAACTAATGCTCTGAGGAAGATAATCTCTGCAAGGGGTCTGGTATCTGTATAAAGTGACTAAGCTCTATGCAGGGATCCAAACTTCCTGACACCACTTGACGAAAACCCAAAATAAATTCTCTCCCTCCCCCCCCTGTCCCTGTAGTCCCTAGATTGATAACTCAGGCCTCCTCCCACCTCCATGATATCTGTCTCATCACTGAGCCAGGAGAATGGAAGGATTGGGTGGACGGCTTCAGGAGCTGGGGCTTATCCTCCTTCATCTGCAGCGGAGGTAGATCAAAGTAGAAGAAGGAGGAGATTTAGCAGACAGTGGGAGCCCAAGCGGCGCTGCTCTCCGTGAGCCATTTTTGGGGTGGCTGTATCCAGGCAGGGTCAGCTTGTTTTGAAGGCTCCAAGTGCTGCTTGTGCTCTTTGTTCCACAGGCTGCAGCAGCCTCCTCCTCCACCACCACGGAGCGAACAAAGAGAGACAGGCTTGAATAGAAAGTAGGTCATATCAGCGGAGGATCAGTCTGTAGCCCCCCCAGTCGCCCCGCCGTGGGGACCGCTGCGCGAGTGCGAATGCCATGTGTGATGCGCCCATGTGATGGGGAAGGAAAGTGAGGATGAAAGAGCACAGTTTACAACTTCAGAGCCTCACACACAGGAACGGTTAAATGGTTTGTGGGTCGGAACTGACGTGCCTCAAAAGCCCCCCTATCAAGGCGAGAAAAGGCTTGTTGTCTGTGTTGCTGCTCGCCTTCAACCAACCTTTTTGAATTAATTTCACGCTTGTCAAATCACACGGGGCAAAATAAACACACATTTCACTCTGGGCCATTTCCATTTGCATGGGCAGCTCTTTGTCAGGCTACAGTAGAGCTGGAGGGACGGATAAGGAGCAGACAACAGACAGGAGTCAGCCCAAACTCCCTGTGAAGCTCAGCGCCGTCTGTGGTCGCCGGGGCAGGTGGAACCCACTCCCTTTGCTCTCTGTGATGTTGTGTTAGTTTGTCCTGTTTGGCCTGTTGCCAGGCGAGTGATTGACCCTGCAAAAACCCCAATTCTTTTAACTCTTAACCCTACTTCCACTGCTTCCTGTCGTCGCTCGGGTGCAGACAAGCCGGGCCTGTGAGACTGAGAGACTGAGAGCGTTTCTTTTTTCCAGTTGTAACTGTAAGACTCAAACACTGAGAGGTGGGCGGCTGCTCTGCAGGTGCACTGGACTGCAAAACAATTAGTCCAGTGAACAATAATTATAGGGCTCATAATAGCACGGTGTATTGATGAAAATGCATCAGTAACAGTTTTCGAAGTGAGAACTATCTATTAATAACAAAAGGCAGGATGATGTCAGAATGTTGAAAGCTCCCTACACAAAACTAATTGTGACAATAAACTGAACATGATGCATAAAATCTTGGCACCATAACTAGATAAAATAAAGATGCTGTTTCATGTCGCTCTAGTGCTTCCTTGCCATTTCCCTATTTCAATTCTAAATCAGGAAACGATCGATAATTGGCTTCTGATCTCCTTCGTGCATAAGAAGGAATGTCCAGCTGTATTCAAGAAATGTAATCTCACTCAACTATAAACCAGCACAAAAATCCTAATTACCACTATAAGCCACCATGTTCTGAACACACACATTACATTACAAACACTAACAAAAGTAACATTTGCATTTTGGAGCTAGGGATGTGAAGGTGAGGAAAATTTCCAACTGGCTAATAAACTTGTGACCAACACCATTGTTACCGATTACACCGGGCATTTTACAAGAAAAGATGACGCTCAATATATGTAGCACGCTTACTTTGATCTTTACCGCATGTTTCCACCCGGCGATGCTGTGCTGCCACTCACACCGGCTGTGACAGCTCCGTCCTCCTCGCGGCGATTACCTCATTAACGTTATAGTTCTCTTATAGCATAGGGTTTAAATCTGAAATATTGCCAAATAGGCGCGTTTGCTTTTCGCTTTGACACCAAATCCTCCGCCATCTCTCGTGTGTGTGAAATATGACTCCTGCTGCTCTGAGCTGAGACTCTGTGTGGAGCAGATGCATTCACTTTCGGTTTGTAGCGTCCGTCGTCCGCCTATCTGTTGATAACACACCAGTGATATGCCAAAATTAACTAAATGGGTTTTATTTCTGTAAAAAAAAAAGAAGCAAAACAACGGTTGGGGCGGTGGGTACGTAATGTAATAATGTAATGTAACAACTCAGTCCAGCACTCGGGACTAGGCAGGCATGATGGTAAATGTGGGCCGTCCCTTTCGCTACGTTACTCCAAACTCTTCTACTCATACTTGGTTTAACGTTAAGTCACTGCATCTCCCGACAGAACAACACCACGGTTGAATTTCAGCCTACATGCACGCATTTTTCTGCTCAACATTGTTGAATCAGAGCAGTTGATAGTAACACCAAGCTAGCGGGACTGCAGAGGGCCGTCTCTCAGCGGCTCTGACATGACAGTAAATGACAGCAAAACCGTATTTCTTTTATAGATTTCAGCACACTTGTAATGCGCTGCATAAGGATTTATGTACTGTGATGGGTCACACAGATACTGGTATTGAAAAGATACAGCTTTTTATATTGTAGACTGCTGTAGTCTAATTTTTTAAAACACTTTCTAAATAAAAAGGGAGTTCAGCTCTCTTTTTAAAGAAGAATTTGATAGTGTAAATGACAGTTGTCAGGGCATAAAACCGATGATCTGTTGATCTTTCCGAATCAAGACTTCATAGTCTAACAATGGCATGTTTAAATCAAATCAATTTGTGGCCTTAAAGTCAAATCGAATCGTGACACCCCTATTGTTAATCATCCACCAAAACGGTTCACCTTCAGCATCCCCTCCACAAACATCTATAGGGCCTTCCCTCCCGTACACATCCACTCTGTGAAGGAGAGTCGGAGCTGCTGGATGAACGGGCGGACGGCTAGATGGATGTATCTGTTAGAAGGATTTGTCGCCGACATGCCTCCGCTCCGAGTGCCAGCTGGCCACCTCCTAATTGATTAGATTTGATCTCGGGGTGACGATTAACGCCTCTGTGTCTCTCCATGCTTTCCGTATGTAATTTGCTTATCTCTGGGGCTCAGCAGAGCGAGACGGTCCACTCCAGCCCCTCCCACCCCCCACCCCCCACCACCCTCCCGCCTCCTCAGCATCTTGACGGGCTGCTTGGGTTTGTGGTCACACAGCCGTCCTCCTGAATCCTACTTAGTTACCAAGCCCTCCCCCTCCCTCTAAAAGTACAGCTCCTATGCTCTTAAGGGATTGGCAAAATAAACCTCTTTTCCTCACTTCTCAAGAACCTCACAATGGTGTTTATTTTCTTTAAAGAATGTGGCAAACCATATGATTTAAAAGCCTGTTTTTCACTTAGATTTCTCTACCTCTGCTCTGTTTTTAAGACACTGCCCTGTTTTAAAATTCAACGGCAAAACATGACCACACAGCCTCAATCGCCACGAAGAAAGTTATTCTGGAGTCTGGTTTATTTTGGAACACTTTTTACTCACATCTCTTCTTAAGAACGGGGGAGACTCGTCCTACTGATGGGAAACGTCTCCTTTTTCTCTCCAGAGCGCAGCGACTTAATGAGCGGATGGCGGCTGCTCTGTGGGATTGTGTGAGAGGCCAGATTGTTGTTTTCTGTCTCTGAGATGTGTCACCGAGGGGAAGATGTGGTGGCCCTGGATGTGTTTGTGTCTGTGGCTTTGCACCGTGGAGCCAGCGGGCTGCCCTGTGCTCACTCACTGTCTGATTAGAAGGACCTTGAGAGCCCCCCCCACACACACACACACACTGCCACCCCTGCCTTTGTACCGTTTCACACAATCACACTCCAGACAAGCCTGTTAAGTAACTCCTCGTAGTGTGTAACGTGCATCGCTCCATGTTAATAATAAAACCAGTAATTCTCAGAGATTACAAGCTGGATCAGTCACTCCCCTAAAATAAGCCGCCTTCCTGTACGACATGTCTCGTTTCACAGAAATGTCCTCGAAGGTCCGCCTTAAAACTGCAGGAGGCCGAATGTTGTTTGGCATCATCGGGCAAAAATTCCACAATAACCTTTCAGTATATTGTAATTCAAGTGTTCTGAGAGAAACTTCTGCACCTCCTCATGGCTCTGTTTTCAGGCTTTAGAAAATCTAGCTCGTGATGGGAGACTTTGGCCAATCACAGGTAATTTCAGAGAGAGAGAGAGCGTTCCTATTGGCTGTTCATTCAGCGGAGGCAGCTGTCAATCACTCGCAAACTCCGAACAAACAGTACAACTAGGCAGCGCTGATCAAATATGAATTAATATTCTGTTACTGTAATGCCTATTTCTCTCCTCACATGTTTTCAGAAACATCTTGCAGTGTACTGTTTAGCTGTAAAATGAGATAGTTTGCTCCGGCTGGTGGGCGGTGCTTGGTAGTTCCTCAACTGATCTCAAAACATGGCTGCCGTGTCACAAACTTTCTCATTTTACAGGTAAACAGTACACTACAAGATACATAGAAATAGGCATTACAGTAACAGAATATTGATTCATATTTGATCAGCGCTGCCTAGTTTGACCGTTTGATCGGAGATCGCGAGTGATTGACAGCTGCTTAGAGACGGCAAGGCTCCAGCTCAGCTTTAATTGGTTGTTTTCCTCCGGTCTGTGAAATCTTGCAGATGCCATTAGGAGCATCGAAGGACACCGGAGGTCACAGAGGCACATGATTTTTTTCAGATTACCTGTCTCATGCGCTACTGTCAGGATATAGTATATAAAATAACTTTTTTTTTAATCATATTTGCTCCAATCTGCCTACTGCAGCTTTAATAATGAAACCAGGGATCAGGCACTCCCCTAAAATAAGCTGCCTTCCTGCTTGACATGTCTCCTTTCACAAAAAATGTCCTCGAAAGTCTTCTTTAAGGATGCCTACGGTCACAATGACATTAGTGGCTTGAAAACAAAAAGAAACAAGCTGAGTAGAGGCCAGAGTGTGTCTGCCTTCAACCTACTGTGTGGTCTTCCTGCTAGCTGGCGATGCCTGAAGGAAGAGGAGGAGGAGGAGGAAGAGGAGGAGGAGGAGGAGGAGGAGGAGGAGGAAGAGGAGGAGGAGGAAGAGGAGGAGGAGGAGGAGGAGGAGGAGGAGGAGGTTGTGGGCGTAGCAAGACAGGGACAAGGCAAGAAAGTGCCAGGGCCCTGGTAGCCCCTGTGGGATGACAGAGACCCGGGTACAGGAGGCCAGACAGATACTGTATGTTTTCATGTTTGGGTGAATCTGGAGATAAGTCGTCGCCTGTGAGCCGTAAAATGACCGGCTCGGCCAGATGAATGACTCGACAGAGCAACATTACAAGGCCACCATTAAAGATGGAGGAGAGCATTAAAAGTGGATGTCTGAGCGTCTGTCGAGATGGATTGTTTCTTTCATCCTGCGCTCGTTGCGTGTTTACCGACTTGTGCAACAGAGCAAAGGCTGAGAATGTGTACCAGGGGGGCTTAGCACTAGTGCATTGAAATAGACTGCTGTTATGTATGCGGGGGTGGCTGGGACTCCGAAGGGCACTTTGAAAAATGCATTCGCTCCTAGAGAGGTTTGATCAATTATACTTGCTGCTATTTAGGTGCAGTGAATTAGATCTTTATTGTCCGGTGGCGGTGACGTGAGTTTTCTCCCACGTGAGGCAGAATGTGTGTATTGTTCATATGTCCAGAGAGCCTTTCTCTCACTCTTGCGGGTCTTGGGAAGCCCTCGGGGGTTCACTGTACAGAAAACGACCTGCTCCTAAACATCCCAACGCCACAATAACCTGCTAATTACATGTTGTGCTAAATGGATTCTTTGCCCGCGGAGTCTAAATTTGCTGCAGCGTTGCTCTTTGCAGCCAGTTTCCAAATAAGCTGAACAACTTTTGAAGTAAGCACAAGAAGGTTCCGTGCTCCCGTTACGTAATGACCTAGTAAATACCACCAAATATGAGTGGAAGCAGTGCCGTAAAGTGCAACCATCTCCTGTCTGCCGTGCCCTGTAATCTGGAGCTGTGCCGAGAGTCTTACTCCCGGACTGGCTGAAAAGGAGGCCCCTGCTTGTTTTCCAGTGCATACTTGACATTCCTTCCTCAGTGCCTACACACACACACACACACACTCGCATACAAGCTAAGTCAATGAAAGTCTGCTTTACCCCTCAAAAGCCTTTCAGTAATTTAATATTAAACTTGAGCAAATTGTGCATCCGCTGTGTTCATGCTTCTCTCTGCTTCTCTGCCTGCCGGCATTCTTTCTACTTCCCTTCTCTCTCCTCTGTCTGGCCCTTTTAGTTTCTCTTCTACTTTTTCCCGTTCGCCCCGTCTCTGTTGCTTCCTCTTCTGCCGTCTCAGCCTCGTATTCCCTCGTCTCCTCACCCCGTCTCTCCTCTTCAACCTTTCCGCTGAATCGTGTTGTCAGATGTGGTCTCAGGAGCAACAGTGAGGAAACCCAGAGTCCAACCTGTGACCACCAATTTTTTTTTTGTTGTCGTCCCCCACATCCCTCCTGATCCACGCCTCTGTGACACCACAAGAGGATTACACCCACACACCCCGATCCGGGGGCTGAGCCCTCAAGACAACCACAAGAGCTGATGTTGACAAATCAGGCTCAGGGGTTACAGGAGAATCACGTCTGTTGTGTAAGGTGCAGGGTTTAACCTTTTAATTCTTTCCATGAAGTGCTGGCTAAGGGTGAGCCGGATAAAATGGTCTACACACATTCTAGTTTTCTAATTGCTTATGTGGAGGTTTAAGGCGTAGATTTCTAAGACCAGTCATTTTAGCAGCCAGTGATGCCAACAAAATGTAATAAAATATTCAGTGTTCACCTCTGTATTTTATTCTTGGCACACAGTGGAAACCCCATTTTGAAACAGATCATCATTTGATACTCCCATCCAATGAAACTGTTGGAGCTGGAGTAGCAGCTACTTATTGCTGCATCGGACAGGTCACATAAATCCCTTCCTAACTGCAATGATTACTTTGGCCGTCTGAAATGTAACTAGTTAGTTGTGGATGACATGATTGTCCTTACTTTGGGCTAATATCTGTCCGATATATCTGTTAAAAGGCTCGGTCACACCAGCATTTATACAGGACCGAAATCATTTAATTTCAATGGAATGTCTGTGATGAGTGGATCAGCTTGTGCAGATTAAAGGTGCCCTGTGGTGTTTTCTAGTAAACAAACAAAACTTATGTTTACATTTAATATCTTTGAGTTGTTGACAAAACAAAGACATTTGAGGACGTCATCTTGGGCTTTTGGAAACACTGATTGACATTTTTCACTATTTTATGCCAGTTTATAGACAAAACAACTAATCGATTAATCGCGAAAATAATCAACAGATTAATCGACAATGAAAATAATCATTAATTGCTGCCCTGTCTCCAAACAGCTGACATGTTTGTTGTTAGCTCCCTCAGCTATGCGGTCTACCGGCGTGCTGCTAACGCATGACATAGTACGTGCACGTGTAATCAGATATAAACAGAATTGAATTGAATAGATCGGCCCCATTGTCACCAATACCTTATCCAGCTATCTGAGTCAGTATCGACCCGATATAATCCTGTCACATAAGTTCTTTGGCTTCTTTGCGGCTCTATCAAGGGTGAGATAATAAATGTAAAAGAATGATCGTTTAGACCAAACTGCAGGAGCGTTATCTAAAGTTCAGTGGAGAGACTGTGATTGGAGGCTTCCCCTCTCTCTCTCTCTCTCCGTTGTAGTCCTCTCTCCGCTCCAGTGTCCATACAGCCGCTCTGCCTGTCAGCCCGTGATGCGGCGTGGCGTTTTGCTCACAGAGCGGATGACGGGGACACATCACCTATTTAATTTGCACACAGTCCCGCTCTCCCCCCTCTCTTCTTCTCCTCACTCCATTGCTCACCGTGCTCTGTTCAGTCCCTCCCCTGTCTCTCTCTGGGCCTGTCTAACCGCTGTAGCTCGCTGCACTGGGACACCATGTACCCAGAGAAGGTAAGAGAACCTCTAGCTGGCCTGCTTTTTCATAGCACACTCATTTATTTCCCCTCTGCTTCCTTCTCTTATCTCTCAGCCAGCCCACCTCCCTGCATCTCTCCCTGTTTGTTTGGGACATTTTTCGGTTCCAGCGTGACTACCTTCCCTTACCACCAGAGCCTCCTTCCTCTTGACATTCAGACTGACAGCACCAACTGTTGTGTTGCACTATTATGTGTTTGATATGGCACACGTGGGCGTTCTTGTGTTGGATTTATTTAGCTAGTAACTTGACCACCCCCCCTGCTGTGTTATCCACAGAGGTCTGTGATGATGCTCCGTGCAGCTCTCAGTGCATAGTTACATAACTGATGCTGGATGTGTACAGAGCCGTTTAAACAGCTGCTAGTCATTTCCCCCTCCAGCGGTCTCCTGCTTTGGATGAACGGACAGGTCAAGCTACGCTAACACTCACCCCTCTGAAGACAGCGTTCATGGTCTGGGGAACTATTTCCCTTTTTAGTATCTCTTACAAAGCTGTCTTTAGATATCGCTTCCCGGGCTTAAAAGTGTTTCTGGCCACGGCTGCGTTATGTTTTTGTGTGGTGTGCCCTGTTTCCGATTTCTCCTATTACATCCGGATCCACCTTGGGGATTGGAGTCAGCAGAGCGCTAAAGTGGAGCGCCGTCACTTCCCCCCCCCACAGTGCTGGGCTTTGTGTTTATTTCCCTCTCCTTTGTTTTCACCCACACTGGTGTTTCACCTGCTTATAGGGACTGACTGAAATTTGAAAGTTGCATCAAATCATGCTTTTAAAGATGCTGAACTCTTTTTGTTTCACATCTTTTCTATCCAAAAACACAGAACTGAACACAAGCACTGTGATAGAGGAGTGACATCAGAGGGGATCCTCCTGTGCAGCTTGTTCTCTATGAAATCAAACTGTAACTGAGTACAGCACCGGGGGGGGGGTGTATCTTTTCTATTCTTTCACCTCCTTATCACCTCATTCATGTGGGGTTTTGTGTGGCTGCTCTTTGACTTGTTGCATTCTGTCGTTTTGTATAACAGCTTGTATCTCTCAGTGATTTAGTGTAATAATTAGGGCTGTCGAGGAAACCCAAAAAGTTTCCGAGGGATTTTTTTTTAGGTTAGGTTACAACCTGTTCACACACTGGCAATAAAAAACAATCAAAACATGTTTTTATACTAGGGCTGTCAATCGATTGAAATATTAAATCGCGATTAATGTCAATAGTTAATTGTAAATGAATCGCACATTTTCATCTGTTTAAAATGCACCTTAAAGGAAGATTTGTTGAGTATTTGATAGTCTTATCAATATGGGAGTGGGCAAAAATATGCTGCTTTATGCAAAGATATGTATATATTTATTATTGGAAATCAATAAACAACACAAAACAACGACAGATATTGTCCAGAAACCCTCACAGGTACTGCATTTATTATAAAAATATGCTCAAATCAAAACATGGCAACATCTGTCAGTGTGTCAGTGTGCTGACTTGACTATGACTTGCCCCAAACTGCATGTGATTATCATAAAGTGGGCATGTCTGTAAAGGGGAGACTCGTGGGTACCCATAGAACCCATTTTCATTCATATATCTTGAGGTCAGAGGTCAAGAGGACCCCTTTGAAAAGGGCCATGTCAGTTTTTCCTTGCCAAAATTTAGCGTAACTTTGTAGCGTTATCTTACCTCCTTCGCGACAAGCTAGTATGACACGGTTGGTACCAATGGATTCCTTAGGTTTTTTAATTTCATGTGATGCCAACCGAGCCCGCTACTACCTGAAAATCGCAAGTTGCATTAATGCGTTAAAGACATTTGTGGCATTAAAAACAAATTTGCATTTTATTATCGCGTTAACTTTGACAGCCCTAGTTTTTTGTGTGGCTGCTCTTTGACTTGTTGCACTCTGTCGTTTTGTATAACAGCTTGTATCTCTCAGTGATTTAGTGTAATAATACAACACATTACCGCAGATCAAAGACAATATTTGTGAGCCATCCAGCATTTCTCTGCTCTCACTGCTGTCCTCAGGAGAGCCGCAGCAGCTGCTGCTGCTGGTTTGCCAGCGGGTGCGGTGGAGGACCGGCGGAAGCATCGGAGCGTGGGCGTCTTGTGAGCATCGTGGGGGCACGTATATTGTCTCTGTCATATGCCACTGCTGTCGTTAATAGCTTCGGCGTGGCTGCCAAAGAGACAAAGGACGAGCTGCGAATCGATCGGCCGCTGAAATCGTTCTGCTAGCCGGCGTCTTGCCGGAGGTCGTTTACTGTGAGAGCACAGATTAGAATTGGTCCGTCACCATCATCTAGCGGCTGTAGCGGCTGTGGAAAGGAGTTACTGATGTGTGCTTAACCTCTGCTGTTCTGTTGTGCTGCTCAGTTTATTGATCTAGCAGTGGAGTTTGCTCCTCTGTTTATCATCCCTTTGGGTTTTGTAGGTCATTTGTAGGCTAGTAGTTGAGGATGTGTTGCTCCTAAAGTCCTGTGACAGCCCTGTGATTTTTTTTTTTTACAGCTGAATTGACTTTCCAGAAACTCTTGTGTTTTTGTCCTCTGAACTTTCCACCAGCAGCTGTCACTGAACACAGATACTACAGTGGAAAACAAAGAGGATACAGAGAGAGTGCACCCTCTATACCGCTGTGGATCAGTCTGGATCCTTCTGCCAGCCATACAGCTCTGTACCCAAACAGTCATTTCAAACAGCCAAAATCCAATTTTAACACAGCGGCAACACACATCCTATAATTGCACTCAGATGGGCTCTCAGCTCAGTGGGGAGTCTGCCAACCCAAGCTCTGCCTTTTGGGGGATACAGTCCATGTCTCTGTACATTTCCTCAAAGCTGGCCCAGAAATAGCTGACAGATAAAACAGAGACACTCGGAGGCTGATCGGCGTTCTGTGTATAGTACACGGGGAGAGGCTTCCAAGGCCAGCAGGCTCTCAGTGCCCTTGTGTTTGATTGGCAGAGAGGCACTCCCAGTGTCCATTAATGAAATGGATATGCCAGCGGTAACGGATGTCTCGGTGTTCCCGTCACGCTCCGTCGACTCCGCAACACCATTGGCTGGTTTTATCACCTCTTTGTGGAGTTGATTGACAGCTTGTTGATTATTCTGTCAGGGAAGGGATTACAAAGTTTCACTCATAAATGTATAGAGCAGGTAGTAACGCGGAGGAGAAAGGAGGAACTTCTAAAACCTTACAGTATTAGATAACGTGCTGTGAATCAACTGTTCTTCTTGGTTTTTATATTTGTTGACTCCACCACTGCTTTTTAAAGCATGCTATCTTGTTTCTCGCTCATTTGCGTAGGACCTTGGTCAGGTCAGCATTATCTTGCCTGAATGGAAGCAAAACAAACGTGTGTGTTTGGGAGTGTGTGAGTGAGAGCCAGCGCTGGCCGCCAGCCATGTGCACTTATTTCTGTTGACTTTAGTTCCCATTTTTCTACTTCTTTTGCAGCGTTAACTAGGGCTGCTCCATTATGGCAACAATCAGAATCACGATTATTTTGGTCAATATTGACGTCACGATTATTTAACATGATTACTCGTTGACTTTGGAGACATCATGTATTCATACTGTCAAAGTTAACGCAATAATAACGCACATTTGTTTTAACGCCACTAATCTTCTATCTGTAGCTTGTAGTGGGCTCAGTTTTAAAGCTAGAGTTAAGATACTGGTATCAAATGAAACTAGAAAATCCATATGGAACCCATTGGTACCAACCGTGTCATACTAGCTTGTCAAGAAGGTTGCTAAATAACGCTCCAAACTTACGCTAAATTCTGGCGAGGAAAAACTGACATGGCCGTTTTCAAAGCGGTCCCTTGACCTCTGACCTCAAGATATGTGAATGAAAATGGGTTCTCTGGGTACCCACGAGTCTCCCCTTTACAGACATGCCCACTTTATGATAATCACATGCAGTTTGGGGCAAGTCATAGTCAAGTCAGCACACTGACTCACTGACGGCTGTTGTCGCCTGTTGAGCTGCAGTTTGCAATGTTATGATGTGAGCATATTTTTTATGCCATGAATGTAATATCATTGGCTGAGCCTGTTTCACTTCTCCTGCGATTTCCCTTTGTTTTGTCTCCGTCGGGGGACCAGCCAGTGATTGTTTACCACGGATGGAGGTTACTTAGACTAAATCCGTGCTGCTAATGTTTCCACAGTGAAGGGACACCAGATAGTTGAGCTCATTTGACCCCGGTGCTCCTAACCATCTGCTCAGACAAGCATACCTCAATAATGCTTGTTTACATCTTTGCGCTACATTTCCTTGTTGTGAATGCATGTTTTATTATCAGTGTGTGTAGTCTATCCCGAGCGGCCATTGAGCTCATTCCCATGGTGACCTTTTTAGATTCATTCCGTGTGTGACTATGTTAATGTTGTTGTTAATTTTAGTGTTTTAGACTTTTTTTGATTAAATTGAAAAAAACAATGAAAATTGATTACGATCAGAACTGATCTAAATGATCAGAATCAGAAATACTTTATTGATCCCTGGCGGGAAATTGGGGTGTTGCTCATGTATAAAAGAAAATAGAAATAAAGGAGTATGTAACATGTAAATTATGTACATAATGCTACAATATAAACCCAATATATGCAAAAAAATAAAAGTAAGTACTAAAATTTAAAATAAGAAAATGAGAACATAAGAAATATGTACAAATATTTGCATTAAGATGTGCAATATATAACATATAACCACAGTGCAAATAAGTAAATCCAAAATGCTGAGAAGTGGGATCTATTAAGAGATTAAGTAAATATAAATGTCAGAATGGTATAAATAAGAAAATGAATAAGAATATTTCTTGAATGTAAAGCATGAATACAGTATTAATGACAGTATTGCACAGTTAAGTCAGTATTGTATATAGCAGCAGATGGGTGAAATAAGTCCAGGTCCGGTCTATTGACTAGAGGGAGGAGTTGTAAAGTTTGATGGCCACAGGCAGGAAAGACTTCCTGTGGCGCTCTGTAGTGCATCTCGGTGGAACGAATCTTGCAAAAAACTGAATGTAATCCTGTGTTTTAGCAGCACCGCATGGAGTTAGGGATGTCACGAGAACTGTACTCACAGTACTCGTTTTCTACAGTACCGAAGGTACCGTACGATGCCTGCAGGACTGTGATGGCCACCGGCTGCTAACAGCAGAATTTGTTGTTCCCACTGTAGCATTGTCAGGGAAATTTGCTATCGTCCCCAGATTGCCGTTAGTCACCCCCCCCGGTACTTGCAGTACTGTAGAAAAACAAGTTCTGTCACTTTTTTCAGAATTTTGGCATCGACGTGGTACCAAAGTATTGGTCCTCTTGACATCCCTAGTCATGACAAAGGTCAGTTGTCTGAAGACAGTTGATTTTACTTCCCTGTTGTACTTTCTGTATGAGAGTCTGTTGTTTTGGTGCCTCAGCGAATAAGCCTATTCGTATGTATGGTACACTAATGTGTGTTGCTGTTTATTTTCCAGTGAAATGACTGCTACTAGAACATTGTTTTGTATGGATTAAACCACAGAGACAGACCAGGACCAGAGTGCCATAATCATCTCAAAAGTGTTAGAGGCTTCACTGGGTAAGCTTCATGCACCAGCAACTGTGGGACTGAGGGGCTTACAGGTCAGCCCGAGCCCGGACAGACTGCCCCCACCTCCACACACACACAGTCGAAGGCAATCTTCTTACATATCTGGATTAAGAGGTTGTGTACAGTACATTCCTGGGTTAAACCCCCTCCGCCCCCCCAAACTCCTGTTCATCCCACACCAACATGTTCCAGCGTTCCTCATCTTGTTGAACAATGTGCTTATTTGCTCTGCGCTGATAGCCCAAACCCTTCCTGTCCAGCACCAAGCGTGCCATACTGTTGATCCCCTACCCCCACCCCCTACCGTTAGGGGGTGGGGGGGATCCAGAGGGTATTCGCCGCTTAGCTCAATGTCTTCGTTGTTGCCTTATTCACAAATTCATTCTCCTTATTTGTGTCTCTCGCTCGGTGTTAATTGAAAGGCGAGTAATCGGTCTTTCTTTAGAGTTTGGGGTTATGTGGCTGCTCTGTGGCCCGGGCCAGGACCCCCTCCCTCGGTGGCCAGTAGAGAAGCTTGTTGTTGATCTGCCAGCCAATCCCCAGGCTCTTGAGCCCCTATTGATCTGAAGTGAGTGGGTGGTGTTTGCAACCATGGTGACATATTCAAATCAGACGGCAGCCACTACAAGTGCCCATTGGGTTGCGGTGCTTTGGATGTGTTTAGCATGCTCCTGTTTGAGAGGATGTCAAAGAGAAAACAGCTACTTCACACAAAGAGCCTTAAATTAGTGAATAACTAAAAGGAGAGACATTGTTGTTCCCACACATCAGGATACGTCAGAATAGATCTGCATATGTGCTAAATGTTCACAATATAAGGGTTGCAGGTAGGCCTAAATTAGGGATCCACCAATATTTGATATGGGCCGATACTGACTCATATAGCTGGATCGGTTATCGGTGACAATAAGGCCGATCTGTTCAATTCAATTCTATGTTTATATCCTATATGAATTATATACTGGAATATTCAAGTTTTGACCAATCTGTTGCTGCATTACAAAAGTTTACATTTGCAATTCCTATTAATTGAAGATTTTTTTTACCAAGTTGCTGGTCAACGATTTATTATTTTAATAATAACTTAACAATTCAGTTAATTTATATCTATATATTTATTTGTTACAGTTTGTTTTTACAAAGTTAGGAAAGCAATGTTTAAGTCAAGCCTGATGTCGCCTCACACATAAAGGAATGGTCCCAGTCACCTCCACACAGTGAGGCATACAGCTTATTAATTAAACACTGGTATCGGATCGGTACTTGGCATTGGCCAATACCAAAAGCCCAGGTATCGGTATCAGTATCGGGACTGAAAAAGTCAAATCGGTGCATCCCTAGCCTGCAATGGATTTTATTAATAATTTATTAGCTCTGGTTCCAGAATTATTGTTTCCCCACCGTAAATTCCAGTTTCTTAGTAAACTATCCCTAGTGTACTGATACTACAGGTTTATGTTGGGGCCATCACTTTTAATCATTTAAACTTCAGAAATCTAGTTGTTTTTTTTTTTTACTTCAGTTTGACTTTAAATTCTACGATACCATTGATTCCATCTCTATGGAATAGTATCCAGTCAGAGGCGTGAATCAGAGAAGTAGGCGTATTTGCCAAATCCATCCAAAATTGGCACAGAATCTGAGAGCAATCTCATAGATACTCTCTAAAAAGGCGAATTGAGTCGGTTCCGCTCATTGTTAGCTGCGCACAGAATTTTAAGCTCAGTATTAAGGTGTTTCAAATCAATTTTATTCATATAGCCTAAAATCACTATTGACAAACTCTTCCTGTCCTCTAAGCCTGTCCTTGACCAAAACAACAGTTTCTCCACAAAGAATCACACAAAAGCACCACTTGTTTACCAGAGATGTGCTCATAAGCTTCTTGGGAATAAGTAGAGCTGCCCCCTCTAAGTCGATTAGTCGACTAATTGGTTCTTTTGGTCTCAATCAACTAAGACTTCTTTAATTGATTTGTCATTTTTTTTATGCTTTTTTCATGCTGAATGACTTATTTCTAAGAAACGTATGAGCACATCTCTGGTGAACACAAGATTTAAAGTGGTGCTTTTCACGTGATTCTTTGTGAAGAAACTCAGTTTTACGGATCTGTCGATTAAATCAAATTGTATGAGTGTTGGTTGACTAAGAATTTGTTTAGTCGAGGACAGTCCTAGAAATAAGAAATTCAGCATGAAAAAGCATAAAAAAGGAGTAATGTACTAAAGAAATCTTAGTAAGACCAAAACGTCTGATTAATCGACTAAGAGGGGTCAGCCCTAGTGTCCTTAGACCCTTACAAAGGCTTGTACCTTTTATCTTTTTGTCAAAGGGAAGTGGCCACCTGCCAGTCACTTAACACTGTTTAAGCAGAAAGTGACTTTTACTTTCAGTTCCCTGGATGCCTGAAATAGTTCTTGTCTCGGCAAATGCGAAACTTACATTTTAAAACCCTGAGCTTATAAAGTGGCTGCACTTCCAGCTTCCTGCCCTGACCAGGAAATAGAAACAGGTCTCATCCCAGCTCCTCTAAACCATCTGTGTGCCCATTTGGACCCTGATCTAATGTCCCTTTGTTACTCTGAAGCAAACCCACTGACCCTGTTCGCTACTGCCATCCAACCCAGCGGCACCATTGCTCCAGATCTCTGCCAGCACCGCTCAGCGGGAGAGGACCACCTCGTGGCTCAAGGTTACCGAGTGCCCCGGTTTCTGCCCCGCCCGGTGCACATTCTGTCAATGGGCCGCGGACAATTTGGCGGACAGAGTTGCCTTTACGTGCCACTGCCGGTTCGACAAAACAATAGCACCATTCTCGCTAATGTGGCAAGACATGCCGGGTGGAAATTAAATTGCTTTGCTACAGAAGCAGCTCTGTGACGATCAATTACCCAACCAGGACCCTTTTATGGGTCACTCAGAGGACGAAAGGGACCAAGGCCGTTGGCTTGGATAGATTAGAGCCTGGGAAAGTGTGGTACTGTGGAGCAGCAGGATTATTTACCTGGATCTTATGTGTGTTTTTCCAGAAAGCAAACAATTGTTTTTTAATTTTTAAACCAATAAGTTCTCATTCTTGACCCAAATGTAGGCAGCGCGATTCTGTCCAATCTGAGATGAAGTGCTCCTTGCAGCAGGTATCACCCAGCAGCAGGTGGGTGTCAGCTCGCCAGCAATATGTTGGCGTGTAAATCAGGAGGTGGTAGGCAGTCCACAGTTCAATATGTGGTCATGTTTTCAGCGTGACACGCAGACTCTGTGGCCAGCTGATGATGCACTTCATTTTTCTAAAGACCCCTAGCATGTGACTGGGCAGTATAGATGACAAGGCAGCCCTCTCTCTGACAGGGACAGTACACAACAATGGCGTTACAGTGGCTGGCCCGCTACTGGAACTTTTCTCTGGATGGATATGGAGAGGGAGGGAGGGATGGGGGCACGGAGAGAGGGGGAGGGCTGGCCTGCTTGGCAGTCTCTGGGGTAGTGGGCTGAGTGACCCATGACCTGTACGAACGGGACACAATGTACCTTTCTGTCACTGCATGTCCACCCACAACAAGCACACGCACAGACGCTCACACACCCTGAGTCATGGTATGTGGGCCAATGGGTAGATGGGCTGGAGATTTAAATGTGCCCTTTTAAATTGTATGTAGCCCACTTTCCCCATGTTTCTTGGCCCTGTCACCACGAGGCCGTAGTCATATTATTATTCATTAATGTATAATGACAAATATCCATCACAAGTAAGCAGAGCCCAACGCAATGTCTACAGAACAGAAGAAAACAAGCATATCCTCACATTGTGAGAACCAATAACCACAACTTGATTGGTATTCCTGTGCATGTAAACGTAGTCCGTGTGGAGAGATCCATGGTTTTCATAAGACAGCGATATTTAATGATAGTAAACAAAACAATCTTTGGGTTTTGGACTGATGATCAGATAAAACAAGTAAAGACGTCCCTTTGGGCTGCTTTTTTTTTTTTTCCGATTCACACACATACACAAGGTGAAGGATAATGATGTCCACAAAACACCAGCAGTCTCCCTGCGGTGAGGTATCATGGTGTGTTGCCATTGATTTGCAGTTTGCTGGGCTGAAATAATCAGTCCGATATTATATATTGGAATGTGAACAGACACATTGATCCTAAAAACCAGCCCTGACCCCGCTGTCTGATACCACTGTTATTTAATTATACCCTGTACCAACTGTATCCCATCCACCTGATCTGTTCTGCTGGGCCTCATTCCGCAATCATTTGCAAATTCTCCATATGTTAGATAATTGTTTTACTGCCAGAACAGAAATCCGTGTTGTTGTAAATAAGCAGTTCTTCGAAGTCTCCTCCTGTGCTGTGTGCCTGAGGCGGAGGAGTAGAATGAGTTGTCCAAACCGCCCGCTGTGCTTTTGCTTCTCTCTGCTCAGGTAATTCCATTTCCTCATTGTAGATGATGTGCTGTGAATGCAGCCGTCCTCTCTGTGGGAGGCCCCCGCTGTCAGTCTCTCTCAGCCCAGATGTGCCGTTACTGTCTGCCGGCCCCCCCAAAAACAACAACCCACTCCTTTCATCACCTCTCTCTGCTCTCTCTTTCCTTACATCCCTCCTCTTTTACCACTGATCTCTCACTACTCTGTAAATGACTCTTATCTGTCTTAATCCTACCTGATGTTACAAAAAAGACATCTATTGTTTCTGCTCTTGGAGTATTGTGAGCCGTTAAACCTGGGTATCCTACAGATCATCGTGTTGTCTTTTAATGGACAGATGCTTTAATTAGCAAACAAACAACTATGCGTTTTCATTCTGCTGAAATATATTTGAGCTAGGGCTGTCAAAGTTAATGCGAAAATAACACGTTAACGCAAATTCACCACTAATTTCTTTAACGCATCAACGACACTCGCGATCTTTAGGTTGGAGCGGGCTCATACTGGTATCATGTGAAACTAGAAAATCTATGGATCATACTAGCTTGTCAAGAAGGAGGCTAAATAACTGGCATGGCCGTTTTCAAAGGAGTCCCTTGACCTCTGACCTCAAGATATGTGAATGAAAATGGGTTCAATGGGTACCCACGAGTCTCCCCTTTACAGACATGCCCACTTTATGATAATCACATGCAGTTTGGGGCAAGTCATAGTCAAGTCAGCACCCCGACAGCTGTTGTTGCCTGTTGGGCTGCAGTTTGCCATGTTATGATTTGAGCATATTTTTTTATGCTAAATGCAGTACCTGTGAGGGTTTCTGGACACTATGTGTCATTGTTTTGTGTTGTTAATTGATTTCCAATAATAAATATATACATATGTTTGCATAAAGCAGCATTTTTGCCCACTCCCATGTTGATAAGAGAATTAAATACTTGACAAATCTCCCTTTTAAGGTACATTTTGAACAGATTAAAAATGGATATTTTCTATATATTCTATATTCTATTCTACTATTAGATATTTTAATCGATTGACAGCCCTACAAAAACAAATAGCAACTACTTTTCAATCTGCTGATGTTTACTGGAATATATTTGAATTAGCATACTGTATCTCGCTCCGATGATTGTTTATAAATTTGACACCTTCCGTCACATGTTCCAAGAGATCTGTCTTTCACCTCAAGCTGTAGCACACCACTTCCTGTGTCTGTCTGGGTTCATAGGCGGGTTGTGCACGTGCATTTGTGTTTACCATAGCTTGCTGGTTGGAGGGTTTCGTCTGGGAGGAAGTTTCCATTTCCCTTGTGGGCGTCTATCGCCTGTTGAAGTGGTACCCGCCGCCCCTCAGCGCTCCGCTCCACCACAGATTCATTCAGCGCTGTAGAGATTGTGATACCGACGCGTGGCCTGAATATTTCAGCCTGTGTTCACCTACTAACTTGTACACCCGCATACACACATGCTCTTATATCTCTATAAAAGTACCCTATAGCACTCCACAGAGGGTTACAGGGTTATGTTGAAGTGTGGCAGCAGAGGAGGAAAGAGAGATGTGTGGAAACCATGCCACTTGAACCTCCAGGGCGGCAGCGCGGCGCTTATCTGGGTCACATTCTGGAGAGGAGGATCATTAAATTTGGAGCATTAGAAATCAGCTACATGAGAGCAAACACACACTAATGCATATGCATGATTCAAACAAAATCACACAGTGACACACACTGATTGAGCTTTGCCATCCTTTTTCTTTATTTTGCCGCTGTACCTAAAGCTGAAAAATGGCACGCCATTGAGATAAAAGCACTCCTCGCTGTGTGTTTGATTTTCAATTAACCTGATTCACCGGGGTTAATACCCCTGATGCGCAACAACCGGCGTGCTCGGCGGCTCCGAGGCGCTCCCACATTTCGTTTCTTACCAGTAATGAGTCATCATCTGTTTGAGCACACACAGACACAGTCGTCTTTGTCTCTGCCATGGGCGTTCTGTGAAGAAATAAAGCAGAGACTAATGCGCAGACATGAAAATAATAAAGACTCAGCCTCGACTTTAAACTCTGTTCCGGTGTGCTGAATGATAGCCATCTCCGTGCAGGCGATGTGATGATTACATGTGTGCTCCCGTGTGGGCGTGGCATATTTTAACAGTGGAAATGATATCTTTGGGCCTTAGAAGTTCACAGGGTGACTCATCCATAACTGTATCACTGCATTATTTGCCAGCTCTTGTAAGCAGCCTGGAGCTATAATTAGGGATTCATTATTGATTTGAAGTCGAGGTGCACTGATGCATCAGCATGCTGGGGTAAGCCTGCTTCACTTGTATATTTGGTCCAACATGGATTTAGCTTTAGCTTTGTTCATTTTTTGGTTAAAGGGGACATATCATGATGATGCTTGTGCACATATATCTTGGTATCTGGAGTTCCTACCGACCCACAAACAAAAAGTGAAATAAGACGACCCAGTCAGTGTTGTGTTGGCTGCCTCGATCAGCAAACATGTGATTCAACAAGCCATGCCAGCTCTGCCAACTGTGTTATGTTAAAGTCGACATATCACGCTCATTTTCAGGTTCATACTTGTGTTTTGGGTTTCTACTAGAACATGTTTACATGCTTTAATGTTCAAAAAACGCATTATTGTTCTCCTCCTGTCTGTCTGTATATACCTGTATTCACCCTCGGTCTGAAACGCTCCGGTTTAGCCTCTGTCTCTTTAAGAGCCCCTCCTGAAAAAAGCCCAGTCTGCTCTGATTGGCTCGTGAGAAAAATATGATGCACCTTTGCAAAAATAGTTTTCAAACTGTGGGCGGTAACCGACCCTCGTTAACCGTTAACTGACAAGATTAGTGCCTCGCATGCAGCGGTGCGCCAGCTGCAGTGTATGAGCAAAACAGACAACTGAGTCCCCAGAGAGTTACTGTACGTAGCAGCCACGATGCTGCGTGTATTGTCGAGGACACATGCGGCCACTTTACCGCACCATTTAGTTTAGCTACGATGTTGTCAGCTGTGTCCGACAGATCGCGTCTGTTTGGTTTGTGCTATGTTCACAGATGTAGCGTTGTCACAGACATACGGTGATTGTGGGTTTGTCGTTGGCGTTATAGCTGTGGACGTAGGTGTAGCAGTGTGTGTACAGTTTATTTGTTTGTGAATAAATAGGCTCGTTCGAGATGAACTGCGCCTCGCCTGGAAAGTAGACGAGATCAGGCGGCAGCAGCAGCAGGGGGCGGAGACTAAAAGCTGTGGTCAAGTCGGACAGTTTCGAGCAGCCTTCAAAGAATTTACAGGAAGTTACAGAAGTAGTTACATCCTGTTAGATCCCATCTGTAGACCACTTGTAGATTTCAGACCACGTCTGGATTTATTTATATTTGTTTGCAAATATATGAGGAAATGTGCATTTACAGTATCTGGCATTGGATTCTATCCTTTATTATTTTTATGTCCGCCTTGTAAAGCTCTTTGTAATGAGCACTTGTGCTTATAAATAACTTTCATTAATATTATCAATCACACAAAATGTGTTTAACAGATGAACCCTTCATTGCACAACATGAGACTAATAGCCTACAATCTAGCGTTAAATATTACAATTACACAGATTACACAGACTTTCTACAACACGTGGTGTTTGCTGTTAAAACTAAGAGCCAATCAGCTCTTTGATCAGGAGCGAGCCAGGCGTTTCCAATAATGCCCTGGGTCTTGCAGTCGGTGGAGAGCAACTGCGGCCGCCTCGATCTCGTAAGGTTATCGTTGCCCACGTGTGCATGACTTCAGAGCAAGTCGGTCACAAATCTAACCGACATGCATCGAGCGTCCCGAGCCAACCTCCTGTATCCTGCGACGCCTGCTCAGACCCCCTTAAGGTGGGCTGTTAAGGTGGACCAGCTCACATTCATTGCATGTTTTCTGATCCAGGCAGCTCACAAAATAACTGACTGGGTCGTCTTATTTCATAGTTTGTGGGTCGGTATTTTTAATACACAATTATGTTGGTACACAAAAAGTATTGACGTTCAATACACCGCCTCTTACCCTGCACGGCGTGTGACTCTCTTTCTGTAGTGTCTGGGTGTCGGGGCACAAACACTCTCACTGAGCCTTCCTCTCACATCTGGCTCATCATCATCATCACAACACCATGGTGACGTTCCTGTGACGGACAGCTCCTCCCACCAATCTGCCGCTGGACTAACGAGCTAGATAATGGCTCTAATCTGTCATCATCCTCGTGTGTTTTGGCCGACCCTGCCATTGACAGACTGGGAGGAAGCAGTGAAAGGGGGGAGTGGGGGGTGGGATGTCGGGATCAGCTGTGATCACTTTGTTTTCACACGCAGCTGGTGGCAGACTTACTCCAAAATCTAATCTCGATAATCTACTTCCAGCACCCTACAAAGGAGAGAAAACACAGTGGGTTTCGGCAATTTTGGTGATTGCAGCTTGCTGGATGTTATTTGCTGTGTAAAATTGGGTTTCAATTGTTGAGCTGGTTTTTTTTTTGTGTTGCTCAGACATTACTAGTTGTTATTGGCTTATTTCTCGGTTACATTCAGAACAGTTTTCGGTGTAGCGTCTGTCGGTGTGACCGGAGCGTGTGAACCGCACACTTTATGACCCCAGGATCGCGAACCCTGACCTTTTATTGGCTGAGCATGGCCACCCGTCAAGCAATCCGCTCTGTCTTTCACTCTTTCCCCTCCTTCATCTGCTTTGTATTTTCTCTCACTCTTCCTTGCTCCATCTCTCTCTCTCTCTCTCTCTCTCTCTCTCTCTCTCTCTCTCGCTCTCTCTCTCTCTCTCTGTCTGAGAGGCTCAGGTCAGCCAGCTAATGAGAGCTCCTATTCAAGGCGAGCACCAGGGCCCTAAATAGATCTTAAGATCCTTTAATCGGTCGCCGAGGCCTCCTCTTCTGTTCTGTGTGACGACAGTCTGGATACAGTGAGGCTGCTACAGTAGCCACATCCACACCTACCTGCTCGGGACCCTCCCAGCCCCGACCGGACTCCTCTCTCTCTCTCTCTCTTTCTCTTTCTGGACCATGTTTTCATACCTGAAGAGCCCGCACTACATTGTGAGTAGCTGCCGTTCTGTTCTGCACTTTCCCAAACGCAGGCTTAGTGAATGTGTTGAGGCTTACGCTACTTGGCTGAGGGACAAAGTAGAGCAGGTGTTAGTGGGTCTTGGTTCTCGTCATGGTCTCTGGTTCACTGACGAAACGTGTGTCCGGTTTAACCGTGTGCATTCCATGTCATTTATTATTATTGTCAGTGGTGGAAATTAGCTAAACTCGCTGCCACCATGTCGTGATAGATTATTTCGGGACATTTTTTTAGTATTTAGAAAGAAAACACCACGCTGAAAAGAAGTAAAATCACATTTTAGAGGTGAATATATAGCACTTGTTCTTGCATTTTCATAACTTTTTACTAAATGGCATGTAACAGGGCTCCAGAGTGTGACTAAACATTTTCATTGGGGGTCAGCGCCCTTCTGACACAACATCTTTGGCGGCCTCATCTGACTCAAAAACATTTATCTACACTTTTATTCCTGTTTATAACCTTTTACATAATGTGTTAACAAATGAACAATGTGTAGTAGGCCTATATGGGAACTGACAAAACGCTTAAAATGTAGCTGTTATTGCGGCACCAAAAGGCACGGTGAAAAATATAGGGGTGCACCTAAATGAAAAAGTTTGGTGCACCAGTGCAAGAAATGTAAAAAGTTAGTGTGGAGTCCTGTGTTAACAGACACCTGTCGGCTTTAGCCAGCTAACATGATACATGGAATAGTGAGGGAGAAATTGTAATTTGTATTTTTTCACAACTTTTTTTTAAACATTTTGTACATTAAAAGATTACCCGAGAATATAACCTGCTCGTTAATTAAGCCAAAAGAGAGATTTCCTTCTTTGAATATCGAGCATTTTCTGTACTTTTGTGGTTCATGCAGTTTGTGGCACAAATACAACTCCTCATGTTGATCTTCATTTAAGCTCTCAGTCCTTCTGGTTTGTTTTCTACACACACACCTCACAAGGACGTCGCTCATAAACCCGTCTATAGAAAGTTATTAGGCTATAATTAGCTTCACTTTGACCAGCTACGCTATTAAAATGCTTTTTACATTTGAATACATTAGTAATAATGTGGTGCAGTCCAAACAACCTCGAAGATGTGGATGCTGCATTACAGTAAAGTGATGTCATTTTCTGAACTTACTTACTGTTCTATTATTTGTCTTTACCCACTTAGTCATTATATCCACATTACTGATGATTATTTATCAAACATTTTGTGAAAACACCATTAGTCAGCCCTACAATATCGTTGTAATATCAATATCAAGGTATTTGGTTAAAAATATGATATTTGATTTCCTCCATATCGCCCAGACCTACATGACTTTTGTTTACAATTTCTGGACCGTTTGAGTTTTGCCTTTGTGAACGCAAACAGGAACCAGTTGGAAAACTAAAACGACCCATCATCCTCGCATTGGTTCCATTCAGGAACCGGACCTTTTGGTGTGAAGCTGCCCTTAAATGATTCTGTATCACCGCTGTTTCAGTTTCTTCTTCTAGGGACACACACACGTTGTAGGAACTCTGTTGTGTATGATGCTTGTTGTGTGTACTGTATAGTGTATCCGGGAAAGGGTTTGGAGTAGAATTGCCCTCAGGAGTACCAGCAAAACCTCGGCTGTCTATTGTTGAGCTTTCGGCTTACATAAGAGAGAAGAAGAGAGGCTCGTGGTTGTTTTCAGTGTCCTCTTTCAGCATCAAAAGGAGTCCGTAACTGCTTCACAGAGAGAGTATAAAGAGGATCTGACCTTCACTTAACTGCAGGGCAAATGCAGTTCAAACTTGAATGGCCCGCTGACGAGGATGGAATCTGTCGGTGAACAGAGCTGATATTGTGAGATGTGACAGCGCCTCCAGGTTGCGTGTGTGTGCTGCGCGCTCATGTCGGAGCACACAGGTGATTGTGTTCACGGTTGGAGCTTTTTCTTCAACGTTAGAACGGGTTAAAGGCTCAAATTTCTCCTCAGCCATGACACACCTGAGGACGGTAAAGACGGAGAAAAGACTTAAGCCATGTTGGCTTAACCCTTTCCAACCCCCACCCCCACCCCACCCTACTCTCCATGGTAACCACAGCTGTCGAGTATACCTACTGTGGCTTCATTATTCCCTCCGGTCCTTTCTGTTTTTCTTTCTTTCTCTTGGCAGTTCTTCAGTGTTTCTGGCTGCTCCCTCCCTCCTGGAGAAGCCAACCCGTGTGACTCTTTACACCCCTCTTTAACTCCCCCCCCACCTCTCCTGTCATTGTCAGCTGCTCAGCTGTAGTGACTGAAGGCTGACTGGCCATTGTTGTCCTCTGTACCAAGAGCCCTTGTGTCCCGCGCTGTCTCTGCACTTCATGTGGCGGCGCATCAATAGACCTCAGGCTACTGCCACCAGGCCCCCTGGGTCTGCTCAGTCATACCCATCAACCCCCCCAACCCCAATCTGAATACATCAGGGCCTAGTTTAAAGGGTCACTTCACCCCCCAAATACTATTAAACATGTCCTCTCACCTGGACCGCTATGTAACTTATCATGCACGCTCGCTACTTTTCTATGGAAGACATGTCATCATGTAGGAGGATGTATGCAGTGGTGACAATGTGGTGGGATGTTGGTGTAAAAGCACAGCTGTTATGCCAGGTTTTGCCATGTGTTTTCCACCCAATTTGGCAACATTACATGAGACACATGCTTGTGATATTTTACAAGGGCTGCAACTAATTGTTTTCATTCTCCTTTAATCTGCCAATTATTTTCTCAATTAGTTAGTTAAATCGTTTTGTCTATAAAATAATGAAAAGGTCCCTGTATAATTTCCCAGAGGCCAAAGTGTCATCTTCATTCTTTCTTTTATTCGGATAACAGTCCAAAACTCAACATTTTCTGTCATACACGACAAAGAAAGGATTGATGATTCAGGGTCCTGCTACAGACCTTTTCCACAGCAGACATTTTGACTTGTCATAGCAGGAATACTTGCTAACCTTGGGAGCTCAAAAATATGGACGATTTAGAAACCAAAGCGCTCCCCTTTTTTTCCTGCATTCTGGTGACTTTTTAAAGAATGAAAATTGTAAAATAATTATAACTATAAAGTAAACCGCAACAGCAGTTTTATGTTAAATACTTTTTAATTATACTTCTCCTTCTCCCACTCACTGAAGGTCCTTTCAGACACAATGTGATAACGGCACCACTGCGCTCTGAAACCCGTTATTTCCAACGGATTATGCCGCACCACAATGGCTTTTTGCTGCATCAAGCAAAGCCCAACTTTGGGTGCAGCATGCACTGACAACGTGCGGCGGCGAGCGTGGCTCAAACCACAAGCAGCTCTCCCCCTCCCCCAGGAAATGGCATTTGGTGTAGCTGTATTGTTGTCCAGGAGGTAACAGTAGACGCCATACAGAGCCAGAAACGGGCTGAGATAACGAACAGGAAAAAAAAGGTGTGAACATTTGTCATAAATCGAGAGAAATAAGGGAGAAGTGTGACCCCGGAAGGAAACCGGGAGAGGACGATGAAAAACGGTATGTAAGTGCCGGTAACGTTGTGATCAATACAATCATGTGATGCGGAGAATATGTATTTTGCTTGAGTATATTCCAGTATGAACAGTCTGCTGAATGAGTATGCAGTACGTTAGTATGCAATTTCAAACACAACCTCAAACACGTCCATCTGATGTCGCTGGTTGACTTATTGTGACCGATTTGTGTTGAATGTGGATGCTTGGACTTTAATAATGACACACCAGTGTATGTATCACCCTCGTCCTCGGTGACCTGGGTTGTTTTAGAGCCGGTGTCCTCTATGTTTTTCACTTTGCAATAATACACACGATTGTCATTTTTTCTTACATGTTCAGGATCTGATTTAGTTTTATATTTGATGTCTTTCACCATGGTGTCTCTAACGAAACCGTTTTGACTCAAGAATGTTTATCTACAGGGTAGCAAATCCTTGTTCGCAACAGGTGCTGAAGACTTTCCCAGTATAGTGTGTGCAGCCACACAATGCAGACTTCACTATGTGATGCCTTGACCCATGACCTTCCTTGCAGAGCGACATTTCTCTAGCGTGGATCAATAATCCTTCAGTTGTCTCCAAACTGATTGACATAGTGTGTGTTGTTCTATAAAAGGAATGTGCGTAATCAGTGTGCCATCAGCAGAAATGTGACCTTTAGTTTAATCTGCGGTGTAGTTAGAGAAATGTTACCGGGACGTCCCTCCCTGTTATCTAACATGTTGATATCTCAGCTCTGCTGCGGTCTTGATGTATTTGGCGTTTTTGCACTGTGTGAAGACAGTAACTTGATCTGTTTTTGTCCCGGTCCCAGCGTGGATGTTGCTGATGTGTCTGAGCCCTGCAGTGGGAGAATATCTGGGTCCTGAGATGAGGATGGAGGAAGGAAGCATACATCCACTTTCCTGCCATCAATCATGTTTCATTCTTATCATTGATTTATTAGTCTTTTCATCCTATTCACCAGTTTGATAAGTAACATTAGTTTTAGTTCAGCACGCCATGATATCATGCTGGCAGTGGATGTGCATGACACATCCTGTTATTTTCCTCTCAGCTGCTGGGATTCACAGAGACGTGACTAATTTGATCTTAAGTTGCCTCAGATGATAGAGGCACACACACACACATATATATATACTCGCAGAAGTGCTGCAAGAGATGTAATAATATTAGCACCATGTTTACAGCATGTTAACAGCATTAATTCACCAACACTTCACTACTGCATGTAATCTGCTTCTTCGGAACGCTAATCCACTAACACAGGAAGTACTGAGGGCTCTTTGTTCCCCGTATCAGTGATCATTTTTGCTGTACACGATGAGGCTTATATGCTTTCAGTTTGTTTTATTAGACTCGAGGAGAAAAAGTGTTTGTGTGTGTGTGTTGAACGTGTACATATGTGGACGTGCGTATACTGTCTTCCTCTCATGGAAGTCTCACTGATGTTTCAAGACAACCGAGACTTGGTTTACTGGGCAGCTTGAGGAGAATATGTGCAGGTGGGAGTGTGAATGCTGCAGCTTTGTTGTTGTGCTGTAGAGTGGAAGTAGCAGCCTCTCATTCATGCGCCGGTCAGGTTCACTAGAAATGACAACATACTGCACATGCACGGTAGACATATTAAAACAGTTAACAACGTATCATCATGCAACAGTTTGTATGATATCTTACAAAAAGTTGTTTTTTTGTGTGTTTTCCTACGAATGTCCAGCAACACGTGTCAATTTGTGCTCGTTACATGCATACGGTCTTAACAAAATAGACTTCACAGGAAACAACTTGCTTAGGTTTAGTCAACAAAACTACTTAGTTAGTTTTAGAAAAAGATCGTGGTTTGGGTTAAAATAACTTCAGAAATGGCGCAACTTAAGTACAGAAGTTACACGACAAATAACTCAATGTTGACGTCTGGTGCAGGGTGCAAACAGCGGTCTCCTGGGCAAAAGTCAGGTGTTTTTTGACCCAACCATCCACCCCGACCAGTAATGGAAAGTAATGACAGTCAGCAGAAAGAGTGAGTGAGGTGGAATTGTATTTGTTGGACCAATATAGACTTTGGAAGTCTGATATGTGGAATATAATTCACCAGTTAACTGCCAATCATTTTCCAAAGCATATTAAATAATATACACCATGTTGCCAAATGTATGTGGACACCATGAATGGAAATCTTGCTGCTACAGCGTGCAATGACACTTTGGACAATAGTCTTCTTCCAACTTTTTGCCAACAGTTTGGTTTTAGGCCTTTCCTGTTTCAACATGACTAGTGCTGCAACTTTTTTTTTTTACTATGATCTATTAAAGCTTTAACATTCCGGCAGCATTTTTTTTTTGTCACATGATTAATAAGCACGTAAGTATATTTTTTTTCAAACTATTGTTTTTGTCATGACTACTTTAACACAGAACACGAATATTACGCGGTGAAAAAGCAACTTATTTATTTCGGTTCGAGGTTGATTTTTCTGAGCATTTGCACCGCAAATAAAGGCAAAACAGGAGCCAGAGAATTCTGGATTTTATTATCATTATTATTACTCAAAATGATGAATCTGTTTATTGACTAATCGTTGCAGCTAAACATGACAGTGCCCCGTTGTACAAAGCCACATCAGTAAAGAAATGTTTTCCCTTGTTTGGTGTGGAAGAAGTGGCGTGCACCCTATCTAACACCCTTGGTATGAACTGGAACTATTTTCCTACTACTACTTTTAATGTTCCGTAAACTCCCTTTGTTTTAATATTGAGCTTTTCTGATTATTTTAAGATGTTATCGTGAGATTCTGTGGTGGAGCAGATGAGGAATCAGGGCTCCCCCCTTCCAGCTCTCTGAGTGTCTCTATCTGTTTCCACATAAACAGAGCAGATTAGCAGGATGATATGAGGGAATATTAATAACCTACTATAAACTACAGCCAGCTGCCTTCCAGACCCCAGCTGAAGACGGAGAGGGAGAGCTAATGCAGGTTTGTCAAAAATGAGCTGGTTCCAGAGTATAACGAGCTGTCACAAGAGCTTTTATGATATAGTTTGTGCTGCCTGGTTATGTACTCAGTAAGGTACAATAAGATGTATTGCATCTTGTGTTATACTAAAAAATAAAAAAACTGCAAGTCCTCACATTTGAAAAGCTGTAACCATCAAATATTTGATCTTTTGTGCTTCAATCATATTGATAATTAATATAGTTGCAAATTTTCTTTATGTAATTTCTTTTTTAAATTTTCATCACAAACAAAAAGGTAACATCTACAGACAGACTCAAAAAACAAACGTAAAAAAATAAATTAAATTTAATTAATTATTTAATTAAAAATAAATAAATAAATAAATAGAATAAAAATAATTCAAAAAAGACAACCACCACAAGAAAGCCAGACTAGACAGACAAAGATACAATCACTTTTCCGCCTATGTCATATAAGGGAAAGAACAGAAAAGAATAGCCAAACAGGATGTCACGCAGTAGGGACTTCAGTCGGGGGAGTCAAGGTGTCTAATAATTGGGCCCCATATACACTCAGATTTTTCTTTAAAACCATTTGTGTTGCTTCGAAGCCTCTCGAGGTGCATCCCTGAGACTAGTTCCCTCAGCCATCTAGCAAAACAAGGACATTTTCTAACGATCAATCAATCAATCACATGTTGCTATACCTTGAAGGCCACCATCGCACAGCCTCCACACCGCTTTTACCTCCGCCCCACCCCTCCGAGCAGCCATTCAGCACCCATAGAAGGGAGCTAGTGTAATTAGCTTGAACCAATCACGCTGAAGGCATGAGGGCAGGATTAGTCATTAACAGAGGGGCTTAGCTGTCAGCTGTCAGCCACGCAGGAATGCTGCTAAGTCTCTGCTTCAGCCCCGTCCTCCCTGCCACCAAGAAAATAATAATTCTGGGAGCAAAATAGTTCTTAAAATACAGCGGCACTGTGTGCTGTTCTGTTAATAACCAGAGCCGCGGGTGGATGGATCAGACACCAGCTGTAAATGAACATGATATTGCTGTAGTTATTGCAGAAGAACTGACCTCTAAACAGTCTGTGTTGGCACCAATTAACCAAGTTTTCATAGTCCCAAATGTCCGACTCTAATGTGTAATGTTTAGCGGTGTTTGTTTTGGCCCTGCGCTCGGAGAAAACCCGATGGCGGCGAGTTTCAACACAGAGAGTCTTTGTTCACCAAAGACCACTCGAAATGAGTAATAAGAGAGAGATTTGGCAATGTCGGTTCCATTAAAGAAATTGAATTTTCCTTCTGTGCGTCGTCGATATTCCCCCCCCTCCCCAAACCTGTCCGCGACTAAACAGAACAAATTGATGCTGTCAGGGCGCTGGCAGGTCGTTTGACTTGTGCAGCCAGAATTCATTTATCGGGGCCCCTTCCCGCTCTGTCTTCTCTCCCATAGGAGTGGATGCAGAATCCATCACATCCTGTTCTTCCTTTTTATTGGACAGTTTTGTGGGTAAACAGATTGCGGTGCTGCTCTGTCATTGCGTCCCACGAGTCTGGCCGTCTGTCTCACACTTTGATCGTAGAGCTCACAGGCGCTGGCTCACGACCGACTGGCGTGCAGCTCTTAGAGAAGTGATGCATCTGAGGCCAGGTCTGTTGGCACAAAATGGAGAGAAAGAGGAGGTCAGGAGGAGGAGGAAGAGGGGTGGGAGTGCAGCGTCCAGACTGGACAGACAGCTGGGGGTCTGGGAGTCACTCCTGCTGTGTGGATCTGTGGCCTTTGACCCCCCACTGAGGAGAGAAATGTAGTAGCCTTTGCATAGCCTGCACATGTGCACACACGTATATGCAGTTTTGTTAAACAGAGAAAACCCGCTAAAGATTTGCGATAGACTTCTTTTCCCTTCTTTCACCATAGACTTATTCAGTCTCTCTCGCCAAACTCTCAAGCCAGAGTATATATACCAATAGAAAGACTAACAAAGATGGTTTTGATGATTTGTTTTGTGTCTGTCGAGTTTGAATGAAGTGTGTTTTACGGCGATCAGCGAGGTAAAATTACTGTTTCTGTCAATGGAGTCTGGTGGCTTTGAGGAACGCATAAAACGTCTGTTTCTTTTCACGCCTAACTTGGTGAATGAAGGGGTTTATTTTGACCAAACCAGAGTTGGTGATTGCCGGAACAGTGGGAAGATTTACAAAAGACGGTTTTGATGATGTTATTTTGGTCCCGTCATGTTTGAATGTGTTTTACGACGATCAGTGAGCTAAAATGACTGTTCTCTGCTCGGAGTCTGGTGGTTTTTGAGGAGAGCTTATTAATTGTGTGTTTTGTATGTTAATACATTATAATAATTGTCCAAATTCCTCTTGATTTTATTTATTATAAATTCACTTCTATGTGTTTCACATAGCACGGCACCGGAAAAAGGGTAAAAAATCAGCGTGTCCACCCGGGTGTCACGTTCCCATCACTGCCGATCAGAGCTGGAGTAGATAAATACCCGTGCCTACTGCAGAGTGATTTGTCCCGGGAATGAATGCCGATTGTAACCTTTACCACTTCAGTCAAAAGCCAGATGTTAGTGGGTGTTAGTGGGGTTTTTACTCCACTGGGAAAAGGAGCTTTGGTCTGTGTTTCACCCTCTCACCCACACACTCCTTTTCTCTCTGTGTTTCTCAGAGGAAAAGCCTGGTGATCACACCAGAATTTAAAAACAGTGAAATTTACTAACTGACCATTAGCAAGCTTGTTAGCTTGGAGAGCTTTATTTTCCATCTTCAGCTACTTTTTATTGAACTAATTGGTGTACGATGGTGGACATGCCGGGGGGAAGTAAACAGAAGAGTAGAGTTCAGAAACGGCGGAAGCGTAGTTGATGTTGCAATAGAACAAACAATTGACTTTCACTTGGCAATATACGTTCATTGCCGATACGTCGGTACCAAGTCGATGTCAAAATTCTGAAAAGAAAATGTGATGGCACTCGTTTTTCTACAGTACCGCAGGTACCATAAGTCCCGTCAGGACTCGAGACTAACAGTGCCCCGTCGTCCCGGGAATGATAGAAAATTTCCCTGATAATGCTACTTTGTGAACAACAAATCTGTGTTGAAATCGGCAAGATGAGAGCTAGTTAACGTTAGCTGTTAGCAGCCGGTGGGCAGCACAGTTCTGCTCGGCCAAATTACGTAGCTAACAACTAACATACAGATGTTTTCATTGAGTTACATTGTGATGCATTCAAGCTCTATAAAGTATAGTAGTCAGTAAAAAAAAAAAAAGTGTATTGGGTGAAGTTAAATTATAACGTTTACATGATGTGTTCAAATGTAATCTTGTAATTGTGGAATTTTACTGGTATTGGTATCAACTACTAAATTTCTGGTATCGTGACATCCCTAATTGTGAATGACTAGTGCTGAGCTGGCCCAGCCAGCTAGCTGTAGTGAGTAGTCACCACATCACCACGCTTCAAGAACCAAATAATTTGCAGAGGTACGGATTAGTTTCTCTGTGACCGGACCATTAGGAGCTGTGTGTGCCCAGGCTGAACTGATCTGATGACTACACAGAGAAAGGACAGTAAACACGCACCAGGGGAAACTGAGACGCTGAGACAAAGCATGCCCAGGTGCTGCAGGGACACAGGTGGTGCCGCAGCCTCAAGCTGCTTGTTACACAAATCATATCATGCACGCTGACAGTAAGCAGCATATGTGAAAACACGCTCTCTGATTCTGTGTCTTGCAAGTGTGCATCTTCACACGGCAGCTGTATGCTCCCGTGCTGCTCAGACCTGCTGATATTTGAGATGCAGACATTTTTTAAATACTCCAGGAATGTCTCCGTATGCTTTTAAAGAGAGGCGATAAAAAGGACATGTCTGGCCTGTCCGTGTTTGCTTTCACACTCCGAGTTTAGCCCCAAATAGAAGCCCAAACCCCCGTGATCCATTGGGTGCCTATAAAATAACCATGGACGCGTTGTGTCCCAGATATGAGTTTGATTCCCTTGCTCTAGTTAAGCTCACTCACTGGCACTGCAGAATCTGCGGCCCAGTACGACAGACTGGTTTTTGGGCCAATGACAGCATCCCCCTCCATATGCACATGAGACTGCAGGCTTCCCCCGTCCTCGAAATCCGCCCTCTCCCTCGCTCATTAACATTTCAAGAGGAAAAATGTGATTGGAGAGAAAGTGAAAAACCCCCTTTTTTTTTTTTACTCACAAAGAGGACATGAAAAACAGCTAGAGATATTTGAAAAGGTATTATGTAAAAACGGATCATTTCGACACAACAACTCTAGATCAGCTCTCAATTGCAGCTTGTTTTCTACACGATTTGAAAACATTTTGTGCTCTAATCTGGTAAAGTGCAGCCTTGAAGCTTCTTTTGTCTGCAGCATCCGAGCAGCAGCAGTGTCTATTAGACCAGTTATTCTCCGCTGAGCTGCTGGAGGTTTAACACGAGCAGGGTGTATTTCCGCACACACAAGCTGACATTTTAGCCGAGCGCTATCAGCTCGAGACCAAAAGGTTAATTGCTCGCGTCTCCGTCAGGTTTGCGAGCCTCGCCCCGGATCCTCTGATCCGTGAAATGAAAGTAGCTGTCGTCATCCTGACGAGAGCGAAGATGCTGACTCACATTCTCTGATTTCTTTTTTTCGCTTTTTCACTCCCAAACCCCTGGCCGTGTTTTGCTGACCCGTGTATGTGTGCGTTGCATTTGTGAGTGAAGTCAATACTCCAATTCCATTAACATTTTTTTTCTCCCCAAACTCACTATTGAATCTGGCTGAATATCAAGTCTATTTAAACACCGTGCCTCTCTCTGAACTACAGCACAAGGCTGGAGCTGGTTGTTGCTAAGGGAAATGAGGAGCAGTGTGTGTGATTGTAAGCATCTTGTGTTCATGTTGATACATGTGTGTGTGTCAGTCTCTGCTTGTGAAGAGTGATGGTTGGTGGTGGTGGTGGTGGTGGGGGGGGGTTTGGCATGTGAAATGCCACAAATGTGATGATAGGGGGGTGGGGGGTGAATATGGTCTGACACCCAGCGAGGTGGAAATGTAGGTTAATCTGGTCATATGGACATCATGATCAGCATCATACCTCCTGGAGCAGAGGGGAGGGGAGGAGAGGGGAGGAGAGGGGGGCAGTGGGGCGTTGGCAGGGAGAAAGAATGGCCGAAGAGGTTTGGTGCATGATTATCAGAAGGATGCAGCGGAGGAAAAGGGCAGGGAGTGTTTGCTGTGTGCGGCGAGAGAAGAGGGCTGGAGAGGAGGAAACAGAAGTGAGAGATGAAGGAGGAGGTCAGCGGAGGAAGATGAGAGGACAAAAGAACAGAGGGAGCAGAGTGGATTGATGCATTGGCTCGGAGGCGGTGTGTGTGCTTCCCCCCCGCCCCACCCTCCCCTCTAACCCCGCGGTCCATCTTCAAACACTCCTCTGCGTGACCGCCTCATCGGCTGAGTGCGTGTCGCCATGGCCACGGGTGCAGCTCTCCGTCAGTCACCATGCGACCACCTCTCCGCCGCCACCGCCACCCCACCCAAAACCCCACCACCACCACACTTCCTTTAACCTGCTCTCATCTAATTCAATTACACAATCACATTATGTAACGTAGTTAAGGGGGGAACGCACGCACACACGCTCTGAGGTGTGACATCGATGCGGGCGCCATCTGTGACAGAAGATACTAGAGAGACCTTTTTAAATTAAAAACAGAATCATGATTTTAGCATTACTGCTGTGATAGTGTCACCATGGGAGTCGTACATTTCTTTTAGTTTTATTTGTGTCTGAAGCCTTTTAATGAAATGCGGCCACCTTTTTAGATTAGATCAGCGTGTGCTCAGGTCTGACTAATGCTTCCACATGTATCTGACAAGCTTTTATTTAGCACAACTCACACTGAGGTGTCATTTAACTTAAAAAGGAATTAAAAAAACTAAAGAATCAAGATACATTTAAATCAGAAAGTCATATAAGAGAAATTATTTGAAGGGATATTAAAGTGGCAGTTGGCAGAATGTTTTTTGGCATCATTGGACAAAAAATTCCACATTAACTTTTCAGCATATTGTAATTCAAGTGTTCTGAGAGAGAACCAGACTTCTGCCCCTCCTCATGGCTCCGTCTTTGACCAATCACAGGTCATTTCAGAGAGCGAGAGCGTTCCTATTGATGCTTCTGAAAACATTTTACGCGAGAAATAGTCATTACAGTAACAGAATATTGAGTCATATTTGATCAGCGCTGCCTAGTTTGACCGCTTGATCGGCGTTTGTGAGTGATTGGCAGCTGCCTCCATTGAATGAACAGCCAATAGGAACGCTCTCTCTGCAATGACCTGTGATTGGCCAAAGTCTCCCGTCACGGGCTCGATTTTTAAAAGCCTGAAAACAGAGCCATGAGAAGGTGCAGAAATTTCTCTCAGAACACTTGAATTACAATATGCCGAAAGGTTATTATGGAATTTTTGCCCAACGATGCCAAATAAATTCAGCCTACTGCTGCTTTAACTTCCAACTGTGAACATTTACTAGAGTTGTGGTCAGATGACACGTTGTACGACTTAGTTCATTTTAAGCATACTGAACCCTTAAGAGGCTTGGCGGTTTCATATTGTACCAGCAGGTCAGTGAGCTATATCTAGGGGGCTAAGCCAATCAGTGATTTATGTACAGTACAAGCATTAAGATTTTCTATTCTGTGACAAACTAGAAACCAGCATGGAGCCAGGTCTGGAGAGCTGATGTAATGTACTTTCTTTGTCTCTGTCAACATCCTGGCAGCAGCAGCAGCAGCAGCAGTGTTGTGAATAAGCAGCAGTTTCTGAATCAGCTGCAGCGAGATAGAATGATGCTTCTGTGTAGTATATATATGTGAGTCCGGCTGTGTGCACCCTGCTGCACAGACACTACTAATGTGTCAAAGTGCAGCGTGGAGATGCTGCAGAGCGGGTTGCCATGTGTGCACGGAGAGAGAAAGAAAGCCCCCCCCCCTTCACGCTACTCTCCTCATGGCCAGATGCATTTGATGGAGACTCCCACCCACTCACCCAGCAGCCCCTGCTCCCCGGTACTCTCTCCCCAACCCGAGAGAGACACCTAGAGGACTCAGGGTGCAACTACAGCCCCTCATCCCCTCGCTGCCCTCACCCCGACCTGCGCTTCCTTTACACACAGAATAATTTATGGTGCGAGGCATTTTCTAGTGATTGTACAAGCCCAGTGGGACAGGAGAAGGGGGGGGTAAGGGGAAACACAGAGTAGTATTCCCAACATGGTTATAAGCTGTGTTCCACGCAGCAGAGCATAATCGTATAGGGCTCCATTAGCGAGCCAATTCTCATCAGTTCTTTTCCCTTCACATACTCCATTAGACCCACGAGTTGAATTAATCGCACATTTCCATGTTGGGTGTGCCTACACACACTACAGGCTGCATAATGCATTCTAATGTGTGGATTCTATACCGCACTGGCCTGTAGTCTGAAACTCATTTATCACCTCCGTGCAGACAGGCTGCTGCTGCTGCTGCTGCTGTAAAACTGTTCTGCATTCAACAGTACATCTCTCTCCCTCTCTCTTGCCCTCTATCTCTCACTCCATCCATCCCTCATACACACCTCCCGCCCCCCTCGGGCCCCTTTTCTTTTTTTAATTACCTGTCACAGACCCCGGGTCTGGATCCCCTGCCTCCCAGCTCTCTGCCACATCTCATTCACCTCAGACTAGCCAGGAATCTGCCTCTGAGAGTAAAGTGAGGAGAGATTCACTATCAGGCAGACGTCGAGAGAGACTGCCATTGTGCATTGTGGGAAGGATTCATATCCCACAGATATGAATGAATGATGTAAAAAGTTGAGTTTCTTCATTGTTGATTGTTGCTATGAGAGCTGCGTGAGCTGATAATATCCATTATCGGATCACAGATCAGATAGACCTGTATCTGCTGGTATCGATCAGTGGTACAAGAAATTGCAGTACAGAATGCCAACTATATGTTTTGAATAAAATACTATATATTTGGACTTAAACACGATAATAATGCGTTAACGCAGATTCGTTTTAACGCCACTCATTTCTTTAAGGCATCGATGCAACTTGCGGTTTTTAAGCTTGCCGCGAAGGAGGTTAAATATTGGCGAGGAAAAACTGTCATTTTCAAAGGGGTCCCTTGACCTCTGACCTCCAGATATGTGAATGAAAATAGGTTCTATGGGTACCCACGAGTCTCCCCTTTACAGACATGCACACTTTATGATAATCACATGCATTTTGGGGCAAGTCATACTCAAGTCAGCACACTGACACACTGACAGCTGTTGTTTGTCATGTTATAATTTGAGCATATTTTTTATGCTAAATGCAGTACCTGTGAGGGTTTCTGGACAATATCTGTCATTGTTTTGTGTTGTTGATTGATTTCCAATAATAAATATATACATACATTTGCATAAAGCAGCATATTTACCCACTCCCATGTTGATAAGAGTATTAAATACTTGACAAATCTCCCTTTAAGGTACATTTTGAACAGAAAAAAAATGTGCGATTAATCGTGATTCAAATTGTGAGTCTGTTCTTATTTTTTTTATATATTTTCATTGTTCATTAGTAATCACACTTGAATTAGATTTTCAGTGAAGTTTTACTGTTTAGAATAAACTGATCTATTTGCTGTTAGTCTTGTGTTTTTGACAAGTTTATGGTAGAAATTTAGGGGATTTCTAAATGTCAGTATGGCCTGCCGCCACATGTGTTTATGTTAAAGGAAGAACTGAAAGAAGAAAGAAAGATGCAGTCATTTTGACACATCTTGCTGACTATCCTATTTTTAAAACCTCAGAAATTCCATATCAACCAGGCACTAAAATACCAGAAATGCCTCAACTAGCATTTATTGTCTGCAGCCTGTTAAACTTCCTGTTAGTGATTAAACAAAAAACAACAACCCAAAATCAGATATGTCTGTAAAACACGTGTTTCAAAGACAAAAAAAAAACAAGAACTGTGTTGTTGAAAGATCTTAGTTAAATTACAACACGTGTTGCAAAATGTTCAGGGAAGTGATGAAGCTGATAATAGACACTAGCACTCTCCTTTTCATAGTGTGATTTATAATAATCCCTTCTCTAACAGTTGGGTTATCTTATTTCTGCTACATCCCTTTCTGTCATCCTTCCTCTTGCTGTATCCGTCTGTAGCTGCAACAACTTTGCTAATACACTGTTGTGCAAACAAAACTCATTAATAAAAGTGAAAGATGAGAGCTGGACATTGCACAGTGGTGCACAGTGGTGTTATCTTTCCTCTCTGCTCTGGTGTGTTGAGTGTGGCGACCAGGTTAAATATAGAGCCCGACCCGGTTTATCTGTCAACACGTCTGCCAGTGCCCAGTTTGACTCAAACACACAGAACGCAAGCTCTGATAGAGGAAGCTCTGACTTTTCAGTGCCATTTCCTGTTGTGTCAGATGAGTTTGTGTGTGTGTGTGTGTGTGTGTGTGTGGCGCGCTGCGTGTTTGTGAGGTAGAACAGCTCCGGTTCCCCCTTCGCTTCTGTCACAGTCGATATCAAATTCCCCTCCTACCTTCAGCTTGGACCGCTACACAGCCAGAAGGACGGGGAAGAAATAATAGAGCTTGTGTGTGTGCATGCTGGAAGGAGGTGAAGCCACAGGGGGGGTCAGCTGTCACACTTGATGGCCGCCGTGCATCGCCATGCGTCGTGCATTCAGTGTATTCAAAGGTTACAGGAGAGCCAGCGAGGATGATGACGAGGTGTTTGTGGGCAGCCCCGGACGCAAGGTGACATGAAATTAAACATAATATATGATGTTTTTTTACCATGTCAGGTGTGTTTGCACTAGATTCATATAGAACAGGGGGCGTCTGCTTTGCCAACAGATGGATTTCATGTCCCGTGACAATTAATTTCCCGGTGTCATTTTCCTTCAAAATGTCCATTTATAGCTGGAGAACTTTCCATCTGACACTCGGCAGGCATTGCCGGCTTTGTTCAGTTTGAATTCCAGGTAGGATTAATGTGGTCCTAACAAAAGTTTGCCAGTTTGAGAGAGTAGCAGATACTAACCGACTGCAGTCTGCCAGTAAAACACTTGATGTTGAGTTCAGTTAAACATTGACTGTAGAAGAGCTGTGTTCTGCTGTTCCAGGCATGTGTTGGACCTCTCTCTCAGCATATGGTCACATTGCGTTTCTATCGGAGACAGAACAGTCCTTTTTTTTGCAAAAGAGGGCACCCATTGTCTCTTGACATCACTTCTATTTTGAGCTTGTTGCTTAGTCTCAAGGGAGCAGTTAGTCAGCTATTTTTCTTTACAAAGAGTGATAAGATATATAGACTTAAAGATATAGTGCTAGAGCCTGAGTGATATATTGACGGGGTCGATGTTTTTGGCCCATTTTAGTTTATCCCCATCGGCGTATTTTTTTATCAATCATTAAAGGTGCTCTATGATGATATCCAGAGCATTAATGTAACATTAAACAACTATTGTCTATGTAAAGCTATAGAGGAGTAATGTCTACCAGAGCAGAGAATGAAGTCTCTCCCTCTGTGTGTGTTGTAATCAGAGCTTCTTTGTGCTTTGTTGACATAGCCGGGCAGGCTGCACCTTTTAGTGCATGTGAGTGTGCCCCACTGGCTAGCTCACGGCCATCGCTCTGCACTGTTCTCATACGGCAGTTACAGCTGATAACGCCATCCCGACCGACAGACCGTTGCGGAAGTGTAGCCTCCATGAAATAGTTTGTCCACCAGAAAGCACTGACACGTTTATTTTTCAAATGTTGTTAACCACGTTATAAGGATTTTTTTTTTTTTTTTTTAAACGTTCCTTATGATATTTGTTTATTTTAGAGGTCTTAACATTAAACTGAGATCCGACCTTTTAGCCAAGTCTAAATGACCTGTCTAGTTAAAGATACCCTGCCTTTTCTTGTAATTCTAAACAAACAAAAGTTTCGTTTACGGTCAGTGTCACGCACCAAAACAAATCGGGTGTATCCTGGAAATCTAAATGTGTTAAATGCATTTCCTTCCTCATCAAACATTTATAAAGTATTTCAAATCCTGCATCGTTTATATTCATGTTTACTGGCAGGCAGTCTAAACAAACAAAACAGGGACCCACTGCTCGATAGTATTATTAGAGGTCATTTTGGGATGGGGTTTCTGTCATTGCCTTCCCCGTAGCCATGCTGCTAGCATGGCTAAAAACAAATATCAAATGATTCACGTCATTATAGGATTTTTCTTCTTAACCCTCCATATCGATATTGGTCGGGTTCTATTTAGCACCTTCCCAGTGGAAGTTTCTCCGTGTGTGTTAAAGGGGAACTCCACAGATTCTACGCATTAAGATCCATTCATCCGATACAGGGAGTGCTGCGGTTGTATAAGGACTTCTGTGGCCCTGGAGGGAGCTTTGTCAAGTCTGAGGAAATAACCCCTGTGACCATAATGAAAAACCGTACTCAGTATTGCATTATGGGAAGTGTTCGATTGAGGATCTCTGGAGCTTGATCCATAAAAGTCCAGATAACTCAGCGTCCCCGAGTCCCAGCCTCACTAAATCATCTGCATTTAGATTTCATCTTTACCACATTATTCCCTAAAAACCCAATTAAAGCTGCGGCACACCGGCTCCACCCTGGTCGTAACTGATGAGTCTGAACCCGAGTTCAGCCAAACCATCATCATCATCTCTCAGCGGTTCATGCTCGAGCACTTGCCGCGCGTTGGACTGAAACCGAGAAACAGCGGGGCGAACCTAACTGAAAACAGCAGGGCGCCGCCGAATCCTTTCCTTTGCTCCCGCATGTGTGCAGGATATTAAATAATGTGAAAAACATTCCTGTTATTCCAAGAGCGGCAGGAAGTCCCATCTGTGTCCTGAGAACAGTTCAAACCGTCTGACTGAAGTGTTCCTCACCTGTAACAAGCAGAGAGGGGAGAGAGGTGTGGTGCTGGCACAGCCTCTGATATCTACTCTATTCCTTTTTATCCGCTCTGTGTTTTACACAATGTTTGGTGCTGGATCTCCTCCAGAGAGACACAAAGCTGGCAGCAGTCTCACAGACTCTGCTCTTGCTCCAAACGCCCCAAATATATTTTTTTTTCAGAAGCATTCAGAACAATGTTATATGCTCTGAGCTGTAGCCATGGTAACGTAGCTTTCTGGCTTTTGTGGAGTGACCTTCGGATGCTGCCAAGTTTTCAAAAAACTGTCTTTGAAGTGTGTCTGCGCTGACATGGGGCCACATTTGTGATTAAGTTTATTCACTGTGGTTAGTTTTTGTCACTTAGAAAAGCAAACTGCAGCGAGTCCAGTCAAGTATAATTAGAAATTGCCACCCTGAAGTTATAATGTGGAATAACATTTTGATCTCAACACAAAGCACGCTGTTTAATTAGGGCTGTCAAATGTAACACGATAATAACGCAAATTCATTTTAACGCCCCTAATTTCTTTAACACATTAACGCGACTTGCATTAGACTGAAGACACTGGCATCATATGAAACTAGAAAACCTAAAGAATCCATCGGTACCAACCGTGTCATACTAGCTTGTCACGAAGGAGGCTAAATAACGCTCCAAACTTACGCTAAATTTTGGCGAGGAAAAACTGGCATGGCCATTTTCAAAGGGGACCTTGACCTCTGACCTCCAGTTATGTGACTGAAAATGGGTTCTATGGGTACCCACGAGTCTCCCCTTTACAGACATGTGCACTTTATGATAATCACATGCAGCTTGGGGCAAGTCATAGTCAAGTCAGCACACTGACACACTGACAGCTGTTGTTGCCTGTTTAGCTGCAGTTTTCCATGTTACGATTTGAACATATTTTTTATGCTAAATACAGTACCTGTGAGGGTTTCTGGACAATATATGTCATTGTTTTATGTTGGTAATTGATTTCCAATAATAAATATATACATACATTTGCATAAAGCAGCATATTTACCCAGTCCCATGTTGATAAGAGTATTAAATACTTGACAAATCTCCCTTTAAGGTACATTTTGAGCAGATTAACATTTTGTTAATCGATTGACAGCCGTATGTTTAATAATTAGTAACCCTGTTCTTTCGTTTTCCTCATACACCTTATCAACACTTGACACCAGACCCTTGCTCAAAAAGTAGGCTGTATCTTATCTCCCCTTCCGCTTCCTCTTAGCTTGTCTCTGCCGTGCATTATGCATTTTCTGCTTTGTTTCATCACTCTTATCTTCTAACCAACCTTTTTTATGCAATTCTAACATGCATCCTGTCATGATACTGAACTTCTACTATCTGCTCACTGGTTGCAGGTCTTTAGCAGCATGTCAGAGAAAATGGACATGTTTAACCATAATGATTTTCTTACCTGTCTGGTTATTAGAGAGGATTTTAAAAGTGTTATCTACTGTGAAAAAGGGTTATTTGTGATTCCAACATAAAGTTTGAGCTCCATGTGGATTCTCTGCTTTTCCAGCTGTCATAGTATAAAGAACACACCACCATGTGTGTAAAATCTGAGTAAAACAAGTTGACCTTTTTTAATGCAATCAGAACAGTGGGATCTGCATTTGCATTTATCACAGTCCCTGTAACATCCAATATCATAGCACTACTTTTTTTTGCAATCTAAGCAACAGTCTGTGTATGTAAACTATGAATTAAAAATCAACAGTGAATCGATGCAGTATCACAAAACATAATATCGTCTGGCAAACGCAACATTTCTGATTCGGATTACCTAATTTACCTCCCAGTCCTCATGACAAAAGATATAGTAGTTGTGATAATAGTGGTGATAACTTAAATTATTACACGGCTGTGTTGTATGCTCGATTCTGATTGGTCTATCACGGCGTTCTGCGGTCTGTAATTTCTGTATAACAGACCGTTGCTATGGGCGCAGTTCTGATGTGGGACTCTGGCGGACCGTTTTTGTGTCAAAATATTGATTTCTCAAGTAAGTAGCCGTGTAATAAGCGGAATAATGTACAGCTGGCGGGTCATTGTTGTGAAAAAATCCCTGACGGCTCGCTGTACATTATCTCTTACTTATTATAAAGTGTTTTGTAATCTGATTCAACATGATCTGTTTGACTTCCTGGATTGTATTTCATTGTGTCACTGCTCAACACAGCCCCTTTCAATGTTTAAGCGCTGGACTGTTTTCTTTTTACCTGAATCCCCGTCAGCACCTCGATCACCTGCCTCCGTACATGTTTAGCTCAACTCAAGATGGTCCAGATCTCTGCAAACAGACAGGCTTTTAACAGAAGTTAGGTGTAGATTCCTTGTCACTTTTCCTGGTTTTAAAGTTGTGCTTTTGACATACAAGGCACACGAGGTCAAGCCATTCTATACTTTAAATAGTAATTTTGGCCTCTGACCTCTGGGAGAAGCCTAATCTAATGTCTGAACTGTGAACTAAAGGTGATCACAAACAGACTTACGCAAAGCCTCAGAGAAGCAGCGCTGGAAGAAGTACTAAGATCTTTTATTTATGTAAAAGTACAAATCCCACAGTCTAAAGGTACCCCATTAGAAGTAAAAGTCCTGAAATCAGAATGCTACTGAAAAGTAAAAGTTTGCAGTATTATCAGCAAAGTGTACTGAAAGTATCATAATGAAAAGTACTCATAATGCAGAACAGCTCCTTTCAAATTGTTGTATTATTATATATTGGTATTACACAAAATTATATTATTCTAAAAAACATTTTAACATCGCAGTTCTTCGTCAATTTAGATTTTTTTTTTGTTATATACTACTGGGTAGATCAGTGGTACAGTGCTGCATCATATCATAAGAGCATATCATGTGTGTTGTTTTCCCTCTGAGATGTAGTGGAGTAGAAATATTAGGTAGCAGAAAATGGAAATACCCAAGTAAAGTACCTCAGCATTGTACTTCAGTACAGTAGTGGAGTAAATGTTCTTAGTTACATTCCAACACTGCAGAGAAGCCAAATCGGCTTCCATCTTTAAAAAGCACCTTAAAATCCATTTGCTTTTCTCGACTTTATCTGGATTTTATACCTTTTTATTTAAGTGTTCTACACTTAATTGTGCTTCTTTTCATTTGTTGTCTCGTCTACGGCCTTCTGTCTCTTCTTCCTGTAAATCACTCTGTGACTTCTATTTTGAGAAGTGCTATATACATAAAGCTTGCATGCTATTACCAGTAGCCCTTTATGTTAGTCTCTGGTATCTTGAGTGGACAGATAAGTGATTCTGTAACTGTGCTGAATCCATCTGTTTTGAGGACATGATTAGACTGATGTGGTTTTAAAATATCTGCGGGCCACATCTGGTGTGTGATGTGATCAGCGGCTGCATCCTGCCGTGCAGACTTTCGTAGAGACTCGTAACTCATTGCTTCACCTTCATGCTCTTAGAAAGAGAAGTTGGGTTTATGTATAGCAGGTCTGTTGTTTCTGCAGCTAAATGTGCACTCACGTCTGTGATTTGAACTGTGACAAACAGCTCAGCTTGTTACATTCCTCAGTCCTCTAGTCCAGGATGTGATAGCTGTCGGTTTCTGTGCTGGACAGGACCCACATTCCTACAGATACTTAGACCTCGGCAGACTCTGGAGGGATTTCAGGGCTCCTTCTGGTTGTGGAATTCCTGAAACATGATTTGAATTTTCACTCATTAAGTCTCTGGAGAAGTTAAGGGAGAAACAGGAACAAGTGTTCATGATCTGACCTCTCTTCTTTTCTCCTTTCCTCCACCAGACAACATCCCCTACAGGCCAGGGCCGGTCTGACTCGCCGGTCTACACCAACCTCCAGGAGCTGAAGATCTCTCAGTCCAGCCTGCCGCCCGTCCCCTCCAGCTCCCCTCTCCACATCCTGGGCGACTGGGAGACCCACAAAGACCTGAGCGGCAGGCATTTCTACTACAACCGCGCCACCGGAGAGCGCACCTGGAAGCCACCGCGCACCAGGGACGCCAGCGGCAGCACCAGCAGTATGCGAGGAGACAGCCAGAGCACGGTGGAGAGTGAGGTGAGGGATGCTTAAAACCAATTGAAGCCATTTCTTTGTCTTGTACAGTATAAACACAGTGTAAGAAAGTAATTTAATTGTTGTGAAACTATGTGACTTCTGTTTAAAAGCTTCTATTTAGGCAGTATGTGGAAGCCCCGAGAGGCAAGTGAGAAAAAAAAATTCTGGTGAATTTTCTAAGTCTGATCTAAATTGTTTTCTCTCCTGTGTTTATTACTAAAGAACAGGTGAAAAAAGGTTTTGCCAGGATAATTTTTCAATGTTCCCTACATTATTTTTCATCTGTTAAGGGAAAAAAAAAGTTTTGCCAGGATCATTTTTCTAAGTTACTTTTTTCTCATCCGTGAAAACGTAGAAGTTTTGGCAGATGAGAATTTTTTTTCTTTCAAACAAGTGTTTGTTGTAATGCTCATTCCGGCCACAAGAGGCTGAAGTGCACCACTACCTCATGTTCTAAATGGGATTAAAATCATTCATGTTTTCTTCCAGCCGAGATTTAATTCCAACATACACTCTAAACATAAGGTACATATATTGTGTGTTAGCAAGTTATGTAAATGTATTTATTTTTATTTATCATTTATTTGACAGGGACAATACATGTAGGCATTGTTACAGTACATTGAATTAAAGTGCAACCGATGCAATGTATATAGGACTTCTATAACCTTTGCTAATTTGCAGACCTTGTCTCTGGTTAGGCTTTTAAGAAAAAAATAAAAATACCACATCATACATAAAATCAATTTACTTATGAATGTTCCCAATCAGTAATCAGTGATCACAGGTTTGGTTTAATTTCAGCCAATGTTTCACCTTTTCATTATTAAACGTTTTCAGGTCAGGTTGTGTTTTTATTTCCGTTGGTAGGGCGTTCCAAAAATGTATTCCTTTTACTGAAAAGTATGACTGACCCAAAGTTGTTTTGCAAAATCTCACCTGGAGGAAAACATGAATGCTTTTAGTACTTTTTAGAACACAGGGTAGTGGTGACCTTCAGCCTCTGGTGGGCAACATTTTTTAACTTGCCAAAACCCTTTTTTTTCACCTGTTTTCACAGATGAAATAGAAAAGTTACTTAGAAAAATCATCCTGGCAAAATGTTTTCCCCCTCCTGTTCTCAAGTCATAACTCAGGAGAGAAAACAATTTAGATCAAACTTTGAAAATGGATCACCACAATATTTTTTTTTCTTTGTACTTGCCTCTCAGGGGTTTCCGTACAAGCATGAACAAAGCGTACACACAACTGCACCAAAATCACTCCTTGTAAACCCACAGGAAACACAACATTCAGGTGTTTAGTTTGGATGTGAGCAAAAAATCAAAGCTGTTTGTAAACGGACTCTCTGGCAGTCGGTCTTAAATCAACAGGCTGCGGTGAAGGTGTGGTGGACCTCAAATGACTTTATGATGGTGTTGTGGTTGTTACTTAAGGTAGGGAAACAAGAGTGCCTTTGATATGGGGAAGTGATGGTTTCCTGTCAGGTTGTAGTTTCCTGCCTATCTATCCAACACTGCCCCCGTGTGGTGCTTTGGTTTATTGAAGTATTATGTTAGGGAGAGTGGGGATGGCTAATTATATATATAGTATATAGTATTATTGGAATATAATCAGTGCTGAATTGATGAGTCAGTCAACAGAAAATTAATCAACATAAATTTTGATATTTGATTCAATGTTTAAGCTGGTTCCAGCCTCTGAAATGTGGGGTTTTTCTGTTTTATCAATGTAAACTGAATATGTTTGCATTTAAAACAAATGTCACAGTGCTACTTTTTTTTACTTTTTTTTAAACTTTTTTTTTTACATTTTATAGACCAACTGATCCATCAATTTATCAAATACACAGGTTAACCAGTAATAAACGGTAATAATCATTAGTAACAGCCTAATTATTACAAATGTGTCTCTGTGTATGTAAGCAACATTTTAATGATGTAGCTGTGGTGGAACAATAATCTTTTTACAAGGATTATTTTGACATTTTGGGAAATTTTCTTATTAGCTTTCCTAACGAGAGTTCGACGAGAAGAGTGATATCACTCTCATGTCTTTATGGTAAATATGAAGCCACCGACAGCAGTCAGTTAGCTCAGCTCAGCTTAGCAAGACTGGAAACGGGAAGAAACAACTAGCTCACTTATGAACACATTATGCTGCATTTTATTTGATTAATTATCACAAAAACTGAAGTGTAACAACACCAGTTTGACAGAGCCAGGCTAACTGTTTCCAGTCTCTGTAACGTCACTGCTAGGCTAGCTGAGCCTCCATACTTAAATAAAGTAGAAGGTTTGTAATGTCTTCATGGGTCATGTGTTGTGTCCGCTAGTAAAACCTGTATCATTAAGCCCTCCGTTTGTTTTTCTTTGTCCTCCACAGCCGCTGTCCTCAGAGGAAAACTGTCACAGCACCCACTCGAGTCAGTCCGACAGCCAGTACGGGTCGCCCCCCAGAGGCTGGTCCGAGGAGCTGGATGAGCACGGACACACTCTCTACGTCTCTGAGTACACACAGGAGAAGGTACAGTCTATTCATTAACCAGCCAGCTTATAGATCAAATCACAGTCTTTGATAGTTTGTCTACCACCACTGCAAATTACATCTGCATCAGATATGCTGGTTTTCCCTCTTTCTTGGATGCTGAGTTCTGACTAATGTGTTTGTTTTCGCAGTGGATAAAACATGTGGATGAACAAGGCCGGCCCTACTATTACAGCTCTGACGGGTCCAGGTCAGAATGGGAACTACCTAGGGTAAGATGATCCTATGAACTATTACATCCATCATACCCAGGCGGCTACCTCCGGGTCTGAGAAGTGAAGCCAATGCTGAAGAGCCTTAAACTTGCATTCTTTCTAACAGCCAGCAGAGGGCGACTCCTCTGGTTGCAAAAAGAAGTCTGATTGTATAGAAGTCAATGAGAAAATGAGCCTACTTCTCACTTGATTTATTACCTCAGTAAACATTGTAAACATGAGTTTATGGTCTCAATCACTAGTTTCAAGTCTTCTTCAACACAGCATGATGTTCATTTAGTAAGTTATGGTCCCATTTAGAGTCAAATAGACCATAAAGCAGGGTATGCTTTAGGGCGTGGCTACCTTGTGATTGATAGGTTGCTACCACGGCGTTGTCCGGTCTGGGAGTTGTCCTTGTTATTGTCTTAGGGCCCTGACACACCAAGCCGTCAGTAGGCCACCGGACAATTTGGGGCTGTCGGTGAGCGTTCGTTGGCCTTGTTTTGGTGTGTCCCGCACCGTCAGCTCTAGTCTGCCTGTTTCTGAGGTTTTTTGGCCGATTCAGCATGTTGAATTGGCGGCGGCACTCGTCGGTGAGTGAAATCACTGATTGGCTGTTCAACTTAAATGAGTAAGTGCAGGAGAAGATAAACGGAAGTGAGGAAAGCGAGCCAACGAGTAAAGTCAAGAGGACTTCTCCTTATTCATCTTCATCTCATCTGATCATTCCAATACACTGATATTTTCTCAACGACAAGGCCGTCTGGAATGAAGCTAAGCGGTGTGAATGGTCGGCAGACGCAGCTTTGTTTCATGTACGTATCATAACAACGGCTTGTATATCAGTCGTCCTCGATCTTCCGGTTTCCCTTTTTTGAATGATGAATACGGACTACCGCCGCCTGCGGAGAGTTATTTCCTCTCACGCAGGTGCAGAGCGTACGTGCTAACTGGCCGTCAGCTGTAGTCTTTGCGGTGTGTTCAAGTGCAACTTTTTGGCCATGGCAAAGGCGATGTGAGGCGGGCTCAACAGGCGGCATTCGTCGCCGCTAGTTCTTTTACGTCGGCTTGGCGTGTCCCCGGCTTTAGAACCTTTAACCCTTTCGCGGTGTGTTTTCCGTTCATGAAAGTTAAGGCCAAAATGCCGAACTTGAGGCTTCAAAACGGCAGTCCACAAACCAACGGGTGACGTCACGGTGACTACGTCCACTTCTTATATACAGACTAAAATCATACCTCGTTTAAAATGATCTCCTCCTCTTTAACCTGGAAAACGTTCTCATATTACATCACCTAATAATACCACCACCCAGTAACACACTCAAATGCAACACCTCCTGGTATGTTTACTTAAGACTGGTCCTGTTAATGTAAGAGGATGAGTGTCTGGCGAGCTCCCACCGGAGCCAAGTTTGAGTTGAACTCCGGTGACGGGACTATTACTGGCTCTTTACCTGCTAATCTGTAGAGCCGATCTGAACAGAGCGGTCCATTCTCACGGTGAATGGACAGTAGTGCGGACATGGATGCGTTCAGTAGACTGTTGAAGACAATGCATGGGCTGTAAGAGAAGCCCTCTTTGTCCAATGGTGCTGTGGACAGTTAAAGGAGAGGTAGGGGAGAGGAGAGATAGTAAAGGGCGTTCTAGGAGAACTCTGTGATGTCTAAAAGCCGTCTTCTCTGTCTCTGCAGTACAACATCTCCCCTCAGTCCGGCGAGGTTCCCAAGAGTCGCAGTCTGGAGAGGAAGCAGCAGGATCCCATCGTCCTCACCAAGTGGAGACACAGCACCTACGTCTTAGACCTCAACGACAAGGTAAGACACGGCGAAGACGGCAGGATTGGAAATGTGAGAACCAATAACGAGGTTACGTAGACCGTTGGGTCTGATCGGCGTGGAAACAGGCACTCTGGCTGCTGCAGGCTTCCTGGCAGACTCTTTCCATTACCTGTCTTATTGGCACCGAGTTTAATCCCCGAATACTAATGACGCGTTCAGCTCAACACAGGAACAGGCTTACACTGGATTAATCTGTCTCTTTTATTTTGGAATCTTGACAAAAGGATGATGTATTATTCAAGTGAAAAACAGGTTTACTTACATGGGATTTTCAACATGTTGTTGTGATGTTAGTGAAAACCCACCTTAAGGTTCTGTGCAGATTCAGGTTGCAAGCTAACTTCCACAGAGCAAGGTGATCCATTACAGCAGACAAGATGTCTTAAAAGAGTGCTACATTGAGTTAGTATTGCACTCCTATAAAGTCGTGGTCTTTACGAGGGACAAATGCTCTAAATTAAAGCAACGGAGGCCAAAATATTCAGATTTTTAGTCCCTGGTACGAGTCAAGCTCCAGAAAAACTGTAGTGTTTTTGCTAGACTCTCCCGGCAATATAGGGCCTATATTATAATATATATATAAAGCAATATATTGAACTTTACTATATATTATATATAGATACACAAAATAAAAACTGCTTTTAATCTAAGCATATTATTTAGATTAGTTTGTCCTGACACCTGTCACTTGTGTTATCTTTGACAACCCTTAAAGGGATAGCTTGAATATTTTGAAGTGGGATTGTATGAGATACTTTTGGCCATAGTCAGTGAATTACCTGCTAGGGCTGGGCAATATGACGATATATATCATCAAAACAATATGATGAAATGTCTATCGTGTATATTTTTCTATATTGTTTCTATTGCAATATAGGCTAGAACTATATTTATTTAATTTTTTTCTATAATTTCACTTCAAAGTTATGTTCATTTTGCACTCAAGTTTGTAAAATGATACTCAGTACTTTTCATTTTGTCAAGTATTTAATTTACACAGGAGTATAGAAAATTTTACCATGTGGTTATTCCATTTAGAATATTTATTTATTGAATTACCGGAAAACATGCTATATCGTGATATACATCGTTCTCGAGATACGAAATTACTTATCATATCATGATAGAAGATTTTGGCCATACCGCCCAGCCCTATTACCTACAGTAGATGACGGTCGGTTGGAGAAACAGACACGAGTACCGAATATTGATTTTAGACACCTAAAGAAAATCAATATTCTTTTAAGTATATGCTATATTTAGAATATTTTCACAGCTTTACCTCGCCATCAGACAGGCCTTTCTGACGGGGAACTAAAGCCGTTATCTATGCTCTCTTCAAAGTCACCAGACTCCATTAACAATAGCAGTAATTTTACGTCGCAAAACACGGGAGTTGCTGGGCTATCGCTGCCTCGATCGGTTTGTTAGTTTGTGTTATTGTGTGACTTTGGTGTTTTAAAGGGTTAGTTCAGATTCACCAAAGTCGCACAACAACACAAACAAACTAACCGATGGAGGCAGCGGTAGACCAGTAACTCCTGTGTTCTGCAAGGTTAAATTACTGTTTTTGTCAATGGAGTCTGGTGACTTTAAAGAGAGCATAGATAACGGCTTCAGGGCTGTCTGACGGCGAAGTAAAGCTGTAAAAAACATTCTAAATATAGCGTACACTTAAACTAATTAATGTGTGTACCCACAGATTATTATTATTTGTCATACTGCCTCATAAATCCTCAGATCTTTCAAATGCCTTGGTTGGTTGAAGTAAAGGTTAATAAACTCTGTGGCGTAGTTTTTTGGGGGGGGCGTTTGAATTAGACACAAAGTGTAAAGAGTGAGGTAAATATACTGGAGGCTAACTCACTCTGTGGCCGTTTCATTGCAGTTCCCTTTCAAACTCTGGCGGTTCACTTCCGACTCGCACAAGAGGAGATTTCGTCTCTCTCTTTACCGTGATAAAGTTGGTACCACACAGAGCCTCCGCTCTCCCGTCCCTTCTCTAATCACAACACATGATCCGTTTTGATTCTCTGCCAGTGTGTCCTGTAGAATACACATATGACAAATCAAAGCCACGTGTTCACTCAATCAAATATGTCTGATTTATTGTGGATTGGATAAACAGGAAGGAAAGCAGCAACTTGGAATGAATCTCTCACTCTGAATTAACTCCTATCAGAACCTCTAACGCATGTTGTTTCTAACCCTAAATCCTAACTTCCCTCCCTTATCTTCTAATGACCTTCGCTAACATCCAACACAATCTTGTGATTCCTCTCCAGGTTCCCGATCCATCCTCTTCTCCTCACTAACCTCAGACTGACTTGTCTTCTTCATGTGTCTCGTAGTTAGCCGGTAGTTATTAGCAACTCATCATGTTGTGCCTCTTGTCGGTAGGAGTGTGCTACGGCGCCCAAGCAGAGCTCTCCAGACTCTGACTCCTGCCCCTCATCTCCTAAGCACCCCTCGACTGTTAGTATCCCAGCTCGCACTGCATCGCACCACATCATCCCACTTTCACCCGCATCCAAACACAAACACGTCTCTTCTCCTCATCTTCTAAAACTCTCCCAGCATTTGGTTCCTCTCATCTTCTGCATGCCACATCTTAACTACATCACATCTAACACCACGCTAAAATAATATACCAGCAAATAATGCAGAAATTCACTGCGCAGCAGTGTTAGGGCGCCCTCTGCTGGTGACATTTGGACATAACATCAAGCAGCACAGCCACTTCCAGCCTCCAACATTGACTCATTTGCTTCTCAAGCTTCAGTGTGTGTATGTGTGTTTTCATGCATGTGTTCTAGTAGGTTCTTATCTGCGTCTGTGTCTCCTCAGCCCTCAGAGAAGTGCGGAGTCCTCAATGTCACCAAAATCACAGAGAATGGAAAGAAAGTCAGGTAACGGATCTACGTGGAACTTTACTTTTTCAAAATCCTGATGAGCTTTTGTCTGAAATGAGAGACCCCGAATGTCTTTGTTTTTCTATCACATCATCTTTATTGATTTTGAACATAATACATCACTTTTCCAAAATGGGTTGGTTACATCTTTCAAGTCCCATGAGCTCTGAGCCCTCGGTGTAGATAATAACAAAAATGATAGTTTACAAAATGATAACAATAACAAAAATGAATTAAATTACCTTCATACATACACTGATCAGCCATAATATTATGACCACTGACAGATGAAGTGAGTAACATTAACAACATTATCTCGTTACAATGGCACCTGGCAGTGGGTGGGATATATTAGACAGCAAGTGAACATTTTGAACTTTGTGTTGGAAGCAGAAAAAATGGGCAAGCGTAAGGATGTGAGCGACTTTGACAAGGGCCAGATTGTGACGGCTAGACGACTGAGTCAGAGCATCTCCAAAACTGCAGCTCTTGTGGGATGTTTCCGGTCTGCAGTGGTCAGGACCTACCAAAAGTGGTCCAAAGAAGGGAAACCGGTGAACCGGCGACAGGGTCAGACCCGAGGCTCACTGATGCACGTGGGGAGCGAAGGCTGGCCCGTGTTGTCCAATCCAATAGAAGAGCTACTGGGGCTGAAACTGCTGAAAAAGTTAATGCTGGTTCTGATAGAAAGGTGTCAGAACACACAGTGAGGAGCAGTTTGTTGCGTATGGGGCTGCGTAGCTGCAGACCAGTCAGGGTGCCCATGCTGACCGTTGTCCACCGCCAAAAGCGCCTACGATGGGCATGTGAGCATCAGAACTGGACCACGGAGCAATGGAAGAAGGTGGCCTGCTCTGATGAGTCAAGTTTTTCTTTTACATCATGTGGATGGCAACGAGTTCGAGGTGTTGACTTGGCCTCCAAATTCTCCAGATCTCAATCCGATCGAGCATCTGTGGGATGTTCTGGACAAACAAATCCGATCCACGGAGGCCCCACCTCGCAGCTTACAGGACTTAAAGGATCTGCTACTGACGGCTTGGTGCCAGATACCTCAGCATACCTTCAGGGGTCTAGTGGAGTCCATATCATGACGGGTCAGGGCTATTTTGGCGGCAAAACCTACTCAATATTAGACAGGTGGTCATAATGTTATGGCTGATCGGTGTAAATACAAATTCCCACATGCAGAAATGCAGACATACCTGCCTGTCTATCTCTAAGAGGTACATTGGTATTATGTCAAATTCAAGATGTTACGTTATCAGATCTTGATTCCAAAAATGTAAGCTATAAATCCCCATGTTTTATGAAAGACTTTTTAGTTTGATTGTGTGTCAGCCTTTCAATTGCTATACCCTTAACGTCTTTGTTTTATTGTGTCACACAGGAAGAACTGGACCTCGTCGTGGACGGTGCTGCAGGGTTCCTCGCTGCTCTTTGCAAAGGGTCAGGGGGGCAGCACCAGCTGGGTACGTTTCCCATCAGCCCTCATGTTTCCGTCAAGTTTCTGAGGCATTCCATTCATCTCTGTGTTATTCCCCTCTTCCTCATTCCTGTCTTCATTGCCACCTGTGCCGCGAAATGTGTCATCCTCTCCTTCTCTGTTTTATTGCTTTTCTTCCTCTCCTCTTCCTTCCTGAAGTCGTACTACCGCAGCGGCTCCATCCCTGAGCTGCTCCTCACTCTCCTTAGCAACTGGAAGCGCTCAGTCAAGCCCCGTCCTGCTGTCTCCTATGTGAACTGTAGGCCTGTGCAGGCTGCCGCTGTATGTCCAACCCCCCTCTCTCTCTCCATCTCTGCATGTGTTGCTGTTCCTCCTGCCCGTCTTTCATTCTTTTATTCACTCCTACTTTAGCTGACTGGGACACTAGCTTTTTTGTGTGTGTGTGTGTAAAGCTTGATTTAGCTGATCCTAATGCAGAAAAGATGCATTAATCAATATTTTTTATTTTAATAGTGGATCAAATTTTACAGCCCAATGCTTTATTGTTTTGGTTCAGTCTCATCTCAGCGTTGTTTGCAGCAGCAGCAGCAGGCGGCTGATGAACCCACTGTTCACTACCTGCTCAGCACCAAACAGCAGACAGACACAGTTGATAACTACAGCGCTATTACAGTGAGCATAGTGGAGCTAAGGCTAAGCAAAAGAGGCCTCAGTAGTTGGTAGAGACCAAATCAGAGCTATAAGGAGAGCGAGTACTGGACTTACATTAAAGGGGGAACACCACCTAAATTATGAATTCCAATATGTTATCTCCATGGCCGAGGAAAGGTCAATCAATATTTGTGAACATGAGTTAATCTCTCTCAAAGCCAGAAACCAGACAAGTAAGTCTCAAACTTGTGATGTCATAGTGTCATCTCTCCCTATTCATTGTCTTTGGAGCAGCTCCAAATTCAAAGTTTGAGTTTTAGCACTCTAGTTTTTGGATTTGGGAGAGAGTTACTCATGTCTACTAATATTTTTTGGACTGTCTCAGACCGTAGGAATAACATGTATGAATTTTGAAAATGGGTGTAGTTCTCCTTTAATCAGGCGGAAACACGACTCAAAATGCATGCTACTGTCGCTCTGCGTCTGCTGGAGTTGTAAACAGGCAACAGTTAGCTAACATGTTCGCCATAATAACTTTATATGGTGATAATGTACTGTATGTCAGTGTTGTGTTTGCAGCTTGTTTCAGTTCCCTCAAATGGCTAACAAATCAGTTAATGCAAGTTTAATTTGAATGGAAAGATGAAATTAAGCTTCAAAAGTCTTCAATAGATTAATTTTCTTGATTTAGCAAGAAAACATGAAAATTATGAAGTCTCTGTGTTTGCCTTTTTTTTTAGATAAGAAACAATAAGAAAGACACACATAGGATCGCTGCTGGGTCAAAGAAAGAACTAGCAGAATTAAAACAGATAGATCCGCACACCAAATAGCTCCCTTTAATTTAGTATTTTTCATTGCTGTGACTTTTAGAGGATCGATCTGTTTTTAGCCTGATGCTCGAAACGTTACAGCAATAAAAATCCATTTGGTGTGCGAATCTATTTTATTTATTTTTTATTCTGCCTTGTTTAGATACCGAATAATAGAGAGATGACCGGGAGAGACAGATGGGGGAAAGACATGCAACACTTTACCTGTGTCTAACTCCAAAAACATGTCCATTTAGATTCCTATAAAGATGAGTGATAACCTGGAAGAACAGCAGCACACTGGTCTGAAGTCAGATTAGATAAGATAATAACGGTTCTGCTGAAACACAAACAAAATGGAAACAATTATCATATAGATTTAACAGTGTTTATCACAAACATTCATAATGTTCACTTACACTCTGTAGGATTCAGCTACTACTCTGGCAAAACTACGTTGAAAAGGTGAAAATCACCTTGAAAGTCATTGAAATGGCTTGAATGTTATGTTTTAAGTTTGCATTAAGAATCTAACCAAAATAATGTACATGCACATAATATAAATAACAACAACTAACAGTGTTTTTGCTTTTCTTGTAACTCAATACTAAAGATGTGTTCATGAATAGCTCCACAATGACATTCACAGTGTTTAAGAACCTACCTTTGAAAGCACACACATCCCAAATAGTTTCTTGTTTTTAACAAACCTCCTGAAACAACGACGTGTCCCTGTTTTTATTATCTTTGTGTCCTCATGCTGATTCATTGATTCCAGAAGTTTGGGGGCAACCAGTCGAAGCCTGAGTTCACCGTTGATCTGCGAGGGGGGTCGGTGGATTGGGCCTCCAAGGACAAGTCGAGCAAGAAACACGTCATCGAGGTACTGAAACTCAGTGGATCCGCTGTCCGGTTTCGCCGCAGATCAGCCTGCGCTTTGTGTTTTTAACGTGGTCACAAAGTAATGTTGACTTTTCCCTCCCTCAGCTGAAGACTCGTCAAGGGACGGAGCTGCTGATCCAGTCAGAGATCGACAGCGTCATCAACGACTGGTACCGGGCCCTCACCGAGACCATCAACACACATGTGAGGAGACATCTGTCACAAGTTTGACCTTAGAGCAGATGCATCCCTTTTATCTGCGCTGCCTCAGTTTCATTTCTTCAGTTGGTTGGAACAAATGAGCCTTAAAGGGATAGTTCCTTTAAATCTGAACGTATCTAACAGTATATTATGTGTGTCTCCCTCTGTTCAGGCCTGGGAGTCAGATGAGGCCATTGAGGAGGACATGCCCGAGTCTCCAGGAGCTGAGAAACAGGACAAGGAGAAAGACCACCGGGACTCCAAGAAGAACAGAGGTGAGGCCCGACGGAGAACGTTCCTACAACATACTGTAAATGTGTTTATTGTTAAGAAATACACTCATATCCTGCCTGTCTTCCTCAGTGATGAAGACCTCTGTGAGTATGGACTCGTCAGATCAGAAGAAAACCAGGTTGAAGCTCAAGAAGTTCCTGACACGTCGTCCCACCTACCAGGCCGTCAGAGACAAGGGATACATCAAAGGTATCCAGACAGAACACAGTTGATGTGGATATCGTGTGTTTAAATATATCACAGCAGCACCGGACAGGTGAAGGTTTAGAAATGACTGTGTGTTTTGGTGATTCACAGATCAGGTGTTTGGCTGCAGTCTGACCAGTCTGTGCCAGCGAGAGAACACATCAGTGCCCAACTTTGTCACAATGTGTATCGACCACGTGGAGAACGAAGGTATGATCAAAACTCAGGCCAGAAATGTGTGTATATAACGCATATAACAAGTTGTATTTGTCCAGCTTTGATTACCGTTTGTAGACGAGAGCTCCAGAGGCCTGTACCACGAAGCAGGATTTGCGATTTAGTGAGGAAACTTCAATTGTTAACCCTTCAGGGTTTTCAGTCCTACGACAGTGGTTCACTTTTTACCGGGGGTAGATCGCCATAGTAACTTATGTTGAACACCTAACCTGGTTACGTTCCAGATAAGAGATCAACTCGTATAAAAGCACCGCATACTGACCAATCAGAGCCTGGTGTGTAGATCATATGATAATATTACACAAATACATAGACGTTTTAAGTCATAATCCAGGCTGAAAGCAACACAATTAAACTGACAAATGCAGGAAGGACAGCTGGATTTATGCTGTGGGTGTTTACCGCTTTGAATTATGTTTTTATATTATTTTTTTTACTTGCTCTCGAGTCCGTTTCACACCGCCGGAGTCGAGGACGCAGCTGAAAGAAGGCTGAAATAGTCATACACGCTACATCTTTGTTAAATTCCATACATAGGTGTGATCTATTCATCCATTCTATTCTGAAAGTCAATACATTCAAAGGTAAGCGTACCGCTGGACAATATACCCAACATCCACAAGGAACCACAAAGGGGTTACTTTTCTCAGTAGGTATTACTGTTAACGTAACAAGTTACTTTTTAATGTTGTGATGTAACAAGTTACTTTTAAAAAGTAACATTACCCAACACTGGTCAGGACCACCAGTGTCTCATTTCCACTCTCTGCTTTTGTCTTTCCTCTCGTCCTTCTCCTGCAGGTCTCGATATTGACGGCTTGTACAGAGTGAGCGGGAACCTGGCGGTCATCCAGAAGCTCCGCTTTGCTGTCAATCACGGTAGGACTCGCCTAAAACGCTACCTCCCTTATAGGGGATGGTACGGTTCACATTTGTGGGACACATACTGACCTTGTACACTTTCGTTAAATCCCTTTCCCTCCATCAACCCCTCCATCAGATGAGAAGGTGGATCTGAACGACAGCAAGTGGGAGGACATTCACGTCACCACCGGAGCTCTCAAGATGTTCTTCAGGGAGCTCCCCGAGCCTCTCTTCACATACGGATCCTTCGAAGACTTTGTCGAATCCATCAGTGAGTAACTTGATTCATTGTGTCAAAGGATCACTGTTCTATGACGAGGTGTTTTAGAGTAGTGCAGCATTTTTCTTTCCTAATTTTGGCCACAAGATGGTGCTCTGCACACGTGCATTCACTGACCGTCTGTTTCCGTGCTGCAGAATCCTCCGACTACAAGCAGCGAGTGAATTCAATCAAAGACTTAATAAACAAGTTGCCAAAACCCAACCACGACACAATGCAAGGCCTCTTCGAACACCTGCGCAGGTAAGTGCAAACAACTGCTATTAATCTCCTTAATTTACACAATGAGGTCTTTTAGATATTACATCCATAAGTAAGAACTACTTACCAACCTTATTATTATATCTTAATTACATACTTTCTTTGGCAGTAATAAAGGCATGAGGAGCCCTTCACTGAGACTGATAATCCTGACAGATATGACATTTACAAACTCTACTAGCACTGTTTGGCTGTGTGTTGAATTTCTATACTTATTGACAGTTGGATTCTTAGGCTTGACTTCCTGATTAAAATCAGATATTTCCTGAATTAAATCAGGAACTTTTTTTTTTGTTTTTTTTTTTTTTTTTACTATTTGACTATATTTTGTTTTGGTTGTTATATTTTGAACATTTTAAACAAGGACCTATTATGCTTTTGTGTTTTTTCCCTTTTCCTTTAGTGTGTTATATCGTTTTTTGTGCATGTAAAAGTTCTGCAAAGTTACAAAGTGCACACCAAAGGGAGTTACTCTCCTCTACAGAAACACTGCTCCTGAACTGCCTGAAACGCCTTACTTGAAGTCCCGCCTTTTCCTCCGTAACGTGGTGATGTCACCAAGTAACCAGTGCATAATACCTGCCTAGTGGCTCATTTTTCTCACTGGAGTTGCCTCTGGGACCTATATCCATAAACACATATACGTATAATATTAGATTGATCAGTCAAAACATCCATCTTATCACTAAATAAGAATTGATAACCTAACTATAATAGTTATAGTTTTGTAAGTAGAGTAAAATCATTACCAAAGAAAATATTTACTGGTGAACTGCCTTTGCAAACAGCCTTGTTTGGAAACTTACTGCGCATTTGTTTCACGCCCAGTCCAGTGGGCTACCTCCAGATCTGAGAAGTGAAGCCAATGCTGAAGTGCCTTAAACTTGCATTTTTTCTAGCAGCCAGCAGGGGGCGACTCCTCTGGTTGCAAAGAGAAGTCTGATTGTATAGAAGTCTATGAGAAAATGACCCTACTTCTCACTTGATTTATTACCTCAGTAAACATTGTAAACATGAGTTTATGGTCTCAATCGCTAGTTTCAAGTCTTCTTCACTACAGCATGATGTTCATTTAGTAAATTATGGTCCCATTTAGAGTCAAATAGACCATAAAGCAGAGGATGCTTTAGGGCGTGGCTACCTTGTGATTGACAGGTCGCTACCACGGCGTTGTCCGGTCTTTCACAGTGTGTTTTTCACTTCATGAAGGTTAATTATAACAGTTTGGACGCCTAACAATGTCTTATTCAGCGTGCGGTTGTACTTGGCTCAACCCTCTCGTCTCGTCTCATCTTCTGGTTGCAAAAAACCCAGATTGGAAACGACAAAATGCTGAACTCAAGGCTTCAAAATCGTAGTCCACAAACCAATGAGTGGCATTACAGTGACCCATTTTGTAGTTAAACTTCATGTCAATTCCCATATTGATCTTTATTGGACAATGTGACTGTTTTTCTGATATGGTCCACTCACATTTAGAGTTACCTTCGGGTGCCTATGCTCCCGAGCACCTTCCCGAGCACCCTTAGAAAACCCGCTTCTGCTCTGCCTCGACAACACGTCCGACTGTTCACATTAACTCCACAGTTTCATGCACTCGGATCATAAATGGCACCGAGGATATGTTACCGGCTCCTGTCTGACGCTCCCGTGTTTACCTTTCCATCCTCGCGCTGATCAGCCTGTGGGCAAACAACCAACTACAGCCCGGTTTAACGTGTATTCTTAGCCCACCGGAGCCAGTGGCAATACCATATGTTCACAATGACATTTGCCTAGGTTTTCCAATTTGCATTTATATGGCGCCGTGTTTGCTGTAATTCAGCACCTATGAAGTGGTGTTTCTTGAGGAAATTTATAGCGTGACATTCAGTGTATGGAGGTCTACGTATATCAGCGGGCGGATTTAATCTCCTTTTTTTTTTTCTCCCCTTCCATGAATATGTTATTGTTTTGTGCATCTGCATGCAAGGATGTAGATTCTATTTAAAAAGGCTATTATGCTCTAGCCCTGGAGCGTTGTGTACCGTTACAGGGTGTGTGTGTGTGTGTGAGTGTGTCGCGAGGGCCCTGAAGATGTGTGTAATGTTGTTTTTCTAGATGAAGCCCCGAAGCTGCACTGAGCTGTCAAACAAACAGACGCTCACCTAAAGCCCCTCATGACACATTCTCCATCTTTAAATCTCCCCATGTGCTACCTCCTTCTTCCCCCTCCTTAGGGTGATTGACCACGGGGAGGCCAACCGAATGACCACCCAGAGCGTGGCCATCGTGTTCGGACCCACGCTGCTCCGGCCCGAGACCGAGACGGGCAACATCGCGGTCCACATGGTCTACCAGAACCAGATAGTGGAGCTCATACTGCTCGAGTACGAAAGCATCTTCGGCAGGTAGAGGCACTCAGAGAAATAGATTGCCGGGCTTTTTCAAAACACGGACTTCTTCTTTTTCTTTTACCCTAACCCTATTCCCCCCCGCCCTCCTTTTCTTTGACTGAACTGAACATTGCTGTGGACCAAGCAGTTGGGAGATAAAAAAAAATTACCTTCATTGACAGGACAGTTTTACGAAAAGGGTCGCACTTAACAGAAGTTTTGGAGAAGAATTTTAAAAAAAAGAAAAAAGGTGTACAGATTTCACCCGCTACTTCTTCTTCTTCTTCTTCAGTTGCCATTCCTGCTGCGAGTATAGCGGGACCGGACAAACGGACAGTGTTTCAGAGTGATGACGTGGTGACGTCCGTGTGATTTTTGGTGGATTTTGAGTATTCAGGTGTTTTCACATACACTGGATCCCCGTGGCCAGTAATTCAAAACGGTGGCTGGCACCCTTCGCCTCCCAGGTGGAAGCCGACCGGACTTTGGTGGATCGCGGCGGGGGGAGCGCGTGTGGCATTAATAGCCAAAACCGGCGACCTCATCACCTCGCTGAATCTGAACTGGTTTTTCTGTGTCGTGGAGCTTCGTCTGTGATGTATAAGCCCTGATCAGGTTTGGGAAAAAAATAAATAATCAGTGTTACGTTAACGGACTGTCTTTTGGCATTTGGATGAACTGGAGTTACAGATCGTGTCCCCAACTTACCTTAGCGACACCATCACCCCCCCTCCACTCCTCTCCGCCCCTCCTTCCAGCCAGTGTTAACCATTAACCCTGTGACATGAGCGTCCTGTGACTTGAATGACGGGAGGACAAACCCTCCGTCTGTCTGTGTGTGTGTGAGTGAATTAACCCTAAATGGAATAAAACCTGAGCAGAAGCATCCTCGTCTTGCCACTTTGTACAAACTGTGTTGTCGTGTAGTCTTGCGTGCTTTTGGTAAAGTTTCCGTTAAACTGCCGGGTCATCATCGTCTGTGCTCCTTCATCAACTTCAATGTTGGTTTTATTCAGTGGCAGGAAACGCCACCGAGGTCCTGGTGTTACTGGAAAACAACATTTCTTGGGGACTGCAATGTTACCAATGTTGACATGAATTGTGTGACTGTTGGCGTGACGACCCTTCTCATCACCCTAAGCTAACGTTAAAGAGTATTCAGAGAAGGGAGACGGCATTGAGAATATCTCACAGGTTGATGTATGGGAGCGTATGGGTGTTAAAATGCAAAGAGGAGCCTTTAAAAAAAAAAAAAAAAACTTTCAGAGCATTATGTACAGAGACAGAAACTAGTTGTTAAAACGTGTTATAGTGACTGAGGTATGTATGCTTTGATGGTGAACTAGTGGAAGATGATTTTGATTTAGCAAATTTGAATTAAAACATACACAATACACAGATTGCGAAGAAAAACAAACACACGAATCGACTGTTACTTTTGTTTGAAGGTGTACCTGGAGTGTTTGCGCATGGTTCAGCTGCACATTCTGAATGTAATTTTCAGGCTAACTGCTGTTTGTGAAACTGCTATGTCTAATAAAAAAAGACAAACTAAAGAGTGTGTATATTCTCTGTTCCGAATGAATGTGGAGCTAAATGTTCCCGGCGGATGGAGACGATAAAGAGAAAGAGAAGGTGAGTCTGCTGTTTAACCTTCAATCAACTAAAGCTTCACCTTTCCCTCGCCTTTAATTACTGAATTGAATTAATCTACTCAACACTGATATCCTGGTTATTGAATTGAGTGATTAAGCTTTCACGTCTCAATCAATTATATTCCTACCTGTTAATTATGAAATGAACTGCAGTATATTTCTGGAGATTTCTCAAATGCGGCGCAACCTCTGCCTGCTCGGCTTCCATTAATCTGATTTCTCCGTTCTTTGAAGGCATTTTTGTCATTACTCCGCGGGTCAAACGTGGCTGCGGACCTGAAGGGTGTGGATTAATTGATGTCTAATTAGGTAATTGCCACGGTGCCAGTTTTGATTAAGAAGCACGAGGCCGAGCAAGTGCTGAGCAAAGCTGCTTGCTTTGCAGGCAGCGCTGAACGAAAAGCCTCCATTTAGCTTCCCCTTTTTCTTTTTACTGCAGGTTGTGTTTGTGTTGGGATATCTCATGTTTTCTCTGCTTCAGCATCTACAGAATAGCAGCCCTGTATGGAAGACCATTTCTGCCAAAAAAATAGGGGAACATTTTTCATTCAAAGTCAAGAATGATAGAAATAAAAAGGCTCAACTTTGGTCAAAGTCAGAAGAAATTAAATTTTTTGATTGACTTTATGATTTTTAAATTTATGAGACACTAATTCGTTATTATAAGAGTGAGTCAAAATGTTCCTTTTTATGTAAAAATGATGATAGTCGACATTTTGACTTCTGAGCCTAAATTGTAGAAATTTTGACATTCTAATAGAAGTCTTCAATCAAAAATTCACAGAGGTACTTCCCAGAACTGAACTGTTGGACCCAAACCTGGAACGGGACCGGACCGTATAAATCCGAACCTGTACGGGTCCTGGGTCGGGTTGCAATTATGATAATGAGTCAGTTTTGATTTATTGTCCCATAATTTTGACCAACCTTCTGTCTCATAATTTAACTTATTTTTTTTTTTTTTAAAGTTATTTTTTTGGGGACATTTTCCATTTTTTATTGACAGGACAGTGGATAGAGTCTTGGAAAGGGGGGAGAGAGAGAGTGGATGCGGAAAGGGCCACAGGCCGGATTCGAACCCGGGCCGCCGCGGTCAGGACCAAGCCTTGATATATGGACGCCCGCTCTACCAACTGAGCTAACCCAGGCGCCCATAATTTAACTTATTTTGATTTAACGTCAAAATTTTTGACTCATAAATGTTTGACTTTTATTATTATTTAGTGATATTAATTTTATATATTATTAATAATAAGATTAAATAATTGAAACATTAAATTATGTGTGGGATCCTGTGGTTTGTCTACAGTTAAGAGTTTTTCTTATAATACAGACAAAACCAAGTGGAACCAGTAACATTCTCCCTGTCAGACTCAATAACCAATCTGTTTATCTATAAAACTGTCGTAACTGAACTCAGAAAATCAGACGTTTGACTTCTCATATCTCACCATTTTCATTCACCATTTTCAGTATTTTATTTTTTGTTGTTTCTAACTTCACATTTGTCCAGGTTTTGAGATAACCATTGCTTGAGCACTTGCAAGATCTCATTCAAATTTTGACTTATTGTCTCATATTTTGACTTATCTGCTTTCTCATAATTTTGACTTTAGTAAATTGACTTGTAATCTCATAATTTTAACTTTGTATCTCATCATTTTAAGTCATAAATTAATTTTACCTGAGGAATAGCTAGTGGTGTGTACAAGGTATCCATAGGTCATACACAAATAAGACTTTATGGTTTGCATTTGTCATGATTACACTTATGACTTAGTAACTCATAGTGTTGACTAAGTATTTCAAGTGAGTATTTTGCTTTTGTCATAACTAACTTTTCAACTGTGTTCTTTCCTGTTTTCTTGGCAATAACGGGCTTCCATACGGTGTAGATTCTCTGAGGACGCAGAAGTTTTCATCCATTCCCCAGGTTTGTTTCATGTGTATTTACCACCACATGTGCCCTCCTCCCTCCTCTGATCACGAACGCTCCTCTTTGAAGTCCCATTGAACCCCCCCCCCCTCCCCTCTCTGGCCTACGTGTTAATTTACAGCAACAGGTTTTTGACTTATACCTCAGCTCCGGCTCTGTTTTGACAGGACGGACCACCTTGGATTCAACAAACTTGTCGGTAGGTAGGCAGCACTGAATCATGTGCCCCCGTTGGAAACCACAGGCCGTTAAAAACTGAGACGCGGAGACGAGGGCCCCCACTATTTCCAAATGAGAAAACAATTAGATCATTTCTATAATTCATGGGTGCGACCACAGCTCAGGCCCGGGGAGGCTCTGAGTGTTTGAAGTGCTCCATATGCTCACGGTGGTTTTCCAGGCCTGATCTGCTCAGTGCTGGCCCGGCCTGCTCCGTGGAGGCTGAGGTGTGGGCAGGTAATGTGAACAAGCCATTATGGAGCGTAAAAGATTTATGGGTCTTCAGTGCTCCCCCCCCCCCCCTCCAACCCCATGCTTCATTTGCAGGTGGGCTGTCGGCAAAGTGGCTGGATGAGGAACAAAATGGTTGGGAGGTTTTGCCACTCTGTGGTAAAGACCCCTGTACTTTACCCACTGCTTTTTACTCATAGCTCAGCGAGCAAATGGTCACTTATCTGTGGCGTGATGCTGTTAGTTTGTGATTATAAAGCCGTTAAAGTGCAGAAACAGCATTTTAGAAGACACTTTAGCAACTTAGGAATCAAATCCCATGTTGATGAAGTTGTTAGCAGCCAATTTACACATGCAGCATTAACGGAGCAACAACAGCCTTCATTTGGAGTCGTGTTTCTGACCACTTGGTGAATGTGAAGTCCAATATTCACTCTCTTTTAGCTCCGTTTTTGGTCTCCACCAACTCCTGTGGAAAAATATCTGTCTCTTTAGCTGCTGAATGCTCCACTATGTTCACCAGCTAGTCGCTAACTTTTCCTGTCTGCTGTTTGATGTTTGATGTTGAGCTGGTATAGCACAAAGTCAGTTTATCAGAGCTTTTTTGGGTGAAACTTGCTGGCCGTGGCTGCAAACGAGGTTGATAAAGAGTGGTGAGACTGAACCAAAAGCAAAACAATTAGCCAAAAGACGCTAAAACGCTCCATATAGCTAATGGAAACTGCAGAATTGGATGATAATTCTCTGTGTTTGTCTCTCCAAGTGATACCTTTCACATTATATATTGTTTAAATCAAGTTTCACTGTTTACATTTTTAAATACAGTCTGATTATTTCTAAATTATCTGGCATTTGTCTGATTTGTATTACATGTGAGACTACATGTGATATTCCATTTGACACATTAACTGCTTATATACAGCTTCAGCTCCTATAGAGCCTATGCCTGTAGCCCAACCCAACCTCCAATCTAATCAAATGGTCTGACAGGACTAGTGTTCCACTGGCTCTTCTGTGCATCCATCTCACCATCGTAGGGCCCTTTGCTACTCCGCTGCTACGGCACTGACCTTCTGTTGTTGGTTTTCTGATTCGTGGTGCCGGGCTCCGCCGATTTCCCCCCCCATTCACTTTGCTGAGCTGATGTGCCATCAACCTTTTGGCAACAGATGCAGAGAGGGCCCGTGTGGCTCAGCTGAGTCACTGTGCAACCAGAGCACTTCGACAACCTAAGAACCTTTAAAGGGCCAGTTCATCCAAATTAAATCAAGTCATTTTTATCTAGCCACGTATAGTTTGGGTTTTAATTGCCCTTATGAACACTGTTGCCGTTGTGTTTTGTGGATTATCCATACAAATGGGGGACACTACTCCAACAATGTTGCACTTTCATGAAGTTGGGAGACTCACAAGAGACAGATTACCAAAAGATTGGTCAAAATGGATGAAGCTGTGGCCAGGACATCCTGATTTGTAGGGTTATCTTACAGAAAAAAATGGATCCTACGATTCCCACAATGCAACTCAATAGTGCCTTTTGTTAGACCTGCCTTATGTGATAAAGGCTGACGTATTTCTCCACGCCCCAAGTTCGTAACACACATGCTATCTGTTTTAATTTATAGGTGCTTATTGTTAACCTTGATAACATTCAGCCACTAGATGTCACATTCTCCCTTCCCCCGTTCCATTGCATTTACTTCACAACAAGTCGCTATCAGGCACTTACCGTCAATCTCATTCATTTATCCGTTTTTTCAACACTAACTGACGACACAGAGATACCACGTGATACCAACAACGTTGTACTATTGGCTCACAAGACTTGTTAGAAGTGGGACCCAAACGTCAGATATCTTCCACAGAGATTAAAAAAATAATAATAATTTTGGACCCACCAAAACTTTTTTCTGCACCTTTCTAAAAGCTCTGTGGATGTATTTTTTTTTAAATATTTGTCTGCATAAAAATATTATCACTAAGACCTTTAAGGTCTTAAACCTAATCTGAGATAACCCTGCTGACATCATCAAGGTTGTTTCTTCAGACAAACCTCCTCCACAGCTTTGGAATACATTATACAACGGTTTACAGACATTGAGTAATACTCCTTGTGACAAGTAAACTGCTCTCTGTGAGTAAAATTGATGGAGTGGCTCTTTAAATGCTTGAAAACTGTGAGCACTGCAAATATAATTCCATTCACCTCCATTGTTTTGGGGTGAACGTAGAAATCTCAAAATCTGGACCAAAACTATCTCCATGGCTGCATACCATTAGAGATGCTTTTTCTTTTATCATTTGAGTGAACTGCTCCTTTAAAACTACCTGTAACAACATGAGTACAGTGTCATGTTAATATAATGGTAAAATCCAGGGTAATGAAGCTGTTTCTGCAAATGCGTAGAAGCCTGCTCACTCCCTGCAATCCCCTCTCCGCATGATCAAAGATAGTGTGAGCACTTACAAGCATAACATCATGTGCAAGAAGAAGAAGAAGAATAAGAAGAAGAACCGGTTCTAGTTGCAGAAATAACTCATTTGCCGGCTCGCTTTAACTCACAGCCATCCTTTTTCCAAATGTGCTGTCATAGCTGCAGCGCATGGCAGACCGGGCTGTGTTCTCGCATGCATGGCAATGCTAAGTAAGCGTGTAAGTATTCCAAATGTCAGCCCGGCTCATCGTTGTTATTAATGAGCTTCGGGCGGCAGGAGTGGATCATTTTCCATGGAAATTCAATGCATTTTAAATAGCAGTGGATCAACATTCCAGGCCAGGATTTACATAAGGTAATTGCAGGATGCTGAAAGTACCTTGTTGCTGGCAATGGATTTTTTTTTCCCTCTTTACCTTCAGTAATACAATCAAGTCCATTAAGTAGGCAATAAATACAAGGCAAGACTGTATGAGCGCTCCATGACAGATAATGGCCCCTCTCCAGAATATCTATATATTTACCCTTGGACAGTTACAGCTGCTGTTCTAGCAGACACACGTGGCACATCTATAGTCTGACTTGGCATCCTTTTCTTCTTCACCTGCTAAAGAAGATTTGACAACCTCGGTCCTATGTGGTATTGTTTCCTGCAGTGATTGAGTATTGAAACGGGTTGGCTGCTGGCAGAGAAGGGCGTTCAGGAGAATTGAGATGATGCCCCATGTTACACCTCTCTGAGGTCTACCTGCAGCAGCTGCTATGGGGGTCTGGGGAAATTAACTGTAGGTAGAGAGTGAGAACACAGAGACAATAGTGCCATGCTGTATGTATGCAGAGGTGGAGGGGGACTTCAATCAACTGAACACACCTACTGTTGCTAAGAAGGGAAAAAACACACATTCTTTGGCTTTGTCAACCGGTGGTTATGACATCTTCCTCCAGGCTGGAGTATTAACATCAAATACGCCGTCTGCCTTTTCCATGAAGTGGAGCGCCGCGGGCCTGAGGTGGTAGTTAGCCTTTGTAGGTCTATGACACGGCCTGCTCAGCAGCTCATTAGAGAAATGGGCTGAGCTGGCTGACTGCACGAACACACTCTTCCCCCAAAGACCCTGGGATTATGTGTTGGTGGTGTGTATGTTTTTTTTTTGGGTCCGTTAAGTGATGATTACACCCAGAAAGTGCTCTGTGTATTTCTTTTAATTAAGACTGATGGAGGGACGAGGTGCAGCAGACCTCAGAAACTGTCATCAGGCCATGAAATAGGCATCATCATTCGCTAAAAGCACCATAGATGTGGGTCAATAGGGGCCTACTGCACCCACTAGTAGGTTTTATCATCTATTCACATGGTAGATCACTGAAAGAAGGAATAAAAGAAGATAGCGACCTCTAGCGATCGTAGTAATTATGACAGGAGCAGAAGTGGAAGTCAGGTGCTGTAGTATAGACTGAAAGTCGATAAGGGGTGGAGGTTGAGGACGATGGATGGGACACGAAACACAGGGTTTTCACCCAGGAGACCAGAGTACGCATCACGTGTGAAACCAACAATGTGTAGTTGTCTTTGAGTTCGTAGTTATTTTAACTAAAAACACAAGTTTCTTCTTTTTTTTTAACTTAACTAAGTGTTTTTTTTGCCTAAACCTGAAGAAGTTGTAGTTTGTTACCTTAACCTAAAAAAATTTAGTTTTGTTGACCTAACCTAAAAAAGGTGTAGGTTTGTTGCCTAAACCTAAAGACGTTGTAGTTTTGTTACCTTAACCTAAAAAAATTTAGTTTTGTTGCCTTAACCTAAAAAAGGTGTAGGTTTGTTGCCTAAACCTAAAGACGTTGTAGTTTTATTACCTTAACCTAAAGAAATTTAGTTTTGTTGCCTTAACCTAAAAAAGTTGTAGTTTTGTTGCCTAAACCTAAAAAGTTGTAGTTTTATTGCCTTAACCTAAAAAAGTTGTAGTTTAATTGCCTAAACCTAAAGAAGTTGTAGTTTGTTTCCTAAACCTGAAGAAGTTGTAGTTCTGTTTCCTAAACCTAAAGAAGTTGTAGTTTTTATTGCCTAAACCTAAATAAGCAGTTTTGTTTGTGTTCAAAACGTGACATTTCATTCAGTTAAAACGTGTTGCTTTTAAGTTTCACTTTCACTTTTACAACATAGTAGGCGTAGTAGGCCCCTATTGACCCACATCTATGGTGCTTATAGCGACTGATAACTCCTATTTAATGGCCTGATAACAGTCTAATCGGCTGAAAAAGCTTCTCATCTTGTTTGGAAATAAGAGCAGCAGTGAAGTGATCCTCCAACCTGGATGGAGATGTGAGGTTGAGGTTGGCCATGATAAGAACTGACAGTGAGACAGGAAGAACTAGGTGCTCTGATTAATGTGAAAAGGGGGGGTGTCTGTTTTTTTCCTCTCGGTCTCATTAACACTGTTGGCTCCAGAATCTGTTAGCTAACAGCACATGTATTCCCCTGGTGGAGCCTTTCTCCACTGAGGCTGTAATTAGGACATTTCTTCCGCAGCCTTTTCACCACAGCTGTCTGATTGGAGGAAAGGCCCTGCGTAATTACAGAGGCCCTGGGCCCCCGCCTCGCCGGGCAGAGGGGGGTGGTTGGGGGACCCTAAACAAATCACAAACAAGAATTTAATTAAAGGATCAACAGCCTCACACGTGGACGCCGACATCTGATCAGACGATTCTCGATCACGACCATTTCTGATTTTGAAGTAGAAGTTTTCTTCCTCTCACCGCAGGTAGACCTTTTCAGAGGGAGGGCCGCGCTCGCTCTGCCAGCTCTCTCATAAGCTCATTGGATTTGCTCCCGTGCCAACGTCTTACTTAATTAGCCTGCACATTTTTACGGGCATAAATCGCTTTTACATCACTGCCAACGGAGCGCACCGCAAAGTGGGTCGATCATATATTATGTTGATCCTCCTTGGCGCAGTTAAAGCCATACATTACATTTGAATTTGTCGAAGAGCTGAGAGCCCCTGGCATAATTCTTCTTTGTTGTGCTGTCAGCGCTAATCTCTCCCCAGGGGTCTCGGCATCAGCTCACTCTCTTTTCTCTCTCGACGCTGCCCCCAGATCGGATGAGTAAAGGGACGCAGGGATTGAGGCGAGCCAGGAGGGCACCCACACATCTCTCCATCACCCCACGCCTCCCCTCCCCCCCCCCTTCCAACACGTAAACCTGCCTCCCACCTCCCCCTCACTCCTTCATCAGCCATGCAGCTCAAGGCCGCAACGTGGAGCACTCGCAGACTGAAGATTTCACAAACTTTAAAGCTGCACTAATCTTCACCATGACACTATTTTTCTATAAACAATGGATTACCTGACTACGTAGAATGTGGAAGGTATCGCCCATAGTGACAAGACCACAGAGAATCATCAACCCAACTCTGCTCTTCCTCTCAGCTCTACACAGCTTTTAGCTCATTGTTTTGGTTTTACCTGCAATGTACCTGTAATGTTTTGGTTGACTCTCACAGCTCTCATCAATCCCGTTGCCAGCGACAGCTGTTTTCACCCTCCAAAAAAAAAATCTGAAAACCCGCTACATGCTCAGCACCAAACAGCAGAGCGTGATGACAACTAAGTAAATTTACTGTGCTGTACTTAAAGGTGCAGTGTGTACGATTTGGTGGCATCTAGTGGTGTGGTTGCAGATTGCAACCAACTGAATGCTGCTCCGCTCACCCCCTCTCTTTCCGGGAATGTTGGAAAACTACGTTGGCCTTCAGGTAACGTAAAAATGTGAAAGGCTCTCTCTAGAGCCAGTGTTTGGTTTGTCCGTTCTGGGCTACTGTAGAAACATGGCGGAGCAACATGTGTTGTTGATTATTAATTATTCATAAAATATGGGCGCCCCGTTATTAATTGTTAATAAAAAAATTTAAAAACATGGCGGTGCAACATGGCGGACTCTGTGCAGAGGACCTGCTCCATATGTAAATATGAACGGCTCATGTAAGCTAACGAAAACTTGATTCTTAGTTTCAGGTGATTATACACTAATGAAAACATCAAATCAAGAGATTCTTATACTTCACTTTAATATTGACATTTTATTCAACTTTATACTTCTACTTCTACTACAATTCAAAAAGAAATATTTATATTTATTTAACAGCCACTTACTTTACAGAATAACCTTTTACATACAAAACATGTGATCAGTTTATAGAGTATGATGCATTGTTACAGATTAAACTACCTAACAGTTAAAGTAACTCCTAATGATCCAGTGATATATAACACTACAGTAAAAAGGGCCCACGGTGCATTATGAGTACTTTTACTTTTGATACTTTTAGCGCATGATACTTAAGTTTTAATGAAGGACTTTTACTCAGATTTTTACGTTGTGGTATTAATATTTGTAGTTGAGTAGTGAAATCTGACTACTTCTTCCACAGCTGCCAAAATGATCAACTAGCTGGTGAACATAGTTTAGTGTTTAACAGTTAAAGAGTCAGATAATTCCCTCAGGAGTTGGTGGAGACCAAAACAGAGCTAAAAGAGAGTGAATATGGGACTTATATTCATAGTGTGGGCGTAAACACAACTCCAAATGAACGATAGTGTTGCTGTCTGCTGAGTTTGTTTGCTAACACGTTAACCATATCAACTTCATGAGGTGATAATATATCAAAGTTGTGGTGCTGTTGTGCTGCCCCTGAAAGCTGCTGCTGATTTACAGTTTAAAATTACAATATAGGCAGTAAACAGAGAGAAAGCAAAATGTAAAACTTAATAACAATACTTATTTTCCAGGGTGTTCCCTGAGCCGTGTCGTCACTTCCAACGTTTAATTTTATTTCCAGCTGTGAGTACTTCCTTTATTTCCTTTATGCATTGCATTGTGGAACAATACAGTCCAACCAACAGCACATAAAAATACCAAGCAAGTTTAGTCTGCAGTCTCCGCTGACATCTTTGAGTATACCTGAGGTCAGAACGGTTGACACTTTTAAACAAAGACACCGTTTTAAACATTACAGTTTAATTATTTTGTCTTTTTTTTATGTGAATTGATCCTATTTTATGGTATTTATCCTTTCATTGTGAAAGTTATTGATGTATAGCATTTTGTGTTTCATGTTCGTGATATAGAAATTTGCATATAGAGCATTTGCATGATAACAAACTTTTGCATTTATATACATTTGAATGTATTCTTGTTTCAGATCAAGTATTTGTAACTCCAATCAAACCTCCCATTGAACTCAACGCAACTCATCAGGAATTTCCTTCAAAAGAAGAAGAACCTTCAATATATGATGAGTGTCGGCCGGTCCAGTAGCTCTGACTGTGTCCATCTTCGTCCCTGCTGTGTCCCTCCTCTCCCACTAGGGTGTAGTGAAGAACACAGATTCACCCTCTCCTCCTGCCGACCCAGATGCATACCTGCTCCAGGCTGCGCTGTTTATTCTCCTTGGATTAGCTTCCCCAAACGTCCACCCTCCTCCTCCTCCTCCTCCTCCTCCTCATCTTCCTCCTCCTGTCTCCCACCTCCACACGGTGAAGGAAAAACAACCAGAGACACTTGGCTCTTCAGCACACGGCAAATCTGCTCTGACTGAGCTTGTAAACACACACACACACTCACAAAATCAAGCTTTTGCCACTGTCTCCTCTCCGGTCCCCTCTGCATTAGCATGGAAGTCATCCATATTGATGCTAGGTGATTCATGTGCTGCCAGCCTCTTTGTTTTATCTTTTTTTTTTTTTTCTTTGCCTCCTCGCCCTCTTTACCCGGGCAAAGCTTTTCTGGGGATCAGGGGGTGATTAAGGCGAGGAGAGACGGAGGAGTGGTTGACCGAGGACCCCAGGGTGGTGGGGGGGTTGGAGGCGGGCAGGTTTGTTGCCCCGGTCCCCCCGGTGATGAGGTGGAGCCTAATTGATTTGTCAATGTGGAGCCATCTGGCACAGAAAGATGGGGCTCCAACCTGTTCTCCTTCCTGAGGTGGGGTGGCGGGGGGGGATTGGATTACACACACACACACACACACACACACACACACTCTTTGGGATTTTATGATATCTCCCGTCTCTTATTTTTTTCACTCACCTTCGTCGAGGACAAAGTGTGTCTTCCTCTGCTTCTTCTTCTTCTTCTGGATCATTTACACCTATCCAGTGTACTGGTTTCTGTCCCCAGTGGCCCAGCACACACCCAGTGACTGATGACGGAGACAGAAGGCACGGCAGAGCCCGGAAGGGGTGGACCCCCTCCCCCCCAGCCAAAAAGGACACACACTCACGTCTTAACCCACACACAGGGAGCCCAGGCGGGGATCAAAAGGTCAGGGATGCTGATGGACGCCGGCGCAGAACCGAAGCTCCCGGTGTCTTAATGAAAAGAGCTTGAGGAAATGGGGACAGACAGAGACAGAAGGAGAGAATGAAAGCTGCCTGCACTGATTAGGATCCTTCCTCATCATCTCGCTTTATTCCCTCCCCTTCCCCGTCTTCGCTTCATTTCCCTCTATCGCCCGTCCTCTGACTCGGAGCCTCATTTCTAGGGTCATTTTAAAGGTTATGATAAGAAAAGCAAATGAAGTGTGTCTGTATGATCGATACTCTGAGCGATGATGGGAATTAAGCTTTCGTTTCTGTCATTTTAGTGTATTTTAAACACGAAAAAAATCACTGTCAGAATCTCTGTAACCTGCTTCTCATTGACACTGAGAGAGAGAGTATCTCTACTGATGTGTGGACACCTCATAATTCATATTTTGGCACTTTTCACTTCATTTTTCAGGGAACAGGGGGGTGAGATGAGCCACTTTGGCATTCCCGGGGGCGAGGTGACGACGTCTCCAAGTAAGATTTGTAGGATACATATATTTCAGAATGTCGTGCATCACTTGAAATCTTCAGATTATTACTAAAATATACACTTTCAAAAATACGCCAAGTTGCCCAAGGTGAGGGGGGGGAGTGTAGCCGAAGCAGAGATTGCTTTGAAAACAGTGACGCCTCAGTTTGATGTACATTGGAATTACACAGTCTGAGTATTGGATTTTTAAATGCCTCCTAATACCCCACTCTGCCAAATGATCTAGTTTTCTCTTTTTTTGAAACTGCTGGTTCTTTAAAGCTGCACTAATCAATATTATAATATGAAAAATGGGTTAAATGACTATGTGTAATGTGGAAGATGTGGGTCGTAGTGATGAATCGTGGTGAAATGTAACTAAGTACATTTACTCGAATACTGTACTTAAGTACAAATTTCTCTTCTTTTTGTGCCACTGTCTATTTCTACTCCACTACATTTCAGAGGGAAATATTGTACTACCATTATTTAACCGCTTTATTTTGTAGTTCTTTTACAAACAAATTGTTAGTTAATGAAACGATTAGTCGACTGACAGAAAATTAATTGGGAGCTTATATTTAGTCATTTTTCATGAAAAACATTTATGGTTCAGCTTCACAGTTGTGAGGGTTTGCTTCCTTTTTAAAGGTGCAGTATGTTGGATCTGGCGGTATCTAGCAGTGAGGTTGCAGATTGCAACCATCTGAAGCCTCTCCCGTGTGCCAAGCGTGTATAGAAGTACTATGGTGGCTGACACGAAAAACTCAAAATGCCCTCTCTTGAACCAGTTGTAAGAGTATATAGCGTAGGCCATTTGTAGCAGAGTCAGTGGGGAGTGAGTGGTGAAGCAAGAGAGAGAGAGAGCAGCGGCGACGGGAGCGAGTAATGTTATTGCCTTCTTGTTTGTATGCTTCATTGCAGTCTGCAACTTAAAGTAAAGATTGGATGTTTGGACCATCTTGTCATCTTGGTTATTGACTGTCACCATCTCGGTTTTTGGCCGTCGCCATCTTGGTTCCTTGCAACCAGAAGTGACCCGAGAAGTACAATGAATGAATAAATAATTTGTTTTTGTGTCCGGTCGTTTACATAACCCATCCCCCATGGGATTATTCAGACACATTAACCAGCAACAAAACAAACAAACATTCTGGCATGTTAGCCCGACATCATCTAGCATCATCCAAACATCATTCAGTCATAATCGCAAGCGTGAACCTCCCACAACTAATGCTCCAGGTTATATCCCACAATAGAAATACAACAAATAAACAGACACATATACAAACACAGAGATTGAGATCATAAACTCATGTTTACAATGTTTACTGAAGTAATAAATCAAGTGAGAAGTAGGCTCATTTTAACATAGACTTCTATACAATCAGACTTCTTTTTGCAACCAGAGGAGTCGCCCCCTGCTGGCTGTTAGAAAGAATGCAGGTTTAAGGCACTTCAGCATTGGCTTCACCTCTCAGACCCAGACGTAGCTCACTGGTTTTGACACACTGCAACATTTTGGCTTCATAATACCTGACCACTAAAAAATGTCTAACATTTCTATTCTGTTCATCTGTTGTGTCTCACGACACAGACTCAGACAATCTGATTGATTACGGTTCAAAGCTGGTGCACATAATTTATTATGTTCATTCATAATTTTATTTTCACTATAAGTCATGAGTTATAGGACTAGAAGCTTCGATTGTTTTGCCTGCAGAGCAGTTCTTAATGGGATTAAGCGAGTTGGCATCTGTCTCAGATCTGTTGCAGGATAAAAATTCAAAATGTGGATCAACAAAAGCAAAATAGTCAATTCAGTCAACAGTAATGATTAGTACTACCATAAACTATAACCATAAAAATAATCATCCCCATCATAGAGTGAGTTGCTCCAGGCCTTATACCATTTTAAATAACGTCAACTGGCAGTTCGGTGCAAAACTCACGCTAACAACTTACTCTAATTCTGTGTCTGTTCTTGCTCATGACACCCTTAAACACTGTGCTCGCTGTGTGACAATAGTAAAGGACATACGACTATGTCTGGCTCAGCTTCCCACTGGCTAAAATCACCACTTTACCCACTTAAAAATGCATCATCATCAAACTAAAAACCCATTGTGGCTCTTCGATTCTGACATTTTTTGTTGAAAGGTACTCACCCAGAAGTGATGATATGAAATCATCACAAACAAGACTCCCTTTCTCAGTTTCTGTCTCTAATTGGCAAACAGAGACTCCTTTCATTGTTTGCACTTTTTTACACTGTTATGTAAAAAGCTGTGGAGCCGGTGTCTTAGACACAACAGCCGGAGCTGTGAGGCCCCGGCTGTTAGCGGAGGGGAGGAAGACCGAAACTGTTGCTAATCGCTGGATTCGAAACAACAGGTGCTGTCCAAGCCTCTCTGGGCCGATTAGCTGGAGGAGGAGAAGCAGGAAAACCACATATTTGAGAGTGAAATGTGTGTTATAAGGAGGAGGAGGAGGGAATGGACTGTGAGGGAGGGAACTGGGTGTGTAAATACAGAGAAGTAAATGGAGGATAGAAGCTCAGGTATTCGCGGAAAAGGAGGGGTCGTGACCAAGGTTGCCAAAGCACGCAACATCCCCTCTTTAAACCTCTGCTCACATTAAAAAACATGCACACACACACCGACATCTCCCAGCGGGGTCAGACAAAGGCCAAGGTTAAAGGTTGTCTCTACCGAGGCGTGTACACCTGGGGAGGAACCAAAGGTCGAGCACAGCGGGGTGGACGTAGTGGACACATTCCTAATAGGAGCGATGGGTGACGAGGGGGTTGTAAAGAGACGGGCAGAAAGAAAAGCTCTCAGTGGCGAGGCGCCCTGAACGTGAGAGGGCCGACGGCCGCCGGCCAGTTTATCTGAGCTCAGCTGTCGGCTGCTGAGTGACTCATTGGCCCCCACATCTGGATGTTTGCGCCATGACTTTTCTCATCTCTGGCTGGTCAACACAGCACTTCTATCCTCAGAGGCAGGGCTGTATCAACGCTTTAAGAATAGGTGAGGTCATAAGCCCAAGCAGCCACCCTACCCCCCCCCAAGACCATTTTACAGTGACCTGAAAAGCTTTCTGAAACACTGATGGTCAACGAGAAAAGAGCTTTGAGGAAAGGATGCACTTCAGGGCTGGAGGTGCTGGCATCTGCAAGACAAACACGTAATCAAATATAAAACAACCACATGTGTTTGTGGTATAGAGACAACACAATCCTTGATTATATTTTTTAAACAAATGTGGTTTGTTTTTCTGAGCTTCCATTTTGAGCTTTTGATGTGATTTGGAGCCGGAGTCTGTGCAGCAGTGATTTTAGTTTGGTTTAGATGTCCTATCCGCTAACATGGAGAGGGCGGGATTTATGACCTATACCGCAGCCAGCCACCAGGGGGGCGATCCAGATGTTTTGGCTTCACTTTTGGGGAGCTGTCATGTCGTCCATCTTTATATACAGTAGGGATGTGACACACAGGGGTGTAACATTTTCCTATAAAACTTGTAACAATAACGGTGTTACCGATTGCACCGGACATTTTACAAGAAAAGATGACGGCGCTTTTGCTTTTCGCTTCGACACCAAATCCTCCGCCATCTCTCGGTCTATCAACTCTCTCGTTCACTGTGTGTGAAATATGACTCCTGCTACTCTGAGCTGAGTCTCCGTGTGGAGCAGATGCATTCACTTTCAGTTTGTAGCGTCCGTCGTCCGACTATCTATTGATAACATGGTGCTGATACGCTAAAATGAACTAAATGGGTTTTATTTGTGTAAAAAAAGCAAAACGATGGTGGGGACGGTGGGGATGGTGGGTACGTAATGTAATCGGTGTGTGCCCGACCACCATGTAACAGTTCGGGAAAAGAGCAAAAACATTGCTTTTCCATCGAGGAAAAACTTTCAGTGGCGTTCTTTGCTCTTCTTTCAGTGAAGATATTCTCTCCAGTTCTGATAGTAATGGGAAGTTGATTTACCTAAAAAAAAAAAATATCCGTAGAGTTACAGATAGGTGGTTTCGTGTGCACATAAAGCCCACATGAAGCCTCGTGAAATGAACCCCTTTTGCCAACCAATTTGCTGGAGAGCTTCAGTGCTTCATGAAGCTTCATCTCACCATCACTAGCTAGCAGCACTCGTACTATCGGCTACTGTAAACGCCAGTCAAAAGCCACAAAAAGTCCCTCCCTATAGCTTACTAGCCGTTTCATGGGAACTTTAAAAACAGTATAATTATTGGATAAACCATCTGCTTCTTTCTGAGAATGGTTTGCTACTTTTGGAGGAATGGTGACATTTTAAAGAAGAAGGGAAGTTGTTCTAGTTCCATTTTCATCAGAAACTCATAAGGAAGTCCCAGATGAGAACACAACTCGACTTCTGTCGAGCATCATCTCCTCTGTAGAGGAGGAAGAGGAGGAGACTATTTAGTTTGGTCACAGCAGAGAGGGCGTTTGTCTCATTTGCTTCCACAAACCTCGCTAAGTGAACGATCCAAAGGCGGAGAGAGAGAGAGAGAGAGAGATAGTCCTTGTGTAGCACGCGGGCCCTGTAAGGACAAAAAGGTGAACATTTAAGGGAGTGTAAAGAGATGTCACGCCTTTTTATGGGCTTATCCACTGACCTCCAGCAGCCAATCAGGTGGCAGCTCCGGAGATGACACTTGAAGGTCCGGGCTCCTCCGAGGAGGACGGGACAATGGGATTACACAGCACACACACACACACACACACACAGCGTAGACACAGGGGATATTTGCGCGCGTGTGTGTGTGTGTGTGTGTGTGTGTTCATGCATGCTTTCCTGTACATGTGGGAGGACCAAAGCATACAAGAGTGGGTAGTTGGGTGGAGGTGTGTTACTTACAACATAGTGCTGTGTGTGTGTGTGTGTGTGTGTGTGTGTGTGTGTGTGTGTGTGTGTTTGTGTGCAGGTAGGTGGGTGGTAGCTTTTCAAAGAGCTAGACCATTTAATTGAATTCTGTGCAGCTCCTTGTTATTCTAGTCATGACTGAGAGCCGCTCCATGTTGTCCCAGCAGTGTGGGAGGGCCGGCCGTATACCTGCAAACACTGGCTGGTTTGCACTCCGTGTGTATGTATATATGTGTGTGTGTGTGTGTGTGTGTGTAGAAGCAGTGGGGTTGTGAGGTGGTTGTGGTTGCGCTGGTGTTTTTCTAGCGCAACTCGAGTCCCGATGTGGTAACGAGGAGGGGAAGTGGTGAAAGTCAGCCCTGAACCTCACCTGAAAAGAAAGCATGAAACTGCCAGAACGTTAATACTGAATATACGAGAGAGAGAGAGTGTGTGTGTGTGTATGTGTGTGAGAGAGAGAGAGAGAGAGTGAGACAATGTGATTTGAGTTCATGTGAAGCTATCAACTCATTGTCCTTATTACAAAGCAACCCAAAGTGCACAAAAGAGGACAAATAACAGTTGCTCGCACACGTTCACTCCAGCAACGGAGAAGATACGCTGTCTAATAAAATGAATAGAGTCTCTAAGCAATTACAAGCTTAAACGATGATGCATAAATTTCATTTATAGATAGATTTCACCAGGGCTTATCTCTGAGAAACACTGTAATAGGATTCAGCTGGAAGGCAAGGAGAATAAAGGTGTGTGTGTGTGTGTGTGTATGTGTGTGTGTGCTACAGTATATATGGAGTAAGTGAAGCTGTATTTGTGATGGAGGTGATTGGTAAAAGGTGACCAGGATTCAGGATAATGAATCCCTGCAAAACAAGGACACCTAAAACCTTAGTGTATCTCTACCATGGTTAACGATTGGTTTCATATTACTGGAGCTGAAGGGTAATATTCTCCAGGGATATGTTTATGGTTCGAGCTAAATATGGCACAATGACAATCCAATCAACCCTTTGGCGCACACACACACACACGCACACACACACACACACACACACACACACACATAGGGATGTTCTCACTGACCTCCTCAGTTGTTGACCCTTGTTGAGTCCTTTGACCGCTGCAATTGGACGCACACTTGTGTTTAGTGTACGTGTTGCAGATTGTTTCTTAAAATCAAAAGGAAGACACAACGCTCTGTTCCCAAAGTGGCCGAAGCTTAAACATCTGTAATAGAAACGCCCTACAGCAAGCCAGATGAGTAATATATGCATTCCTTTATGCTTCCCATAATGAGCAATCAATGGGATTTCAATATTGGTCTGACCAATAACTTTCTTTTCTCTACAACCCTTATCGTCACATGCATCCCTTATGTGATGTTAAGCATAACATAACATGTTTGGTATTACGTTGTGCTTTGTTTCGCTTTTTCGTTATGATTTGTTTCAGAACAAAAACTAGAATTACCAGCTCGCAGTCGTATGCCTCCGCCAACCACTCAGGTTGCAGTTCACATCCATTTCTGTCCAAAAATGTCATCACTTCATCATTTTATCCTATCAGACATTTGTGTGAAATTGTCATAATTAGCATATGAATTCTTGAGTGAGTCACAGTGACCTTTGACCCCCATAATCTAATCAGTTCATCCTTGAGTCCGAGTGGACGTTTTGTGCCAAATGTAACACAATTCCCTCACAGGCGTTCCTGAGACATTGTTTTCACAAGAATGGGATGGACGTAAGGTCTCAGTGACCTTGACCTTTGACCACCAAAATCTAATCCGTTCATCATTAAGTCCAAATGGAAGTTTGTACAAAATTTGAAGAAATGCATTCCTGAGATATCGCGTTCACGTGAATGGAATGGACGTGAGGTCACAGTGACCTTTGACCCTTGACCACCAAATTCTAATCGGGACATCCTTGAGTCCAAGTGGACGTACCGTATGTACCAAATTTAAAGAGATTTCCTCCTCTGAGATATTGCGTTCAAGAGAATGGTTTGGATGGACAACCTGTCGCCAGAGCAGTCAGATTTAACGCGATAAGAACACGTTAGCGCAAATGAGTTTTAACGCCACTAATTTCTTTAACGCGTTAACACAACTCGCAATTTATTAGGTTGTAACGGGCTCAGTTGTAAAGCGAGGACAAAGTGAAGACACTGGTATCATATGAAACTAAAAAAACGAAGGAATTCATTGGTACCAACCATGTCATACTAGCTTGTCACGAAGGAGGCTAAAATAGTGCTACCGGGTTACACTACATTTTGGTGAGGAAAAACTGGCATGGCCATTTTCAAAGAGTCCCTTGACCTCTGACCTCAAGATATGTGAGTGAAAATGGGTTCTATGGTTACCCACGAGTCTCCCCTTTACAGACATGCCCACTTTATGATAATCACATGCAGTTTGGGGCAAGTCATAGTCAAGTAAGCACACTGACACACTGACATACATTGTTGCCTGTTGGGCTGCAGTTTGACATGTTATGATTTCAGCATATTTTTCATGCTAAATGCAGTACCTGTGAGGGTTTCTGGACAATATTTGTCATTGTTTTGTGTTGTTAAAACCTACATTTGCAAAAAGCAGCATATTTGCCTACTCCCATGTTGATAAGAGTATTAAATACTTGACAAATCTCCCTTTAAAGTACATTTTGAACGGATAAAACATGCGATTAATTTGCAATTAATCTATCTATCTATCAATGTAACTATTTTAATCGATTGACAACCCTAGTGTCATGATATATGATGTTACATTGTTTTGTTATGCTAGGCTTTGTTATCTTATGCTTAATGTTATTTTAAATTAATGTACACATATAATAAGAACTAGTACAAGCATTTCTGACCAATATGTGGGCTTCTTAATTATTCACTCAAGTGAAAGTGAAATCAATAAGAAGTCCATTGATCGTCGAGATTAACCAATACATTGCATTTTTTATGATTTGATTTGTCGTCGAGAGTTAAGAAATGTATACGAGGCAGTCGTGTTTTGATTGTGACTTGAATGTGTAATTGTTCCTGTGTGCCTCACAGGTTAGGAGCTGTAGGTAAATAAATACATTTTCACATACGTCTGCTGACCAGCGGGTTCAAAATGGAGCTCTGAAACCGCAATTTGTCACATGAAAGTGACATATTAACCCCTCCCCTTTGCACACACTCACACACACATAATGTCTGTGTGTACGTTCTGCTATTTAGTGGTTGAGTAAATGAACATGATATTTAAGTGACTGCTATTTCCTGAGAGCAGGCTTTTCTTTCCTCCTCCTCCTCCTCCCGGCTTTTCTCTAAATTTCCCCGGGGAGCTCCAGCCCCCCCTGGGTTTGGCTCGGTGTCAGAGTCCCGGCAGCCATGATACTTCATCAGGCTTTTGCGCCATTATTGGCAAGAGCACTCCATATCCTCTTAGCAGTTATAGCTTTTCAATTTTCCTTTGAAATGCTGAGCCCAGCAGAACATATGGCAATATCTTGGCTTTAGGTCCCCCGGATTGGACTGAAAGCCTGTAAAACGGCGCCGCAACCTGAACACGCAGCCACAGGCTACACCACTCTTTGACCTTTTTCGGAGTTGCCGAGCGCTGCCTCCGCTGCTGCTGCCGCTGTGGCCGCTGTTAAAGACATTTGTAATAGGCACAATTACAAGATGCTGTTGGAACAGTTTGACACAGTAATGTTATGGTGTGAGCTGTCCTATAAAGCATTATTCCACCGCCGACCCCCTTCTTCTCAAGTGTCTCTGGGGACCCATTCGACATGATGACAGTCAAACCTTCCGTATTCCCCCAACACACACTTACAAACACGCTCTCCTGAAAGCTCAGGTAGTTAGGCCACATGCTCCCGCTCCGTCCACGGACAAAGAGAGGCTGTTGCAGGTTGAATCCCGTCCCACTCACACCTGCTTTCCCTTCTTAAGATTGAAGTACTTTCTTGAAAATGCCCCCCAGAAAACCCTCCCAGAGCTTCTGGGAAGACAAAAAGCATCAGAGAGAGAGAGAGAGAGAACGATTAAATATGTTCACCAGCTATTGTATCATTTTCAGCTCCTCAACAGACTATGGATTTTTAGTCCATTCCATTACTAATTAATGCTGGTGGAGGGGCTGGGGGGCGACCCTCCTGGAAACCTGAAACCTGATCTGGATCAATAGGGTTGACCTTGGGCTGGGCTGCTAACAGGCAGACTGGACTGAAAGGGCTGTTGTGACTGATCACTGACGGATATGTGCAGGTCCTTTATTCATATACAGTATATATATATAATGTAGTTGATTTAAAAGAGTAGTTTGGTATTTTGGGATTATTTGCTTTCTTTAGATTTAGATGAGATGATTGATACCTCTCATGCAATGTTTGTATGCTAAATAAGAAGCTATAGCCACTAGTTGGTTAGCTAAGCTTAACAGGAAAATGTATAAATACGCTCTTAAAGGAACAGTGTGTAAAATTTCGGGGGATCTATTAGCATGTGGAATATAATATTTATAACTATGTTTTCTTTATTGTATAATCACCTGAAACTAAGAACCGTTCTGTTTTCGTTAGCTTAGAATGAGCCGTCTATATCTACATAGGGAGCGTGTCTTCTTCACAGAGTTCGCCATGTTTCTACAGTGAACGGACAAACCAAACAATGGCTCAAGAGAGAGCCTTTCGCATTTTTTTATGTTACCCGAAGGCCACCGTAGTTCTCCAAAAAACTGCGCTAACGTGAGCCGCAGAGTGCTAAACCGTGGTACCGCCAGCCGCCGGTGCAGTCTTGACTTCCGTTGCTCCTAAAGTAGTGTTATTACGGTAAGGCTTTGAGTGAGGCGAACAGGGTTCCACCATCTTGGAAAGGGAGGAGTGAGCAGGAGGAGGGGTACTCAGTTGGTTGCAATCTGCAACCACACTGCTAGATGCCGGCAAATCCTACACACTGCACCTTTAAAGCTCACGTTATTTTTTTATTGCTTGGCCGGGGGCAGTCACTTCCTGGAGTCTCGGTAACTAATAATTGTTCATTATAAATTAGCTTTTCTGTCACTTTCAGAGCCAAGCTTGCTCTTTCCCCATTTCCAGTCTTTAAGCACACTATTGATCTTAAAGCAAAAAAGCCTTCTTTTTTTTTTTACGAAATCTTTAACCCTTTTGTTCTGATGACATTGGCTTTACTTCGTGATTGTTTGGGGCCTCACAGACCCTACTGTATGTGAAAAAAATCTGCAAAATCAAACAATGCTTTCCTTTAATTTCTGTCTTTGCTTCTGATATTATTAAAACTAAATATATAAAATGATTGAAGCGGTAACCCTTATCTTTGCGAAAAACTGGGCTTGCAAATTTGGGGACAATTATGCTTAAATTAGCATAAAGCCTGTTGTTATCACACCAAATAACAATGTTAAGTGTGTTTTTTGAGCTGGTTTAAACAGTTTCAATTATTATAATATTTAAATAAGGTTCTTAGACTTTTCTTTTTTTTTTACATTTTTGAAGTGGTCCCTTGAATATCACAGTACAAGCAACAACTTGATAATGTGTGATTTTAAAACTCTCAATAACAATATCATCATAAACCCAGCAGCTTGTAATTGATGTATTTTATTGTGAGATGGGGAGTCATAAAAAAATTAACAAAAAAAAAGAAAACAAACAAAAAACAATCACTATAAAAAAAACATGAGGGTGTTAAAAGGGGGGGAGGGGCATATAAAAGTGGGTGTGGTCTTGACACTGACATAAAGTAACAAATTGGCACAAATAAAAACATAAGAACAAAATGTCAATATTATTTTGGCTTGGCATAAAGGACAGTTTGTGTGGTTAAGGGTAATCCTTCAATAAAACAGCACACACTCATGCTATTAGACATACGATTAGTTTTCATAAGTTCAGTAGCTTCATATTAGAGAGGGGAAAGAAAACTAACATGAGAATGGATGCACAGAGGTCACACGTTCCAATTTTCAGGCTTGCAGGGTGCGAGTTTTTTCTTTTTTTCCCGAGGAAAAACATCATTTTATTTGTTCTAAAAACATACTTCAGTATGCTGGAGTCTCATTTTTCCAGGCTTGTAGTTATTTGCCTTTGAATCTTTTTTTTTCCATACTAAAATATATTATCGTATTAATACAAACTACAGTATTGTACACTACATAGTGTAATAAATAACCTTAAAGAAATATAAAAAATAAGACACATAAATATAAAAGTTCTCTATGACTAAACAGACATACCCATCTCCTTGGGGGTGGGGATAATACTGCCATTGCTGAAAACATACAGTACACACAATGAAACGGAACATAAAAACAACATAAGAGACAAAAAAATAATACTGACAGGTAAAAACATTGTTGAATTAAACTCCTGGGATTCATATTTGCCTACATTTTGTTACCTGAAGAGACATCTGAGCGTTTCATGGTGTGTTAAACAAGTGCACTGAATAAGCTTTGAAAAGGCAGGACACAGTTAGCAATTAGAAATAATACTTCATCATCATCCATTGGAACACATGTGCATTGTAATTCTTTTTTAGATGCTCAGATTAGAAACAAGAGCAACTTCTCTAAAATCTAGGACACGTCAATGTGTGGTGGGCTAAATTCTCCTCTCTCAGGTGCGGTGGCGATCCAAAGTCAACAGTATTCCGGCTTATCGACTGATCTGGGACCCGGCAATACCTGATCATAGCTGCTAAGCTTAGACAGCAAAATTCAATGGCACTTTTGATATGCATGTTTCTCTTGTTTTAGTTTTGATTTTTTTTTTTTTTGCATATGGCTCGGAGTTAGGGGGGTAGGCATAGAGAGGGTCAGACAGTTTTCTACATCCCCTTTCTGCTCGCTCTGAACATTTAAAGCAATAGTTTGACATGTTAAGAAAATAGCATTATTTGCTTTCTAGAGTTAGATGAGAAGATCGACACAACTCCTGTATGTGTCCGGTAAATATGCAGCTACAGCCAGGAAATGATTAGCTTCGAATACCAGACACCCAGATGGTGCCTATTCCGTACAATGAGATTTGATCGGCCAGTGCGTACGCCTAAAAAGTTTTCTAGCTTCCGGGTTTACTTCCGGGGTGTGCGGCCGACTGAATATGTGCAGTAGTGTTTCTGCCGCTGGCGCTGCTCACGAGTTCCCGCTCAGCCCGTAGACTTTACCTTACGATTACGTCACAGATTTTTAAATCGCTTTTCTCGGCTCGACCAAAAGTTTTACAAATATAAAACTATGGATCAAAAATTCTTAATAGAAAGAGTCATAATAGACTTGTTTGCAGTTCGAGGTGTCCTGTCAACAGTTTTACAGACACCTCTTTTACAATGGTGGTCTACTTTCTCCCCCCTTTAATCACAGGGCTATCCCTGTCATGACGCACTGACAGATTGGGAGTCCCGTAGAGAGTTTTCCTCCGACAAAACGTATTGATGTCAGGGCCTTCGTAGGTTATTTTTCAACTTGTTTTGTCCCATGCGATTATAATTAAAATTGTGGAGCTCAGACGACATTTTGGCCTGGAACTGTGGGAACTGTGTAGAATAATTATAGTTTAATAATAATAATGTAAGTATAATATTATTATTTTAATTGTGGTGAAAACCGGGACAATTTGTTAGTGACTGTTAAAAACCGGGACATTTGAGTGTTTTACAGATATGTGTCGGGACTCGGGACACATCAGCTTGAAACTGGGACAGTCCCGGAGAAACTGGGACAGTCCCGGAGAAACTGGGACGTCTGGTTACCGTATTATACATCCAGGTGGAAAACAACTAGCCTTGCTCTGTTTGGAAATAGTTTGGCATGCATTACCGCCACCTACTGGACTGTAGCGTGCAACGGTAGATAAGCAGGAAATAACTGCTAGCTTTAGCAGCTTTAGATTTAGCTTTAGCTCACTGTTTCCCCCTGTTCCGGTCCTCATGCTAAACTAAGCTAAGCTAAGCTAAGCTAAGCGGCAGCTGGTTGTAGCCGTATATTTATCGGACAGATATGTTGGTTCGATCTTCCCATCTAACTCTCAAGTTTGTTTCCCCAAAATGTCAAACTATTATCTATAAAACACTGATCTGTAAAAGAAGCTTTGACAACAATGAGTCTAAAAGTCTAACAGGAAGTAAATGACTGAAAAGACCCGTCCTGCTCTCCGTTGTTCTTCTTCTTAAGGCTCACAATCCAATCAAAAGAACATCAAAAAAAGAAAATGTGACGCTAACGTCTGCTAGCGTGATGGCGTGGTATATCTAGTGCGGTAATACTGAAGGGTAGACAACACAACTCAACTGCTCAATCCATAGGTAAACCAAGCCACTTGTAGTGCACAGGATTTTTTCTTATTTTCCTTCCAACTTAATAAAATACTGACTTTTTTTTTTTTTGTTCATTGGCAATAAAAAGGTATAGAAATATCTCCCAACTGTACAGCTTTTAAAGGTTAAAATATGAGTGATAAAATTAGTAACACTGATAAAAAGAAATGACCCAAGGTGTTTTAGTAATAAAACATTATCTAAAACGTGTCGGCTCTAGCTTCCAAAGTCTGTATAATGCATTTCCTTCGTTTTGTTAAAATTCGTGTTCGTCTTCATCTTTTTCTTTACAAATTGATTTTTCTAACAGTGAGAAAATCGTTCTCCTGCAGGAAAAGTCACTAGTATTTTTTTCAGGCACACCTGGATTTCTACACAGTAGTGAACTGAAGCGAACTGTCAGAGTGACCAGACATCATCTCCTGCGTTCTTCCTCTCCGCGGGGAGAGGAGGAATCTGATTGTGTCTCATGGAGGAGTCTGATTCCTCTTTTTAGTCAGTATCTCCTTTCTCCGGCGGCGGCGGGTTCTGCTCTTCGCAAACCGTGTCTGTTTCGCCTCCGCTCTCCTCCTTGACCTCCTCCGTGACCTCCTCCGTGACCTCCTCCTCTGCTTTCCCCTCTTCCGTCACCCCTTCCTCTGTATCCATCGCCTCCTCTTCCTCCATCTTGACTTCCTCCTCTTCCTGAATGCTCCCGAGCACCTCCTGCTGCCTTGTGTCAGCCTCCTCTTCTTCCTCTTTCTCCTCTGTCTCTGTCTTCTCCTCCTCTCCTCCTCCCTCTATCTCCTCCTCTCCTCCTCCTCCCTCCACCAATACTCTCTCTACCACCTCCTCCTCATTCCTCTCTTCCACCTCCTCCTCCTCATCCCCTCCTTCGTCCCCTATCTGCACCACCTGGATGTCGTCCATGTCCACCGCGCCGCTGTCCTCCTCCTCCTCCTCTTCCTCGCTCTCCTCCTCCTCTCTTGTGCTGCTCCCTCGCTCGTCCAAGTCCAGCTGGGAGGTGGCCAGGAGCCGCTCCAGCCGGCCCAGCGCCTCCATCTCGGCCCGGGCCTCGCCGTCCTCCTCGGGGCTCTCCCGGCCCTCGCCTTGGCTCTGCGTCTCCTTCTTGCAGTAGGAGTAGCGGTGGTTCATGTGCTGGGAGTAGGAGCCTGAGTGGGAGAAGCGCTTGCCGCACTTGTCGCACTGGTACGGCTTCTCCCCCGAGTGGAGCCGCATGTGTTCGATCAAGTGGTGTTTGTGTTTGAAGGCCTTGCTGCAGATGCCGCACTCGTGAGGTCGCTTCCCTGCAGAGAAAGAGAAAAATAAATATGTATGTTTGAGAAAAATGGGAAACGCTGTTGAGTGAAAAGGCACAGACGTCGGAGGAAAACAATAAACACTCCAGCACAATCGCAGTGAGGTAGAGAGGCCCATAACAAGTATCTATCATCGATGTATCCAAGGAGAAACAGCTCAAAACAATACAACAAAATCACAACAATTGTGCTCGCAAACCTTCAAGGAAACTTTATCCAGGCAGGGAACAGCTTTTCACCTTGGATGAGGTCATTTGGAGCTGAAAACTATGGTTGCAAGCCAGGTATCGGAGTAATAAAGAAAAAAAAGAAATAAAGCTGAAACGCCTCTGAGAGCGTTGACCTGCACTTGGCCACGGAATCATCATCTTGGAGCGATCCAAATCACTACCAGAGCTCGCCTCTTGCAACATTTGGTGCTTCACATGAGAAGCTGGCAGTGCAGAGGTGGGGAGTTGGCGGAAAGAAATTCTCAGACCTCTTCTGTGCATGTTGAGTAATACCTGATGGAATGGAGGTGTCCACCCTTCTTTAAGCTTTAGCTCAAAATCCCCCTTCACTCGCTCTCTGACTCATCTTTCCCAAGAAGACCCGACAGTGAGTGCTGGTGAGACAAGTTCCGGTTCTGTCTCACAGTCCATCTGTGGTTTTTGGCTGTGTTTGGGGCTGTGTAGGTCTGGGAAACACATGAGAGCTGAACATTTATTTACCTGTGTGTTCGTATTTGTGTCTCAGCAGTGAGCTGCTCTTCTGGAAGATCTTGTCGCACAGGTCGCAGGCGTACATGCCGCTGTCCGTCTTCTTCATCTTCTTCCTCGGAGGGCCCGAGTCGGAGTCGTTCTGCTCCTCCACGGTGGACACGCCCTCTGAGCCCGTGTCCTGCGGCTCCGCCTGGAGAATGTGAGATACCACAGATGTATTGGTCGGAATTCAAAATGTTTGACGAATGAATGAGTCAGAAAAGCACCGGTACTAGTGAACAACAGGGCTGGGACGATACGCCTATCTCCCGATTCATTACTATCACGACACTTGGGGGCCGATTTGATATGTATTGCGATTTTTTACGTATAGCGATTCGATATTATGATTTATTGCGATTTTTGTTCACTTTTTTATAACACTGGGTGGGACCATGGGAAAAAGTTGAATCATACACTTCTAAGGACATTTAATCTGGAAAATATCTAAATTAATCCAGTAGGAATGTTTGATTTTCAGCATGTATGTAGTCAGAGATGTCCTGAAGTCAAATATATCAGTAATTATCAGGAATTATTTATTATTTTTTTCCCCCAGCAACCCAAAAATCAAAGATTAAAGAGATTTCCCTCACAAATAAGGCATGTGTAATGTTTTATACTTCTGGTGAATATAATCCAATCAATCTTATTTCCATATATGTATTTTGAATATACAGTTCCCTTTGTTAACACCTTATTTTGAAAACCGGACGTAGTCAAGCGTGTATACTTCGTCAAACTTCTCCAAGTCCGTCTCTAGCTCTCCCATCAGCTCCGTTCTCTTTATACATCCATGGTCAGCTACATCGGGGCCGTTTGAATGCATTTAACATAAATGTCAGTATATGGGTGCTCTACATTTGTAGCGTCGGCCCATTTGACCACGGAGATGAGAGCGACGGCCGTCATGACCGCACGTTACCGCAATACGATAACGTTTCCTGTCCATGACAGACTTAGCATGCAGCTTTAGCCGCAATGTCTAGCTCTGCTTTTCCTGTCAATGTGTGAAACCCAAAGTGTTTCCATACTTTACTGGATGTGTAGTGTTTACCACTTTGTATTTAAAATGGGAGGATGCAGCTCGTATCCACGCGGACCCTCCAACGTTTTCTACTTCGTCGTTTCGGCTCGTTGCGGATTGTTTTGGCTGACGGATACGGAACGGATATGACGTCACGTTACTCAGACTACAACAATAAAAGCGGTAACTTCCTTCTACCTCTGCATAGACTCAAATGAAGCAAAAATTGATTTCAAAATCGTAAAACAATACAATACATTGTTTTGTTTTTTCCACCCCTAGTGAACAATGCGTGTGTGTGTGTGTGGGCATTGCAGGAAATGATGCCGTGTCATATCCTACTCATGGCTGTAAAATCACTCTGAATTTTCAGGGTTAAGGGGGGTCAATCTTTTCCTCGGCCCATTCTGTTCACTTATGAGCACACTAACAGTTATCTCCTGCCCAGGGAAAGAGGATGTGGGCCAATATTAAGGAGATGATATATACACGGAGCCCTTTCTTTTTACAAGGCAGGTCTATGCCAATCCACTTAACACGAAAGTATAATACAACAACAATAAATCAATGGGGCAGGCAGAGGTGTGCCGTTTAAACAGATTCCAGCAGATCAATAGGGTCTCTGCAGTAAAGTGCAGCCTCATGTCCTCTGGGTGACAGCCCGGGAAGATCACTCATACACCAACAGAGATCTACATCCATCACCACGTGTCCGCACAATGAAGAACTACAGTATTAATGGCTATCATTTTTACGACGAGCTGAATTCTGACATTTCTATATATGACTTATTGATTACACTTTGGATGGTTTCGCGCTATCTATCATGTCCTGGTGGTTTCTGAACAATAAGAAGTAATGATCTGGACTGAAGGGTTTGACTGATCGCTCCAAAAAGAGAAAAGGTAACTTGATTCCAACCCACTTGCTTCTCAAAATGGCTTCTGGATTAGACTCCGAAATTCTTCCCTGCGTTGTCTGTAAATCAGTTGCTTTACAAAATAAGAGTTTAAGAGTCGGACCTGTTTGCTGCTTTGACTTTAAATCCAGCGACATTGTTGTATAAAGAACAATTTTATTGTCAAACTAGAGGAACAAAAAACTAACTCTGATATGCTGATGAAGCTAATAAAGTTGTGAACATTTATAAATAACTTCCTCCCTTGTGTACAGTAGGCCACGCAGTAACTGAGGAGTACAGACAGCCAGTCGGAGATTTTGGGAATGCTTGTAAGCTTTCTTGGCAAGAGTTAGATGAGAAGGTTTGATACCGCTCTCATGTTTGGACACTAAATATAAAGCTAGAGCCAGCAGCTACTTAGCTTAGCTTAGCACAAAGACTGGAGACGGGGGGAAACAGCTAGCCTGGCTCTGTCCAAAGGTAATAAAATCTGTCGACCGGCACCTCAACATTGGACTAATTAACACGTTATATTTTGTTTGGAGTCTCCACTGATTGCCTTGTAAACTCATAGTGATGAAATAGTCCAGCACACAACCACCTATAAAACCACAACATGTTTTCTATTCTACTTAAGTTTTTGAATTAAACAAACAAGTTACACCTGCAGTAGTCACAATGTTCTTGGCATCATTGGGCAAAAATTCCACAATAACCTTTCAGCATATAAGCACGTAATTCAAGAGAAAACTAGACTTCTGCACCTCCTCATGGCTCTGTTTTCAGGCTTTAGAAAATCTAGCCTGCGACGGGAGACTTTGACCAATCAGAGGTCATTTCAGAGAGAGAGAGCGTTCCTTTTGGCTGTGCTCCGGCTGGTGGGCGGTGCTTGATAGTTCCTCAACTGATCTCAACATGGCTGCCGAGTCACAAACTTTCTCATTTTACAGTTAAACAGTACACTACAAGATAAATAGAAATAGGCATTACAGTAACAAAATATTGATTCATATTTGATTAGCCTAGTTTGACCGTCTGATTGGAGTTTCCGAGTGATTGACAGCTGCTCAGAGATGGCAAGGCTCCAGCTCGGCTCTGATTGGTTGTTTTCCTCTGGTCTGTAAAAATCTAGCAGATGCCGGAGGACACAGAGTCACATGATTTTTTTCAGATTACCTGTCTTATGCACCAAAATAATATTTGCTCCAATCTGCCTTCTGCAGCTTTAATTAGACATTTGTGATCTTTCGAGGTGCTGGTAGGCGGGTTTTGTTAACTTTGGACGGCGCTGTTTCCAGTCTTTGTGCTGAGCCACATGTAAGCTAACTGGCTAGCTTCATATTCAGCATACAGATATGAGAGCAATATCTTCTCATCGAACTCTCGGCAAGAAAGCGAATGAGCATATATTTCCCAAAATGTCAAACTATACTTTTAACAAAGACTGTTGCTAAATTGGGGGAGGTAAATGATTGCTCACCTTGACTCCGTTGAGGTGGATGGTTTCGTGCGTCTGGGTCCCAGCAGGGCTGCTTGCTGTAGTGGTATAGGTGTAAGCCAGCTGAGGGATCAGGATAGTCTGTTTGTTGTTAGTGGCTAGCGCCCGTAGGCATTGCATTGTGGTCACAATGTCGAGGGGTTTGGCACTTGTCTGGCTGGCGTACAGTGCGATGGGGCTGACGCCCATGGCTGAGAGTGGCGATGCCTCTTTCTTTGTGCAAGTTAAGTTAAGGGGTTCGTCCGCATTGGTAGAGCCGGAGGAAGGGGAGGGGCGAACGCGTGCTTTAGCCGGCACTCTCCCCGCTTCCTCTCTGGCGGGCTTTGGCAGCGACAGGTCTAGGGGTCCATCAGTGCTCTGGGGCGGCTGGGCTGGGACGGGACCGCCGGCTGTCAGGTTTAGTGGTGAGGGAGAGGCTGGCGAGCTGTGGGCGCCGTTCACCTCCGCTGGGGTGGCTTCTGTTGGGCTGTCCTGGGTCACAGAGGGGCTCATAGTGGCCTTGTCCTTCCCCGGGAACAGAGACACCACACTGTTAGCTTCACAGGTGTCCTCTTCCTCTGAGGGAGGTGTCGGGGCGCCCAGTGATATCTGACCCTCCTGCATTTTGTCAAACCACTTCTTTACCACGTGGACCGGCAGGCTGACAGAGCCAGAGATCTTAGCCAGCTCATCCTTGGTGGGCTCTGCGTTTAAGGCAAAGTAGGCCTTGAGCAGGGACAAGAGGTTCTTGGGCTGGTTACAGAGTCCTCCCTCTGACAGCAAGGCAGCAACAGCAGACTCCGACTTATCCAGGCCTGCTCCGTTCAGCCTGACACCATCCTTCTTGCAGTGCTTGAGGGCGTCGAGTGCTTCCAGCCCGCCGGGACAGTTATCACACAGGAGGCATGTTTTAGTGGTCTTTTCCTCTTTTTCTGTAGTCTCGTTGGGCCTGGTGCCTCTGATGGTTAGATCCTCGGGGAGTTTCTGGGACTTGAAGGTGTCAGTGGTGGTTGGCTCAGGCTCTCTCTTCAGGTTATGGGCTGTGAGCTGGCCCTGGTTTGGGTCCAAACTGTAGTTTATAATGATTTTTGCATTTCCATCCTGACCCACGATAGGCAGACTGATGGCTGAGATGAGTTGCTGCTGTGCGGGATGGAGCATTCCAGTGGTTAACCCCGAGGTCATCTGCACCTGGCCTTTGGCATTGCTTTCCAGCACCTGGCGAATGACGTTGCCGTCCACCGCCACTTTGAGAGCGTTCTGCAGGTCTGCCAGGTTGATGCTGATGGGTGACATCAGCCCCATAGTGGGCAGGACCACGGCCTGCACTGTGCCCTGCAGAGGAGCCGCGGCGCCTCCGTTGAAAACCCCGCCGTTCACCGCGGCCATAGCCGGGGACGCTATCACCGTTGGCTTGTACTCGTAGTCCACGGGCTCGATCTTGATCTGATTGAGTGGCAGCTGCTCCTGCAGGGGCTTGCTGTGCTCCAGCTTCTCCCTGATCTGGGTGCGGAGGACCGAGGGCGACGTGGGCAGCGCCGGCGATGGACCCTGGGTCTGGGTTTTGGCGTTCCCCAAGCGCGGTCTGCCGTTAAATGAGATGACGCTGATGCACTTCTTACTGCTGATGTGGGAGCTGTATGAGCCTGAGTGGGAGAAGCGCTTCTTGCAGTTGGAGCACTCGTAGGGTTTCTCTCCTGAATAAAACCACAATGTGTATAACAGAGAGAGAGAGAGGGGGGTGAGGGGGGACAGATTTCCATTAGTGAATGAAGCTAAATGAGCAAGCTAGGCTATGAGCAGTGCGGTAGGAAAAAGCTCTAATGCATTTCAATGATGCTTAAACGCTGATGTAATGGCACCATTGGGAAATGCCCTTCTCTAATTGCTGTCCCATAATGCCAAAAGAAACACAATTATGGCACATTAAGGAAGAGCACACAATGGACTGAAACACAATGAAGGATAGCTAAATACAGGGAATTGGCTTAAACCTAAATAAAACATCAATATTGGTTCACTGTAACATCTGTGGCCAACAGAGAATCATAGCAAAGACGTATACAGTAGAGCTGCTCACGTGCACATACACAGAGAATGCTGCCATGGTGACAGAGGGTTGTCCACTCACCGCTGTGGATGCGTAGGTGCTCCTTCAGATGGTGCTTGTATTTAAATGCTTTGCCACATTCAGTGCACTTGAATTTACGATTGCCTCCCGACTGTGTGATGTGTCTCTGTCAGGGCGAGGGGAGAGGGGACGATCGGTGAGACACACAATGAAAACACGACCTTTGAACCGCTACTAATTCATGTCACAATGTCATTAATCAATCGGGGGCAAAAGTTCGTGTTTATTTATCGTGTTTGGAAGCGAGCTGCTAAAGAAACGGGACTAAAGCTTCCATGCAGGTTTGCATAATTTAGAATCACTTTGTCGGTGCATAATTACTACTGCGTGCTACTGACACCGATCACAAGTAATCCAGTCAAGCTGACAAAATATTAATGAGCACTCTTCACTATTATAGTACTAGAGTATGTAGCATGCTCTTAAAAGAGGATTCAAAGAAATCATCTAGCTGCATTAAGCATCTAAGTTAGCAACAACAACAAAAAGGTAACACTATATAATAACCATCATTTATAAATGTAAAATTGCTACTTAATTAAACTTAGTTAATAGTTATTTTGCTGTTAACAAACAATGAAATAATAATGAATAATGTTTAACAATTATTAATAATGCTATAATTTATTTTATCATTAGTTTGTGTAATATGAAATCATTTGTTTATAAATTCTATATTATCAAAGTATCAAAGCTGATAAGAGACGATAACAATTACATTCTGATTACATTAGTGAACTATTTATAATATAACATTTTATATACTATATTAAGTATTCATTAATGATAACCACATGATTTGTAAACCTTTAAGAAATGGTTTGTAAAACATCTATAAACATTACATAAATAGATGGACCAGAAACCAATTATTAACCACTGACAAAGTGTTACAAACATCTGTCTATGTAATGTTTATAGATGTTTTACAAACAATTTCTTTAAGGTTTACAAATCATTTTGTAATTATTAACATATATATATATATATATAGAATGTGTGCAACAATAAACTGTTAAAATAACATTAATTATAGCGTTACTAATAATTAGTATACATTATTAATTATCATTTCATTGTTTGTTAACAGTAAAATAACTATTAACTAGGTTTAATTAACTACCAATTTACCATTTAGAAATCATAGTTATTATAAAGTGTTACAAAAAAATACATTCTCCACTCACAACTGGGAACACTAAGAGCAGAAAATGTGGAATCAGCGGAGCATTAGAAGATGAGTTTGACCGGTAAAGGTGTTTTATCAGTATCCTGTCGGTCGGTCTTTACCTGATCCCGTCCGCCCTTGTGGACCGTCATGTGCCGCTCCAGTTGAGCGCGGTATGCGAAGCTGTAGCTGCACTCGGGGCAGTTGAAGCTCTCCTCGGTCTTCTCGTGCCGGTACTTGATGTGCTCCTTCAGGGAGCTGTAACGCTTGTAGCCACGTGCGCAGTACGGGCAGGTGAGCAGCTGGGAGAAGGAGTCAGGAGTTCCTGGGTGAACAGAAAACACAAGAGTGTGTTGTAATGACATGTGTGAGAGTGAAGGGGGAGGAGGAGGAGGAGGTTAAAAAACACATGGTGAACAGGGAGGGCTCTTTGATGTTACACAAGGCCGGACGGCTGCAGTAACACTCCTCTGCTAGTTCACCAATCACTGAGAGGTCCTCCCCCACAGGTAAACAGCACACAGGTAACCAAATGGATAAACGCTGATTAGTGATCCATAGTATGCACCTTCCTGTCCTTGTAGAAATAGCACACTGGACTGCTGACGCAGGACCTAGGAATTTATTTTTTGCTTTTGTGCTTCTTGCTCAGCAATTACAGCTTCCGCACGCCTGCGATTCCATCATTTGATTGCCTATTGTGCGTTTCAAAAAAACACCCACGCATGAAAAGGAAAAGTGAGCTGGGTAAACAACAGCCGCCTGCCGACATCCAGGCCGGTTAAAACAGAGGGTCTCGGTTGCCCGGCTCCCACACAGGTAAAGCATTATTTCGTTAACAGGTGATGTATTAAGTTCCCCCCCCCGCCTCCCCGCGGGACAGGTGAGGGCCTCGGGATGGGAACACACACACATTATCGCCCAGGTAGCCGTGAGTCAGAGCTCGCACAGACGTGACAAATTTACTCAGGTGTTGCCGTTTCTCTCCCTCCGGCCCTCCTCCTCCTCCTCCTCCCTCGCTTCCCCCCCCGCCCCCCCCCCCCCCCGCCTTCCTCTGTGGTAGCAGGTAAAAGCCAAAAGCCCGGGAGCAATAAAAGCCCCAGTGTGCTGCACTTAACAAATAGCGGTGTGTGTGTGTGTAATGATGTCGGAGAGTGGCGTTAATGGGGTGGAGTTAACACCTAAAGGTGAGACGGAGAGCAGGTAGAGCCGTCCCCGGGGGGCCAGTAATTACTGGGTAGGTGCAGTAATAGTGTGACTGGGAGCTCTCGGGTGGAAATGTGTGTTTCAGTGTGTGTGTGTGTGTGTTTGCACTACTAATAGGGATATGAATGACATCTGAAGCAATCAATGCACAAAGCACATAATAGTATTTCCGGAAATGGGGATGTGTGCACAAAAAAGATCTCACTAAGAGTGTTATTTTTTGTTTTTTTGTATTATTTCTGCAACGCCCGGTCACTTCTGACTCTGCCAAATTAAATCAATCTCTATGAATTTAAATTTTTAACCATCAGAGTATGCAATACATACTGTATAAACAGGTACACAAAATGACATATAGTTGTTAAGGAGAGACTCGTGGGTACCCATAGAACCCATTTCCATTCACATATCTGGAGATCAGAGGTCAAGGGACCCCTTTGAAAATGGCCATGCCAGTTTTTCCTCGCCAAAATTTAGCACAAGTTTGGAGTAATATTTGACCTCCTTGGCAACAAGCTAGGATGACATGGATGGTACCGACGGATTCCTTAGGTTTTTTAGTTTCATATGATACCAGTATCTTCACTCTAGCTTTAACACTGAGCCCGCTACAACCTTAAAAATTGTGTTAATGCGTTAAAGAAATTAGTGACGTTAAAAGGAATTTGCGTTAACACGTTACCACGTTAACTTTGACAGCCTTAGTTTGGACCCATAAAATGCTTCATAAATTTGATTAAATCACATTATTTTTGTTATATTTTGTAATATCTTTTAAATAACACTGTATATATATTCATCACTGCAACTTTGAACAAAACTCAGAAACACCCGTAACATGAATGTGCTGTGATTGCCGTGTGGTGCTTTTCCTGTACCATTCTCGTCGTGGACGCTGGCGTCGGGGGTGCCCTGGCGTTGAGGCTCGTCCTCTGGGGCCTCCGGGTAGATGACGGCCGTGTCTCCCTGCTGGAGCATCTCCTCCACGAGGGCGTCCGTGCTCACATCGTCCTCGGCGTCTGACACACAATCCTCCTTCACTGTGAGGGGGACAAAAACACACACTGATGATCAGAGCCATGCCTGTAAAAAAAAAAGTGCTATCGATCACCGCGTTATTTCAAAGGCGTACATGTTTTCCTATCGATGCAGGCCGTGCATATGAAACCTTAACCTTTGTATATGAAACTTGATAATCCAATAATGTCACTGCGAGTGTCATTAGAGCTGAACCGGAGCTGCAGGCCGAGCCCTTGATCATGACATGTTTCACCAGCCTGGAATGAGGCGTGCAGTGCCCGGCGGGGGAAGAAAAAAAAACAAACATCCTGAATGCTGTTGTTCACAATAGGATGAGAAAACTAATTAGCATCAAAGGCCACAGGCTACTGTATGAGCATCAAGCTCTTTGTAAGAACTGAATGGCGAGCCTCTATTCACTATGTTAGGTAAGGTACTTGTTGAGACTGGGACTGATAATTAGGTGATGGATCTTGTCCTGATGTATTGCGGCGGATGGATATCACGCAGGAAACGGATGCATGTTAACACACACACACACCATGCTCTGCTCTCTGGAGAGGCTTGGCCTTCAGACTGTGCTTAATATCCCAACAAATGAGAGCCTGCATGTGGGAGCCGAGCGCGCTCTTCCTCATCACATGAGCCCCGGCTAGCTAGTCTAACGAGCACTAATTACCAAGCTGCGGCTTATAGGAAGTGTAACCTGAGGACGCAGTTTAAGATGCTTCCTTCCATCTCTGCTCTCCCTGAGCTTCCTGAAGTGGATACCGGAACCGAGTGTAGTGTGTCGGCGATTAAACCGAGCATTATTCCTCTATGGATGTGTTAGTGTGCCTGTGTGTATCATTACAGAGAGTAATTACAAGGGTGAGCTATCAGCTAAAAGCAAAGTTAGATGCTACTGTGGATGCTGTGTTTACTGGGCAGATGTTTTACGGATTGATTTAAGCGCTCCTCCAGCTCCAGAGGAGATTTGAGGATTGTGTTTTGTGAATTGTGCGCCTGTTGAAAGACGGGGCCAGCTGCGCTCTCCTCGGAGATGGGAACAGGTGCTGGGACACCGACGCACGGCGAATACCAGTGCTCTTACACGCAGGCGCTGCTCCGGCTTCCTCTGGTGCACCTTAACAAAGCCGGGGAACAATATGAGCACAGTCATTTGTTGCTAGGGTTATTAAAGACCGCTCGAAGAAACCTTCCCGCTCGGAGATAATAGATAATGCAGAGACAGAGGCTGTGTCGGTGAACATGTGAAGCAGAGGCCAACAGCAGTTGCTGAGAAAGTTGAATTGTGGAATTCTCATCGTACAGTGGAAAGTCAGGGACACATTAGGAGCTGCTAACCTTCACATATCACACAGCTTTTCTCCCATGATGACCAACAACACCGCTGTTTTTTCATCTTAAAGAAATAGTAAATTGACATAGTAATAGACATTTGGGAATTACGCTTACCATTCTTTTTTAAGTGAATTGTCTAACAAAATGTCACAGTTCTTTTGGCTGTTAACAACACGTTGACTATATTTACATGCACAAAATATTCCACTAATATTCCCGTTTACATGCAGCCGTGCATACTCCGATTAACCGGTGGCGAACACAACCTCCCTCTTTCATTCCTTCAACCACCTTCTTGAAAAGGTCGGCGTTGCCATATTTACGAACATCCAAAAAACCTGTTGATATCCAAGTCTTTCATAATGTTTAAAAGTAGTTTCTCCTTCAGACCAGAAATGCGGGCTTTTCTTTAGGTCGTGCATCTCTGCAAACTGTCGGCAAGTTGGTTTGTGTACAATGCACAGAGCTGGCCGTAAACAGACAGACAAAGACGTTGTGTGTCGCAAACTGCCTTAAAAACCCCAAATTGAGACACATATTCTGAATAAGCTGTATAACAGTCCAAAGAATGCTCCTAAAACCTGAATAATATCGGCATATCCTACATGTCTTAATCGGAAAATGCTCCGTTCAGAATAAGACCTAATTCAGAATATCCAAACGGAATATGCTGTTTACATTAGGGCTGTGCATTAGCAAGAATCTGGCGATGCGATACATATCATGATACAGGTTTAACGATTCAATATATTGCGATACTGTAAGCCAGGTGATATATTGCGATTCAAATCTAATTTTAGGAAAACTGTCATAGTATAAAGACACACCATCGTATGTATAAAATCTGAGTTACTATGTGAAATGGCTACTATGGGGACTAACATCATCACACATAAACCAGGACCCCAGTATGCAGAAATATTCCAACACATCATTTTAGAATAGGAGAAAATAACACCTTTATACTGCATTCAAAAAGCTGCACGTTTTTGCCCCAAACTGCATGAGATTATCATAAAGTGGGTATGTCTGTAAAGGGGAGACTTGTGGGTACAAATAGAACCCATTTTCATTCACATATCTTGAGGTCAAAGGTCAAGGGTTGGTATTAATGGATTCCTTAGGTTTTCTAGTTTCATATGACACCAGTATCTTCATTCTAGCTTTAAAACTGATCCTGCCACAACCTCCGAAAGACAGAATCACGGCCGAGTCGTCCATCGTTGGGCCGTCTGAGTATCGCAATATTATATTTTGCGATACTGCATCGATATTTTCTTACACCCCTAGTTTACATGACCTTTATCAAATTCTGAATATTCTCACATTTGGAGCAATAGTGGAATATTAGTGTGCATGTAAAACGTGGTCATTGTCAAACATTGTCGCATGTGGGAAAGTGCTGATCTGACTGTTGCTCAAAGGCAGCATCCAAAACACACCTCTAGGCTACTAAATGTTGAGCATGTGTGTGAAGTTAAGTCCCAGTTGGGGGTCTGTGGTGCAAAGGTATGACAAGCGGTTGTTTTCACTCCTTGTATGTGTGTGTGTGTGTGTGTGTGTGCGTGTGTCTCGGCTCTTTGTTAAGTACAGAGCGAGGCCAGAAGGGTTCACAGCCTCGCTGAGGCGGCTCCGTGTTATCAGGCTGCTCCCCTGACATGAAACATCACACAGGCCATTTATGTGCTGACGCAGGGATGTGAATGCACCACTGCACAAGTGGAAAATCAGTTGAAAAACCCCCAGAAGGAAGGCCCTCGTGAGGTTGTAGCAGGACGTTCTGTTGCAGCTCTGAAGTTGTAGTGTTTTCTTTATTTATTTTACAGTGTAACCTAACTATAGCACGTCTTAGAACAAAATCACCAGACCACCCACTCTCTCCTCTTCTCTTTCCCTCGCTCCCTTCTCATCCTTCCCTGCCCACATCTCTGCAACATGATACGGCGGTATCCCATGATGCATTTCCTGCTCTGGCCGACCTTTGCCCCCAACGCTTCCTGTGGTTGTGCATCCAGGCCCGGTTCGTACCTTCTATCTTGGACGGGGAGAGGCATATCAGCGATAAGGATTCGCGCAAACAGCTCAAATATTCCACAACGATTAGTGAAGATGTTTCGCTTTATCTCCCGTCAACAGGAGGGAACACATCCAAATCTGGGATGATTTGCTTATCCTTGGCTAGCAAGTATTTGTGCTTCGTGTCTCCACCGGACAATCTCCCCAGCTCTCTGGAGATTCATCCTTTCCTGTCCAGAAGGGTGGCTCAGTTTTATGGTGACGTAAGGCGCGCAGGAATGTAGGTGTTCCTGCTGCACAAGGGATCCGAATGGATTTGAGACCGATTCTAAGGGACACTGAATATCATCACTTCATGTCAGGCCAACAGTGAGGAAATACTGAGTGTCACTGTGCGTGAGAACCGTGCAACTTCACTGCTGGTTGGAATAAAGCAGTACAGGACGAGTGCCCGCCAAACCCACTCACAGCCGGCTCATCTTCTAGAGGCCTTAAAGCCATATTTCCATGCAGTTAAACACAGCCATTCGCTGTCATTAAGTGCCATCGCCGCCTCACGATATCAAAGCTCTCCAGGTCCACCCTGCCCATTCTGTGAGATGTAATCATGCTCTACAACTCATCAAATATAAAGGAGAAGCCCTCCCAGGTCAACGCTCTCTCTCTCTCTCTACCTTTTTTTATCCCCTGGAGTTAGTCAGCCTGTTCTTAGAGGAAAAAAACGAGCTGCAGTTTACTGCACCGACACTGGGTTACTCCACCACTATATAATCATTTAGGAGTGAATGAGTAATGACAGCGAGCAGGGTGCCCATGATACTATATAATCAAAAGGAATGATTCAGAACAGGAGAAACAGTGAGAGCGTTAAAAAAAAGAAAGGAGGGGAGGGGAGGAAAGGAGAGATGGCAGAGCGCTGAGAAACCACCGTTTGGTTTTGGAGCGCGGCGGTCTCAGGAGAAGGGGTGTCAAGGTTTTAATTTGAAGCAAACTGGGCTCCGCTGAGGAGAAGATTAGTGGGTGGTGGTCACTTTTCAAGGCTGCGCCAGAGACTTCTCCTCTCTCAGAGGAGTGAAACCGTCAGAGGGAGGGATGAAGGGATGAGAGGCAAGAGAGGTGTGTTTGTTTACAGGACTGTGGCTTTCCCCGTGTTTCATCAGTGCGATTCAGAGTGACAGCAAAGATGTTGCTTGATGTACGATATGAGGGCTTGAGACGGTGTGAGAGTGTGTGTGTGTGTGTGTGTGTGTGCGTGTGTGTGTGTGTGTGCGTGTGTGCACATGAGTGAAGGCAAAAGAAAATATGCCTGATCAGGCATAAGTGTGGAGTGCAGCCAGCTCACTGAGCTGTTTCAGTGTAACTCATGCTTTTGAAGTGTTTAATGTTCGCGAGCCCCGGCCAAAACCAATGACATTATTCTTCCTCCAACTTTCCCTTTATGCAAGGAGGTAGAGCTGGAGAGCAGGGACGAGAATGACAGCATAGTGTGGGGAATAGGTGGCCGGACTGAGCACAGGTCTGTGGCTTAAACCTGCAGTAGGCAGAATGTTTTTGGCATCATTTGGCAAAAAATTCCATAATAACCTTTCAGCATATAGTGTTCTGAGAGAAAACTTGACTTCTGCACCTCCTCATGGCTCTGTTTTCAGGCTTTCAAGAAACCTAGCCCGTGACGGGAGACTTTGGCAAATCACAGGTCATTTCAGAGAGAGAGAGCGTTCCTATTGGCTGTTCATTCAACGGAGACTCAAATTGAAGATTCTGTTACTGTAATGCCTATTTCTCGTCTTAAATGTTTTCAGAAACATCTTGTAGTGTACTGTTTGGCTGCAAAATGAGAGAGTTTGCTCCAGATGGTGGGCGGTGCTTGGTATTTCCTCAGCTGATTTCAACATGGCGGCCGGGTCACACACTTTCTCATGTTACAGCTAAACAGTACACTACAAGATGATTGTGAAAACAATTTGAGGAAAGAAACAGGCATTACAGTAACAGAATATTGATTTATATTTGATCAGTGCTGCCTAGTTTGACCGTTTGATCGGAGTTCACGAGTGATTGACAGCTGCTCAGATACGGCAAGGCTCCAGCTCGGCTCTGATTGGTTGTTTTCCTCCTGTCTGTGAAATCTTACAGATGCCATTAGGAGCACCGGAGGACACAGAGGCACATGATTTTTCTCAGATTACCTGTCTCATGCTGTCAGGATATAGTGACCGTTTGATAAAAATAACTTTTTTAAATCATATTCGCTCCAATCTTGCCTACTGCAGCTTTAAGTCTGTACACATACTGTACTGTTTGTGTGCACGTGCAACCGAAACCTCGCACCTGAAACTGACTGAGCCTGAAACTCACTGGAGAGGAATTTCAAAAACTCCCTCCCTAAACTGAAAGTGTTTGAGTCGCTGGACATTTTAACATGTGCTAACTTGACCTCTTGCTCAACCGTAGCCCCCCCTCAGCCTCACACATCTCTCACGCGTTAACAATCCAGCCAAAATCTGCAAGGAGCAACACCCTAGAATAAATACTCCTGTGGCTGAATATCTAATTACATTTCATACGGACCTGTCACAGTGTTGCACATACTGTACTTGGCACAGGCCCCGAAACTAACGGCGTCACACGGATTTATATGCACATGCAGTACGAGGTCAGGAGAGCAGCGCGGAGGCCTTGGGCTCAGGTTGAAACACCAACATCCTTCAGCACCTGCGATTGTTGTTTTGGATGGGGGAAGAGGAGGGGGGGTGTGTGTGACGTCAGCCCTTCCTGTGGCGGTGAGCCGCCTCTGATGTCACTTCCACGTGGTTTGAGGTAAAGAGAAGTTCACGGCGGCCCCTCCAATGCCCACCAGTGCCATAAAGCTCTCCGCCGGCTCTTTGGTTTGCGAGGCTATTTTCTGTGCCTGAAGGTCTCTCCCTCTGTTGGCATTGTCTTTGTTTAATATCGTGTTTCCTGCCTTAGTTAGGAACCCACCACGTGTAGTACCTGTTTCCTTACACTCGCTGTTTCACAATGAGACAAAGCCTGGTGGTACTTCACTGCGTGCACAGACGTCAGCGAGACGTTTCTTAACTTAGCCTGCTTCAAGTCAGCTGAGGTCAGAATGAGACAGCAGCAGTCAAACAATAGATGTTGTGAGAGTAAATAAAGAGGCTGCATGACACAGTTGCAGGACTGACTGAAAGGAGACACTATGAAAGTATACATCTTGAAGTCCCAGTGCTACAGCATCTTCAGCTGTACTGTGACGTATTTGAACGGTGCACAGTTACAAGAGGGATTTAAATCAAATCTTTCCCATTTGATGGGACCGCTAAAAAGCTCAGTGTGATATGGAGCTACAGAAGACTGTGGTTCCACACACACCTCCCTTGTTGCTAAACGTCGCAGATTGATGGATGGATGTCATGATATCATTGGTTGAAATTGGTTGGTACTACCTTACGTAAGCACACGTCATATTTTCTTTAACAGGAAGAAAAGATGATTGTATTTTGATATATAAATGGGAATTTGTATTTCTTTTGCACACATTTTTTCTCGGACTGTCAAAGTTAACACGATAATAACACGTTAACGCACATTTGTTTTAACGCCACTAATTTCTTTAACCCATTAATGCAATTTGTGATTTTTTAGGATGTAGTGGTTAAATAACGCTCCAAACTTACGCTAAATGTTGTGGAGGAAAAACTGGCAGTGTCATTTTCAAAAAGGTCTCTTGACCTCTGACCTCCAGATATGTGAATGAAAATGGGTTTTATGGGTACCCACGAGTCTCCCCTTTACAGACATGCACACTTTATGATAATCACATGCAGTTTGGGGCAAGTCATAGTCAAGTCAGCACACTGACACACTGACAGCTGTTGTTGCCTGTTGGGCTGCAGTTTGCCATTTTATGATTTGAGCATATTTCTTATGCTAAATGCAGTACCTGTGAGGGTTTCTGGACAATATCTGTCATTGTTTTGTGTTGTTAATTGATTTCCAGTAATGAAAATATACATACATTTGCATAAAGCATCATATTTGTCCACAGGATATAGTGACAGTTTCATAAAAATAACTTTTTTATCATATTTACCTAAAGTTACCGACTGCAGCTTTAAGAAGTCATTTGTTCTGATACGGAATCATCTCTCTGTGTAATTTGGACGATACCAGCAGCATGAAAGAACCTTACTGTGCCTCGTCTCAATAAACTGGCACTAGTCTAAAGACAGTTTCTGGCAAACAGTGAATCGAGTGCCGTCATCCCCCACTGGCGTAAATAAGATTGTAAAGCAGCAAACACGATTAAATGAGCGCTTGTGATGAACTTTTCCGCAATGCAGGAAAAGTGGAACACGAGTCACGGAACGTCGGCGGGGGAGACGAGGTGTGCATTTGCACGTTTCACTGCGTGTGATGTGTGATAATAATAATAACGTAGCGTCCTGTGAGTGCGCGTCTGGTCTCACCTCCGTCCCAGCAGTGCTCCCTGGGGTGCTCGTCGTCTGGCAGGGTGCTGTCGCAGTCGGCCCCGTCCGCCAGGCTGCCTTCCTCCTCCACGATGTGCAGCTTGTCCTCGTCATCCGAGTCTGAGCCGGCCTCCACCACATTACTGTAGTTAGTCACTGCACAGAGGAGACACAGAGGACAGAGGTTAGAATGACAGGTCGATCTCTTTTAATTAATCTTTAAAGGAGAGAATTTAGTGTTTGTATCCTGGATAAAGATAATGGGGGGTGGAGGCGGGGGGTGTATGTGCTTCTTGATTATGAGCACTGAAAGTGAAAGGCCAGGAGTCGGGGGAGGTTAAATATATGTACTATGTCATTTAAATGTCAGAACTATTAAAGGGAATGGTTGAAGGAGGAGGAGGGGGTGCGGAGCTGGAAACACCAATTAAACAGACCACGGCCTAACTTCAGTAGATGAGATGAAAGTTTAAAGGATCCCCACGGGGGAAAGTTGTTAAAGCAGGAGAGAATAAAACAGCTTGGCCACTAACAACAGAGTGAATGGAGGGCTATTAAAAACACTGCAACTGATGATTTTGTTGCCTCGATGAAGTGAAAGTATTAGGGATGCACTGATGGTCAAATTCCGGGCTGATACCGACACCGATGTTTAAAATAACAATATGGTCGATAGCCGATACCGATGTTTTTGTTAATGTTGTTTTTGTTGTTATTTATTCCCCTTTTGTATCTATTTTAAAGTCTTGAGACAGGAAAAATATTGTGATGCGTCCCCACTCGTTGGACTGACGGGCTTCTGGTGGCTTCTCGCCACGGTGAGTGTTTTTAGTAAATCTTGTAAGCCGTTGTTTTACTGCGTAATTTTAATTGAATACAACAATGCTATTGTTGCTGAACTCTCTCTATGACGGCGTAATATTCCCACGGAGACAACTTTTTCTTTCACTTTCATTTGTAAACAAACCACACATGCGCATCACACCGCAGTCGTAACACACATTGATGCAACACAACCGATAAACATCGCCCACTGCTATCGGCGAACGTCATCTTATTTGCCGACAGCAGCCCAGATACCGATGTTCGGCCGATAAATCGGTGCGTCCCTAAAAAGAACGCAAATAAAAATTTGAGAAAGATCTGAATCCACGGTGTCAACAAACTCTGGAACAACAGAGAAACAGAGAATTCACACTGGCAGAAACTCGCAGACACACATACAGTACCAGTGTGTGAGATCATTAGATTGCAGTCTGAAGCGGTGTGTGTGTGCTGTGTGGGAGTCAGTGTGACCTGGTCGGTGGTGTTATGGGCTGGAGGAGCCAGGAGACACAGAGACAGCCAGCCTACAGAGAGGGTTATTACGGGGAGTAAATTCTCCTGACCGGCTGTCTGCCTCAGATGTGTGTGCGTGTTCCTGTGTCTTCTTTTCATTTCCACCCAGTTCCTCCACCTCTCAATTCCACCTGTGTTACTTCCACCCACTCTCCTTCCATTTCTCCCCCCGCCCCCAACCCTTCCTCCATCCCTCTGTTCCACTGAGAGAGCTACAGATCCTCTTGGAGGCCAAATCAATTCTCCAGTGAGAGCAGCCCAGTCAGCAGAGGGCCCGGGCTGCAGCGCTCAAACTACCTCTCCAGCTACTTTATCTCACGCCGCACACACACACACACACACAGCGCTCGCACGTACACACACCACCTGCATTCACTCGCTGAATATGCACTGCCAGTACAAAGCACCTGAACACTTTTTTCTCTCTCTCTATCTTCACTCACCCCAACCCCACTCGCCCACCTCTTTCTGAAGTGGCTGCTAATGTTTTTTTTTCTTTTTTTTGTCGGGGAGGAGGAGGAGGCGTTATCTGGGAGAATCATGATCCTCCGTTTTCAATCAATGAGAATTGTTTCGGCATTGTGCAGGTCGTTACAACCGGTCGGTATTCACACACAAAACTCGGTATAGACGTGCAGGGTTCAGCACTGAGGGGGAGGCGGGAGGAAGGAGGCGTGGGGGCGGAAGGGATGAAAGGTGGTGGTGGTGGTGGTGGAGGAGGAGGAGGGAGAAAGCGCTGTTATTTGGCGAGTCGTTCGCGGGGTCAACACCGCTGTGCCGCAGCTGCGAAATCCTATCGGGGTTCATCAGGGGAGCCGTTTCATTCTCAACCTCTTTCCTCTCTTCACACTGCTCCTCACTCCACAATATTATCTGTTTTTTCTCTTTAATATGATGTGACCGCCACCGCCACCATATTGTGGTTTTCAAAAGACACATTCAGGCGGTAACGCACATTCTTTGTACCTGGATTGCTGTCCGGGCTAGCCAATAGAACAATTGAAGAGCTGGGAGCACTCTCCATTCAAATAAAACTGATAATTAATTGGATTTATATCACATTGTGAGACTGTATGAACAAGTCTCTCCCCTCTCCCTCATCTGCCTTGCACCACCACCTCTCTCTCCCCGCCCCTACCTCTCTGTTCTGTCTCTGCCAGGTGATGTATTGTCCGTTCAGCGGCCCAAACAGGGCGCTACACTTCATTCTGAAACAGGAGGTGCTTTAGGACGACTCTGAGAGGCTGTTTTAGGGCCACAGCCACTCAGGTGTGGAGCTGAGGTCAGCGATTACAAAGGCAACACTCTCCGTCGGCAGTGTCAAGAGAAAATGATCAAATATAAAGCTGTAGAGAGAAAATCAATGTGCCGGTGTGTGTGCAGGCGGGAGGTGGCAACGGCCAGCGGGACAATAAAAGTAGGAGCTGCAAAGTACAGCAAAAGGGGGTGAGAGAAAGAGTAATGGATGGCGAGTGGTGTTGGTTGGTGGTGGTGGTGGGGGGGGATGAACAGAGACGGCCTTCCTGTGCCAAATGGTTGGCGGTGTCGAAACAAAAATGTGTGTTCCTACAGGAGATGTAACACCTAGCATCAACAAAGGCTGCGGTCCCTTCTGGCTGACCGGCTGAGCGTTTGGACAGCTGGCCTCATTAGCGCTAACATGCTAGCACACAACAGGAGGACGACTCCTACGCAGCTGAGAGAGAAAGCACTGCCAGGTGGAGGAGGTGAAGAGCTTACTTCTGAAAGTTTGCTTGCCTCCATAGGTTGAACACCTGAGAAAATAATAGCCTGTAACTGTAACCGTGGCTTTGGCTTTAAGTGGCCATAGGTCACACCGTTGCAAAACCCGCCCACGCGGACTCTATGGATCTGGGTAATAGGGCAGAATCAATGCAACGCAATTAGTCCTAAAACCTGGAAATGAGTTAGCACTTCCTGTTCCCTCGCCTCGAAGTCAATGTTTTTTTTTTAATGTGTTTTTGGTTAACGTGTTGTACAATATCCCACTCGTAAAGCTTTTACGTATCTTAAAAAAACGCCATTGCTAACAAGTGGCTAAATGAGACTACAAAACATCCTCACGCCGAACACTAGTTCGCTTTTAGCTTAGTGGTGTAGTTTGTTTATAACTTAACGTAAGCTTTTGTTTTTTTGGTTGCAAAAATAAGTCTGATTGTATAGAAGTCTATGACAAAATGAGCCTACTTCACACTTGATTTATTATCTCAATAAAATGTGTAAACATGAGTTTATGGTCTCAATCGCTAGTTTCAAGTCTTCTTCAATACAGCATGAAGTTCATTTAGTAAATTATGGTCCCGTTTAGAGTCAAATAGACCATAAAGCAGGGTATGCTTTAGGGCGTGGCTACCTTGTGATTGACAGGTCGCTACCGCGGCGTTGTCCGGTCTGGGAGTTGTCTGTGTTTCCGTCTTAGGACTTTAACCCCTTTCACAGTGTGTTTTCAGTTCATGAAAGTTAATTGTAACAATTTGGTCGCCTAAAAATGTCTTAGCTCCACCCTCTTGTGTCACTTCTAGTTGCAAAAAAACAAGATGTTGACGGCCAAATTGCTGAACTCGAGGCTTCAAAACGGCAGTCCACAAACCAATGGCTGACGTCATGGTGATTATGTCCACTTATTGTATAAGTTATATACATATATGTTATATATGTTATATAAATTACAGTATGTCTATGGTTTACCACAGAGCTTATTTTCTGCAATAATCCAATGGAAAAATCCAATTGGCTTTTTGTCGAGGGAACAAGCGAGATGCTAACTTCCAGTTTGCCCTACAAAAATACGTCATCCCTGCAGCACTCTAAAGCCTCAACATAACATGTCTTGATTACAGGCCTTTTACCTTGGAAGACCTCAATGCATCCTGGTCCTGATTCCAACTGTTATTGATAGTGCAAGCTAATGTGAAATGAAGGTATGTTATTTACTCGTCACCTACACATCTTTGCAACATGCTACACATACGTGGCCGCGGCTGGAGCGCCCCGGTAACACCTCGGTAAATGACTGTAGCCGATGCTGCTTGAATTTCTCCGCCCTCACCATCACTTGTCACCCTCGCTACGTTCCCAGAGTCTATTGAAAGACAGTGCCAGACAGTCCATGTCAGCCACACTTTAATATGCCTGCCGGAGAGAGGAGGGCTGTGTTGTTATGACACCTGCCAGGCTGTATCAATTACGGGCAACGGAATGGGTGACTGTGTGGGTCACTCCCAAAACAGGCCCCAACGTTACCCCATTGGAGGGGATCACCTTGGCAGATCATCGCTGATCTGTCAGCGCGGAACATTAAGCACCATGTGTCCCCCCTGACACAGGTTCATTTTGTTGATTCTGTCCTGTAATTATGTATGGACGTAAACCTCGCTGGCACTTATTTGAGGCCCGTGCCATTTGATCCTGATGAATAAGAAACATTAGGAACTTTAAATCACTGCGGAGTCGTGTTTGTACAACAGCAGATGGCTTGGTTTGTGCTTTCATACGCTGAGGCGTGCCAGATAGGAATGGCAGTATCTCAACCTCTGTGGGAGTGAGCTATCTCTGTACTTTGAGGCCCTCAAGGTGCGAGTGACTGGCGTAATAACTGAGCTTCAGATGAGGACACGGAGAAACATACATATAGCGCTGTGAACAAACAACATTACCGTTTGAAGGACGCTTTATCTTGATTCATTACCTATAATGACATCTGTAAACCTATAGGTTTTATGTGCAAGCCGACTGCCCCATACCACAGTGTGTAGGCGGTATGTCTGGAATGTCCAACCAAAACACTTTTTCCCTGTCTTAAAGAGACAGATCAAAGGGTGTGCGCCCTCCCTGCTACTAATTTCAACCAACTGACTGACACATATTCTGCTGCTTGCGATTAGACATATTGACTCATCCTAAGCAGCAGCCACTATTTGTCTGCCCTTCTACCTCTCTTCTGTCTCTATATTTAGCCCTCATTGAGGTACGCCACTTATCTCACTCGGAGCTCAGGGCCAGGCCAGGCAGCCAGCGGTGAAACTACCACAGGCATCCTCAAAGAGCACAGACCCTGTCGTCACAGAGTCTACCCTTGCGGCTCCGCAGTGCCGTTTTCTCAGGGAAGCCAACCACTACAGAAAAAAAAAACACCAGCTCGAACCGAAGTAAAACAAAGCCGTGCCATTCAAAACCTCAAGTATGCCGTCTCAAGGTGAGGTGCCTCATTCGGCGCTGAGGTAAACGCTGCTGGTTTTGTTAAAACAACAGCCTTCCTCCCACAGAGTCAGGAAGGTCAACTTGAGTGCCTATAACAAAACAAAGGAATTGGGGATTTTTTTTAATGGTTGGCTTGTTTCACAGGCTGCCTCAAACTTGTTAGGCCATTTAGGTCAGGAAAAAACTGTTTGGTTCCAGTAGTTGAGAGATATAACATAGCTGTATCCCCCCACACACAGTCAGTTAGCTGGAGAGGGCACTAGGGGTCCCAAGAGACTGTTTCCTGACAGCTAATGCCAAGTCTCTCCACTACCAAGTGTCAACCATACCAAAGGTGGTCAGTCACATCTAGGACCAGTCATACCCTGGACAGTTTCTATAGATACACAACAATCAGCTCCCCAAAAAATCCCCAAACAACACCCAGTGACTCTTACTCATTGT